>NC_135349.1:56393127-56993127 GCF_023851605.1 Tamandua tetradactyla
CGCCCGGGCACGTGGCCGTGGGGAGGGGGGGCGGCAGCTTGGGCCCACTGGGTCTGCTGGGTGCGCTTGCCATGCTCGCCGGCCCTGCGAGGGTCTCCCGGGTGCTGGGCCTGCTTTCCCCCGAGACACTCATGAGCGGCCTCCAGAAGATGAGCGCTCCCAGCAGGCGCAGGGTTTCCACGCAGGGGTGCGGTCAGGGGAGGATGGGCGGGAAACGGGAGCCCCAGGCAACGGCGGGTCTACAAGGGGCAGTGAAGCCGGTGGGGGGACAGCCCAAGACCCCTCCCGGCCACCCCCACCACGGGCAACACCACAGCCCCCAAGTGATGGAGACACTGACGGTCACCCCCGGGGGGACGAGTGCTCCTGACGAGTGGGTGGCGCTGGGGACACAGCCACCCGGGAACTCGAGGCACGCAGCCTGGAGGTGCCAACCCAGCAGCCTGCAGTGTGGGGGCGCCGGCCACCAGAGGCTTCAGGGCAGTACCTGGGCCTCGATTACCCCTCCTGTTAAATAGGTACGCGGTGCCCCCACCCCCAGATCCCACGTGACAGACTCAGGGCCTGCTGGGAGTGGAGTGTGTGGCTGCGAACCTGCCCTCGTCACGGCCGGCAACATTCCTGAGTGGGGACAAGGGGCGAGGGCATGCAGTCACTGGATGCAAAGCCCCCACAAGGACGCGCAGCCCCCCACAAGGACACACAGCCCCCCACGAGGACGCACAGCCCCCCACGAGGACGCGCAGCCCCCCATGAGGACACGCAGCCCCCCACGAGGACGCACAGCCCCCCACGAGGACACACAGCCCCCACGAGGACGCACAGCCCCCCACGAGGACGCACAGCCCCCACGAGGACGCGCAGTCCCCCACGAGGACGCACAGCCCCCCACGAGGATGCGCAGCCCCCCACAAGGACGCGCAGCCCCCCACGAGGACGCGCAGCCCCCACGAGGACGCACAGTCCCCCATGAGGACGCACAGCACCCTGCAAGCAGAGCCCAGGCCAGAACTGAGCGATGCATAGCCCCCACTGCCTCCCTCGGGACTGCCGTGCTGCTGTGGGGTGACCGCTGTGCCCCATGCACCCCCAGCGCCCCCTCCTGCGGGAAGGCTGGGGTCCAGCCATCCTGTAGCCACTGCTGCCTCGGCCTGCACCTCGGCCCTCTGGTGGGTCACTGGGACCGGGGCCCCCCGCGCACCCCCAGCCAGCCTCGAGCCCCGCAGGAGTTTCTGGAAGAGGCGAGTTTGATGCTGGAAGACGCTCGGCGGCGCAGGGGCCGGGCGGGGGCCGGGGCGCTGCCAAGGGGGCAGAGGGTCCCGCCGGGTGAGGGAAAATGTCTGGAATCTGATGGTGGTGATGGTTACGCAACGCCGTGAGCGTCCCAGATGCCGCTGAATTACACACTGAAAATCGGTCAGTTTCATGTTATGTCTATTTCACCACAATAAAAAAAGAGAAAGAAAATAAAGAACAAATGGGCGAACTGGGAAGCGGCAGGGCCTTGTCCCCTCTGTGGGCAGCAGGAGTAGGGGCTGCCAGGGGCCGAGCCCGCCTGGCCGCTGCCCGGGACCGGGTGTGCAGACCTTCCACGGCCCGCGGGCCTCCGTGGGGGGCGAGCTGCCCAGCCCCGCCCTTCCCACATGCTCTGCGACCCCGGGAACCCCCAGGCAGGCCTGGGTCCAGGGTCTGGGAACGAAGCTGGGGAGACAGTTGGCCCTGGTTACAGGGGGTTGGGGGAGGGGCGGCCGCAGGGCCCTGAGCGGGGAGGGGAAGGCTGGAAGGGGTCTGCGGGGCTGCCCCTGTCCACCCGGGATGCCCTGAGGGCACTGGGCCCTTCCGAAGCCCCAGGTTTGCTCCACTAGCCTAGGAGGAAAGTGCACACATTGGCCACTGCACGCCCGCATGGGCCCTGCCTCAGTTTACCCTGCAGGTTAAGGAGGGCTCAGGTTTCACCAATGTGAACAGCCCAGTGGGGGCTGTTGGGTCCTGAGGGCTTTCCTGGCCGCCCCCCATGCGGAGAGAGAGATGTGCTCACCCCACATTCACTGCTGCACCAGGAGCAGCCCCCCAAGGGGCCCCCACGCACACCGCGGGCTCTCAGCTGCCCCCCAGTGCCCGTCCGCAGGCAAGGAAGGTGCCCAAGGCTTCTCGCTGCTGGGCACAGAGGACCCCCCGACCCCCGCCATGCAGCGTCCGTGGGTTTCCCTGCCGGCCTCGGGGAAAACCAGATCCGCCTCCATGGAGAAGGAATCTGTCCAAGTGAGTTTTCTGAGTTTGGGTTAGAATGCACTGGGAAGCTCCAGGAGAGGAAATGTGGTTTTGATTTTGTGGAGCCGGGCCAGGCCCCCCGAATCCACCCCATGCAGTTTGAAAGACCAGCCTGCAGCGCCCTGCCGGGACGAAGCCCTCCGGCTCCTCAGCCGGTTCTCGGAGGGTTGAGGCTGGGGGTGGGGGCACTGGCCTGGCCCCCCGCCCCTGGCCTTGCTCTGAGGCAGCCGTCCTGCCTCACACAGGACTCGTGCCAAGGCCATTAAGAAACTTGGGGGCCCCCAGCCAGCCACTTTCCCCAAGCTTGGTGACCCCAGGAATGCTGGAGCCTGCTGAGTCCAGTTCCTCCCGTCCCCCTAGAGCTCAGGGATGGACAAAAGGTGGAGAGAGGAGATGGATTAGACGTGAGCACTAGAGGATGAGGGGAAAGCGAGACTAGGGCGGATTCATCATAAGGCGTCGGCTTGCGCAACTGCAGGGGGTGGTCTGTATTTGGCAGGGCCGACCCGAGGCGGAGAGTCCTGGTGCCTTGAGGCAGGGCTCCTCTTTTCCCCGGAACTCTCAGGTCTTCGCTGGGTGGCAGGGGTGTCCCTTGCATGAGCAGCAGCCTGGGGTCCCCTCCCAGCTGAGACGGGCCAGCAAGGCAGTGAGTTCCCCAGGGCAGGAAGGATTCTAGCACAGCACGGGCCGAGGGAGGAGTCCCCGTGCACCCCCAGACTGGGCTGGCTGGGCGGGTGGACTCTTGCTTCCTTAAGTTTGGTGTGTGGGGGGGTGTCTTCCCAGGCCAAGCCCCTGCCCGGGAGCACGGAGCCCCCTGCACCCCAACCCCAGCGCTTGTCCCTGGTGACCTGACCTCTAACCTCTCGCCGCCTGGCAGCTGTGACAAGTGCCCTCTGTCTTCACCCACTGCCAGGGCTCCTGTGCCTGGCCTTGCCCGCCCAGCCGTGGAGCGACGCCGGGAGGCGGTGGCCTTGGACGCGGCCTAGCGGGTTAACTCGGCCTGGACCCCGCCACGGTGCTGGGCTCCCCAGGTGGCATGCTCCCCTTGAGTGTCCGAGGTAGGACCTTCCGCCCCTCGAGCAATGGCTCCCCCCTCCTCCAGCCCCGCTCAGCTCTGATTGGCTTATGGCCACGTTCAGCCCTTCCTGCGGTGAGCTCCCGCCACGCTTCACTCCACTCATGCCCGGGGACGCGCCTTCTGCCGCTGCTCCCCCGCTGGCTGTCCCGTGCAAGCACTGGGGCATCTACAGCTTGCAGGGATCGTGCCCCATCCTGGCCCTGCTCCCGGCGCTTCGGCACGTGCCGAGTTTTGCAGGGTCACCGGGTCACTTCCCCGGGACCCACCAGGGTCTCTGCCAGGCCGCCCCGTGTGGCAGTCCCTCCAGGCAGCACTTGTGTGCCCATTTCCCAGATGGGGCAAACCGAGCCTGGGGGCTGGTGTCCTGGCCCCTGAGCGAGCTGGCAGGGCCAGGCAGGAGCTGCTCCTGAGGCCGAGGCAGCACAGGAGCCAAGGCGGAGGCAGCGTGGGGCCCTCAAATAAAAGCAGGGTCCCCCAGGGCCCTCCAGGTTGCATGCAGGGAGCCCCGCGCCCGTGTTTCTAGCGAGTGGGCGCAGTGGCAAGGAGGCGGGGCGCGACCTAGGCACCCACCCGCCGGGTCCCCTCGCCAACACCCCCACGGGCCGCGCAGAATCAGCAAAAAGAGCCAACAGGTGACGGCGCCTGTGCCGAGGGGAGCCCCCCACCCCGAAATCTCACAGCCCGCGGGCATGGAGTGTGAGGGAGGTGGGGGTGGGGTGCTGCGAATTGAAATGTAATTTGTCTGCCTTGGAAAGGAAACCGAGCCGGCCTGGCTCTGCTTGGGAACGACTCTTCTGCCAGATGGGAGCAGGCCGTCCCCTGCCTGCCGCCCCAGCTCGTGTCTTCCCGGCGACAGCGCCCCAAATGTCCCGTCGCCACACGCATTCCTGCAGACCCCCAGGGTGCGTGGGGCCTGGTGGGTATTTAGGGAAAGGAAATCCTCCAGCCAGCAGCTTCCTGCTCAGGCTGCCCGCGTCCCTCCCCGCCCTGACACAGAGCTGCAGCCGCACAGCTCTCCCCGGGGCCGGCTCTCCAGGGTGCCACCTGGGCCTTGACCCCTCGTCCCTGTGCCCAGGGCCCCACCTCAGGCCTGCAGCTGGTGGCCATGGGCACGTCCCCTGGCCCATAACTGGAGGTCTGGAGCTCCCCAGTCTCCAGAGGCTTGTGGGAGGGCTCGGCCTGTCGTAGCCATTGCTGAAACAGTTCCCCACTCCCTCTGGGGTGTGCTGGGTTGTCTGCACCCCAGCCTGGATGCTGGGGCACTCGGGAACCCCTCGCTGGGGGAGGTCTGGACCCACTGCGCAGCAGCTGCTAGGCCTACAGCGCTCGCGCCCATCACCGCGTCGCGGCTCCCTGCCGGTGCCCCCCGGCTGGGGAAAGATGGTCCCAGGTGCCTGCCAGTGACTGCTGGGCCCTTCCCTTCTGCCTGTGGCCGGGGAGCTGGGCGCTGCCTGGTGACTGGGGACATGGGGGCCTGGCCTGGTCGTGGACGGGGGCCCCCGCGTGCCCTGGGAGCCAGCCGCGGCCTGCATGGGCGCCCCTTCTCACTGCTGCAATGTTTCCTCACTGCTCTGCCCTGACGGACCTTTAGGTGGACAAGCGGCTGGCGTGGGTCACAGGCCACACATAGCCGGATCAGCACTGGATGGAGACGGGCCCAGCCCCGGGGGCCGTGGACAGCCCCGGCCCAGCGCGCCTGCCCTTTCCTCGACGAGAGGCCCGGCCGAGCCGGACGCCAGTGTGGGCGGCCCCAAAGGATGTGCCAGCGGCTCCAGCGTGCGGACCGCAGACAGGGGGCGGGGCGTCGCCTGAGGGCACTGCAGGGTGAGGGACTCCCGTGGGCCCTGCAGGTGGGGTCCCTGCACCTCCTCTCTGCGCTGGGTCTGTGGTGGCCCCTGGCCTCTCGTCCACGCGGCCCTGATGATGATTGCTGGCCGGGCCCCCACCTCCTGCGCCTTTACCCCACCCCCAGCTCTGCTTCTTGCAGGGTGGGGCACCCCCTGAGCACCCCCATGGTAGCCCCACGCCGGCCGCCCCACGTGGCCAGGGGAGTTGGCACGCAGCTGCCCAGGGTCCCGGGGCTCCTGCAGGCCCAGGCTGGATGGCAGGGTCTGGACGCAGCTCTGTGAGCCAGTCCTGGGACCCCGCGCACCGCGCACCCCATTAGCATTCCGGAGTCGCGCCATGGAGAGCCCCTGACGACGCGGTCCCTCGCCCTGCCATTTTCTGTCCAATTAATTCTTTTATTGTGCACCGGATAAAGGCAGACAAAGGCCTCCCCAGCCAAAGCAACTCATTAACATGCAGCGCCTTCCCGCAGCTCTCGGCCCACCACGGCTGCTCTCCCTGTGCCCCTTAACCCTTGAGGGCCCCAGGCTGGGCGATCAGCCGCACCCTGGCCCGGCGCGAGGAGACTGGACGGGTCCTGGGAAGGGCCCTGACTGCGGGACAGGCCTGGACTGCAACCGTCCACCCTCCCCCAGGCCGCCCTCCACAGAGAACCATCCTGGGTTAGGGAGACGGGGGCGTCCCCTGGACCGAGCTGGGCCCCCAGGCTGGTCTCAGTGCCCCCAGGTCAGGGAGGGCAGGAGGCACCGGGACAGGTCAGCCCAGGTCCGAGGCTAGATGTGGGAGGCAGGAGGAAATTGGGGTCCGAGCACAGGGTCTGCTTGAGGTTTGACACCTGCAGGTCAGGGCCAGGGGTTGCCGTCACATGGCGAGGCTCGGGACCCCCCTAAGGTCAACCCGGGCCGACCCAGCGAGACAGTGGACCTCAGGCTGTGGGGAGCCAAGGCAGAGAGGTGTGCAGATGCGCCAGCACGTGCACAGCCTTCCCTCCGAGAGGGCCCGATGCAGTCGGAGGATGGGGGCGCCACAGGCTTGGGGCAGCCCCACGAGGGCCGCCAGGGTGGGCCCCCAGCCCTGGCTCCGGACGCGGGTCCCTCCCACTTCCCCTTCATTCACACTGCTGCCGGCAAGTGCCTCCCCCTGGCAGCCCCGACAGTGGCGCAGCCGCGCCCAGCCACAGGCAGCCCCAAACCCGCGGCCCCCACACCCCAGGCAGGGGTCACGCCCCGCCCACAGAAGCGCTCCCCGGGGTGGTGGTGGACAGAGCTGGGTGCATGGGGTGGCCCTGAGCCCCACCCCCAGGGACAGCAGGGTCAGGAGCCTGGGCCCTGTGTCCTCTCGCCGCCCGGGCGTCCACCACGCACCTGGGGAGGTCAGAGCTGCAGGGCCTGGGGGCTGCAGCCTCCGGCCAGGTCACCTTCTCCTCCCTTTTCTGCCCAGTCTCACTGCCCTCGCCCAGAGGTGACCTGAGGTGACCACACCATGGGCCTAGTCAGCACAGCCCAGCAGAGGTGTCCCCGCGGGCCTGAGGTGGCCAGGAGCCCCACTCCTGGTGGCCGCTGCTTTGACCTGTAAACGCCACACGTGTGGCCGAGGCCCAGGTGCCCGTGGACGTGGGGGGTGGGGCAGTGAGCGGCGGGGACCCCATGTCTTCCAGGGCCCTTCCTGGGTGCTGCGCCCTTAAATCTGGCCCGCAGTGTCCCGGGCCTGTGCCTGGCAGGAGGGGCTGTGGGGGGCGTGGCAGCCCCCGAGTCCAGAGTGCGGCTGGCCCCCAGGCGGGGCACCCAAGTGGGGCACCCAGGCGGGGCCCCCAGGCGGGGCTGCTGTGCCCGGGTTGGACGGGGCTTTTCCATCCATAACAACTTCGGGGCTGGGACATAAAATCCATTTCCCCTTTCCATCGGAATGAGGCATGCGGCTCGGTGAGGTCAGCAGCAGAGGAGAGGAAATGAGAAGCGGGAACTGTCCCCCTGGGCCTGTCCTGGGCCAGCCGGCCAAGCGCTTTGGCCACCACGGGCCTCGGGAGACGCTCGGGCAGAGAGCTGGCGCCTGGGGTGAGGCGGGCCGCCCACCGGCCCCTTCCTGGCCCTGACCCCTAGGGCGCCTACCCCTGGCTGCCCAAAGGCATCCCCCGGGACCCAGGTTTTGGGGAACAGAGAGACCCCACACCTCTCAGGAGCCCTGGCCGTGGGCCTGGTTGCCAATGCCTGAAGTTGGCGGGTGAGGGCTGTCCAGGTGGGCAGTGGACTAGAGGGGCCCTGCAAGCCAAGCCAAGGGTTATTTCCCTTTCTATAAGCAGATTACGAGCAAATCCGAGACGGATCCTTAGCTGGGGATCTCCTTGGAGACCTTGCTCCTATGTACAGATTTCCAGAGCCCACCCACGTGGCACCGGGAGGGGGCCCAGGCCAGGGGCTGGCCGTCCAGGAGGATGAAGAGGTCCCAGGACCCGGCCTTGCCTGGCTCCTGATGGCCGGGGGAGGGATGCAGGGGCCATCTGGGCAGGCCCCGAGGTCTGGCCCGGCACATATGGCACAGCAGGACCCAGACCCAGTGTCAGTCGCCAGCAGCAGCCATGGGAGCAGCCCCTCAGCCCATCCTCAGAGGAGCAGTGTCCCAGCCTGCTGCCCTGAGGCCCAGCCAGGCTCCCTAGGGGGAGGGGGTCAGCACCCTCACTCTCAGCCCCTCCCCTGAGCCCAGGGCCAAAATGGGGGCAGGGCCAGGGGGCTTGGTTTGGGAAGGACTTTGGAGTTGGCTGGGTCAAACCTCTGCTCCTATGGGAGGGGAAACTGAGGCACGGGCTGGGGAGGGGAGTTGGCCCGGTGGCTGGGCCGCTTCATCCTGAGGCCTGTTGGAGAACCAGGGAAGCTCAGCCATGCTGAGCAAGGAGGGTCGGGAGAGGCCCAGGTGGGGCAGCCACCAGCCCGGCTGGGGTGCTGGACCCGGGAAGGGACTGGGAAAAATGGGGTTGCAGCACTGGGGCCAGGTAAGGAGGCGCCTCTGGATCCCTGGGCCCGGGCAGCGGCGGGTATACGCCAGGTGGGAGAAGCCACCCTGTCTTTCTCTACGCTTCTGGAAGCTCAGTTGTGAGAAATGCCGTGGTGGTGGTCCAGACCTCAGAGGCTGTTCCACGGCAGGCTGGGGCAGCCTGGGAGTGAGGTGGGCAGCCCGGCACCCTGGGGGTTAACGCTCAGGGCCCGGCACCCCGGGGGTTAATATTTAGGGCCCGGCACCCTGCGGGTTAACGCCCAGGCAGCGACTGGGCAGGGCCTCCAGGCCTGGGGTACCCCGGGAGTCTGGCAGCCGCAGCACAGGGACCTGGGCCAGACGCCCGGGGCCTGGCTTGGCTTGGGGTTTGGTGCCTGAGCTTTGAGGGCGGCTGGGCTGGCGTGGGGGTGAGTGGGTGCCCACCCCTGGCCCCCCCAGAGGCCCCACGCCCCAGGGAGTGCCTGGCGGCAGCCACACTACCCTCACTCGCTCTCCTACCCCACCACTGCCTTCTCCCTAGAACCCTTTCCACCCACCAGACAGCTGTGCCCAGTCCCTGGGCCGGCCCTTGTCCAGCTCCCAGCCTGGCTCTGTGCCAGGGCCTGGAAAATGCCGCCAGCCGCCCCACACCCCCGCCACCCAGAAGCCAGCTTCAGACCCGCCCGGGGGGAACACCCCCAGACCTGGCCATCTGGCCCCGGCTTTGCCTATTAAGGAGCCCCCCCCCCCAAGGAAGGCGTGTCACCCTGCTTTCCAAAGGCGCGTTTAGGTTTCAGTTCAGATCCGTGCCCGGGGAGGGGGCGCTGCCTCTGCCCTCGGCGGGGAGCCCGCTGCCCTGGTTCCCCCACGGGGTGTCACGGCCCATCACCGGCTCGGGGGCGGCTGGGGGTTAAGCCAAGGGGTGGGGCGAGCCGGGAAGCAGGCCCCTAGGGGCAGGCCCACGGCGCCCCAGCCACTTGTCCCCACGCTCCCGGAAAGCAACACACAAAGCAGCCTGTGGAGATAAAATCCTCTTTCTTTTTTTTAATTTTATGAAATCGATCTGTACAAAAGTTAGTGTGGCTTGGTCAGAAAGTAGCGGAACACAGCAGGTAAGTGACAGCTAAAGTCTTTCCCACTCGACAGAGAAAAATAGATCGCATAAAAATGAATTCGCTGTGGTTCCCTGCCCCCACCCCCAGAAAAACATATGCGGAAAAAAAAACTTAGAAAAAGGTAGGAAAAAGTAGAAAAAGTAAAAAGAAGCAACTTCTCAAATGCGTGTGAATTTACAAAGCTTTAAAGGCACACATTTCCATGAAGTAGCGGTTACAGCCCCGCAGGCCAAGCGGTCCAGGGAACTCCGGGTTAATCTTCTGCCACTGCGACCCCAGGAGCGCTCAGCAGAGATGGTTCAGTTTCACAGCTTGGTAGGGATATGCCGGTTCTAAGCCAAGATCGGGGTTTCCGGGGCCGGCCTTCCCAGGAAATTCCCACCTCGTACCGCGTGGCCAGGCCGACCCTGCCTCCCCCATGCCACCCTGACCCCGGGAAGAGCCACGGGGGATGGAAGCCCCCCACCCCTACCCCGCCTCCACCTCGAGCTGCCCGGGCCGCCGGACACAGATCTGTCGGGGGTTGGGGGTTCCAGTCCCACCTGCCCCTCCCGCGAAGTTTCCCGGCTTTACTTCGTTTTACATTCTACTCTCTGCACAAATTACTATGTTAATTAAAGATAAAATAATACAGAACATAAATACATTTTTAACAGCTTTCGCGACAAACCAAACACTTTTAAGCTTCAATAACAATAACAATAAAAAAGGAAGTGTTAATCTCAACCGAAGCTCGCCCGGGCGCGCCTGCGGGTGGGGCCGCTGTCCTTGCGGGGGTGTCCCCCGGCCCGGGAGCTCTCGGCCACGTGGCCGCCCGAAACCTCACACTTCGGCCCCCTTCGTTCTCCGCGCGAGGCTGCGGGTCTGCGCCCTCGCGGCGGCCGGGGCTTCCCTGCAGGGCGGAGGTCGCGCGCTCGGTCCGGAATCGCCGTCGGGGGCGGCGAGAGGGCTCGTCTGTCCCGCCCCGGGGGCACAGAGGCGCCGCCCCCCGCGACCCAGCCGGCCCCGGGGCCGCGCGCCCGCCCTCCTCCCCGCGCGCCCCTCCAGCTTCAGGGCCGGGTGAGGGTGGTGTACACGGGCGGGTCCCAGCTACTCGTGGGGCTGTGCGCGGGCGGCACGGCCAGGCCATTGAGCAGGGGCGCGGCGTAGGGCCGGCGGGACGAGTGGAAGTAGGGGTACTGGTAGAGGCCGGACGCGTAGCCGGGGTACGGGCCGTAGTAGCCGGACGCCGGCAGGTCGGGGTAGTCGCACTGCGAGCCCGCGAAGGAGCCGGCGGCCGCGGCGGGGGCGGCCACGCAGGCCGGGGCGCCGTAGGGGCCGGGGGAGCCGGGCGGCCGGTCGCCGTAGTGGCCGGGGCTCAGCTGCTCCGTCTTGATGTGGGGCCGCGGCGGGCCCGCGGCGGGGGGCGAGGGCGAGGCCGAGCCGCTGCCCTTGGGGGCCCAGCCGGGGGCTGCGCCAGGGTGGGGATAGGGCGCGCCCCCGTAGGCGCCCGCGGCGGCTTGGCCCGGCTCGGCGGGGAGGGCGGCGTGGGCGCCGAGCGGCAGGTACTGGTCGAACTCGTGGACGTCGAAGGCGTCCATGTTGCCCATGACGTCGGTGCTCAGCTCGGAGATGTCCACCTTGCTGAAGTCGATGTTGTGGCGCCCGCCCTCCGCCAGGCGGCGCCCCTCCGCCTTCGGCTCCTGCTTGCCAGCCCCGGGCTGCGGCTCGGTCTTGGGGGTGGTGGGCGGGGTGGGCGGCCCGTGGTTCTGCCCTGCGGAGAGAGCACGCCGGGTGAGCGACCCTGCGTGGGGGGGCCGCGGGTGGGTTGTTCCTTTATGTTTCCCAGAAATTCCAGCCAAGCCACCTCCGTCCGCACTCCTGCGCGAGGAAATCCCTCCAGCGCCCTTCCAAGGAAGGCTGAGACCCCCGAGGCCCCGCCCCTGGGGCCAGGGGGGCTGGACTGGAGCGCGGTAGGCGGAGCCCACGGCACCGCGGCTAATCCACGCCAACCCCTCCTCCCCGGCGCTCGGCTGGGCAAGTCCAGGCTCACAGCCCAGGGCTACTGCCCACCATTGGGTGGCTGTGTGAGTGCGCAGGGGGACCCCCAGAGCAGAGGCCTCCCGCTCAGAAAACACCCCACCTGGACCGAAAGGCGAAGCTGCACAGCCCCTGCACAGCCGGCCTGGGGCTCCCCAGCCTCCTGGGCACCGAGGCGTCTGGTTCTCTGCAGGCACCTCCCTGGCTTCTCCCAGGGCGCGACCCCTGCTTCTCGCCGCTGTCACCCATCCCCGCTGCAGTCACAGCGGCCCTGCTGGGGGTCTCACCTGCATGGTCTCCGTGGTGATGTGTGCCGTCGCCGCCAGGCTGGTGGCCCAGCTCTGCGCCCGAGTCTGTGTCGCTGTGGCCCGGCTTCAGGCCCTTCCTGCGGCGCGGCTGATACTTGTAGTCAGGGTGGTCCTTCTTGTGCTGGACTCGCAGCCGCTCCGCCTCCTCCACGAAGGGGCGCTTCTCGCTCTCGCTCAGCAAGCTGCCGAGCCAAACCACGTCAGGGTGGGGCGGCGGCCCCCGCGGGAGAGTCCCATACCCCAGGGGTGCCCGGCACAGCTGCACGCTGCCCCGGTGTCAGAGGGCCAAGACATCGGGGCCCGAGAGGCTGGGACCAGAGGTTACCAGCCAGGAGACCGGCTCGGGCCTCCGCAGCCTGTCCGGGATGAGCCGGGGCCAGGGCCCATGCATCCCTCTGTGTCTTCCTCCCTCTCCTGCCTTCTGTTTTGTCCCCGCCCTGTGGGGCTTTCTCAGGGAGGTGGGGGACCTAGCAACACAAAAGTGGGGCTTCCTGGGAACTGGCGGCGGCCCTCCGCGGGCCTCTGGGCTGCTGCGCCCTTGCCCCCAGAACTCCAGCAACAGCTGTAAAGGCCCCCAAGGCTCCGAGCACACGGACCCCCTGACCCTCCAAGAGCTCACCCCTAGCTGCCTGCCGGGCATGGGTTGGCTGGGCGTAGCACCCACTGCCGGACGCCCGACACCCAGGCAGGAGACAAAAACAGCAACCACGCAAGCTCCAAGTGCCCATTCACAGTGAGAAGCTGGGGACTGATGCCCCAAACCCCACACGTCCATTTTACACCCAAGGAGAGGACGTGGGGACTGCTTTGGGAGCAGCGGCTTAGCCACCCTCCAAGCACTACTTCCTGCCTCCAAAGACAAAACAAAATGACCAACTTCACCACACCAAAGGGGACCTTCGCAGGACAGCCCCTCCTTCCACACCAGTGTGGTGGGGGGGTCATGGGGGGTACACAGAAGTGGCAGGGGAGAAGGAGAAGCCATGGGGACCTGTGCCAGGAGGCAGCTGCCCATCCCGCCACCTGCCTCCCCCATCTGCGTGGGGAGGCCAGGGGCTGAGCTCTACCCAAACAACGGGATGCCTGCTGTGGCTGCACCCTGCTGGCAGGAGGAGGGCACCTCTGGCGGGCAGGGGCGCTTAGCGGGCTGCCCGCTGCCCTGGCATGAGACTCCGCGCTGCCCTCGGCGGGCGCAGACCCGGGCACCCCGCGCCTGGCCCGCCCCCCGCCCCGCGCGCCCCGGCTCACCGCCACAGCTTGCCCAGCGTCTTGCTGAGCTCGGCGTTGTGCAGGTGCGGGTACTGGTCCGCCAGCTTGCGGCGCGCCGCCTGCGCCCACACCATGAAGGCGTTCATGGGCCGCTTCACGTGCGGCTTGGCCTTGAGCGCGCCGCCGCCACCGCCGCGCACGGGCATGGGCACCAGGCTCCAGTCGTAGCCCTTGAGCACCTGCGACACGGCGTCGCGGATGCAGGCGGGAAAGCGCTCGTCCGCCGCCTCGGCCCGGCTGTCCCCCGCGCCTGCCGCGCGGCCCGCGCCCTCGGAACCGGCGGGCGACGGCGGCGAGTCCGAGTCCGAGTCCTCCACGTGCGACATGGAGCTGGCGGTGCCCGACGGGCTGCAGGGCGGCTGCGCGCGCGCCTCGCTCATGTCCAGCATCGGGGCCGCGCCGGAGGGCCGCTCTCCGGGGCCGCGCTCCCGGGCCCTCCGGGGCTGGCGGCCCCCGCTCGTCGCCCCGAGGTCGCCGCGCGGAGGCCCGCCTGTGCCCCCGGCCCGCACTGGCGCGCTGCTGCTGCCGCTGCCGCCGCCGCCACCGCCGTCGCCGCCGCCGCTTGGTCCCAGCTCAGCTGCTGCAACAAGTTTCTTAAAGCGGCAGCCGCGAGGCCCCGCCCGCCGCAAGGCTCCCCATTGGGCGACGCGCGCCCCTCCCCGGGGCGGAGTCTCTCCGCCCCCCGCCCCCCCTGGCCTTAAAGTGCGCTCCTCCCGGCCCCGCCGCGCCCCCGCCTGCCCGCCCCGCCCGGCGCCGTCTCACGTGGGGTGCCCCCACCGCAGGAGTGCGGGCAGCGGCGTGGCGGCCCTGGGGTGCGTCGCGGCTCCTGTGCACCCTGTCCCCTGTCCCCTCGCCCAGCCTCGGGCTGCGCGTCCCACGAGAAGCGGGCCTCGGGGATTCCCCGTCCCCAGCCCGGCCTGCGCCCCGATGTCTCGCCCACAGCTTGGAGGCCCCGGGGGCGGGGATCAACTCCTGCCAGCCCGCGGCCCAGGGGAGGGTCGGCTCCCGCCCGCCGGGTTCGGCGCGAGGAGCAAGAGCCACACGGCGCGCCCCGAGGCTGCGGACTGCGCACTCCCAGGTAAAGTGCCCCAAGGCCGCGGCGCAGCCGGGGACTCCAGGCCCGCGTCCCGTCCGGGTGAAAGCGTCCACAGGAGTAGCAGGGACGCGGTTCCAGGGGCGGGGCAGCCGGAGGGGCGGGGGCGCGGACGCCGAGTCCCCTGGGCCGCGGGCGGATGGCGTGGCCGGACGCGGGGGCCCAGGACCTTCCGGGCGTGACCCGGAGGTGGGGGTCACCGAGGCCGTCCGGTCCGCAGCCCTGGGTGGTCGGGCGGGGGTAGAGGCCGCTCGGGTCCCCTGCGCCCTGGGCGTCAAGAGCCGAGGAGTGGGGGAGCCCGTGGGAGCGGGGCCGGGAGCGACCCCAAGCCGAGAGCGCAGAGCGGCGACTGGAGTTCCAGCCCGAGGCTGCCCCGGCGAGTTGGCCTTGGGGCCCGCATTCTTCCGCCAAACGCGCTGGGAGGCGACTGATCGGCAGCGCGGGACACGGGCGGGCGTCTGGGCTCCTGACCTGGGGGCTTCCAGTACCCCTGCCCACCCGCAGGCACCAACGTGGTGGCAGCTGCGCCTAGGAGGGTGATACCGTGTCCCTGATTCGGCCATCAGAAGCGGCTCTGCTGTAATCAGAAAACTCCACGTCCAAATTCCACGGGCCCTGCTGGAGCCCTGGGCGGAAGAGCCTCCCACTCCCCGCAAGGGGGTGACCCCACCACTGTCAGCTGGCCCTCGGGATCCCCACTGCCCCAGGGCAGGGAATTCCTTAAAAGTGCTGACCGCTCCTCCTGGCTGGTGGCGCCCGCCAGGCCTTGCCCCGGCTGCTGGGGCCGTCCAGGGGGCAGAGCAGTGCACCTGGATCCCTCCACCCGGACCCGTGGGAGCTGGGGCTCGCCGGCCGTGCGGAGGCACGATGATCTCTGACCTCCGAGGGGCAGCTGCAGTCCAGGCCTCCTGCCATCTGCAGGGCACAGGAAGGGCCTTGGCTCGCTGAGTTAACCCCGTGGCCAGGCCAGTGCCCCCGCCTTGGAGGAACGCCCGGGTCGCCCTGGGCCACTGGCTGGAATGGCCAACCCTCCTGCCTCCTCCCTCCACCCGTGGTAGCCTCAGGCACCATGTGCAACCAGGAGCTGCTCGGCGACCCCGCAGGAAAGAAGAGCACCCTGAGGTCTCTTCAAGATCTGACTTGAAGGCTGCCTGGGGAAGCCTCAGAGTTACTGGCCCACCTGGGACCCTTGTGAGCTGAGGCAGGGCTGACTGGGGGGCTCGGGGAGACAGACCTGGACTGAACTGTCCCACCTACTGTCCCCTGTCCCTGGGCCAGCAGAACACCCACTTCCCTTACCCAGAGTGCCCCTGCCCCTCGCCCCGGAGGGCTGCACTGGCACAGGAGGAGCAAGCACATGTCACGTGGGGCCGTTGGCCGGGCAGTGCCCCTTTGCTGACCCGCCCATTTGCTGAGCTCTGAGGACCTAGGCAGAACAACCACTGGGACCCCCGGAGGAGGCTGGGCTGGGGGATTCTAGTGCCTAGGGTCCTGAGTGGTCGGCAAGGCTGGCCCTGGTCCCCCACACCCTCTTACACCTTGTCCCTGGCCCCTGTGACCACCCTGAGCACTGATGGGGACGGCTGGTGTGGGCTGGCCTGGTGGCACCCTGGAGCCCCCGCCCCAGATCAGCGGCAGGTAGTCTTGAAGGCTCAGAAAGAGACCAGGGTGCGGCTGGCCTGGGCTCCCTTAGTGCTGGCCTTGCCCACATCTCAGGTGTCATGCAGGTCCTGTTCTGTGCAGGGCACTCTGAGGCGCCAGGGCACAGATGATAAGAAAATAGCCCCAGGGAGGCTGGAGTAGAGAGGGGGAGGCAGAGTGAGGAAGTGAGCCACCAGGCACAACTCCAGGGGGAGACGCCCCCAGGGGCAGGGGCTGTAGGGGCAGTGGTCAAGGAAGAGGATGGGGACGATGCTGCTGAGACCTGAGGCTTCCATCCTCTGCAAAGTGTTCCTGGCAGAGGGAACGCATGTACAAAGGCCCTGGGGCACATGGGGCGTAGGGTGTTTGAAAAGAGACAAGGGCTACAGTGCCTTGACAACTTGCAGAGCAGCTAATTGAGCCACTTCTCAGACCACTGCCTGTGCTATACGTCCACCTCAGGGTGCCAAGCCCTCTTCTCTTAGCCTGAAAAGGTGCTGACAGGCCCTGGACTCATCAGCTGGGGGTGCACAGGCAGGCTGAGATAAGCATGGTTTCTCCAGCCACCCCCATGGCAAAGGCTCCAAGGAAGGGGGTGTGGGTTCACTGGCTCCCCATGCGCCTCCTAGAAGGGGCCATTCCCAGGCTGGGACAGCCTTGGGTTCAAAGTCCCCACAGGGCCCGGCACTGCCGCTTAGCCCTGGCCTCTGGGAATGGCCGACTCAGGAAGCCCACAGGTGTGCCTGTGTGTGTGTGTGTGTGTGTGCACACCTGGGTTTCTGTGCACACTGGTGGGAGCTGGGGAGGCCGTGCTGGGAGGCGGGTCCTGCTGGGAACCCAGTGGCTATGAAGACGGCACCGCCATCCTCCCTACACTTTCCCCTCCACTGTGGCCCCTTCTGGGCAGGTGGCCTGCCTGGCCTCTGAGCGCGACTGCTGCTTCCAGACACGCGCAGACCAGAGCATGGAGGAGGGGCCTCCCAGGACCCCGCCTGCCCCCTCGGCCTGCTGCACCTCCCACCCCGAGTGGTTTCCTTCTCCGTGGCCCTCCCCGTGCGCCAAGGGGGTGGAAATCACACCTGGGATTCCATGTGTGCGTGCACACACACACACACACACACGCTGTGCCCAGCCTGGGCGTGCTTCAGGTGCTTGTGCCCCCAGGTAGGGGCGCGTGGGCCATGGTGACCGTGCTCTCAATGCCCTAGAGATGCCCAGCAGGGCCCCCGCAGCATCTGGGCGAGGCTGCCGCCAGTCTGGTGGCACCTGCACGGCCCGTGCCTTTCAGAAGACTCGGTGAGGACTGGGGACCCACTGGGAAGCGGGTCACCACAGGGGCATACGCCATGCGGGTATGCTGGGGGCACCGACCCCAGCTGGAAGACAGCCCTCTCAGGTAGAGCCCAGGGCGCAAGGTCTCAGGGGGATCCGGCCTGGCCCTGACGGCATCGCCTGCAGAAAGAAACTGAGTCTGCTGGTGGCCAAGCTGAGCCTTCCTTTGGACTTTTCCACAAGCCAATAAATTCCCACCCTTGTGCGAGCAAGTTGTGTTGGGTGTCTGTCTCCTGCCCCGGCCCTGCCCCTGCCCCTGCCCCTCCTCCCCAGGCCCCGACCCGGGGCTCTCGTTCCCAGCCCTGCCCCACACCCTCGTCCCCTCGTCCCTGCCCCGTCCTGGCCAGTCCCTGTCCCGGGCACTGAGCTCTCTGCAGAGCAGGAGCGGCCCCTCCCCACAGAGCCCTCCACCTCGGCAGGAAGTCAGCTCGGAGCCCAATTGCTGCCGAGAGCTGCGCCCCTCTCCTGGGCCTGAGGTCTGGACGTCCGGGGCTTCTCGCTCCAGGGGGACCCGTCCTCACCCTCCCTGCGCCGTCCCGTTTCCAGTACAACTGGGAGAGGCAAGTGGTGGCTTAAGGCAAACACGTCAAAAAGAAAAGCCCCCCTTTGATGCTTGGGGCGTCTGCCTCCCTGCTGTGGCAGTAGGTTCCAGGGACCCTGCTAGTGCCAGAGCCTCTCCCGAGTGTTTGTTACTCTGAGTGTACAGGAGGAGGGTGTGATGGAGGTGGCCTCGGGCAGGGACGGTGGCTGGGGGGAGCAGGCCAGGGGTCCCCACCACAGGGAGGGGAGGCCCTGCGGTTCTGTGGTGGTTCCAGGGGGGTGGGCAGGCCGCTCCTGGGGCGCCTTTTGCGTGGCCCCCTCAGGGCAGCCCTGGCCGCCGGCCGCTCCCACAGTCCCAGGGCCTGAGGCCTCTGCTCGCAGAGGGGGTGGCCAGCCCTGGCTGGCAGGGACAGGAAGACGCGGGACCCGGTCAGGAAGGGCTCGTCAACTGTCCCCACCCCGTCTGCGTGAGCGAAGCCAAGGGTCTGCATGGGGGTGGGTGCAGAGGAGGGGCTCAGCCCTGCCCTGCCCTGGCCACGTGGCGTCCTGACCAGGGGGCAAGCATGCCACCTGTGTGTGTGTGTGGGGTCACCCCTTGTGCCACGGGGGGGGGGCTAGGAGTACCCTCACCCCTGCCCAGCCACCGTACCTGCTGCGCCCACCCCAGGCCTGCCTCCATCGGGGCCCAGGACGGCGGCCAGTGCCCTCAGTAGGTCCTGCTGGTGGAGCTTTCTCACAAAGCATGTCGGGGGGACCAGTTTTCATTGAAACGAGGACCCACGGGGCTGGTTTGTGAATTGGGGTACAGCTTGGCTGGGGAGGGAAACTGAGTCCCCTGCTTCCCACGCTGGGGTGAGAAGCCTCCTCCAAGAAGCCAGGGCTCTGGAAAGGGGCCATCGTGTGGCTCCCTGGGACCTGGGCTTGTCCCGGGGCTGCTGTCCATCCAGGTTGGTTCTGGGCAAGTTGGGTGCCTCTAAGCCCGGCCTGACGTTCCCAGACGCCGGACGTGCGGCTGACGTGCCCTGTACTGTGTTTGTGAAATCATTGTCACTCCAAGCTAACGAGTTACAAGCCGGTTTCCTGCTGGCCACCCATCTGGCCCTGCCTTACAGAGAACTCTTGCTGCCCACTCTTTCCAGAAATGAACCATCTACCTCTTTAATTGCTGGGCAAGAGCTGCCAGGAAGGTAAAAAGCACGGGATTGGACGGCACTGGGCGAAGTGGCCTTGCTCAGCCTGGGGCCCCTCCGCTGTGAGCTGACAAGTTTGCGCCAAACCAGGGGTCTTGAACTCAGGTGCTGCAGGGGCTATGCAGGGAAGGAAGTGTGGACGCTACTGTGCGGGGCGAGGCTATAGGGAGTGGTGGAGCCTGAGGATGGCTGGAGAGAGTGGCCCTGTCATCCCAAACGCCAAGCCCAGACCCTCTGAGGCCACTCAGCCCTCCGCCGACCTGCCAGCTGACCGCAGTCACGAGCGACCCCTGCCCACGTTGGTGGAACCACCTGGCCCACACCAAGGCTGGTGGCTTTGAGGTTGTTTGTTACACAGCTTTATTGTGGTGGTTGATGACAGATAAGCTACCTGGTACAGCTTTGTGGGCAGGATTCAGTCCGTGGGTCTCCTGCTTGTGACTACTGGACTAGACAGTGTCTCAGCCTCCTACAGCTCAGAATATGACCCTGAGAAAAAGAACGAGCTACGTGTTCCTTGGCGTGTGACTCTACAACAACCAAAGGATGCAAAGACATTGGGGCTTTTTGCTTTGCACTCTGCCAAGAAACCGTGGCTGGCCAGCTTTCGGGGCCATGCAGGGCTGCACACCCTTCTGGGTGGCAGCCATGGGCACGCTCACAGCCGGGGCCCGGGGTGCTGGGTGGGAGACGGGTGGGCCATGCACAACAGCCGTCCGTGAGTCACAGTTCCAGCACAACCAGCAAATGGCACGGCACCTGCTGCCCCTCTCCCCCCACACCTGCCACCCCCCCCCCCGGGGTTCTGGCCCCTGGACAGTCAGGGTGGGCTTAGCCCTAAATGACTGCCCCTGCAGAGGAAAGTGGCAGATGTTAGTGTCCCCCACTTCCTACACATTTCAAGAAATGAAAAACTGGGGGAACTGAAGGGTATATGAGGAGATTTGGGCCCAGGCTGGGTTCTTTTGGGTGCCAGAGACAGCTGCAACGGCGTGCCAGGGACAACTGGCCATATGAGGCAGAGGCTGCCAGGCTGGAGTGCCCAGGACAGCTGGAGGAGGGGCCGGCACAGGGCTCAGTCGGCACTGATGCCGTCCCGCAGCTGCTGGGAGCAGTGCCAGCGCCGGGCTCGTGTATGCCTTGGTGCTGGGAGCTGCCTTGCGGGAGGGCCTGGGGCCACGGGCCATGTCCCACCCGGAGGCAGAGGACCTGTCCATGGCTCTCACACACACCAGCCCCAGGAGTGCCCCTCGGGGGCCTCCTGCGCCCCTTCTCCCCTCTCCCCGCCTCTGTGGCTCTGCTGAGGAGTCAGCCTGGGCTTGGATTTGCTGCAGGGTCTGCTTCTGGAGCAGCCCGTGCACCTTCCCGCCGTGCCCATGTTTACCTGTCAGGTTCCAAATGCCAGCACCCCTTCACGTGGAAGGAGAGGCGAGTTCTGCGGAAAATGGCGTGGCGTGTACTGATGGGCTTCCAGGTGATTTCCGAAACGCCCGGGCTCGTGATCCCTTCCAGGCTGCAGTGCCCAAAGGTGGAGCCATCCTGCGGCCTCTGCTTGGCTGAGCCCTGCCCCGAGCAGTCCACTCCCTGCCGGTTCTCAGTCCTCGGACAGACGGGACCTGTGCGGTTAGCGACCCAGGGGACACATGAGCTCCTGGCAGACCCTTCCACTCCGCTTGCCCACCCTGTGAGCTGGAGGCCCGGACAAGGGGTCCTTTTCTCCTCGCACAGTGCCCCATTGTGCCCTTCTCTGGGGAGAACAATACAGCCCCAGCGAGGGGACGCTGAGGACAAAGGGGCCCTTTGTGAGGGTGGCCCCACCTGGAAAGCAGGGCCCAGGGTCACACCTGATGGCAGAGCTGCCCTTCCTCGCGTCCACTCTGGAGTGTGGGAAGCTTAGGGCAGGCTCAGCAGATTTCTCCTTGCTCTCCCCAAATGGCCGTGCTGACCTGTCCCGGATAGTGGGGAGCAAAGAAGCAGGCTGGGGGTTCCTTTGGGGGCCCCAGAAGCAGGACCTCAGGGGTGACCGCTCCTTGGAGCCCAGAGCCCCATGAGCCTCTCGAGCCCATGCTGCCCAATGCCAGAGATTGAGTGCTCTGTGGAGGTTGTTTGCGTCCAGTGCTGCGTCTTTAACAGGTCTCCCCCATACAGCTGGACTCCTGAGGGAGGAAAGCAACATTTTCTCCCACAATAAGGTGCACTGGAGGCTGCAGAGGGGTTCCAGCAGTTGCTGGTCTGTACTGGATTTGGGAGACTGATGCCTGACAGTCCCTGCCCTCATGGCAGTCATACCACAGCTGGGGAAGATATAATTAGATAAGTAATGAAACAAGCAATGAGGATGGGGCACTTGACTGGGCACAAAGTAGAAAGGCTAAAGACAAAAAAGAAAACCAAAGAAGGTAAGTATCTCCAAAATACCCAAAGGGCAGGATCTTTAATATGTAAAGAGCTCTGGCAAATGAATAAGAAAATACCCACACCTCAACAACTTGCTAGCATTGCCCCACAATTTGCTCAGTCAAGGACTCTGACACCTGCCCTTGGTGGTACCCCCCCTTCCTTCCTCTGAGGACTCCTGCACTCCCACCCTTGGAGACTGCCCATCCCCACATGAAGGGTCTCATGTGCCCTCACCAAGGTTCTGTACAGGCCATCGGACAGTGAGTTCTTTTGTTGTTGGAGTCCCTGGTGGGCCCACCTCACCCCCATAGGAGCACTGCCTGTGGAAAGGGAGCTTTGCTAACCTGCGCAGAGACACCATGGGCTTGAAGCTGAGGGAGCAGCACGGCCCCGCCTGGTCCCTCCCTCACTAGCTGTTTGACAACCCGAGTCCACGGCAGACAGTAGAGGAGAGGGACGCACCTGCCGCCAGTGCCCTGTCCAGGCCAGCCCAGCACGCAGCCCAGGGAGCGGGGGAGTGGGGCCACCAGAAGGCTCTTGGCCGGCTCTTCCCGCACATACGCTGTTCCCACCCGTGCAGGGGCGCGCGGTGCCGTCCTCCCGGCCGGACCTCGGCTGCCTACTGTGAACCGCCGGGACCCTGCTCCGGCCCCGGTTTTGCGCGGGGCCAGCCTGACCCACGGACTCCTCCACACTTCACATTTATTTCAGGCCCTCCATCCGCCCCTCGAATGAAGGCCTCTGTGAAGTAAGGGTGAGGAGGAGGGAGGCGGCCGCATCCGGGCCAGGCCGTGCCCCAGTCCCCTCGGGGGACCGGCCCTCGTCCTCGCCGCTGCCGCGCCGCGCATGGCCTACGGGGGCGCGCGCGCGCTCGGGCCCGAGAGGGGCTCCCGTCTGTGGGCGTGGCCGGCCGGCGGGGCGTGGCCGGAGGCTAGAGGCGTGGCCTACAGGCAGTAGGCGTGGCTGTAGAGGCGTGGAGGGGTGGGCGGGTCGCGCGGTGCGGGCGTGACCAAGGGGAAGGGGCGGGGCCAAGGCCCGCGCATGTGTCTTACGGCCCGGCAATGGCGGCGCCCGGGGAGTTCCTCAGGAAGCGGAGTCGCGCGGACACGGCCCCTGGGCCTGGGTCTCCGCCCGCGCCCGGCCGCGACCCCGCGCGCTCCCCGGCCCGCCTCCGCGCGGGCACCTTCTGGCTGACGAGGATAGCGCTCCTGAGGGCGCTCGCGTTCGTTTACTGTGAGTCCGCGGCGGGCCCCGAACCTTCCCGCGCGCCCCGCGCCAGGCTCGGGCCGGCCTAGCCGCGGCCCCCAGCTGCCTCCAGGGGCCTCAGCGTCTCGGGGGTCGTGGCGCGACTACTCGGCCCCCGCCCGCATTCGTGGAGGACGTTCAGCGAGCCCTGCGAGGCCCCGAGGCCCGGGGTGGGTGTGGGCTGGGGGCCGCGGCGCCGACACCGCGCCCTGCACGCGGCTCCTCGGGGCGGGCGGGCGGGCCTCGGGCGGCCCCTCCGGGCGCGGTGGGGTCCGGGCCGTCCAGCGGTGAGCGCCCGCGGCGGGAGCCGACCCCGCGCCTATCAGGTCGGGTCTCGGCCCCTGCCGGTCCCTCCGCCCACCCCAGCCCCCAGCCCCGTGGGAGGTGCGGCCCCGTGAGCGCAGGGACGCCAGGGGCGCGGGGACGCGTGGCTGGAGCTCCGACCAGTCCCGCCCGGTCCTCCACCGCGGCTGGAGGGGAGCGTGCCGCGAGCGGCTGCCGGCCGAGACTGGAGGGCGGGTTCCTTCCCTCATCTTCCTCACACCTGGCTGGAAGGAGGGGCATTGCAGGGGCTCCCCGGAAAGTCCACGGGCGTGGACAGAGGCCTGGTGGCGGTGCGGAGGGGCTTGTCGAGGGCCTTCTGGAGAGGACCGTGCAGGGGCCGGATGGGCTTTTAACTCAGCTCCTCACCCCTCCTTTTGCCTGTTTTTTGGTGGTAAAATATACATAACCTAAAGTTTAACGTTTTAATCATTTTTAAGTGTAGAATCCAGCGGCATTAAGTACATTCACGATGTTATGTAGTCATCATCACTATGTATAGAGCTTTTTCATCACCCCAAACAGAAACTCTGTACCCACGAGGCAGTAACTCCCGTTCCTTCCTGGGAACCTCGAAGCTTTCTGCCTCTGTGAGTTTCCGTGTTCTGCAGACCTCACACAAGTGGAGTCGTACGATATCTGTCCCTCCGTGCCTGGCTGTTTTGCTCAGTGCGGTGCTTTCAAGGTTCAGCCTTGTAGTGTGGATCTGCCCTTGGCTCCTGCTCCCGGGTGGTAACGTCCGGTCGTGTGGTGGACCACATTGCATTCCTCTTCCACTTGTGGCTGGGTGGTCGGGGGCGTCCGCCTTTCGGCTGTTGTGAATAATGCCGCTATGGGCGTCCGTGTGCACTGTTGTTCAAGTCCTGCATTTAGTTCTTTGCAGCATATGCCTAGTAGTGGAACTGTGGGTCGAATGGTGATTCTGGGTTTAGAATTTTCTGAGGAACTGCCCAACTGTTTTCCAGAGGCTGCACCCATTGTCAGTTCCCACTAGCATTGCACGAGTGTTCCGGTTTCTCCACGTCCTCGCTGTAGCTTGTTTTGTTTGCTTGTTGTAGCCTTCTAGTGTATGCGAAGTGATGGCTCCCTGTGGTTTTGGCTTGCATTTCCCTGATGAGGAATGAAGTTGAGCATCTTTTCATGTGTGTTTGCATATCTCCTTTGGAGAAATGTCTATTCACGTCCTTGGCCCATTTTAAAAATTGAATTCTTTATATATTCTGGATACCCTTCCCTTATTAGATATATAATTTGCACTTATTTTCTCCCATTCACTGTCTTGATAATGTCCTTTGATATACAAAAGTTTTAAATTTTGATAAAGTGCAGTTTATCTGTTTTTCTCTTTTGGTGCCATAAAGAAAACATTGCCAAATTTAAGGTCCTGAAGATTTCCCCCTATGTTTTCTTCTAAGAATTTTATGGTTTTAGCACTTAAATTTAGGTCTTTGATCTATTTTGAATTAGTTTTTCTAAATGGTGTGAGGTAGAGGTCCTTCTTCATTCTTTTGCATGGGAATATCCAGTTTTCCTAGCACTATCTATTGAGAAGATGCTCTGTCCCCATTGAATGGTGTTATGGAATGGAGCACATCCCCCAAAAGACGTGTCTAAGTCCTTACCCCCAGTCCTGTGATGGGAGTATGTTTGCATATAGGATCTTGAACATGGTTATTAGTTAAGATGAGGCCAGATTCATTTAGAGTGTGCCCTTATCCAACATGACTGCTGTCCTCATGAGAAGAGCTTTGGATGTGATTAGGCAGAGAGAGGTGGCCACATGACTGGGCGGAGACTGAGTTTTGTGCCGCCTGCTAAGGCGCCCCATGGACTGTCGGCCACTGCCAGAAGCCCAGGGAGAGGCCTGGAGCGGATTCTCTGCTTCAGGAGAAAGCATGATCCTGCCAACATCTTGAACTCAGACTTTTGGCCTCCGGAATGGTGAAATAATACATTCTGTTGTTTATGCCACACGGTCTGCGGTCCATTGTTACAGCAGCACTGGCAAAGACAGGTAGTCTTGGCACCCTTGTGGGAAACCTATTGACCCTCCACATGGGGTTTCTTCCTGGGGTGTCTGTTTTATGTCATTGGTTTGGCATGATTTTTAAAAGAATTATTAAAGTAACAAATAGTTCTTAACAGTGTTGCTTTATCTTCTGCAGTATTAAATAGTCATTCTGTGAGTTTGAGCTGTCATTTAGCAAAAGATAAAGTTAAGATAAAGTTAATCTTTGAGACTTTAATAGACCTTTAAAAGGGGAGCCCATAATGGAGTGGGAAACCCCAGTGGCTTTGCTGGCAGAGAGCTCAGTTTCTTGAAGTCTTCCCCCAAGGAGCCTTTCAGATGAACTGAGGCTACTTTGATCTCCACTGGGATTCTCTTTTCAGTTCAGAAGAAAGCAATTTTAAGCCAGTGGGGTCAGGCAGATATTTTAAGCATGGTGCTGAATTTAGCTCGATTGGCTTTGGCATATGCATTTTTTTCCCCATCTTGTGAGTAAGTACACTTGGAGCAGAATCTTTTTTTTTTCAGCCGTATCAAGAAACTGGTTTCCCAGTGGCCCAGGGACTTTACTCTGTGGCTAACAAGGCCTGGGGAAGGGGGCACGTATCCTGCCTTATATCCTTTTAGAGGGTTTTGGGTCTTTCTGGAAAACTTGTTCCTCGATGTCCAAGGTGTTTTCCAAGATGCCATAGAGGTTCTTCAAATATTTCATTGGAAGTTAATTTAAAAAATGTTTTTAGCTATTGGAGAAATTATAGTTCAAAACAGAGTCAAATGTATTCCATAGACGCTCCTAGCACACTGAACTTGGGCAAACTTAAGCTTGTGCAGGAAAATGTGTTGCTTTCAGAAGCACAGAACTACCTGGTTTGTTTTTGCAAGCTCAGAGTCAGATGCCACACTGGCCCCGTGGTGTGCTGTCCTAGTGTAGCACCTCCACGCCAGGCCTGGGTGTTTCTGTGGGATGTGCGTGACATGTAGGTTCTCTGTGGCAAGGACGCTGTAGATGGGTTCCACCTTGGATGGCGGGATTCACAGGCCATCTGCAGGCACTGCTGTGCATGCTGGAACGTGTTCTGTTCTGACTTTGAACGCACATGCTGGAAAGCAGCGTTTTAACGCTTGCTGCCAATGCAACTTGGAGTATGGCTTCACCTGGCATCTTGTTGCATAGCCTCCACCCCTGCAAATGTTTGTTGCATTGAACAAATATCTGTGTAACAACTGCCCATGCCAGTCCCCTCTGGGGCTTCACAAGTATGTGTTCACCTTGTCGCTTCTCATGAAGACAGTCTCATTACTCCCTGAGGACAGATGAGGAACAGAGAGGTTGAGCAGATTGCCCCGAGTGCACAGCGAGTCACAGTAGCCACTGAGTACAGGCAGCCTGGCTCTGATTTCTGCCCTTGCTTGCTCTCCATGCAGCCTCGGACATCTTAAACACCAGGTTCACATTCGGGGTAGCAACATTCATAGGATCTCAGGTGCCCCCAGAAAGACCGAGGTGGCCCTGGACACCTGACACCCACATTCCAGTTCACTTGGTGCAGGATGGCCAAACGCAGATAGAGAGAACACAGGACAGGACTCACCGGCCTGAGCTGAGGGGCCAAGTGCTCTCCTCGTGGAGTGTAGGGTCAGTGCAGCTACCTTGGGTGCCGGACACTGGTGGTACTGGAAACCTGTGGATGCTGGACGCCCAAGGCTCCTGGGTGCTGGTGGGTGCTGGACACCTGGGGGTATCTGGACGCCTGGGGGTGCCAGATGCCTGGGACTGCTGGGTGCCCTGGGGTGCTGGAAGCCTGTAGTGCCGGGTGCTCTGTTGAACCTTGCCTGTTGGCGGGTTTCTTTTCCCTGAGCAGCGTTCTCCCCAGTGCTTCAGGAATGTTCTCGTCACCTGTTCCTGTCAGAACTGCCCCTCCTCTTGATTTTCTCTGAGAGTGTTTGAATTTAAATTTTGTGTTTTCTGAAATTTTCCTTTGTTTCCCGTGTGCCTCCTCTAGAGGTATTTATTTGCTTTTTTTAATGTTTTGGTCTTTTTCCTTGAGTTGCTGTCTCTGTCTGGCCTTTGGTGGTTCTTTTTTATTGTTTTGCTTTTTTAATTTAGGGGGCAGAAAGGACATGATTTATTAAAATTTTGATGTACAAGGTAAAGGTTTTAAACAATTAGTTTTAAACGGTTATTCTTTGGTTCACATTTAATTAGGATACATTTAATTGTCAGGAAATATTTATGGTTTTTAAATCCTAAAATGTTTATTTGCCTTAGGCACATTTTTTAAAAAGCATTTTTATTGTAACAACAGACATACAATCATTCTTGGCATGGTTACAATCAATGGCTCACAATATCATCACATAGTTGTGTATTCATTACCATGATCATTTTTTGAACGTTTGCATCTCTCCAGCAAAAGAAAGAAAAAGAGAAAAGAAAAAACTCATACATGCCATACCTCTTACCTTTCTCTCTCATTGACCACTAGTATTTCAATCTACTCAATTATTTTAACCTTTGTTCCCCCTATTTTTTGTTTATTTCTTAATCCATATTTTTTACTCATCTGTCTATACCATAGATAAAAGGAGCATCAGACACAAGGTTTTCACAATCACACAGTCACACTATAAAAGCTATATCATTATGCAGTCGTCTTCAAGAAACATGGCCACTGGAAGAGCTCTGCAGTTGCATATACTTCCCTCTAGCCTCTTCAATACACCATAAACTAAAAAGGGGATATCTCGTTTGGTGATTCTTGTCTGTTCCCTTTAGAACTGACACCCTGGAGTGGTGGAAGCTGTGCCTGTTGAGCCAGGTGGCATGTGGTGGTGCTGTGAGAGCCGGGCTGGAGGTGGCATAGTTGTCCCACGCAGCTCTGGCCACTCCCCTCGGGTTCCCACCTTCTACACTCTCCGTTGTCTCAAGTTCCTGCCTCCTTGGGCTCTGCAGAGTGGCCCCCTCCCCTTCAGCTTCTCCACCTCCCCTGGCCAACCCACCTCAGGCCCTTTCTAGTCTTTCAAAAGTGGGTAGATTCTCTTGTCCTTTCTGTCCTCCGTGGGGGCATTTATGTCCTTTATGCATTTACCGTCTGTGCTGGTTTGAAAGAATGTGTGTACCCTAGAAAAGCCATGTTTTGATCCTAATCCCATTTTGTAAAGGCAGCGTTTCTTCTAATCCCTATTCAGCACTGCATGCTTGAAACTGTAATTAGATCATCTCCCTGAAGATGTGATTTAATCAAGAGTGGTTGTTGAGGGGCGGGCCGCGGTGGCTCAGCGGGCAAAGTGCTTGCCTGCTATGCCGGAGGACCTCGGTTCGATTCCCGGCCCCAGCCCATGTAACAAAAAACGGAAAAACAAAATACAATAAAACAAGAAAATGTTTAAAGATGTTTCCCTTTCTTCCTTCCTTCCTTCCTTCTCTCTGTCTTTCCTTTAAAAAAAAAAAAAAAAAAAAAAAAAAAAGAGTGGTTGTTGAGCTCGATTGAGTGGAGGTGTGTCTCCCCCCATTTGGGTGGGTCTTATGATTAGTTTGCTGGAATCCCATAAAAGAGGAAACATTTTGGAGAATGAGAGAGATTCGGAGAGAGCAGAGAATGACATAGCCACAAGAAGCAGAGAGTCCATCAGCCAGCGACCTTTGGAAATGAAGAAGGAAAACGCCTCCCGGGGAGCTTCGTGAAGGGAAGCCAGAAGAGGAAGGTAGCAGGCGATGCTGTGTTCACCACATACCTTTCCAGATGAGAGAGAAACCCTGACCCTGTTTGCCATGTGTCTTCTCACTTGAGAGAGAAACCCTGTACTTCATCGGCCTTCTTGAACCAAGGTATCTTTCCCTGGATGCCTTAGATTGGACATTTCTATAGACTTATTTTAACTGGGACATTTTCTCAACCTTAGAACTATAAACTAGCGACTTATTAAATTCTCCATTTTAAAAGCCATTCCGTTTCTGGTATATTGTATTCCGGCAGCTAGCAAACTAGAACACCATCCTTCCCATAGGGTCTTGCAGGACAGACATGAGCAGCTTAGCCAAAGAGGTGGCCTGGTGGGCCCAGGCGTCACTCCACACCCTCCTCCCTTGCTTCTTCCCTGACAGAGGCTGGAAAAACTAAACACAGAATTCATTTTTTCATCTTGTTGCCAGAACTGACTGCAAACCCAGTTTGGCCAGTGAGACATAGGTCTAAATATACTGGGGGATAGTTTCAGGAACTTTTTTCTTTCCTGATAAAAGGGACAGATAAAACTTGTGCTGCCTTCCCTTCTCCTTTCTACCTTTAACGTGAACATGGGCTGGGGCTGCAGCAGCCATCATGTGACTGTGAGGCAACAAGTTTGAGGATGGAAGCTGGCATGTAACAGGTGCAAAGCAGGAAACTGGCCTCTCTGGTAGTATCACCGAGTGGCCAAATGCATTCTTTGCCGATAAATCCAGGGTTTTTTTGAACTTTCTACTTCTGAAGAGTGCCACCCTCGGTGGGGGAGGGGAGGGAACGGGAAAGCAGTGGTGTGGGCAAAGGAGTTTGAATGAATGTGCGGCGTGAGATGGGTTGTCAGGGCCTAAGCCTGTGAGCTAAAGGTCCACAGCACCACCCTTGGTGCCTTGCTGGGCCAGGGACAAAGCCCTGGGGAGTGCCACCTGTCCTGGAGGGCAGGGGTACCTCATGTCTTCTACTGCCCTCCGCCTCGGTCACAGTCTGCATTTCATCCTGGCAGTCCCAACCTCCTGGTTGAGTGCTGTTTTTTCTTCTTTTGTTAGTTTGTATACGTTAAAGTTCATCTTGCAATGATTGTTAGTATAAGTTATTTTTAATCACTTAGAAAATTGTGATAAAATATAAGTAATACAAAATTCGCCATCGTAACCATTTTTCAGTGGACTCAGTGGTATTGGTCACATTCCAGTGTTGCAGGGCTGTGGGCCATCAGCCTTGTCTCGTTCCAACATTTGTCGTCACCCCACACAGAAACCCTGCCCCTGTTAGCAGTCCCTCCCCATTCCCCCTTCCCTCAGCCCCTGGTGGCCTCTATTTTACTTTCTGTCTGTGTGTTCTTACTTCTCACATCCTCTCCAACACTTGTAATTTTCCTCTTTTTTATCTTTCACCTAGAGGCATCCTAGTGGTTTTGATTTGCATTTCCCTAATGGTTGAAGATATTGAGCATCTTTTCTTGTGCTTTTTTTTTTTTCTTTTTTTTTTTTTACATGGGCAGGCACCGGGAATCGAACCCGGGTCCTTGGGCATAGCAGGCAAGCACTCTTACCTGCTGAGCCACCGTGGCCCTTTTCTTGTGCTTTTTAGCCATTTCATCTTCTCAGCGAAATGTTTATTCAAGGCCTTGACCCATTTTAAAATTGGATTGTTGGTCTTTTTGTTGTTGAGTTGTTGGAATTCTTTGTATATTCTGGTTATTAAATTCTTATTGGATATGTGGTTTCCAAATACATTCTCCCTTTCTGTAGGTTTTTTTTTACTTTCTTGCTAATGTACTTTGCACCGAAGTTTTTGACTTTGTGAGGTCCTGTTTATCTAATGCTTCTTTGCTGCTTGTGCTCCAGGGCTGCCCTTGCACCAGTGGCTGGAATAGAGCTGTTTTGCTTTCTGGGATTTGCAGGCTCTATCCCAGGATGTACGTGGTCCCTCCGCCTGAGCGTCCCACCCCACGATGTCTGGGGGTCTGGTGGGTCCCCCCTCTACAGGGGACGTGGGTGCCAGCATGTGAGTCTGCCTTCTCGTTGGTGATCACTGAGTGCTTCAATCTTCACATTTACACGTGGGGGTGCACTGTCCAGTGCAAATACCGAGGTCCAGAGGATGTGCTGATTTGGGGGTGGGAGTTGTTAGAACTGAATTCAGAAACTTGTGGTTTGAGTTGACAAATATCAGCAGTATGACAGGCTGCAAGCCCTGCAGTGCATTCTGGGAGTTGGGGAGCTGACTGGGTCCCTAGGCTCACAGTTGTTTGTTTGTTTTTTTTTTTAATTTTTAATTTTTTAAAAAAAATACCAAAAAACACCAAATGCAAACATTCTTAACATCATTTTCCATTCCATTTTCATCATTCCATTCTACATATATAATCAGTAATTCACAATATCACATAGTTGCATATTCATCATGATCATTTCTCAGAACATTTGCTTCTATTCAGAAAAAGAAATGGAAAGAAAACAGAAAAAAATTCATACATACCATACCCCTTCCCCTCCCTTTCATTGATCACTAGCATTTCAAACTAAATTTATTTTAACATTTGTTCCCCCTATTATTTATTTTTAATCCATATGTTCTGCTCGTCTGTTGACAAGGTAGATAAAAGGAGCATCAGACACAAAGGTTTCACTCGCAGTTGTTTTTAGGTGGCTGAGACGTGCAATCTGAGACGGCAGCCAGCCCTCACGTGTGACTGTGCACCGCATGGCATCCGTGCACGTCTGCTGTGTGTGTGGAGCTGCTGACGTGTCTTCTGGTTGTGGACACCCTGAGCCTCCTGGAGGCAGCCCCCATCCTTAGGTTGGCCAGAGCGCAAGGGGCCTCCCAGCCCCGAAGCTCTTAGTCCATGAGACTCCCTTTCCAAGCCTCAAGCACAAAGCCTCTTTTTTTTTGGCTAAAACTGTTTGCAAGGTGCATTTTTTTTTCATGCACTACGCTTTTTTTTAACTTTTTAAAATTGTATAATATAACATGTATACAAAGCTAAGAAAAAAAAAAGCAATAGTTTTCAAAGCTCTCTTCAACAGGTAGTTACAGGACAGATCCCAGAGTTTGTCATGGGCTACCATATCATCCTCTCAGATTTTTCCTTCTAGCTGCTCCAGAACATGGGAGGTTAGAAGGAGTAAATATTTTTTTATTATCACAATCAACTTTTTTTTTCTTTTTTGTGAAAAATAACATTTACAAAAAAGCAGTAAATTTCAAAGTACATCACAACAATTAGTTGTAGAACATATTTCAGAGTTGGTATGGGTTACAATTCCACAATTTTAGGTTTTTACTTCTAGCTGTTCTAAGGTATTGGAAAGTAAAAGAAATACCAGTATAATGATTCAGCACTCATGCTTGTTTGTTAAACCCGACCTTCTCTGTATAATTCCACCATCTTTCTCCCACTCTTTAGGGGTATTTGGGTTATGCCAATTCTAACTTTTTCATGTTGGAAGGGGCTGCCGATAATATGGGACAGGGGGATAGAACTGGTTAATGTTCTGAAGAGGCTGGGCCAGGATTTATCTGGTCCAGGGACCCATCTGGAGGTTGTAGTTTTCTGGGAAGTTACCCGAGTGCATAGAACCTTTGTAGAATCTTATATAACACCCTAGGTGTTTTTTAGGATTGGCTGGAATGGTCCTGGTTGGGGTTTGGCAAGTTGTGATAGGTAGCAATGTCTAACTGAAGCTCGCGTGAGAGTGACCTCCAGAGTGACCTCCAGAGTAGCCTTTCGACTGTATTTGAACTCTCTCAGCCAGTGTTATTTTATTAGTTACACTTCTTTTCCCCCATTTGGTTAGGATGGCATTGTTGACTCCCTGGTGCCGGGGCCAGACTCATCCCCGGGAGTCATGATCCAAATCGTCAGGGGGACTTTCACCCCTGGACGTCATGTCCCATGTAGTGGGGGGCAATGGTTTCATTGCAGAGTTGGGCTTAGAGAGAGTGAGGCCACATCTGAGCAACGACAGAGGTCCTCCAGAGGTGACTCTTAGGCACACCTATAGGTAGGTTAGGCTTCTCCACCACATACATGAGCTTCACAAGAGCAAGCCTCAAGGTCATGGGTTCGGCCTATGACTTGGGTGCCCCTAATGTTTGACACAGTATCTGGGTTTCTGGTGGTAAAGTTTAATAGTTGCATAGTGAAATGACTTTTGAAGCTGCGTCTGGCTACCTAGATTTTGCATATTCTCCAGGTTAGCCCCTCTAAGACTTTCTCCATAATTTTTCAAAAACAGAGTCCTGGAGTCCTCTGGCCCTGCACTGTGTCCTCTCAGCCCGCAGCACCCCTGCTGGTCTGAGCAGGCCGCTCCCACAGGCGAGTCCGCCCTTCTTCACGCCGTCTGTCTTCTCTCCCTGCAGCTGTGGCGTTCCTGGTGGCCTTCCGCCAGAACAAGCAGCTGATTGGGGACCGGGGACTGCTGCCCTGCAGAGCGCACTTGGGGAGGCTCCTGCGGCACTTCCACGGGCGGGTCGGCTGGGAGGCCCTGAGCCACGCCCCCACGGTCATCTGGTTCCTGGACTGGTCGGACATGAACGCCGCCCTGGACGCGCTCTCTCTCCTTGGCCTGGGCATCTCATCCTTCATCGTGGTGACCGGCTGCGCCAACATGGTGCTCATGGCTGTGCTCTGGACCCTCTACATGTCCCTGGTCAGCGTGGGGCAGGTCTGGTGAGTGGAAGGGGGAGCCTAGCCTGTGGGGAGGCCTCAGCCTGCACACAGCAGAACCCCTCCCTGCCTGTGGGGCAGCCAGCCCGCTCCTGCTTGAGGTAACTGGGCTGCGCAGGAGATGGCCATTTGCCTTTGGGAGCAGGGTTGCAATTCTGTGTGGAGTGGTGTGGCCCCCACGAGACCACCTTGCCACCCCCTTGACAACCATGGGGCCTTGAGATGGGGGTGAAAGTCGTGGGTGGGCTCCTGGGAGAGCTGTAGTGGCGGGAACGTGGATTGGGGGCTGCCCGTCATGTTCCTTCTCGTGCCTTCCTTTTTCAGTAGGAGTTTTGCCACCTGTTCCCAGGTGTGCGTGGGGTTGGCAAGTCGGACCCAGCCTTGCCTGTGGCGCTGGCTCCAGAGCTATGGAAATCTGCCGTATGGAGTCTTTGGAGGTTCTGCTGGAATTCCCTGGGCACATGTGTGGGGTGTCGGGGGGACCAGCTTTAATGGAGGCTGAAGAGGCCCTCAGGTGCTCTGTCATGTCTGGACGGGTCAGGTGAAGGGAGACCCCCTGTCCCCTTTCCCCCTTGGTGCTCCAGCTCTCGCCTCTGCAGGAAGCCTGGAGGGCTTTGTAAGAAAGGTGGCCTTCAGGAGGCTGCTGGGTGGAGGTCGGCATTCAGATAAAAGACAAGAAACAGATGCACAAACTAATTGAGGCTCTCTAAAGTAAAATAAAACTAGGTATGTCTTACCAGAAATGATGCATGAGATGTTTTATCTGAAAAATGTGAAATGTATAGGGTCTGGCACTTGAGTTAAGTGGCTCACTCAGCCCTTTCTTCTCTGGAGCTGGTTCACCAGCAACTGTGTGTCTGCACTGGTGGCGGGGAGGATGGCGGGCCTCACATGCTATGGCCATGGGCAGCTGCTCCCCGCTCCAAGGCTCTCTCCTTGGGAGCTGCTATGGTTCACACTTACCTCTGACTTCCCCAGCAGGCTGTGTCAGCGTGAGGAAAGGGAGTTGTGATGCTGGAATCACGTAAAAGAGGGAAGCACACTGGAATAGCAAACTGGCTTCCTTTTTCTTGATACTACAAATGAAAGCTAGACATAATTTATTCCTTTTATGTCCTGCTTGTTTCAAGTTGAGAGGAAGGAATATTTATTTTGGGGCTCAGATGCTCAGATAATGGGGACAGTTGACTGAAGATCTCTTTCAACTCCCATCCAGCTAGCGTCCCGTGGCGCAGAGAGGAAGCCCTGAAGGGTGGGGGAAACAGGAGGCAGGTGGACTTCGCAGCCCCTCTCAGTTGGTGATCCAGCTGCCGCACTGTGTGGCTCCTGAAATAGCGAATCTTCTCTGTGCAACGTGTTTGTGGTTAGAATGGCTTGTGGCACAGGCCATCGTTGAGACTCCTGGGCACTTCCTGCATTGCTGAAATGGCTGTAGTTTCCCCCCAAGCTCCCTACCCTCCCTCTTCTTAGGTGGGTGTCTTCCAGCTGCTCCCCAACCTAGGCCATTGGCCACAAAGAAGCCCCAGGTGTCAGAGAGAAACCTTTTGCTATTGCGGGATGCTGCAGGTAAAGTGAATCTCATAACCACTGGTGCTTTGAATTCCGGGCGTTGCTGCTGTGGTGTGGAGTCGCACAGCCTCACAATGCTGCCTGCGTGTTCAGAACAGTCTAACTCCTTCACTTGACCTAGCCTATCCTTTCCTACCCTCCAGGCACACTGCTAGTGCCCTGCAAGCTTACGATGAAGACGCTGCCGCCCCGGGCAGCTGCTCTCCCTTAAGCGTCAGTCCTGCAGGAGGCGCTTCCCACAGGAGTGACTTCCTGCCTTGGTCCTAAGAGGCAGAGACTTTTTGCTTGTCAAGGCTCCTTAAAAAACAAGGTTTTATAAACGGACTGTCTCACAATGGCAACGGACATGAGGATAGAGAAAGTTGGGGCAGCGTGCTTTCCATGCTGACACCTCACCCCCAGATGGGATGACAGGAACCTGAGCATAGGGTCTGTTCAGGGCAGAAGGCGCACCTGCTCGAGGGCTGGTCCTCTGCACCGTGTGCATGGTCAGAGCCCCAACCGCACCCCCATCTGGTCTGCACCACGGACTACACCGTGTCCTAACTCATGCCACCTTCCAACCTGTGCCTCAAACTATGCCATGTCCCAACTCATGCCACCTTCCAACCTGTGCCTCGGACTATGCCATGTCCCAACTCACGCCACCTTCCAACCTGTGCCTCAAACTATGCCATGTCCCAACTCACGCCACCTTCCAACGTGTGCCACGGACCACGCCATGTCCCAACTCACGCCACGTCCCAACTCACGCCACCTTCCAACCTGTGCCACGGACCATGCCATGTCCCAACTCACGCCACCTTCCAACGTGTGCCACGGACCACGCCATGTCCCAACTCACGCCACCTTCCAACGTGTGCCACGGACCACGCCATGTCCCAACCCACGCCACCTTCCAACCTGTGCCACGGACCATGCCATGTCCCAACTCACGCCACCTTCCAACGTGTGCCACGGACCACGCCATGTCCCAACTCACGCCACGTCCCAACTCACGCCACCTTCCAACCTGTGCCACGGACCATGCCATGTCCCAACTCACGCCACCTTCCAACGTGTGCCACGGACCACGCCATGTCCCAACTCACGCCACCTTCCAACGTGTGCCACGGACCACGCCATGTCCCAACTCACGCCACCTTCCAACGTGTGCCACGGACCACGCCACGTCCCAACTCACGCCACCTTCCAACCTGTGCCACGGACCACGCCATGTCCCAACTCACGCCACCTTCCAACGTGTGCCACGGACCACGCCATATCCCAACCCACGCCACCTTCCAACCTGTGCCACGGACCTCGCCATATCCCAATTCATGCCACCTTCCAACCTGTGCCACGGACCTCGCCATGTCCCAATTCATGCCACCTTCCAACCTGTGCCACGGACCACGCCATGTCCCAACCCACGCCACCTTCCATCCTGTGCCTCAAACTATGCCATGTCCCAACTCATGCCACCTTCCAACCTGTGCCTCGGACTATGCCATGTCCCAACTCATGCCAGCTCTGCGCTCCCCCCTTGGCTCAGGCCAGTCCAGCCCAAGTTGTGGTTTCAACAATCAGAGCTCTCTGGTGAGCTCTTCTCCCTGAGTTTCCAATGCAGGGGCACCTGGTGTGGTACCAGGGGTCAAGGGGGTGGGGAGCAGGGGCCAGGCTGTGGGGTGTTGGGGCTGGAGCCGAGGACTAGGGGTCTTCGGAGTTGGCAGCCCCTCCTCTCAGGCTGAAAGTGAGCTGCCAGCTGAGCAGGAGAGGGGCTGGGCCTGTGGCCATGGGGGTTCTCTGGCCATTGTCCTGGACAGAGCCTGCAGTGACACCCGAGCGGCCGCGCAGAGCTGGGCTTTGGGGCAGCCCTCGGGGTGGAGTCAGGCCTGGCTTTGCCCACCTGGAGGCTGTGAGCGTCAGAGGTAGAGGAGGGCCAGCTTGATGGCCCTCCCTGACCCTTCTCTGGAGGGCCAGTCTTGTTACGAGGAGAGGGATTTGTGGTTTTCATGGTGCTCCGGGAGGCCCGTGCATATGGTGAGGGTGCCAGGTGCTGGGGTCTTCCACTTGTCGGGGGGCTTGCTGGAGACCAGGCCATCGGGGTTCTGGCTCCTCGGCCCCAGCTTGGCTTCGCTTACAGGAGGGTCTTGCAGGAGGGTCCAGGGCCTGGGATGTTCATCTGTTGGGTGGGGGCAGGCAGGGAGGGGCTGGCAGCCTGCCTTCTGCTGTGGAGCTTGCCTTTTCCTTCTCTCCCTAGAGGGGCCGGGCTAAGGTTGGAATACCTTTTCAGGTTTGTCTGACTTGAGCTTCATCCACAGCCCCAACAGCACACTCACCTGGACGCGGTGAAGCTGTTAGCCCGGCGCTGGATGGTGTCGGCCAGGTTGACCGGAGTGTCAGAGTGGCCACACCCTCCCTTCCTCACCGACACGCACTCCTAGGAAGTAAATACCCACTTTGACAAGCAGGAGGTCTGGTGTGACTCCTGGTGGGGAAGAGTCCAGCTGGTGAAGAAGCTGTGTGGTCAGCTTTTTCTGAAATCCCCTTTGAGAAGTCAGAGCTCTGTTCAGGCTGGTGGTCTTGGGGCCAGAGCCCTGTGCCTGTCCTCCTTCTGCCCTTTTTTGAGGGGTGCCCCTGAGTCAGTCCGAAACCCCTGCATAATCCATGCGGAGGGTGCGGGTTAATGAGGGGCCATTGGCAGCGTGGGGCACCTGGGGGTGGTGCTTCCCAGCTTGGACACGTGTGTGTTGCGCTTTGGCCAGGCCCAGCCTGAGTGAGGGGTGGCCTCGTGGAGTGGAGCCAGCACCAGACGCCAGGCCATCCTCTGGTCCATCTCACACCTGGGTGCTCTGGCTGGTGCCCTAGGCACCTGCCCTCACCCACAGAGTGGCTGGGCTGGAGCATGTGCTCGGGTCCATGGGGCTCCCTCTGGGCTCAGAGGGACACAGTGCCTCCCTGAGCACCGTCTTCACCGTGTGCGCTTTCTTTTTTTGCTCTGTGGGTGAGGCTGGGGATGGCTTTCCTGAGCTGCACAGATCCCATTGCTGCTTCACTTCCCTGACTTTTTAAATGAATAAGCTTTACTTTAGAATGGTTAGGGTTTACAGAATTATTGTGAAATAGAGTTCCTGTGTACCCCATATCCAGATTCGCCTATTTTTAACTTCCTCCTTTAGCCTGGTCCATTTGTCCCACTTAAAGAACCAGTATTGATACATTATTACTATCTACAGGCCACATGTTACTCACGTTTCCTTAGTTACTCCCTCCTGCCCTTCACCTGGGTCCACCTGGCATTGGGTCACTGTGTCTCAGGCTCCCTGGGTGGTGACAAAGTTCAAACGCTCTGTTGTGGTGCCCGTGGCGGTTTTGAGGAGGCCTGCTCAGGTGTACACTGTCCCACAGTTGGGATTTGTTGGGTGTTTTTCTTGCAGTTAGAGAGGATGTGGGTTTGGGGAGAAGAGCCCAGGTGAGGGCCCTCATCGCAGCACGCACAGGTAAGTGCATGGCTGGCCTCACTCTGGGCGCTGAGCTTGCGCCCCTGCTCAGGGTGTGGTTGTCAGTTCTTCCTTGCACGGTTACTCTACCCCTCTCCCTCCTGGCTCTCAGGAAGGAAGTCGCTGTGTGCCACATTTACGGAGTCATGCCACACCCCCTGGAGGGCGGAGCAGCCAGAGAATTTACCTGGAACCCTCCTGTGTGGGAGAGTGGTGTGTGTGTCCCCATGCCCCCCCCTCCCCCCGATTTCGCAATCCAGTTGCCTGCTTAGATCAGTGTAGATCATAGGTTGTTACTTCGGGTTAGAAGCCAGCACTGCTTTTGGATACTCGTATCGCTGTGCGTGGGCCCCAGGGGTGCTCTCTGCTGCCTCGGGGTCTCTCTGACCGGTACCACCGCTGGACTGGGGTGCACGGCCTCATTATTCAGCACCACGAGAGGCTCCAGGCCCTTCTCATGCACTTCCTGCCCCGGCCATGGAATTGGCTGCTTCTCGTGGAGCCCCGGCTCCTCCTCCAGAGCTCAGCGTGGAAACCAGCATCCAGGCGCTGGGCGTACTGGTCCCTCCCGGGGTCCCTGCCTCTGGGCGCTTGGCCTATAGCAGGGAAGTGCGTGCGTGAGTGCCTTCCCGTAGGCGCCTTCCCTCCTCTCAGAGCCACCTCAGGACCATCAAGGATGGCATCTTTGGAGAGCAGGGGCCTGGGGCCTTGGGTGCACAGCCAGCCACATCTGGGGCCGGTGGATTTTCTGTGGTGGGGCAGACCTGTCTGCTGGAGAATGCCAAGCTGCATCCCTAGCCTCCTCACACCAGATGCCAGTAGTCCCCTGCCCCCAGGTTGTGGCATCCAAATGTCCCCTGGGAACTCGGTCATCCCTGTGAAGAACCCCTTCTGGGGTGCAGATGTAGCTTCTGGCCAGGGAGCCTGACGGAGCTTTCCTGGGCTGCTGCTGCTTTTTAGCATCATCTTATTCTAGGATCAAAGAGCCAAAGACCCCAGACTGTGAGAACCAGCAGCCTGGCCTTTGGGGGTATGGGCAGGTGTCTTGGTGTGGTGGGTTTTTTTTTTTGCATGGGCAGGCACCAGGAATCGAACCCGGGTCTCCAGCATGGCAGGCGAGAACTCTGCCTACTGAACCACTGTGGCCTGCCCAGGCCTGCAATTTTAAAGGAGGCATTAGGAATCGTTTATGAAAGCGAAGACCTTGAATTATTGGTGCCTTGAGGCTATTGGGAGTGTTGAACTCTTTGAAATTAGAACTCATAGAAATTAAGATTTCCTTGAAGTCTCTTCTACAGTGGCCTGAACCCCACTTCCGTGACAAGCCTGGGATCAGGCGTGGCTGAGAACCTCCTACGGGCCCCTCTACCTCCCCGACTCTTTGCTGCCTCATGGCCCATCCCCCTTCCTGGCTCACATGCTTTTCCCCATTAGGGCCCCTTCCCTTTATGCTGGTGGCACTTCTGGAAACCTTGGGGGCCGCCTGAGGACAGTGGGTTCTTGGGGTGTACCTGCAGGGCCTTGGGCCCCCAGCACAGCCACTCCTGCCCTGGCCTCCACACCCAGAGAGCACCTCCAGCCTCAGCCGGCCAAACTCAGCCCTGCGTTTGAGAGCCCGGGAAAGTTACTTCCCTCTGACTCTCGTTTCTTATTCATGGCTCAGCAGGCTGCTCGCCCAAGTCAAGCAGCAGCCCATCCACTGCAGACCTGCCTTGAGGGGACGCCGGGGAGGAGCAGCCCAAGGAGGCTCCGGCACAGATTCAGTCATGTGGTGGGTGGATGAAAGGAGTGGTGTGGACCCCACGCACCCCACCAGGCTGCTGCGCTGTGGACACCTTAAACCGCTGAGTGCCGTGAGACATGTGCATATGTCTCCTCTCGGGGTCTGTGTGTGGACCCTGACCCCAGCACGACCCACCAGACTGGCCAGGCACAGAAGGGCCTCAGCGCTCTCACAGTGGCTCGCCGTTCCGTCTACGGGCAGGTCTCTGTTCACACATCACTGCATGGGTGTGCGTGCGCGTGCGTGTGCGCGTGCGCACACACACACACACACACAGGCTCATCTTTGTCTCCATTGTATTGGCCAGGTTTGACTGTCAGGCCTGATCCTGTCCAGGCGCTGGCGTGTGCGCGTGGCAGTGCACAGACTGCCCTCTCACAACCCTCATTGAGCCCGGGGAAGGAGGGGATTGTACGTGGACCTGTAAGGTTACTAGGTTTCTACATTTTGTGTGAAATGGTATGGTCTAAACTCTGTGTCCACTGTGAGGAGTTGAAGATGTGCGTTGTTAACCCTAAGGCAATCATTAAAAATAAGGCAAAGACATATAACAACCAATGATGTGATTAAAATGAAATGTAAACCATATTTTCCTAAGCCAAAAAATAAGGCGGGAAAGGAAGAACAGGATAAAAATTTAAATGGAACAAATAAAATAGAACTAAATCTAGCCAAATCAATAATTACATTAAATGTAGACAGACTAAGCATTCCAGCCAAAAGACAGATTTAAACTAGACGAAAAAGAAAAACCCAATTACATGCAGTTCAAGAGACACACCTTAAGTGCGTTTATTTCAACAGAGGTTGAAATAAAAGGGACAGACAAGTTTATACCATTGTAAATGTGGTAGAAAGCTAGAATAGCCGTATTAACTTAGGACAAAGTAGAGTTCAAAACATGAGTGTCATCAGAGACATGAAGAGGCTTATCATGATGATAAAAGAGGTAATTGATTATAAGACATAACTGTCATAAAGACATGCATCATGTAACATAACGTAGCTTCAAAATATATGAAGGAAAAATTGACAGAACAAGGGAGAATGATAGAAATTTACAGTTATAGTTGGAGATTTTAACATCACTTTTCCAATAACTACTAGAGCAAGTGAACAAAAAACCTAAGTAAGGATATGGAAGATCAGAACAGCCCCTGACTGATAAATCTCTTTACCCCTCAATACTTCAGTGTGTATTTCCTGAGAAGAATACCATAGGGATCAACTTCAGTAAGTTTAGCATGGTACAATACTGTGATCTAACCTCCAATTCATTTCAAATTTTGACCCAGTAACGACCTTTATAGTATTTATTCTCCATTCTAGGGCCAGGGATTGGATTTGTTTGTCCTGTTTCTTTTGTGTATTTTAATCTGAAACTTTTGTCTTTTAAGACATTGCTATTTTAAAATAGTATCCCTTAAAATAGTAGTGTTCCTCCTTTGGAGTTCGCTGTTTCTTCATGGTTAGGTTTGTTATATAGTGGAGATTGGGAAGCTGCATAGGTACAGTGTCCCCCACAGACACCTCAGCCTCAGCCTGCTCCACTGGGGACATAGGTGAGGCATCCAGCATGCAGTGGGGCATTTCGTTCTTCCCTCACGTTAATAAACAGTCTGGGGAGACACTTTAAGACTATGCAGGTAGCCTTGCTCCTCACCAGACTTCCCTCTGGATTTAGCAGCCACTCCTGAGTCTCACCTACACCAGCACCAGGTGCTCAGCATTCTCCTATAAGCAGAACCGTCCCTCTCTGTGGCCTGCCTGCCTGCCTGCCTCCCTCCCTCCCTCCCTCCCTCCCTTTCTCTTCCTTTCCCTTCGTTCCCTTCCTTGTCAGTCAATCACTCATCAGTATAAACCAATAGACTTCTCTTCTTTCAAGTTTCTTCTCATCCATTACTGTTCTTAATTACATCAGTGTAGAAAACTGTCTCAGTTTTGGCCAGTGAGAACCTCTTCAAGCTGGCTTCGATTTCGTTGTGACATGGCCCCGTCATTTGTCTCTGAGTATTTCTTTACCTTCTGACATAACGAGATGAGCCAGACTGGCCTCGTGCTTACCTGTCAGTCCCTGAGTCAACCATTTCTCCAAGGAGCATTCCTAGGGAATTTATTTAGGAGAAGTCCACAAGAAGATTGTACAAGAATGTTCAAAGCAGCTTTATCTATAACAGTTCCAGGCTGGATACAACCCAAACATCTCTCACAGGTGAATGAATAAAGAAAGTGTAGTATATTTGTATAGCGAACTAATACTCAGCAATGAAAGGAACAAACTACAGATACACGCCACCGTGTAGCAGATCTCAAAAACATGACACAAAAAAGCAGTACAAAAACACTTTCTTGGATCAAAATGGAATGAAGCTGGAAATCAATAACATGCACAGAACTGGAAAATTCAAGATTTATGGAGGCTAAACAACATACTCTTAAACAACTGGTGTATCAAAGAAGAAATTACAAGATAAATCAGTAAATATCTGGAAGCAAATGAAAATGAGAAGACAACATATCAAAATTTAATGGGATAATAAAAATTGGGATGGTTGTCACAAGTCATAAGTATTCTAAGACTGTTCTGTTCAGAGAAAATGTTGATTAGTGTTAAATAATGTTAATTATAGATGCAAAATTTTTAAGATAAAGAATAGATATGGAATATACATTAACTTCCAAACAGATGCACAAATATACATCAATAAAAGCAAGGACAAATGGACCAGAGGCAGTTTACTTGAGAAAAAGAGAAACGGAATACTAAGCTTGCAGGGAGGAAAACTGATAACCGAATGAAATTACATAGAATTTCAAATGACTCAGAAATTCATAACAAAAGCAATTTCTGGATGTGAGGATGAATGGTAAAGGGCAGAATTAGTCAGAATGGGTGAAACATGACTCTTTCCAACCCTAGCAGAAAGAGGATGGAACAGTTATTATCTTGAATGAAGGACTGCAGGCCAGCTGACGTGACCGGTACTGCAGATGGGGAGGGTCACACGAGTTTATACATGCAGGCTGCCGAATCTCTGACCCTGTCCTCCACTCTGGCACCAGAATTCAGGCAACAGGCAAGTCTCTACCTTCCGAGCATGTCATAGAAAGAGCCTGTCTGGTGCATCTAACTGCCTTATGGGGAAAGATGTGAAGAAACTGACACCATAATTGCCCCAAAGAGGGGCCTTCTCATCACCCTCCTGTGAAGATCACTGTCAACAAGGTACACTGTGATCCCTGACATTTCCAAGAGTAATTTGGGCAAATGTGCCAAGTTCCCTTGGGGGGGACTGGGAAGAAAAGAGGAAATATTAAACTTCCCCACCTGGGAGTTCATAACCCTAACCCAGCAGTGGTCATAACCAGTTTAGCAGGCTGAGCCATCCGTCTTGGGGCTCCCCCCTAGGAAGCTTATTCCTACAAAGGAGAAGCTAAGCCTACTGATAACTATGCCTAAGAGTCACCCCCAGCAAACCTCTTTCATTGCTCACATATTTTGCTAGCTCAGCTGGTGAACTCACTACCCTCTCCCCTACATGGGACATGATTCCCAGGGGTATGAATCTTTTTTCTTTTTCCAGATGGTGCAGATATTCTAAAAATGGTCATGGTGATGAATACACAGCTATGCAATGATATTGTGAGCCACTGATTGTATGGGACATGACTCCTGGAATGAAGCAGGGTCCAGCATCACAGCTTTGAGAAAGCCTTTTTAACCAAAAAGGGGAAGAGAGAAATGAGACATAATAAAGTGTCAGTGGCTGAGGGATTTCAGACAGTCAAGAGATTATCCTGGAGGTTATTCTTATGCACTATAAAGATATCCCTTTTTAATTTATGGTGTATTTGAGTGACTAGAGGGAACTGTCTGAAACTGCTTAACTGTGCTCCAGTAGTTTTGATTTTTGAGGAGAAGTGTATAACTTACAATGTGACTGTGAGTGTGAACACCTTGTGTCTGATGCCTTTTCTTGCCAGGAAATGGAAAGATTAGTAAAAAAATAAGGATAAAAATAAATAAATAATAGAGGGAGTTAAAGGGTAAAAAACTAGGTAGATTACAATACTGTTGGTCAGTGAGAGGGAAGGGTAAGGAGTATGGGATGTATGAGTTTTTTCTTTTTATTTCTTTTTCTGGGGTGATGTAAATGTTCTGAGAAATGATCATGGTGATGAATACACAACCATGTGATGATATTGTGAGCCACTGATTGTGCACTATGCATGGACTGTGTGTGTGCAAAGATTTCTCAAGAAAAATATTTTTAAAAAATAATAGTGGGAAATATGGGGAAAGTGCACCTAATGCAAACCAAGGATGTAGTTAACAGTAATATCTTAACATTCTCTCATCAACAGTAACAGATGTACCACACCAATGCTAGGGGTCAGTAATGGGGGGAAGAAAAGGGGTATGGAATGTGTTGTGTTTTTTCTTTCTTTTTTTTTTTTTGAGCAATGAAAATGTTCTAAAATTGATTGTGGTGATGAACAGACAACAATGTGATGATACTGTGAGCCAGTGATTGTAATTTTGGATGGACTGTGAATATTTCGATAACATTGCATTAAAAAAAACTTATGGGATGCGGTGAAGGCAGTGCTGAGAGAGAAATTCATTGTCCTAAAATGCCTATTTTAAAAAAGAAGAAAGAACTAAAATTGAAGACTTAATGGCATACCTGGAGGAACTACAAAGAGAACAGCAAACTAACCCTAAGCCAACAGAAGGAAAAAAGATAACTAAAATTAGGGCAGAAAGAAATGAAATTGAGGATAACAATGTCAACAGCAGCAACAACAAAAACAATAGAATCAACAAAACCAGAAGTTGGTTCTTTGAGAAAATCAATGAAATTGACAGACCCTTTAGCTAGACTGACAAAGAAGAAGAGAGGATGTAAATGAATAATAACAGAAATAGGAGGGGGGCATTACTACTGACCTGACAGAAATAAAGGAAATAATGATCTTATGTACAACTGAATGCTAACAGAGGAAATGGACAACTTCCTAGAAACACATGACCAACCAGCACTGACTTCAGAAGAAATAGAAGACCTCAACAGACCAACCACAAGTAAAGAGATTGAATCAGTCACGACAAACCTCCCCTGTGTGGGAGATGACTCCAAGGGGTGTAAGTCTCCCTGGCAATGTGGGGCATGACTCCCAGGGATGAGTCTTGCCCTGGCATCGTGAGGTTGAGAAAGCCTTCTTGACCAAGAGAGAGAAAAGAAATGAAAGAAAATGAAATGTCTCAGTGGCTGAGAGGCCATTCTAGAGGTTATTTTAAACAGGCTTCAGCAAGATATTGCAAATTGACCCTACGCCAATCCCCAACTAACAGTATTCCTGAAAAACCTAAAGAATACCCAGAGCTCTATCTAAAATTTTATAGAAGTTTTAGTTGGTAAGTTTATATTTTCAATAACTTAAAGCCTCCAGATTGTTCCTATGCCAGATAAGCCCTGAAACCCAGAGGTACCAGTCTCTCCCAAGAACATCAACCAGGTTAAATCCTCTTCCCCATAAAGTCAGCACCCCTTTCCAGCATGGAAAAATTAAAATGGTCATGGCCCAGATTTCCCTGAAGGTTGAGAGAATGATTAAACGAGGAGGAGGTGGTGTAACTGAGAAATTAGGATTTAACAAATGGTTATGACTCCTGATTCATTATATAATTATATAATTAGTTTACATATACACTAGTTTCTAGTGTATCAGAATAGCCAGAAGGAAATATCTGAGCTTGTTGAAGTGTAATCTAGTAGGCTTAATCTTTGATAATGACTATATAACTGTGCATCTTTTAACATGTGGCCATGTGATTGTAAAAACCTTCTGATTGATACTACCTTTATCTAGTGTGTGGGTAGATGAGTAATAAAATAAAGGCATGCATGAAAAAAAATTGGTTGGGAATACGGGAAAAAATACCCCTACATAAACCATGGGTGATAGTTATAGTACTACTTTAATAATCTTTCATCAATTGTAACAAATGTAATTACTGTTAAAAAATAGTAGACTAACAAAAAAAGGTCTGTGTGTTATCAATTGTAACAAATTTTTCAAACCAATGCAAGTGGTCGTGGTAGTGTATGGGAATCCTGCCTCTTATGCATGATTGTTCTGTAAACCTACAACTTCTCTAATAAAAAAAGTTTTAATTTAAAAAACTCAGAAGAAAAAAAATTTCAGGACCAGATGACTTCATGTGTGAATTCTAGCAAGCATTTCAGGAAGAATTAATACCAATCCTACTCAAACTCTTCCAAAAATTGAAGAGGAGGAAAAGACTGAATAGAGTTAAGATGTTGGTTCTACCCAAAATAATGTACAGATTCAATGCAATACCAGTCAAAATTCTAAGAGCTTGCTTTTCAGAATTAGAAAAACCAATAATCAAATTTATTTGGAAGGGCAAGGTCCCGAATAGCTAAAAACATCTTGAGAAAGAAAAATGAAGTTGGCGGTCCCACGCTTCCTGGTTTTAAAGCATATTACAAAGCTATAGTGATCAAAACAGATGGTAAAACAAAAACTAAAATGAACAGCATGGTACTGGCAGAAGTATAGTTATATTGACCAGTGGAATTGAATTAAGTTCGTAAATAGACACTCTCATATACAGCCAGTTGATTTTTAGCAAGGTGGCCAAGTCCACTCAACTGGGATAGAACAGCCTCTTCAAGCAATGAAAGAGGATCCCTATCTCACACCTTATATAAAAATTAACTCATAATGAATCAAAGACCTAAACATTAGAGCTAAGACCATAAAAGTCTTAGGAAAAAAGTATAGGGAAATATCTTACAGATCTTGTGGTAGGAGATGGTTTCCTAGACCTTATACCCAAAGCACAAGCAATGAAAAAAGAAATAGATAAATGGAATGTCCTCAAAATTGAATACTTTTGGGTGTCAAAGGACTTTGTCAAGAAAGAAAAAAAAGGCAGTCTACTCAATGGGAGAAAATATTCAGAAACCACACTTCTAATAAGTGCTTATATCTAGAATATATAAAGAAATCTTACAACTCAACAACAAAAAGGCAAATAACCCAATCAAAGAAATGGGCAGAAGACGTGAATAGATACTTTTCCAAAGAGGAAATATAAATGACCAAAAAGCATATGAAATATGTACAACTTCACTAGCTATTTGGGAAATGCAAGTCAAAACCACAATGAGATACTATTTCACACCTACTAGAATGGCCATTATATAAAAACAAAGAAAGAGAAAACTACAAGAGCTGGAGAGGATGTGGAGAAAGAGATACGCTTATTCACTGCTGGTGGGAATGTCAAATGGTGCAGCTGCCCTGGAAGACAGCTTGGTGGTTCCTCAGGAAGCTGAGTATGGAATTGCCATATGATCTAGCAATCTGTTATTAGGTATATATACGGAAGAACTGAAGGCAGGGACATGAATAGACATTGCTACACTGATGTTTATAGTGGCAGTATTCATGTTTGCCAATAGATGGAAACAGCCCAAATGCCCGTCAACAGACGAGCAGATAAGCAAACTGTGATATATACATATGATGGAATATTATGCAGCTGTAAGAAGGAATGAAGTCCTGACACATGCAACAACATAGATGAACCTTGAGGACGTTGTACTGAGTGATATAAGCCAGAAATAAAAGAACGAATACTGTATGGTTTCTTCAGAACTATACTGACCAAACTTCGAGAGTTAAATATGAGAGCATAGGTTATCAGGAGATTGAAAGAGGGTAGAGATTGGGCATTTGGTGCTTAGGGAGTACAGAATGTTCAATAAGATTGGTTGTAAGTGTTCAGAAACGGATAACAGAGTGCTCTGTGATGGCAGCACAATGCTGTAAGTGTAAGTAGCAGAGATGAGTGTGAGTATGGTTGCAAGAGGAAGTCTAGGTTGTATGTGTCAACTGAAGGAAAGCTAGAGGATAACAACTGGTGGTGTATAAATTAGCAAAACTAGAGTGGACAATGATGAGGGTTAATTGTACAAATATAAAAATGTTCTTACATGAACTAGAACAAATGTATGCCACTATTAAAGGTGTTGATAGGGTGGTATAAGGGAAAATGCAATGAATACAAACTGAAGTCCATAGTTAACAGTAATGTTGTAATAGTCTTTCATTAATTGTAACAAAGGCAGTATTCCAAAGCTAAATGTCAAAAATAGGGTGATGTAAGGGTGGGGAAGGGGTTATGTTTGTTTTTTTCCAGAAGAAATGGGAATGGTCTCCTATCAATTGTGGTGGTAAATGTAGAACTATGTGATTATACCAGGAGCCATTGATTGTGCACTTAGGATGGATTGTATGGTGCATGAATAAAACTATTTTGAAAACATAAATAAAACACAAAAAATAGGCTCTCCTGGATGATGCTATTTATCTAAAATTAGATCAGACATAACTACCTATGGTGGAAAAAATTCAGAGAGGGTTGTCTCTGGTGAGTATCGACTGGCATTTCACTATATGTCAATTTTACCAAAAACAAAGAAATTCTGGAAATAGATATTGTACTATAGGTACTAGACTGATTTTTCTTGCATGGTATAGTTCAGCGGTCTTGAAATTACCTCTCCATGTTCTAGGTTTGAGCGAATGAGTAAGTACAGTCGACACAGTAGGTGCCAGATTTCACCGTTAGGAAGGTAACTATAAAATGGAAAGGGGGAGACAAGACTGTACTTTGTGGAGGCATGAATTTACCATTTTTAGCGTATGCATATCTACACGTGTACATCTCTAAACGTGTTTTATTTGTGTTTTATTTATGTTTTCAAAATAGTTTTATTCATGCACCATACAATCCATCCTAAGTGCACAATCAGTGGCTACCATATATAGGTAGGTAGGGAAGTACGTGTGCATCATGCGTGTGTTGTGTATTTGTGGAAGTGGAAGAGTGATGAGTGTAAATGTTTCCCCCTGTCTGCTAAGAGGGCCCAGAAGCAGGGGTACACCTGACTCCCACATCGTGGCCTCCGACCGCTGCTCCCCACCCAGGGAAGCCTCTTGGAGAAGTGGCTGCTTTGGGGGCTGAGGGGGGAAGGGCAGGATGGGAAGATCCTGGGCCCTCCGGGTGTACCCTAAAAGGAACCCCATGCCCATTTGCATCACTGCCTATTGCCTCTCAAACTGCCCTGACCCCCTGGCAGCTACCAGTCTGCTTTCTGCCTCTGTGGACATTTCCTGCACATGGAATCGCACAGTCTTTGTCCTTTTGTGTTTGGCGTCTTTCATTTAGCATGATGTCTTCCAGGTTCATCCATGTTGCAGCCTGAATCGTACTCTACTCCTTTTGTTCTTGAATGATAGCCAACAATGTTTGTTGAAGATGGTTGTGGTAGTTTTATTCTTCAGTCCTAACAGATTTGTTGTTAATTTGGGCTAAGTGAGACCTGCTGCTGGTTGAGAGGGGCATACAAGGAATTTTTGTCCCAAGACCATATGTGATTCCTCCTCTGAGATTTAGTTCTGTCATATTGTAGGAATTTAGGGTTTGGAGCCTGTTGTAGTTTGCTAGCTGCCGGAATGCAACACACCAGAGACGGATTGGTTTTCAGTAAAAGAGGATTTATTGAGTTGACATACAGTTCTTCAGAGGAAAGGCAGCTAACCTTCAACTGAGGTTCTTTCTTACATGGGAAGACACAGGGCGATCTCTGCTGGCCTTCTCTCCAGGCCTCTGGGTTCCAACAGCTTTCCCCGGGGTGATTTCTTTCTGCATCTCCAAAGGCCTGGGCTGAGCTGCTTGGGCTGTGCTACGTTGAGTCTCATTTAAGCACCAGCTAGTTAACTCAAACGTCATTCATTGCAGCAGGCACGCCTGATATAATGAGCAACAGATGAGGTTCACATGCCATCGGCTGATGTCCACAGCAATATAACTACACATCTTTACCTGGCCAAGTTGACAACTGAATCTAACTACTACAGGGCCCTTTAAACATTTTTTTGTTAGCTTGTCTTCATTCTCTCAGAGGGCAAAATAAATGACTACATCACAGGAATTCCTTATGGTTGTAAGGCCCCCATTGTTGTAAGATTCTGTAGGTTAGAGTTAGCAGTGGAGGCAGCACTCACCAAATCCCTTTAACATAAGGTCCATTTTCTAATAATCCGTGCTAAAGGTAATAAGAGTACCCATTAAACTTTTCAATTCCAGGATATAGCGTTTTTCTGTGGTGTTTCATTGAATTTATACTACAGGGCCAAGTCCCTGGGTGGCCTTGTGTAGACTGCCTGGGTGAGTTCTACCCCAGCGCCTACCTGTGGGAGCAATCTGGTGGGCACATGGCTTCTTGCCTCCACATTGCCTGCTGGAGGGCCCCTGGGTGGGCTCTGACCACTGAGTCACCCTCTTCCACCCCGCTTGCGTTAGTGACTGTTGGTCTGTGCCCTGGGTCCACACTGCCCAGTCACCATGGCAGGCTATGCCTAGTGGGTTAACAGGATGTTGTGCCTAATGGGTTAACAGGATGCTTTAACCTCATTTGGACACATCAAGCCAGAATTGTAATGTGTTTTTTCTCCTTTTGTTTTTCAGGTATTCTTTTGGTAAGTGAAAATCATTTAGAGAAAAAGTCTCCGTGAGTTTAGCATTGTGTGTTGGGGTATGTATCTTTATGCATTTTTTGCTGACTTTTCTCATTTTATTCTTGCCTGCACATCTATGTTCTGCTTTAAAGGAATGTACGGTATTGTTCGTTGCTTGATATGATGTTTGCTGTGCCACAGTGGAATTCTGACCAGAGCTGACTTCCTTGCCTAGAGCAGTGGACTAGAGCAGATGTGTGAACTCATGGATTTTCACACCCATTACATGCTCTGGAGCGTAAGCTCCAATTTATTCCAGAAGAGTAAATTCCCTTGGGCATAGTGGTGATAGTTCAGCTGAACCCCAAGGAACATATCCATGAGTGTCATCGCTACCTTGGGTAAATAATAGGCACTGTGATAGGTAGGTGTGTGAAAAGGGACTGCAGGCCTGTCCCCCCTCTGCACATGGCCCATTGTCCTCCCGTGGACATTTGAGCCTTTGTAAATCTCTACACACAAGAGGCTCCCCCCAGCCTGTGTTCTGTAAGGAATGCACATGCCAAAAGTGACATGTAGAGTAAGGCTTTTTTCCAAGACCACTGCGGCAGCAGGACAGCCCCCCAAGTGGACAGGACAGAGGACAGCATCAGGTGAGAAGAGTGATTTCTTCTTCAACAAGGCACACAGCCCTGGAGAAGGCCATGGACACACAGTGGGATTGAAACCTGACCTGTCTCAAGGGTCCTTGGGAAGAAGGACCCCTAAATTCTCTCAGACATCAGGGAGGGAAGTGGGGGAGAGATTTTCAAGGCCTTCCATAATCTGTGTGACCCAAAGAACTCAGATATGTGTTGCAGGGAAGGAAGAACAAGAAGTGGACACAGACGTAACCCTAGCCCCCACTCCTCTCATACTCTTGGCTTTGCTTCTTACTTCTTTCCTAATGTTAGGGTTGGGGAAGGATTTCATAATTTTGCTTGCATCTTTGCATGCTCTGTTCATGGGGCTCTGCCTTAGAAGCATGCACGTCTTGCATGAGGGTCTACCCTATTCATTCTTCATTCCCCAGAGATCATTGAGCACCAGCAGTGCTGGATATTCTTTGGTAAACAAAATAGAATTACGCTTACACTGTGGAGCTTATGGTCTAGATTAGAGAATAAAATTATATGTTCTTTATAAGGAAGCATATAATTTATATGTTATAAGGGAAAAAATCTGTAACTTTTCTTCTTTTTTTTCAATTAAAAAAATGTTTTATTGGCATAAAACTGAGAATGTAAATAAACTGGCACCAGATATTTCACTTAAATGCGTGTTATACAATATTGAGGTCAAAACTATTTTATCCCTCTGCTGTTTTTCCCCTTCTGCCTACTTTCCTGGGTGTTGGGAGAGCTCATTGACAACAGTCACAGATCCAGCGACCTGATGGAGCAGCACCAAGGCCCCACAGAAAGCTTGATAACATCTGTCACATGCATCACCAAACATCATTTCTTCTTCATGGCAGGCTGTCCACATAGAATGCATGTTTTACATGCCACACACTGCCATGGGGTGGTCCTAATCACAGAAACACACTCCATAGCCAGATCCAGGTAGGAAGGGTAGCCATGTAACCACCTGGGAGCAGGGTAGACGGGACTCAACCTTCCCTTTCTTGTTGGATCCTCACCCTTCAGACAAATGCCACACACAGCATTTGGCATGACCTTTGGCTTGGACTGAGGAACTGATTTGGATAGTACAGAATCTTTGGAACCATCTTTTCTTGGAGTAGCAGCTTTGTCTTTTGGTTTCTGTCTCCCCTGAAGAGAATCCTCCTGGTTGTCAGGAGGGCTTTTGCCTTCAGGGCATGGCCTGAGGGGCTGTCTGAAGTGCCCTTATTTCTCCTGGTCCCTGATCACCACACCCGTCTTCAGTGTCATGAGCAGCATCAGCAGCTCCGTGCCCACAGGGGGCTCATGCAGAGCTGTGTTCCAGGGCAGAGAGTGCAGCTCACCTGGCGAGTTCTGGAATTGTCTGGGGGTGAGAGCCACTGGGTGAGAACTGCCTTTATTCACTCTGTAGGTGACACTTTGCACTTCCCTTGAGGTACCTGGATAACATGTGTTTGTAAGTTGAAATAAGCTCTTCTTTCTTCCATATGTTCCCAGTTTAAGTTGCCATGAAATTCAGCTGCTTTTTTGGCAGCTTTCTTAATGTACTCAGGCACTTTGCTGGCGTCAACCTTCTGAGTATTCTGTTGTTGCGTTTGAGAATATTCTTTATAATGATCCGTAATTTGTTGACGTTCTTTTTCTTGCAGAGTAACAGAATATTCAGCATCTTTGCTGGATACTTTCTTATCGTTGAGTCAGTCGCGTCGTCACTGCGCGTGCTGTCAGACCTGGAGTACACTGAGCTTCTGTCAGGACATTTAGCTCTGTAAGGCAGATGCTTTTCTTGTGAGGTACCTTTCGCCTCTAAGTCTGGGTATTCACATTTAAAGAGGTCACACCCAAATAAATATTCACTGACTTGTTCTTTTTTTTTTGGCATGGGCAGGCACCGGGAATCAAACCCGGGTCTCTGGCATGACAGATGAGAGCCACCTTGGCCCACCCCACTGACTTGTTCTTGAAGCATGTTGTATTCTCCTCTTTCATCAGGTGGCCATTTGTACTCTATCTGACTTTCAGCTGGATAGTAGCTAAAGCCAAGATCTTTTTTTTTTTTATTGTGAAATATAACATATATACAGAAAAGCAATAAATTTCAAAGCACATTGCAACAATTAGTTGTAGAACAGATTTCAGAGTTTGGTATGGATTTTAATTCCACAATTTTAGGTTTTTATTTCTAGCTGCTCTAAAGTACTAGATCCTCAAAGAAATATCAATATGATGAGTCAGCACTCATACTAATGTGTTAAACCTGACTTTCTCTGTATAACTTCACCATCACCTTTGATCTTTCTCCCACTCTTTAGGGGTATTTGGGCTATGCCCATTCTAACTTTTTCATGTTGGAAGGGGCTGCCAATAATATGGATAGAGGGGTGGAACTAGTCGATGTTCTGAAAGGCTGGCCCCTTTGCATTTCAGGACTTATCTGGTCCAGGGACCCATCTGGAGGTTGTAGATTTTGGAGAGTTCCCTAGTGCATGGAACCTTTGTAGAATCTTATATAATGCCCTAGGTATTCTTTAGGATTGGTAGGAATGGTTTTGGTTGGAGTTTGGCAAGTTATGTTATGTAGCAGTGCCTAACTGAAACATGTGTAAGAGTGACCTCCAGAGTAGCCTCTCAACTCTATTTGAACTCTCTGAGCCACTGATACCTTTTAGTCAGGATGACATTGTTGATCCCATGGTGTCAGGGCCAGGTTCATCCCTGGGAGTCCTCTCCCATGCCGTCAGGCAAACTTTCCTCCCTGGATGTCATTTCCCACATAGTGGGGAAAGCAGTGGTTTCACTTGTAGAGTTGGGCTTAGAGAGAGTAAGGCCACATCTGAGTAACAACAGAGATCCTCTGGAGGTGACTCTTGGGCATGCCTATAGGTAGGCTAAGCTTCTCCACTACGCACATAAGCTTCACAAGAGCAAGCCTCAAGGTCAAGGGCTTGGCCTTGCGATTTGGGTATCTCTAATGTTTGGCACAGTATCCAGGGTTTCCCCAGTGATAAAGTTTCATAGTTCCACATGTTTTCTCCCATCCCTCAAGGGACTTGATTATTTGCTTAATATACTCTATAACGTATCTTAAAGCCAAGATCTTGACTGAAGTTTCACAACTCCTAGAACTATCTCCTGAGCCCATTGCCTCCTTTTGAATGGTTGGGTCCCATCATTTGAATTCTTTTCATTATCATCCTTCGAGGATGGCACTCCAGGGGTGGCCACGTCACTATCACCCAGCTGTGCAGAGAGCACCGGCGGGCGCTGTCGCTGCTGCCATCAGCCCAAGCCCAGCCCCTGCGCCACCACCTCGTCCTGTGTAACTTTTCTTTTTTAAAATATATTTGGGAAGAGATTTATATAGAGAAGAGCCAAGATGGCGGCTTAGTGAGGTGTGAGATTTAGTTCGTCCTCCAGAGCAGCTAGTAAATAGCCAGGAACAGGACAGAAGAACTGCTGGGGCCACATGAGTGACCAGAAACACAGTGTACACCGGTCTGGACAAGCTGGACTGGCTGTGAGCTCTCCTGAATCGAAGGTCCCCCAAGATGCAGTGGCTGGTACCCCTCAACCACAGGCTGCTTCCCAGAGAAGAAAGGAAGGAAACTTTACTAGCAGCAAGGAGCTGAGCCCTACCAAGCTCCAATTTGTGGAATTAATTAACAAATTCTGACTACTAAAAATAGGCCCTCAGCTCAGGTGAACCTTGAGTAAAAACTGAGGTTGCTGGTTTTTGCCCGGGTGCGTAGGGGGCAGGGCTGACAGAAAAAGAAAAAAAAAAACAAAAAAAAACAAGGTGTTTTTGGATCAGACAGAACAAAATACTTGAAAGGGTCTGGGCCCTGAAGGAAAGGAGGGGCCACATAGGACCTGGAGATACACAGAGCAGTACACCAGCTTAAGCTCTTTATTGGCAAACCCAAGGAATGGGTATCCTGCTCTGAAAAGGAATTTTCTTTTCTTCTCTTTTTTTGTGGCTGTGTTTCTACAGCTTCACTGCTCTTTGGATACAACTGCAAGGCTTCTCAGGTAGAATTAAGCTTGTCTGAGAGCTTGTTGGGAGGCTCTACCTTCCCCAGGAGAGTGGTGTATATTAGTTAGGGCTCTGCAGAGAAACACAATCAACAGGGAACACTCGCAAATATAAAATTTATAAAAGTGTCTAATGTGACCGCAGAAATGCAGAGTCCAAAATCTGCTGAGTAGGCTGTGAAGCCAGCGATTCCGACGGAGGGTCTGGACAAACTCCACAGGAGAGGCTCACCAGCTGAAACAGGAAGAGCCTGTCTCTTCTGAATCCTCCTTATAAGGCTTTCAGTGATTAGATTAAACATCACTCTTGCAGAAGACACGCCCCTTTGGCTGATTACAAATGGAATCAGCTGTGGATGCAGCTGACATGATCATGATTTAATTCTATGAAATGTTCTCATCGCAACAGACAAGCCAGCATTTGCCCAACCACCACTTGGCCAAGTTGACACATGAATCTGACCATGACGGGGTGGGACCCAACTCAGGTAGAATCCCTCCCTCAAGGAATTCAGACCCTAGGGTCTTGAAAAGTGGAGAGACTAAACCTACAACCTCTCCTCTGTCTCCACCACGCCCCCAGCAGGGAGAGTCTGCTGAACTGAAAGGTACCGCATCACCTTTTGCTGATGGGACCCACAGGCAGACAAGCACCATATACTGGGCAGGATAGGAAAAACACAGAGTTCATAGGCTTCATAGGAAAGTCTTTCAACCTGCTGGGTCTCACCCTCAGGGAAAACTGATGCAAATGACTCTTTCCTCCTGAGAGGAGGCAGTTTAGTCTCGGAAAATCTGGGTTGGGGTCCATAATACCTAAGTACACCCTCCTAAGGGAGGTAAAAAAAAAGGCACCATACAGGCAGGGCAAGAAACAAGAAAAGAAGAACTGAAAAATTCTGATCTGTTAAACAAAACCTAAGCTAGAGGTCTGGAATAAGCTGAACTGAATGTCAAAGAACAGATAGACAACAAAGTCATCCAACAAGAAAATTCTAGGTAAAAAAAAGTGAAAACAATCTCCAGAATAAACTAATTATGGAAATTAAATGCCTAGACTAGCAAAAAATAACGAGTCTTACTAGGAAAACTGAAGATAATGCCTAGTCAAAGGAACAAACTAACAATGCAAATGAGATACAGGAGTTGAAACAATTAATTCATAATGTTTGAACAGACATTTGATTTTTTTTGTATTCATCAAAAAGCAAATCAATGAATTGAGGGAGGATATGAAGAAGGCAAGAGACGAACAAAAAGAAGAAATCCATAGTCTGAAAAAACAAATCACAGAACTTATGGGAATGAAAGTCACAGTAGAAGAGATGAAAAAAAAACAATGGAAACCTACAATATCAGATTTCAAGAGCCAGAGGATAGGATTAGTGAACTGGAAGGCGGGACATCTGAAATCTGACAAATTAAAAAATATATAGGGAAAAGGATGGAAAAATATGAGCAGGGACCCGGAATTGAATGACAACATGAAGCGCACGAATATACACGTTATGGGTGTCCCAAAAGGAGAAGAAAAGGGAAAAGGAGGAGAAAAACTATCACTGGAAATTTCCGAACTCTTATGAAAGACTTAAAATTACTAATCCAAGAAGTGCAGCGTACCCCAAACAGAATTGATCCAAATAGACATACTCTAAGACACATACTAATCAGAATGTCAGATGTCAGAGAGGAAGAGAGAATCTTGAAAGCAGCAAGAGAAAAGCAATCCATCACATACAAGGGAAGCCCAATAAGACTATGCATAGATTTCTCAGCAGAAAACATGGAGGAAAGAAGATAGTAGTGTGATGTATTTAGGATACTAAAAGAGAAAAGACTGTCAAGCAAGAATTCTATATCCGGCAAAATTGGCCTTCAAAAATGAGGTGGAAATCAAAACCTTTTCAAACAAAAAAAAATGACTGAATTTGTGACCGAGAGACCAGCTCTGCAAGAAATACTAAAGGGAGCACTAGAGACAGATAGGAAAAGACAGGAGAGAGAGGTGTGGAGAAGAGTGTAGAATTGAACACTTACCAGTAAAGGTAAAAAGAAAGAAAAATCAGATATGACATATAAAAAGGCAAAATGGTAGAAGAAAGTACTGCCCTTACAGTAATAACACTAAATGGTAATGGATTAAACTCCCCAATCAAAAGACATAGACTGGCAGAATGGATTAAAAAATAGGACCCATCTAAATGCTGTCTACAGGGGACACATTTTAGACCCAAGGATAAACATAGGTTGAAAGTGAAAGGTTGGGAAAAGATATTTCATGCAAGCAACAATCAGAAAAGAGCAGGAGGAGCTATACTAATATCCATAGCAATCGTAAGTATTTATGCCCTGAGCCAGAGTGCTCCAGAATACATGAGGCAAAACTGAAAACTGCAAACACTGAAACAGAGGAATAGACATATCTACCATAATAGTTGGAGACTTCAATTCCCCACTTTCATCAATGGACAGAACACTTAGAGGATCAATAAAGAAAGAGAGAATTTGAATAGTACAATAAATGAACTAGACTTAACAGACATTTATAGAACCTTATACCCCCAAACAGCAGGATACATGTGTTACTCAAGTGCTCATGGATCATTCTCAAGTATAGACCATATGCTTGGGTCACAAAGCAAGTATCAATAAATTTTAAAAAGATTAAAATCATACAAAACATTTTCTCATATCATAAAGGAATGAAGTTGGAAATCAGTAATAGTCAGAGGGCCAGAAAATTCACAAATATATGGAGGCTCAACAACACACTCTTAAACAACCAGTGGGTCACGGAAGAAGTTGTAAGACAAATCAGTAAATATCTTGAAGCAAATGAAAATGAAAACGCAACATATCAAAACTTATGGGATGCAGCAAAGGCATTGCTAAAAGGGAAATTTATTGCCCTAAATGCCTATATCAAAAAAGAAAAAAGAGGGTGTCCAAGTAGTTCAGTGCTTAGAATGCCCACATTTCATGTGGGAGACGTGGACCATGCACACACACACACCCCAAAAAAAGAAGAAAGAGCAGAAATCGAGGAATTAACTGTTCCCTTGGAAGAACTAGAGAAAGAACAGTAAACTAACCCCAAAGCAAGCAAAAAGAAAGAAATAACAAAGATTAGAGTAGAAATAAATGAAATTGAGAAGATGGAAACAACTGAGAAAATCAGCAAAACCAGAAGTTGGGTCTATGAGAAAATCAACAAGATTGATGGACCCTTAGTGAGGTTGACAAAAAGAAGAGAGAGGATGCAAATAAATCAGAAATGGAAGAGGATTCATAACCACTGACCCCACAGAAATGAAGTAATGAGAGAATACTATGAACAGCTTTATACTAATAAACTCGACAATGAGGACGAAATGGACAATTTTCTAGAAAGGCATGAACAACCAACATTGACTCCAGAATAGACCTCAACAAACCAATCAGAAGTAAAGAAATCAAATCAGTCATTAAGAAGCTCCCCAAAAAGAAAAGTCCAGCATATGAACAGACTACTCAGTGTCCCTTCAGCTGAGTGGGCCTGCAAATGAGTTTTCTTCTGAGGAGCCCCGTAGCTGCCTGTCAGCTCCTTTGACTCTCCCTAACAGGTCTCTGAACAGGTCAGTATCATCCTGTTTTCACTTTGGGCAGCCAAGCTGGTCACTGGTAAAGTGAATCCTGGCTGAAGACTGCACAGCTGGGGAAGGCCTTCACCTCGCCGTCTTCCTTTTTCTCAGGTAACCAAACTTGTTACCAGAATACTTAGGCTGCTATTAATCTTTCTACTGTCCTAAACAGTCTCTTGTCAAGTCTGGGATCTGGTGCCCGTTTTGCCGCCTGGGTCGCAGCTGCCCTGCCACAACCCCTGTTCACTGCCCGCTGTGCTGCCCTCACTGCCTTCTGTAGACAACTGTGATGCTGCATGAGATGAGTGCTGCGTCAGTTGGACAATAAGGAAAGCCATGTTTGTTATAATGCAGCTCTACCACCGCTCTTTTCTGAAACATTACTGTCTTAGATATTGCTGAGCGTGGAAGGCGGCTGAGTTTGTTAACATTGACTTCAAAGTGTGAGTCTAACAAGCAGTGAATTCAGCTCTCCTGTAAATGCTGACCATCTCCTGCTCCCCTGCAGGAAGTGTGCTGTTTGATGTCCATGACAGGAGAGCCTCTTTCAAACTTCTGTGCATTTGAAAAGAGCACAGGAATTTGACAGGCTGGAAGCAGCAAGTGGCTGAGTGTAGGCTCGGCTGGGGCTTCCGGGAAGGGCTTTTCTGATCTCTCCTGCCAGGCCAAGGAGGCTCTTGGCCCACGCCCTGTGAAGCTGCGCTGTGCCCCTCATGGGGCTTGGGCCATGCCTCTGCTTCAGTTGGGGAGTATACTCTTGGAAGGAACCCCCGGTCTGCCCTAGTTGGTGAGGCTGACCTCACCCAAAGGCCACAGCAGTCATTTTTAATGGGGCCTTTGGAGTGCCCTGGAGCACTGGATGTGTCAGATACTACTCTCCTGGTGGAGTCTGCCTTGTGTGTCGACCCACCCCAGCCCCAGCACTGACTCTTCCAAGATGTCTCTGTGTCAAGGCTTCTGGGGTCTTACTGCTTAGCTGGGCATGGTCTGCTGCATAAGTGCATTTCTGTGAGACTTAGGCATCGTCTTCCAAGGGACGAAACTCCCCTACTGTTTCCTGATTGCTTTGCTGTCACCATTGAGAAGCTTCTCTGCAGGATGTCCAGGTCTGGGGCAGTGTGTCCAGGAGGGGATCAGATCGTGTGTAGGTGGGGTTGGAAGTCGGATCATTTTCAGGAGGGGCTGGGGGTCAGAACACTGGTGGTCTGTACGTTTTTCAGACAAAACTGGGCTCTGGCGGCCTGAGCTCCTGGGGCGACCAGACCGAGGACCTGAACTCATCCCGAGTGGGTGGGTGTCAAGGAAAACAGCAGCCACAAGGCTGGGCTGCATGCCAAGTCAGCAGTTTCATCTGACAGAATTAGTTGACCACTTTAGGGCCTGACCTCCTTAGGATCCGTCATCGTTTAGTGGAACCCTCACTCGGTGGCTTTCTAGTTTCCTGATGCTGAGACAGACCCGTGCCAGTTGGTCCTCAGGTCTGTTGGGCAGGCCCTGCATCAGCGCAGTAGCTGCCCATGTGCTTCCGAGTATGGGAGCAGAGAAGCAAAGGGGACTGAGGGTCTGACAGCGATTCTGCCGGGGGTGAGGTGTAAGTGCTCTGCAGGGGCACATGGTCAGATGGCGGGAAGCCCACGTGGTAGGGACCACGTTTAAGATGGTCATTTGCACAAATGTCGTCTCAGAGGGAAAGCAAGCCTTTCCTCTCTGTGCCTGGAAAGGTGCAGGGCCGTCAGGCAGTGCTCAGTGTAGTCTCCACTCCTGGCCATGTCCTTCCTAGATCCAGTTGAGGCTTTTTCAATGTGGAAGGACGGAGAAGGCGACTGGGTCATTTCTAGACCTCAATGTGCTGTGCTCTGGCAGGGACCCTCTCATCTGGCAGAGTGCCCGTCTCCAGACCGAGAGAAGTTATCTCCAAGGCTTCTGTGTGGCTTCTCGGTGGGCCATGGTGGTGGCCCTGGAAGTGCTGCCAGCTCTTCCCCTCCTGAGCTGTCCTTGCAGTGCAGGGGGTGCCCTAGAGTCCTGTCTGGAGCCTCCTGGGCAGGCGCGGTCTCCATCCTCAGCCTGTGTCTTAGCGCTGTTCCCGATGCCCGGTCGTGCTTTTGCCTAGCTCTTTCTTTCCCTGCCCTTGCTTTACCCAGCTTTCTCCTCCACAGCTTGTGCCCCTCCCTGCACTGCTAACACCAGCGGTGGGAAAGGGTGCCGACCAGGGAATACCTTCCTGTTGACAGAAGATGACACGAGGAGGTGAGGGACTGCCTCCTCACTCATTCTTTTCTTCATTCAGTAGTATCTGGTGCAAAGCACTTGGTTGAACCTTAAAGAAAAAATATTTTTAAGACCATTATTTTTCTTATTCATGTGACCATTAATATTTTGCTCATTCTAAATTTCTCCTGTCACATTTAGTTAACCATTTTCATTTTTAAAACGTGCTTGTCTCTTTAGTGTGTAGAGGTCTACGATGCTCAGAAAGTGTTTCATTGCTGTGATTCGTAGCTCCACTCTTGAATCCACTTGGTTGGTGTTCTGTTTGCTGAAGCTGCCAGAGCGCAGTATACCAGAAATGGGTCAACTTTTATAAAGAGGATTCGTTAAGTTACAAGTTTACTGTCCTAAAGCCTTAGAAATGTCCACATTAAGGCATCTGGGAAAGGATACCTTGTCTCTAAAGAAAGGCCACATGGATCCAGGATTTCTCTGTCGGCTGGGAAGGCATGTGGTTGGCGTCTGCTGGTCCCTGCTCCAGGTTCATTGCTTTGTGCTTCTGATTCCAGTGGCTTCCTCTCTGAGCATCTGTTGGCCCTCACTTAGCTTCTCTAGGGCAGGTTCTCTTACAATCTCCAAATGCATATGTCTGTATGCTCTCTGTCAGCTCCCATCTGTGCTTTCTCCAAAATGTCTCCCTTAAAGGACTCCTATAAGTGGATTAAGATCCACCTTGAATGGACGGGGTCACATCTCCATGGAAACAGCCCAATCAAAAGGCCCGCCCACACACTTGGGTCTGCCCCCCACAAGACTGGATTAGAAGAGTGTGGCTTTTCTGGGAGACATGACAGCTTCACACCAGCACAGTTGGCTTTTGCCTAGAGCTCTTCCAAATTACCTTTATAATTTTTTTAATGAGGTGGTATAACCCAGAGTGTATTTAATAGCAATAGTGAAAGCAGGCAGCTTTGAGGGTTTCCTGTGTGCCAGGCATCATGGTGATTGAAGGAGGGGATTTGGCTGCCACCCCATTTCCAGAGAGGATGCTGTAGCCTGGCAGGTAGCCGAGGTCTCCCAGTCCCCTGGCGGCACGCTGTGTCGGACGTGGGGCGCACGCTTCCCCACTGCCCCCTTGCGCTGTTGCCTTTCCTGGCCAGCTGTGCAGAGTGGCCTCCCGCTTTACCACCTGCCGCTCCTATGTGCTGGGTGTCTGTGTTGGAACAACCAGAGGCTGGTCTCCTTTATGGGTCTTTTCAAGAACTGATTTTACCCATCAGATTTTTTTGTTTGTTTGTTCTAGCCATTAATTTTTACTTTTTATAGTTTGCTTCCTCCTGTGAGGAGGGGGTTTATTTTATTAGTTTTTTGGATCTTGAGCTGATAGTTCAGATGGCTTATTCTCAGTCTTTCCTTACCACTCTTGTTGGCCGTGCCTGTCAGTCCAGACCCCCAGTGCCCTCAGGTGGTGCAGCTCTATTTTCAGTATTGATTGCCTCTTGGGACCAAGTTTCATTTAGAAAAGCACTTCTAAAATCACAAAGGCTTAGGGTTTTAGGAGTTATTTTTTCTTACAAATTTTTTATTTGTGACACTATGGCCAGATAATGTGGCCTGAAGATATATAGCTAATAAGAACAATCAGACTAGAAGGTCAAGTTGTCTTACACGGTTTGTACCAGCTCCAACAGTGCCCTGCTGTGCCTCTGCTGCCCTCAGTCTCGCTTCGTCTCCTCCACACTTCTGGCGGTCACATCTCTGAGAAATGTGTGTCTGGGTTGTTCTTGGTGTGTCATGGTCAGGCCTTGCCCTGTACCTCCTGTGACAAGGGAGCAAGACTGTTCTCACATCCCTGTCTTCTCCACCAATCATCTCAGGATAGCCGCGCTGCAAATAGGAGTTTGTTAAGTTAACACTTAGTCTATGCAATATTGTTGACTATAATTATTGGCTATAATTATTTTCTTTGTCTATACTTCTTTGCTTTTCCTTTTTTTTTTTTGGTTGCTTAGTTTCTCATCTTGATTATCTCCATTTAGTTCCAAGCACAACTGCTAAACCTCTCTCATTTCTATTTTTCATAGACTCAGGCACAGTAGGTGATCTGTCAGCTCCCTCCCCTTCATGTTGACTTCGGCCCTGGAACAGATGCTTCTGAGGCTCATGGCTTGGAGATGGAGGGGTGCTGACTGTCCTTATCACACTGGCTAATTTTGTCCCTCTCCCCATCCTAGGCATCCTTTGAGCCATGTGGCTCTTGGGGCAGGTGGCATGGTTGGGTTGGGTGTGTGACTCAGAGATGTCCGCCTCCTCCTCCCCATGCGAGGTCTGGAGCAGCACCTTTAGGAAGGGTCACGTGTTCAAGCCCTTCTCCTAATCATATTTACAGAAAGACCCCCAGGTGGGAGGCAGAGCTTCCTCTTTACATGCCTAGCACTAGTGGTTATCTGTGCATAGCAAAGCACAAAGCCAGCTCAACCAGATTGACCATGCCAAGGACACGTGTCCAAGTTGAAGAGGGCTCCTAGGGCTAGGGAAGGGCTCTGGTCTCATCAGGCACCATCCACGGGCACCGGCAGGCCTGGTCGTGCAGAACCGGCTCCTGGCCGCCAGTGGCTCTTTGTTGGATGAAGAAGGACACTGCCTCCATGAGCCTGACCTTTGCCAATGGAGTAACAGGAAGAGGCATTGTTAGCTCAGCCCTGGAGAAGCAGCTGTGTGCCAGTTCCTTTTGTAAATGCTTTGATATTTTAAAACAGAAATTTTAAGCGGGTAAGCCATGTTTTGTTGCCATTACAATGGCTGCTGTTGTTTGTGTGGGTTCACAGAGCAGACCCACAGAAACCTGTGTGGTTTCTTTTCCAGTAAATGCTTCCAAGGACCTGTAACAAATCTCTTCTTGATAGTTTGTGTCCTCTCCTTATCAGCAGTTTTGTGCTTCTTCTAAAGCAGGATTCCCCCAGTTTGCTCTGTGCACATTGGCTGGTCTTGGATTATATTCCTTTGATGAGGCAGTGTTCTGATGAACCGGGATGTCCTTGGAGCATTTTGGAGGCTGACCATCACATGTGAAAGGATGTGATGATCATTTTTGTGATGTTCATTAATGCTTAGGGGCTTCCGTACCGGCTTCTCCACCTGCTGGGAGTGCATTCCCTGAAGCGGGCCTCCCTGTCACCCCCGGAGCTGCCCTGCGTGTAACCTGTACTCCCACCACCTTGGCTGTTGGCACCCCCAGCTTTTGGGCCCTGCTTGGTTTTTCTCTGCGCGGCTGCTCCTTGGCACATGCCTCCACTGAAGTGTTGTCTCTGTGTCTGCCCTGTGAGGGCTGGACTGTGGCTTGTCCCTGCCGTCCCTGCAGTGGGTCAATGTGCAGATGGCACAAGCAAGGCAGGCAGCTGGCGTTGCTGCACTGCCTCCAGGTCCTTGCTGGAGACTGAGCCTTCTCGAGGGCACTGGGGTCTCGGTGTTCATGCTTGCTGGCGAGTGATGTGCTGTGTTGAGAAACCTGACTGGTTGTTTTTTTTTATTTGCTGCAAAGTGCCGCATGAACTCAGATTACTGGCACCGACTTGGCAAGCAGCCCCTTTCTGAGAGGGTGCTTGTGTCGAGGCATGGGCTGTCATCCTCAGTGATGTCTGCCTTCGGGGCATTTCTGACTCTGAGCACGGGCACTGTCCCTCCTTGGCCCTGCAGCCAAGTGCGCGCTGAGGGCCAGCAGGGCCCTCCCAGACGATTCAGCTGGCAGCAAACGCCACCCAGAACATGGGATGGAGAGTAGCAGCACCGCCCTCTGCCGTCTGAGCTTGCTCAGGCCCCTGCCAGATGCAAAGTGTCACCAGTGACGTCGTACAAAGCTGGTCAGGGTCACCTCTCAGCCACCTGCTGGCCAGGCCACACCCACTGAGCCGGCGGGTTCATGCCCAGCTACAGTGCAGCCACCTGACCACTTTGCCCGAGTTCACGTCACCAGGGAGAAGCCTGGGAGGTCGGGTCTGAGGAGGTAGAAACATCTAGAGCCTCGGCTTCCTCTCCATGGGCCGGGTGGCCCTCCAAAGACCAGCAGGGTAGCGTGTCCAGGGCCAGGTGGCTCTGGTGTCCTGGAATGCTGCCAGGCAGAGCACAGCCTCATCCATGGGTCCCTGGTGATGTGCTCCTGCTGTCCAGTGTTGGTGCTGGGGACCGTGGTTGTGGGGCAGGATGGCTAGGCCCTAAGTCCCTCTGAGTTGGTTCACATGCTATTGGGGTTGAGAGCACTATGCTGCCAGTGCTTGCATTTTTGCTCTATCACATGCCAAAGGGGTCTGCCCTGGCCTTGAGCTGACAGCTGCTGAGTCATCCACCCTCTGATGGCAATGCAGACACAAGGGCAGGAGGAGGCACAGGGGTGCCAGCTGGCAGAGAATGGTGGGGTGTGGTGAGGGGTACAGTGGGCTGGGTGGAGCCTGTGGCCCCAAGAACATGGCACGTGCTTACGGCAGAGCCTCACAACCCTCCCTGGACCCGTCTCTAGCCCAGCTTGCTGAGGCAGCAGGGCCGAAACACGAGGCCTAGCAGAATAGGCTTTTCCTTCACGACATTGTAACTGCAGACGTTTTTAAATAGATCAGACACTCACCTCCGTGGAGAGCCTGTGGCATGTCTGAGGCAGTGGGCGTCCTTGCAGCGCCCTGCCCCACCTTCACACCCCACGGGTGTGACCCGCACTGCCCACATCACAGGGAACCTCCCACCAGTGCCCGGGCTGGCCACAGACTTTCGTCTCTGCCCTCTAAAGCTGCTCGATGGCAGCGCAAGTTACTGTTTTCCAAGTGTGAACTGTTCCAAGATGGCTTTTTTGCTCCCTAAGCCCTTTGGCAATGAGTTAGGGCGCAGGGGGACCCTGCCCTCAAGCTTCGGACCTCTCTGACGTGGACTCTGGAGGCCCCTCTCCGTAGGGAGCAGCTCAGGCTGCTGTCCCCTGGGGGGGTTGGCTTTGTTCACCGCTGCCAGCATGAGCAGAGGTCCCCAAGGCCCCATCTTCCCTGCTGCTCCCCCCAGGTACCCAGCATGGGGGTGCGTCCTTTGGGGGGACTGCTCCAGGCCCTGACATGGGGACCCACCTGGTACCTTGTGAAATGCTGTCCACGGCACATTAAACAAGGCACCTTGGGATAATTTCAGGTTTGCAGAAGGGCTGTAAAGGTGGCACAGAGAGCCCCACCTTGCCCTGTGCTGACACACCACAGAGCAGAGGCACCAAGGCTACGAAATCGTATCCCTGCAAGGCTGGTATCGCAACTGTGGAGCTCGTCGGATCCCCGTTTTTTCCCATGGAGACTCTTTTCTAGTGCAGGACCCCCACATTGCTTTTTCTGTGGTCTTTGCCACTGCCCATGAACTTCAAGGCCTTGTGGAGTTCTGATCTTTGCCACCGCCCTGTGACCTTGGTGGCCTTGAGGAATTTTCACCAAGCGTTTTATAGAATGCGCCTCAGTGGGTCTGACCAGGACTCTAGGTTCTGGGGAGGAAGACCACAGAGGTGAGGGGCTCTTCTCATCGTATCAGGGGTGCATGAGCTCACCCCACATGCTCACGGGAGGTTGACCTTGATCGCCTGGCTGAGGCCGTGGTTGGCCAGGCCTCTGTTGTGTGCTCTGCTCCTTGGGAGCGAGTCACAGAGCCCCACCCACAAACCTAAGACGCATCGTACAAAAGCAGGGTTTTTTTGAGAGGTTTTGGTGGCCCGTGAACAGAGGAAATCATGTGGCTCAGAGGTGGAGAGTCATGCTTATTGAGCTGTCTGCACGGTGCTGTTGGGGTGGTGGGCACGGTCAGCCTGAGGGAGCCGGACCTGGGGCCTCTGAGGACCGTATGGCCATGTGCTCATGAGCATTGCCATCACCAGCTCTGCTTTGGGGTTTTCTAAGGCAGGATGAAAAGACATGGCTGCAAGGCCTTATCACTGTAGGAGAAAATGGAAATATTGTAAAGGTTTGGCTTTAGAGGGTAAGTTAGCTAAATGTACACATTGTCTCTGTAGGTTACTTATGCAATAGTGCTTAATGACCTGAAAAGGTATGCATGCGCTTATGTTAAAAAGTTTCCCTACCGACTGTATGTGTGAATATATATATATATACATATATATATATGTGTGTGTGTGTGTGTATATATATATATATATATATATATATTTTTTTTTTTTTTGGCATGGGCAGAAATTGAACCCGGGTCTTCGGCATGACAGGCGAGACCTCGGCCTGCTGAGCCACCGTGGCCCACCCTCCCAATGGACTATATTTAACAGTAATATCTTAATATTCTTTTGATATCAACAAATGTACCACACTAATCATAGGAGCTGATCATGGTTGGGGGAGTGTTTAGGATGTTTGGGGTTTTCTTTTTTTATATTTCTTTTTCTTAAGTAATGAAAATGACGTAAAATTGATCATGGAGATGTATGCACAACTGTGTGATGATACTGTGAGCCACTGATTGTACACTTCACATGGATTATATGTGTGTGAATGTTTCTCAGTAAAATTACTTTCGAAAAGGGGGAGTTTCAAACACTGTCTTTTGTATCCCATTTTTGCCAGAAAAAAAAAAAAAAGACATTTCACAGCAAAATGGTTTGGAAATCTACAGCCACAGGATTATCTTGGTATATCGCTGGGTGATCACATTGCTTTTCTTTTTTCTTTCCTTAACTCTAGCTCTAATTTGTTTTCACTGAATATTTTTGCTTTTGATTGAGGAAATTGTTTTAATAAAATGAAATCGAGGGAGAATGAATGGGAGCTGGGAGCACATAGTTGTGCCTGTGGGTAGGAGGGAGAATGATGGCAGGTGGGGGACCCTCCCTTTCTGGATGCCTTCCTGGAGAGCCGCAGTCATGGCCAGTGTTGGGGATTTGGCACGTGTGGGGCCCAAGAGCTGGCCCCTGGGCCAGCCCAGATTGCTAACCTCATCCCCCAGTGCCAGCTGGATGTGCCGGGAAGGGGGATGGCCTGAACCCCACAGGTTAGGCAAAAAGATAACTGATAATTGAGAGCATGTAGCCTTGTTAGAGAATAACTGGTGTTGTAATTTTGCTAGCTGCTGGTATGTAATATACCAGAAATGGAACAACTTTTTAAAGGGGGAATTTAATAAGTTACAAGTTTACAGTTCTAAGGCTGTGACATTGTTCAAATTAAAACAAGTCTATAGAAATGTCCGATCTGAGGCATCTGGGGGAAGATACCTTGGTTCAAGACCTATGATGTTCCGTTCAGCGTTCTCTCTCAGCTGGGAGGGCACGTGGCCAACATGGTGGTGTCTGCTGGCTTTCTCTCTAGGCCTCTTGCTTCATGAAGCTCCTCGGAAGGCGTTTTCCTTCTTCACTCCAAAGGTCGCTAGGTGGTGGACTCTGTGGTTCTCTCATTCTGTCATGGTTCTGTGGCTCTCTCCTCGCTTTTAAAAGGAACTCTCTCCAAAATGTCTCTTCTTTTATAGGATTCCAGTAAACTTATCAAGACCCATGTAGAATGGGACACATCTCCATCTAATCAAGTTTAATACCCACAGTTGATTGAGTCACATCTCCATGGAGATAACCTAATCAAGTTTCCGGCCTATAGTGCTAAATAGGGATTAGAAGAAATCGTTGCTCCCACAAGATTGATTAGGATTAAAATATGGCTTTTCTAGGGTACCTAAAACCTTTCAAACTGGCTCAGCTGGTAATTAGGCAGAAAGGGGCTAATGAACCCAGTGTAAGGGGTGATCTAGAGCGTTGAGCTTCAGTGGAATCCATGCAGGTGGAGGGGGACAGGTGGGAGTGACATGGCACAGATAGGCCAGTCCCCTGCTTTGTCCTGAGAGTACTCGGCTCTGGGTCTACAGAAGCAGCCAGGCCATGACGTGTAGCTGGTGAATTTGCGGATTCCTGCAGTGACCTGCGGCTTCTCGCAATGTCTGTGTTGGGAAGCTAGTCAGCTGTCTGGCTCACACAGCAGCACCTGGTAGCTTTGATATCTGCTACCCACTGTACTTGTACTGCATTCACAGGCCTTGTACTTTTGGTTGCAAAAGTATCCTTCCTTCTGAGTAAGAGACATTTGATCTGCCTCAAGAAAGGTGACAGGAGGATAAAAGCCTTCAAGTGGAAAATGGAGGCCTTGATTCTCCTCTCTCAGCAGCTGCGTGGGCTGGAGTGAGCCTGCTGGGGTCTCGATCGCCTGGACACCCCCTTGCTAAGTGCTGAGCGTTTGTGTGTAATTTCATCTAGAGACTTATTTGAAAATCTTCCAGCAGTGTGTCTTACAATTTTAATTTGGCGTCCGTGTAAGTGCTACCCTTTGTCAGGATAAGGAGCAGGTCGGGCCATAGGACTTATTTGTCACAAGACAATGAGACATGTCCGAGTTTCAAAGTAGACACCGTCATGCAGTCTCTGGTGATGAAATCTTGCTCTCTTGCTTTAGTCACTTGGCTTCAGACCCAATTAAGTAGAGTTGATGCCACTAAATTGCCATTTGACTCATTGTCAGCAAATAGACAATTCTCTTCCCTTTTTTTTTCCCTTCTGATTATGCCAAAATCAGCAATTATTTAGTCATAATTCTCAATGGAAAGGACAACTGGAAAATGTCAGGGGCAGCATAGGCAGCCAGCTAGTTGGGGGCACACCAGAGTCCAGTGGTGGGGCGCGCTTCGAGCTGGAGAGGCACCTTGCAGGTGCGCGCAGGCTTGTGCTGGTCTGGTGTGGGAAGCCCGAGGCAGACGCTCACTCTCCCTTTAGGGAGTGGAAATTAGGTCCGCCTCACCATTTCCTCAGACCAGTGACTCCGGGTCCCTTTTTCCCTCCTCAGGCCCTAAATGATGCCCTTCTGTCTGTACGGAAGGGCCACTGCTTCTGCATGCCCACCATTTCCCTGGCCTGTGGTCCGATGTGGTGGTCCCAAGGGCCGTGGTCTTGGCCATGGTGATTTCTCTATCGTGTTTTTTACTTCATGACTTTGTGTCATTTTTTAGAGGTTGTTTTAGATGTTAAAATATATATATGTAACTTTTCATAATCTACCAATACTAGTATTTTATCATTTGGAGCAAAGTGTAAAAACCTTACTTCCTTTTTGGTCTCTTCACCCACCATACTTTAAAATATATGATTTTATTAAATATTAACTACATAACATTGAATATGGAATCAGATATTGTAATTTTTGTTTCAACCACCAAAAGTGTTTTAAAAATTCGTGAGCATTATATACTATTCTATTTACCCCTATTTTTAGCCATTCCATTTCTTTCTTCTGACTTTCCATGTCTCCTTCTTTGGTCATTTCCTTTCTATTTGAAGAACTTCCTTGAGCCTTTCTTTTAGGGTAAGTCTGCTGACAATAAGTTCTTTTAGTTTTCCTTTCTCTGAGAGTGACTTTGTGTCATGGTCAGGTTTGTGTGTCAACTTGGTCAGTTGATGGTACCTGTTTGTCTGTTTGGGCAAGTGCTACCCTGTCTTTTGCTGTGAGGACATTTCATAGAATGAAATCATGATCACGTTGGCTACATCCCCAGCTGATTCCATTTGTAATCAGCTAAGGGGCATGTCTTCTGCACTGAGTGATGCTTAATCTAATCACTAGGAGCCTTTTAAGGAAGATTCAGAAGAGACAGGCTCTCTTCCTACTTCAGCCAGTGAGCCTCTCCTGTGGAGTTCATCCAGACCCTCCATCAGAATCATCAGCTTCGCAGCCTGCCCTACAGGTTTTGGACTCTTATGTTCCCTTGGTTACATGAGGCACAATTATAAATTTTATGTTTATAAATATTTCCTGTTGATTCTGTTTCTCTAGAGAACCTTAACTAATACATCTTGGTACCAGGAGTGGTTCTTAAGAAACAGAATCTTAAAATGGGTTTTTATGAATGGTTTTCTACTCTGACTGGACTCAAAGGCACTAAGGACTCTGATTCCCATAATCAGAATAACATTGCCAATCCATGGAGTGAGTTGGCAAAATTGATAGTCAAAATATCACCATTCGATTCTTCTAATGCTTCACTTGTTCAAAGCCAGGCTCTGGGGGATAATGTTTTTGACACCTTTATGGAGTTTTATGAAAATAGTAAGTATAGAGATTTTGGCTGGTTGTTGTTAGATACCCTGGATACTATTAATGAGTGAAAGGGATGGACTTATGACTTCAAACAAGAAGCTTAAGTGCCGTCTGACAGATGTAGACGTTTCTGTGAGTGTCCTGAAGGAAAATCTTATTTTCTGTAGCTGTAGACTTGAGATCTTTGAAAATGAGATTCAGAATCTTATTGTTAGAGTAGCAACTTTACAATGTAAACTGAAATCTCAGTCTTGCATCTTGTCTCCCATTAAAGTGAGGGGATTGATTGGAAAGGAATGAGACCCCGAAAAATGGGATGGTGACATATAGATTGATAACTGATGTCAGTGAAAAGGTTGAAACCCTAGGATATGCTGAGTCTTCTGTAGATAACCCTATAATAGTCTGCCCTGAGGACGCCCCACCTCCAGTCTACCTTGAGGAGTTGGCCACCCAACCTCCACCCGAAAGGATTAGCCCTAGAGTGATTAATCCTGTTTCACCAGATGAAACTGCAAATGAAAGCCCTGAAGCAAATGGCTTGGAAGATATTTCTAATTTTTTTCATGACCCACCCCTACCACCTTCATTTCTTCCAGACCTATAACTAAACTAAAGTCCCAACGGGCCCCTGAAGTTGAGGTACAAAGTATCACACATGAAGAGGTATGTTATACTCGAAAAGAACTGTGTGAGCTTTCCAATTTGTATAGACAGAAATCAGGGGAATATGTGTGGCAATGGATTTTAAGGGTGTGGGATAATGGTGGGAGGAATATTAAGGCTGGATCAGGCTGAATTTATTGATACGGGCCCACTAAGCAGAGATTCTGTATTCAATGTTATAGCTTGAGGGGATAGAAGAGGTATTAACAATTTGTTTGGATGGTTGGTTGAAACATGGATCAAAAGGTGGCTGATATTACCTGAGGTTGAAATGCCAGAACTGCCCTGCTGTAATGTAGATGAGGGGATACAGAGGTTTACAGAGATTGGAATGTTAGAGTGGATTTATCATGCAAAGCCTGCTCTTACACCCCAGGAATGTCCAGAGGATGTACCTTTTATACCAGAACAGTGAGAAATAAATTTGTGAGACTAGCGCCATCATCCCTGAAGAGCTCTGTATTTGCACTTCTCTGTAGGTCAGATATTACTGTAGGAGCTGCTGTCACTGAGCTGGAATCCTTAAACACAATGGGGATGACTGGATCCCAAGTTGGCAGAAGCCAAGTAACAGCACTTAATTGCCAAAGACAAGGTGGACATGGCTATTATAATAGACAGCAGACTCAAAGCAGCAGTCAAAATAATCCAACTCGCAGAGACTGGTGGCATTGACTAGTAAATCATGGGGTACATAGAAATACAATAGAAGAGCAGTCTACTAAATTCTTATTCGAGCTGTATAAACAAAAGAGTTCTAGGTCAAGTGAACAGAAGTCTAACCTGAATTACAAAAACACAGAATCAGGGCCCCTTAATCAATTTCCAGACTTGAGACACTTTACAGACCCTGAGCCCCTTGAATGAAGGGGAGGCCAGGTCCCTTTGGGGGACAACCCTGTTACACTGCCACAGATTTATACTGTTAATCTTCCTTCAAGCCTTCTCCAAGGAGACCGATGGCCTTCTACCAGGGTAACTGTGCATTGGGGAAAAGGAAATGATCAGATATTTCAGGGATTATTAGACACTGGTTCAGAAGTAACATTAATTCCAGGGGACCCAAAGCATCACTCCGGTCCACCAGTCAGAGTGGGGGCTTATGGAGACCAGGTGATCAATGGACTTTTAGCTCAGTCTGTCTTGCAGTAGGTCCACCAGTGGGGCCCCGGACCAGTTCTGTAGTTATTTCCCCAGTTCCAGAATGTATAATTGGAGTAGACATACTGAGCAACTGGCAGAATCCCCACATTGGCTTTCTAACTCGTGCCATGAGGGTTATTACGGTGGGAAAGGCCAAGTGGAAGCTACTAGAACTGCCTCTACCTAGCAAAATAGTTAGTCAGAAGCAATACTGGATTCCTGGAGGGATTGCAGAGATTACTGCCACTCTTAAAGACTTAAAGGATGCAGGGGTAGTGGTTCCCACCACATCCCCATTCAACTCTCCTATTTGGCCTGTGCAGAAAACAGATGGGTCTTGTAGGATGACAGTGGATTATTGTAAACTCAACCAGGTGGTAACTCCAATTGCAGCTGCTGCTCCAGATATGGTATCATTGCTTGAGCAAATCAATACATCCCCTGGTACTTGGTATGCAGCTATGGATCTGGCAAGTTTTTTTCTCAATAGCTGTTAGTAAGGACCACCAGAAGCAGTTTGCTTTCAGCTGGCAAGGTCAGCAATATACTTTCACTGTCCTATCTCAGGGGTATATCAACTCTCCAGCCCTATGCCATAATCTTGACCGCAGGGACCTTGATCATTTCTTCCTCCCACAAGACATCACACTGATCCATTATGTTGATGCTGTCATGTTGATTGAACCTCGTGAGCAAGAAGTAGCAACTACTGTAGACTTACTGGTAAGGCATTTGTATGTCAGAGGATGGAAGATAAATCCAGCAAAAATACAGGGCCCTTCCACCTCAGTGAAATTTCTAGGTGTCCAGTGGTGTGGGACATGTCAAGATATCCCTTCTAAGGTGAAGTGTAAGTTGCTACATCTAGCCACTCCTACAACCAAAAAAGAGGCACAATGGCTAGTTGATCTCTTTGGATTTTGGTGACAACATATTCCTCATTTGGGTGTGCTACTCCAGCCCATTTATCGAGTGACCAGAAAAGCTGCTAATTTTGAGTGGGGACCTGAACAAGAGGAGGCTCTGCGACAGGTCCAGGCTGCTGTGCAAGCTGCTCTGCCACTTGGACCATATGATCCAGCAGATCCAATGGTGCTGGAAGTGTCAGTGGCAGATAGAGATGCTGTTTGGAGCCTTTGGCAGGCATCTATAGGAGAATCACAACGCAGACCGTTAGGATTTTGGAGCAAAGCCTTGCCATCTGCTACAGATAACTATTCTCCTTTTGAGAAACAGCTTTTGGCCTGCTACTGGGCCTTAGTAGAGACTGAACACTTAACCATGGGCCATCAAGTTACCATGAGACCTAAGTTGCCTATCATGAGCTAGGTGTTGTCTGACCCACCAAGCCATAAAGTTGGGTGTGCGCAGCAGCACTCCATCATAATGGAAATGGTATATGCAAGATAGGGCCAGAGCAGGTCCTGAAGGCACAAATAAGTTACATGAGGAAGTGGCCCAAATACCCATGGTCTCCACTCCTGCCACATTACCTTCTCTTTCCCAGCCCAGAGCTACGGCCTCTTGGGGAGTTCCTTACAGTGAATTGGCTGAGGAAGAGAAAACTCGGACCTGGTTTACAGATAGTTCAGCAGGATATGCAGGTACCACCTGAAAGAGGACAGCTGCAGCATTACAGCCCCTTTCTGGGGTACCCTTGAAGGACGGTGGTGAGGGGAAATCCTCTCAGTGGGCAGAACTTTGAGCAGTGCACCTGGTTGTTTATTTTGCTTAGAAGGAAAATTGGGCAGAGGTGAATTTGTATACTGATTCATCGGCTGTTGCTAATGGTTTGGCTAGATGGTCAGGGACTTGGAAAGAACATAATTTGAAAATTGGTGACAAAAAGGTCTGGGAAGAGCTGTATGGATAGACCTTTCTGAGTGGGCTACAGACATGAAGATATTTGTGTCCCGTGTGAATGCACACCAGAGGGTGACTTCAGCAGAGGAAGGTTTTAATAATCAAGTGGATGATCTCATTCTGTGGATACCAGTCAGCCTCTTTCCCCAGCAACTCCTGTTATTGCCCAGTGGGCTCATGAACAAAGTGGTCATGGTGGTAGGGATGGAGGTTATGCATGGGCTCAGCAACATGGACTTCCACTCACCAAGGCTGACCTGGCTGCAGCCACTGCTGAGTGCCCAGGCTGCCCGCAGGAGAGACCCACACTCAGCCCCCAAAATGACACCATTCCCCGAGGTGACCAGCCAGCTACACGGTGGCAGATTGATTACATTGGACCACTCCCTTCATGGAAGGGGCAGTGATTTGTTCTAACTGGAATAGGCACATACCTTGGATATGGGTTTGCTTTCCCTGCACACAGTGCTTCTGCCAAAACTACCATCTGTGGGCTTAGAGAATGCCTTATCTATCATCATGGTATTCCACACAGCATTGCTTCAGATCAGGGAACACACTTCACAACAAATGAAATACAGGAATGGGCATGTGCTCATGGAATTCTCTGGTCTTACCATGTTCCCTATCATCCAGAAGGAGCTGGATTTATAGAACAATGGAATGGCCTTTTGAAAATTCAATTATGGTGCCAACTAGGTGGTAATACCTTGCAGGGCTGGGGTAATGTTCTCCAGGAAGCTGTGTATGCTCTGAATCAGTGTCCGCTGTATGGTGCTGTTTCTCCCATAACCAGGATCCATGGGTCCAGGAACCAAGGGGTGGAAATGGGAGTGGCACCACTCACTATTACCCCTAGGGATCCACTAGGAACATTTTTGCTTCCTGTCCCTGCAACCCTGCGCTCTGCTTGTCTACAGATTTTAGTTCCAAAACGGTGAGTGCTTCCACCATGAGAAACAATAATGATTCCACTGAACTGGAAGTTAAGACTGCCATCTGGTAACTTTGGGCTACTCGTGCCCCTGGATCAACAAGCCAAGAAGGGGATTACCTTATTGGCTGGGGTGATTGACCCTGACTATCAGGGGGAAATAGGACTGCAACTACACAATGGAGGTAAAGAAGAGTTTTCTTGGAATACAGGAGATCTCCTAGGACATCTTTCAGTACTACCATGCCCTGTGATTAAAATCAATGGAAAACTGCAACAGCCCAATCCAGGCAGGGCTACCAATGGCTCCGAAACTTCAGGAATGAAGGTTTGGGTCACCCCACCAGGCAGAGATCCACGGCCAGGTGAAGTGCTTGCTGAGGGGAAAGGGAACATGGAATGGGTAGTGGAAGAAGGTAGTAATAAATATGAACTATGACCACGTGATCAGTTACAGAAACAAGGACTGTGATGCTGTTTTGTTCATGTTATACTGTTTAAGTTGTAAGATATCAAGTTTAAGAATGAGCATCACCCAAGGAATTGCACCCTGTTCTGGAGAGCTTTAATGTGCTTCCGATTATATGCAGGACAGTTGAGTATTGTTAGGTGAGGGAAAGATGTGTCTTTTAGTTTTCTCTTTAGAAATTAGGTGTGATTTAAGGTGATGAGCATAGCTGCCAGGTTGACAAGGGGTGGACTGTCATGGTCAGGTTCATGCGTCTGCTTGGCCAGGTGGTGGTACCTGTTTGTCTGATTGAGCAATTTCTATGAGGACATTTCATAGAATGAAATCATGATCATATTGGCTACATTCCCAGCTGATTCCACTTGTAATCAGCCAAGGGGAGTGTCTTCTTTAATGAGTGATGCTTGATCTAATCACTGGAAGCCTTTTAAGGAGGATTCAGAGGAGACAAATTCTCTTCCTGCTTCGGCCCGGTGAGCCTCTCCTGTGGAGTTCATCCAGACCCTCCATCAGAGTCATCAGCTTCACGGCCTGCCCTATAGATTTTGAACTCTGCGTTCCCACGGTTACATGAGACACTTTTACAAGTTTTCTATTTACAAATATTTCCTGTTGATTTTGTTTCTCTAAGAGAACCCTAACTAATATACTTTGTTTCCTTTTGTTCCTGAAGGATATTGTCGGTTGCATATAGGGTTCTAGGTTAACAGTCTTTTCTTCCAGCACCTGGAAATATATCGTGCCACTTCCTCCTGGCTTCTGTGGTTTCCTGTGAGGTGTCTACTGTCCTTACTGCCTGTAGGCGATGCATCAGAGCTCCCTGGGAGCACTCCACATTTCTTTGTTGTCTCTATCATTCAGAAATTTGACTATTACATGTCTTCATATAACTTTCTTTGTTCTTTTTTCTGTTTGGGGATTTGTTTATCTATTGGAAACTTATGTTTGTGATTTTTTGTTGTTGTTGTTGCCAGATTTGGGGATTTTTTTTCAGCCATTATTTCTTTAGCCCCACATTTTTCTCCTCTCTTTGCCCTGTGATGATAAGAATATTAAATCTTGTATTACTGCCTCGCCCGCCTCTGAGATTCTCTTGAAGTGTTTTAGACCTGCTTCCTCTCTGTTGTTCAGATTGGTTAAATTCTGTTGATTTATTATTAAGTTTGCTTATTCTTTCCACTGTGATTTCCAATCTATTATTGAGCTTATCTAGTGAATTTTAAAAAATTTTTGGTTGTATGTTTTAGTTCCATAGTTTACTTTTATAACCTTTATTTTTTGCTGAAATTGACTCAGTTTTCAGTTGTTTGAAAAGCATTCACATTGGTCCTTGAAGTGTGTTCATGTGGCTGCCTGGAGGTGCCCGTTGGGCATCCCCAGCCGTGGAGCCATGGTGCTGACACCTGCTCCCTGTCTTTTCGAGCGACCCTTTTCTTGGTTCCTGTTACAATGAGTGCTTTTCCACTGTGCTGGACACTTTGATTGTTAGGCTACAAGACTCTGGATCCTGTTCAAACCTTCTGTTCTGGGGGACACTCTAGCCACCCTCTTTCCATTCTACGCCCCGGTGCCCGCCTGCTCCTGTGGCTGTTGCTGCGTTCTCGGTGCCGTCTGTGTTCTTTTGTTGCTGCAGGGTAGATTCCCTGGAGTGACCTAGTGCCCAGACCTTCACTGGGGCTTACTGCTCAGTTTCAGGTGTATGACATCAGGGTCTGCCCGGCAGTTAAGCAGGTTGAAATTGTCCCTTTCTCCAGGGTCCTGCTCCATCTCTCTAGTTGAGAGGGTGAAGGGGTGCAGCTTCCCACTGCCTGCCAGGAAATGAAAGCCCAGACTCACCACTCGTCCCCATTGACAGTGCCCCCAGGTGGGGCAGCATCTACCTGGCCATGTGCTTCCACTGGGTGGGGGTGGGGGAGGTGACCACACTCCCCCCGGGTCTTTATAGCATCATGTTGCAGAGGAGGGGAGTCACTTCTGGGCCACCTGTCACAGTATTTGTCTGTGACCCTAAGTTAAGGAGGGCTCTTCCCCCACTGAAGACAAGGGGGTGCTGTCAGCCATGCTGAGGGTGAGGAAAGGATGTTCACCGAGCAAATGGTGAAGTTCTGGAAAGTTCCAAGCGAAAACGGTTGTTCTCTGGATGTGAGCTGAGGCTTGTGTGCCACGTCCAGAAACCGAGGACCCCACCGCCAGCCCCAGCGCATGGTGATGCCCTGGCCCAGGGGGCATGTGGCCCTTCCTCACGGAAGCAGAAGGCTAGCGCAGTGCAGGTCAGAAGTGGGCATCTGCATGTGCACACGGGGGGAGTGTTATGCACACGTATCGTGGCGTGCGTCGGCATAGGAGAGAATGCGCACACGTAGAGAGGTGTGTGTATGGCCATGGAGGGGGTGCCCAGGCGCTTGCCGCACTATGGTCTGAAACAAGGCAGGCATCATGCCGGCCCGGTGGGAACACTGGGGCTGCTGAATGGGCTTTGCACGTGGTGCAGGAGACTGTCCAAGAGCAGGGCCCAGAACTGTGTGTCCACTATGGGCCACCACCACCTCCCTCTCGCAGCCACGGCCGCATTTCCGACAACCTGGCCAGGCCTGCTCACCTGGACGGCGAGGTGCAAGGCGTCCTCACCAAAGGCCACTGGGCCATGCAGGCCAGCACCGTCTCAGGGTTTGGACGAGTGGTTTTGAAATTCGGCTTCTTTTCAGGCACAGGAATCAGAAGACAAAGAAATGGTAATGCGTTATGCCCTTCAGCCACGTCTGTGTTCAGTATTTGGAATATATTAATCCTGAAAATGTCTGAATTGCTGTGTCTCATTTCCGTTGACAGGAAGCATTTTTTTACTTATTCAGAACCTATAAAGCTGGCTCAGATCGTTACTGTGGGTTTTGTTTTCAGCAGCCAGCGACACCTGGATAGGTCTAAGCAACAGGGGACACCTGGGGCTAGGAAGTCTGTTGTCACGGCAACTGGGCATTAACCAGCACCGTGGCAAAGGGGAGTGGGCGGGAGGGTCACTGGCCCAGGCGTGAGTTACACAGGTCACTTCCTGTCCCCTGCCCAGCTCAAGGAGACCTTTGCAATAGTATTAACGATTTGCTGAAAGCTTCATAATGAAGAGCAGGCAGTTTAAGCATCATATTAAAGCCTGAAACCAATAAGCAGCTCTTCCAAAATTATCTAGAAATTGTGCCCCAGTTCACAGTGTTGTTTAATTTCCATGGGCTGAAATTTGAAGTTTCTCCCAACGGCTCCTTTTCCTTCTGGCGATCAAGCCCTGTTCAGAGCAGTGAGAGCAGCAAGGCTTCCAAACCTAAATGACCTAAGGGGCCCCAAGGTCCTGAGACCGGGGCTGGAGGTCGAGGCTGATGGCTCCAGCCAGCTCACAGATGTGACACACATGCCGTGGGAGCATGCCGTGGGCAAGGTAGTGCTGGTGGGTGGGCCAGCGACAGCAGCTCCTTCCCTCTCCTGTCCTTGGACTGAGGCTCCTGTCTGGATGGAGGATGAGGGGGTCAGGGGCCTGGGCCTCTGTGGCTGTGAGAGAGTCGGATTTGAGATGGTGCTGTGGCCCCTGTGAATGGGGTGGGAATATCTGGCCTTGGCATGGGACAGACAAAGACTGGTTGTCTGGGTGACTCTGGCCATGTGAAGGTTGGTAGCCAAACAGAAATACCTGCCAGAGGGACATTCAGTGGTGGGAGTCTGGTTTTAAAACATTGTCAGAAGTTTTTATTAACATATTATATCACCTTCCTTATGTTTTCTTACCTTATCTCACTTTGCATTGTGTCTCAATAAAGGAAATAATTTTGGCCATTTGATTCAGTGTGAATCTGCCGTGAATGGCAAGGTGTGGAGACGGCGTGTAGCTGTCCTTGTGCTCCAGGGGCTCCTCCTGCTGCGCCAGGGTCCGCAGCCCGGACAGGGGCACTGGGGAGTGGGCAGGGGCTGCGGACCCTGGGTGGGCCATTCTCCCAGGCCGATCCACAAGAGGAGCCCCGGATCCCTGTGTCAGGGAGCCTGCCCCTCTTTTTCCTTCTGCCCTGCAATTCCCAGGAGTCCACCAGGTGCGGGCCTAGCCCTCAGGGAAGTCGGGTCATAGCAGGACGCACCCTCTTCCCACCAGGGACAGGTGATGGGGTGACCAGGACTACACCCCATCCCTCTCCAGGAGCTCCAGCCCCCAGGTGGCTCCTGCCTCCCTTGCCCCTCAGCTACCCCCACTGCTCGGCCATTCTGCCCCTCCCGGGGCACTGAGAAGTGGCCTTCCACAGATCTCGTGCAGCTTGGGGAGGTTGCTGTGAGCTCGCGGGCCCAGGAACAGGGGTTCAGAGGGACAGCCCGGGCGGCCAGCTCCGGGTCCGAGGAGGCCTGCGTGTGTGTGAAGGTGTGGGCCACCGCAACAGCCACTCTAAAAAGAAAATGCAGGTGAGATCATACTCTCATTGTCACTTAGAAGGATGTGTTAAATATAGCACCTATGAATCCTTCAAAAACGACAGCTGCCAACGGCTCTGGAAGTAGGAAACCCATTAGCTTGGCTATTAAACACGGGGCAGGGGGAGCACACCTCCCCCGACGTGCTGTCACTATCACCACCCTTCGCTCCCCTGGGCGCGGCGACGGCCCCAGGAGCACCAGGGAGCTTTTAAGTTTTTTTCTTCATTTTTATTTTAGGATGAAAAGTCATGAAATTGCATGCCAAAATCTCATTTTTCACTATTGCTGGAACATTTGGCTGCAGAAGTCTGAGCCAGTTGTTTTGACATCTTGGGTAAGAAGGAAGTACCTCCTGGTGTGGCTCCCACGTGACCTCTGCCCTCAGGTGCTCTGTGGCAGCTTGAGGCTCCGACCTGACCCTGTCTACCTCCTCCTGGCAGGAGCACAAGCCCCCGCGCGGCTCCAGGGACGGTCGGGCCCTCCTTCAGCATTGCGGAGGGGAAGCCTAGCGTCCGGCCATTTGCCTGTCCAACAGGCGCTTACTGAGAGTCCCTGTGTCAGCAGCTGGTGTTGAGCCACTGCTGGGTGCTCTTGGGGCACGCCCTTCTCCCTTGTTTGTGTACATGGAGCAAGGAGAAAGCGCCGACGCCCATTTCTTTGTCAGTGTGGGAGACAGCTGCGTTAGACAACTCAGCCGGGCCAGAGGAGTCCTTATGCTACAGGCCGTCGCCACTGACTGGAGGTGGCCCGCCCCTCCCTGCCCCTCCCCCAGGGTGGTCTCTGTGTCTGTGGCCTTCCCCTTGCATGCATGTCCTCAGGGTACCAGTGCCCTGTCCACACCTAGCCGCCCTGCAGGGCCGACAGGTGCCCCTTCCCACTGCGCACCCTTGGAGCTCGTCCCATCCTAGCACCGCGCTCCACCCAGTGCAGCCCTCCCTGGCCCTGGGTTTCCTCATTTCAGGGTGAGGATTTTGGTTGATTTGTGTTTAGGTTTGCTGTTGCTGCCGGAATACAATGTACCAGAAATGGATTGACTTTTATAAAGCTGTATAAAATTATAAGTTACAATTCTAAGGCCATGAAAATGCCCAAATTAAGGCATCAATAGGAGGATGCCTTCACTCAAGAAAGGCTGATTGCAGCCAGGTTTCTCTGTCAAATGGAAAGGCACATGGTGGCATCAGCTGCCCTTTGCTCCTGGATTTCGTTGCTTTCGGCTTCTGGTTTCAGTGGCCTCCCCTCTGAGCTTCTGTCTGTCTCTAAGCATCTCCAAACGTTTGTGTCTAGTTTCATCTCTGCTCTCTGAGCTCTTTTAAGGACTCCAGTAAAACTACTTAAGACCCACCTTGAATGGGCTAGATCACATCTCCATGAACACGACCTGCAGGAAAGGTCCTGCCCGGCAGCAGGCCTGCACCCACAGGCCTGGATTAGAAGAGCATGGCTTTTCTGGGTTACATGACAGTTGGTTTTAAGTAGCAGTTGTTAAAGTAAATATGTAGGCGAGGAGGCAGGAATTCTAGATTAATATCACCACTCTTACTTGGGCCTCAGCAGAGGAGGAAGCCCTCATGGACCCCAGTGGCTGAGAGAGGCCTCCTGGGGGCCTTTCCTCCCATCTGGGGAGTGGTGCATCATTTCAGGCACGTCCCTGGCCTGGCATTTGTGCAGAACGACGCCGTCTGGACTGGGTGCCATCAGGATCTGTCTCTTTGCAGAGCCCTCGGAGGAGAGGGCCTCACCCTGCTGCTCTGGGAGTTGGGCCATGAGGCGGGAAGGAGAAAGGCAGAAGCCACAGGACCCCTGGAGTGGGTTCCCTGGGCCAGCACTGAGAGGCGGCATAGGGAGACGGGACTGTATGGCTATCTCCTTCAGCATCCAGGTGATGTGAAAGCTAGCTCAAAGATGTCACACCTTTCCTTCTGAGTCCAGGGCAGCATGTGACTTCAGGAGGATGCTGGCTGGGAAGTTAAGAGAGTTTTAACTCGGAGGCCGCTGGGGTGTGGACCTGGAGTGGGCCCTGTGGGGCTCAGCTGGTCACCTGGCTGAGCCCATGACTTCCCACCCCACGGAACCCACACGCTGTAGTGGTGAGCACTGGCCCCAGCGTGGAGGCCCCAGCATGCAGCCGCTCCACCTGCCCCGAGCCTCTGCCCTCCCTCGCAGCCACAGCCACCCTGGGGTGTCGTCCCTCCCCTGGCCGGGCAGCTGAGAACGCCAGAAAGGTCTCCACCGAAACAATGCAGTCTTCCCTAAACTTGAAAACATTTACTCTTTCCCCGCAGAGTGGCCCAGGGCCAGGTGGAGCATCTTTGTCCACGGCAGACCCTGCAGTTCCCGTGGACTTGGAAGGACCAGGGCCTGAGCCCCAGGAAACGCCAGGATGCTGGGGAGGGACAGAGCAGCAGGAAGGGCTGTGCCCAGTTGCAGCTGCCGAGGACATGCTGCATCCTAGCTGGGGAAGCACACGTTTCTCCAACCCCAGCCCAAACAGGGCAGACGACAGAGCAGAGGGCGCGAGGCTGGGGGTCACACACTGTGTCCCCCGAGTGTGGTCTCCGACTCCCCACCCGGGCCCTCCCCAGGATGGGGTTCCTCTGGGAGGCAGCAGGCCGTGGCTGGGGAGCCAGGCATGCACCACCCAGGCCCACGGTCCTGAGCACTGTCTTCTTGGCGGCTGGGAGGGTTGGAAGTCTGTCACAACTGGAGATGCCCTTAACTCCACTTTGATATAGGCAGCTTCCAAAAGTGATGTGCTTTTCAGTTTTATCAGATGTGAAAGCTAGTAGCCCCAGAAATGAAGGTTCCAGAAAAAGGACACACACCTGTGTGAAACATTGTGTGGTTCTGCCTGTTCGGGGCCAGCACTCCGTGACCTCCTCGAGAGGCTGAGAGGCACGAAGCATGGTGCCGTCTGGAGTGCACGTCAACCCAAATTGGTAAATAGGACTTCGTACAACAAATGAAGGAGAAAATTATCTTTATCCCCAAAAAAGGGATCCATGCAGAGAGTGTAAAGACATAGGTTTTCTAATGGGTAGGACTTTGTTTATGTAGCAAGTTTTTTTAACTGCTGAAAAGCCCCTAGTGAAATGGATGGAGGAAAGAAATGATATCTGCTCAGTTTGTCCTCCTTCCCTTAAGAAAAAATGTTTTCCTTCTCTGCCTGCGGCGGCGGTGTGCAGAGGGTCCTTGGCCAGTGCGGTCTCTGAAGCTCGCTGGCACCTGGGCCCCCGAGCAGACGCTGGCCACCGGGGGCTGTGTCCCTGGCAGCGCCGTGTTATTTATTTTTCCTGGGGATGCATCCTCCGCCACGCCAAAGGGAGAACAAAGCACCCCTTGTCCGTGCGGCACAGCTGCTGAAATCTGACCATATCCAAGCCAAGAAAACAGAGGCAGGTGGGTCGGCCGGCGACCCTTTCCTCCCCAGCAATGTCAGCCCGATGGCCGCAGGGCCTCGGCAGCTGGCAGAACTGGAGTGGAGGGCTGGGACTCCGCTGGTGCAACCCGAGCGTCTCTGGCCTCCAGTCTCTGCCTCCCTGGACCCGGCAGGATGAGGTGCCCATTGCGCTTGGAAGGCAGGAGGCCCCGTGTCCCTGCACACCCCATGCTCCTAAGGGTGGCAGAATGCTTGCCTGTCCCCACCCCACCTATCACCCCCGCCTCTCCCTTCTGCATGTCTGTCTCACTTTGGTTGGTGTCTTTCAAGTCACGTCAAGACTCTACCATCACCCTGTGAGCTGTCATCACAGCTCAGAGGCCAGCTCTGCAGGACCCTGTGTCCAGAGCCCCAGGTCAGTGGTGTGACTGTCAGGAGCCAGCCCCTCTCCCTTGGCAGTACCAAGGGGCTGCTGTGAGCTTACAGCAGATTGTGAGTGTGCACAGGGCCGGATTTCACATGTTGGAGCCGAGCAGCTGTCTCCCAAACTACAGCAAGGGGACTGGGGGCTTCCTAGCATCCCGGGATGGACGTTAGGGCCCCTTGTGCCATGGCTCACAGGCAACCTCGTGTAGGCCCCTTGGGGCAGCCCCACTGCTCAGGTCGGTGCACATCTGTGGGATGCAGCCTCGGCTCATAGTTCCGGAGTTTTCTCAGCTGCACAGTAGAGGAGGGGAGGGGAGCAGCTAACTCTGTGGGCTTTCTCAGAAGTCACAGACACGTTCATGGGAGTCACGGCCACCTACATGGAAGTCATAGCCACCTACACAGAAGTCTCAGCTACCTACACGGGAGTCACAGACACCTTCATGGGAGTCACAGCCATCTACATGGGAGTCACGGACACCTACACAGAAATCTCAGCTACCTACAAGGGAATCACACAAACCTTCATGGGAGTCACGGACACCTACACGGGAGTCACAGACACCTTCACGGGAGTCATGGATGCCTACACAGGAGTCACACACACCTTCATGGGAGTCATAGCCATCTACATGGGAGTCTCACACACCTACACAGGAGTCACGGCCACCTTCACGGGAGTCACAGGCGCCTACACGGGAGTCACGGGCGCCTTCATGGGAGTCACGGCTGCCTTCACGGGAGTCCTGGCTACCTAGCAAGTCACACACAGTCGTGCTTATCAGGTGCTTCCATGTTCTGCACTTTTTTGCTTATAAATTATATAAATTCTCACACAGAGACCAAGGGAAATGCTGCCAGATTTAATGGAAGTTATCTCTAAAGATAAAATTAGAGAAATATTATGTAAGAAGCACAGTCCTTTTCTTGGCTGCAACGGGAGGGGAATTGGAGGGAGCTACAAAGGAAGACCCCCTCCCCCATCATTATGCGGGGGAGGGTGCGCCCCTCCACCTGTCATGGTGGATTTGTCTGCCTGAAACTGAACACACGACACAATCCCAGAGCGTCCTGCTTTCCCTCGTGGCAGTCACAGGAGAGCCAGAGGCGTGCAGGGGCAGCTGGCAGCTCCAGGTCCCAGTGTCCCAGCGCCTCCAGGGTGGACACCACAGGGGCTGGGGAGCTCCCGGCGGGCACTTGGGGTGTAGGTGGGCCCACAGCCACTTGCTGGGGCCTCCGCAAGTGCCCTCAAGTGGGGTGCTGTTGCCACTCCCTGCCTCAGCTGACCACTCTGTGTCTGAGTATTTTCCTCTTGTGAACAGTGGTCTCAGTGCCTCCCCAGCATGGCTGCTTGGCTCCCACCCCAGCCACAGCCCTGCACCATCTCGGCCTCTTTCTGCACCCAGAATCATCTCCAGGTGGCCACACACAGTCCCCCGCACAGGTGTGCTGCGAGTGACACGCAGCTGAGACAGGCGAGCTCTGAGGATGTGACACTGGAGGGCCCCCTCTCCCCAGAAGATGTCTGCCCAGTGGCCATCGGGTCCTGGATCCCAGATGTGCCCCCAGCACCCATCGGGCCTCTTCCGTTGACCAGATTTTTGGAACATCGAGTACTGGCCTGTCCTAAACGCAGACTCCCACAGGCCACTGAGCATCGTCCTGAGGGCTGGGCTGGGCCGCTTCATGCCCCTTGTCCTGCCCCTCCTCGTTCTTGCCTGCGGCACAGGAGGACATTGATTGATTCATTTAAAACACAAACACACAAGCACCTGAGTTCCTGCTGTGTCCCCGTGCTGACCCTCACCCCGAGCAGAGCCCCAGGTGCTAGTGGGGGGCAGGGTGAGCACCCGGAGAACCAGCCTGGGGCCCCGGCTCCCTCTGTCCATGCAGGGAGGGCTGCCCACTTGGGCAGGTGGAGCCACAGGAGGGCTGATGGGTGCAGGCTCATTGGGCTTCTCCCTTGAGGGCAGATGGGCTGAGTGGGCCCTGCTTTCAGAACCTGCTGTTGGCCCTCTGCCTCCCCGGCCTGTTTCCATACGGGGTGTCTTCGTTTCCTAGGCTGCTTCAACCATGAAGGGCATTGGTTTTAACAGTGGAAATTGATTCGGGTACACTTGGAGGCTGAGAAAAGATCCAGATCAAGGAGTCACCAAGGTGCTGCCTCCTTCGACCGGCGCGTGGTGGTGTCTGCAGTACTTTCCTTTCTCTTCCGGGTCTCGCTGCTTTCAGCCTCTTGCTCCTTGGCTTTCTCCCTCTCCCTGTCGCATCCGCTTATAAAGGCCTCCAGTAAGAGGAGTAGGCCGCTCCTGAGTGGGCTGGGCCACGCCCTAACGGAAGCACCTCCAGAGGCCCTCCCTGCATGGCTCGCATCTGCAGGACTGGAGTAGGTCTAAGAACATGTTTATCCGGGGCTCACACAGCTCCAAGCCATGGAAGACTGCTTTTCAGGGGATAATCTAGAGTTAGAATTTACACATAAACCTGGTGAATAGAAAAACATTTCCAGATAGTTTGTTGGCAGCATGACATTCAGATTTACTACTCTGGTACCAGTTGGTACAGTGGCATTCAGATTTATTACTCTGGTACCAGCCAGGGGCAATGGCTGGACCAGCTAAGGGTGCAGGAGGGCCCCCTGCCTCAGAGCTAGGAGTCCTGAAAATAAGTTCCTGGTTTCCTATGGAGATCTGCATGGACTTTTCCAACTTAAAATGTGTAGCCGAGTTGAGCCTCTTGCGTACAGCTTTGGTCCTGCCTCAAGAGCTGTTTAAGCCAAATTGAACCTTGGGAAGTTGTTTTCCTTGCTAACCTGACCCTTTCTCTCACTGTCATTCTTTTAGGATGGGAATCCCAACTTCTGGAAACAGGATTCCTGGGGATCTTTTTATGCCCTTTCTGGACTCTGTCTCTGTTACCCATACACACCCCAACGTCCCGGATTGTCATATGGGGATTTCGTTGGCTGATTTTCAGAATCATGCTCGGAGCAGTAAGTAGAGCTTTTATTTGTGATACTTGGGGGGAAAAGTCTTAAGAAGCACCTATTGGCCTTGCTGAGCCGGGCTAGCTCTGGGTGTGGGGGGATGTGGAAGCTGCCTTCCCTTCTTTCCTGTCCTGGAAATGCTCAGCCCCACTGCCTGTATGCTAGGTGGCACCTTCCCCTGCCTCTTCCTGTGATGCCAACTGGCCTCATTTGAATACTTGAAACTCAGCTGCCTCTAATGGACCATTTCATGGTCATTTCTGTGGGGAACCGCTGCAGAATCTTTGAACTCATCTCCCAAGGAGACTCACAGAGGAAGGAGCATTTGCTTTCAACACCAGCCCTTCACCATGGTTTTTGGACTATCTGAAAAGAATGTAAGATTAAATTTAAATTATCAATGTAATTTAATATTGTAGACAATTTGCTAAATACAGTAAAGTGCAAAGAAGAATGTAAGTAAAGCCCTTAATTCGCATATCTAGAAAAAGGGCTCCTGCTGCTGTTTTTTCTGTGCCTGTTGAATCTGTTCTTCTAAACGCCTGTGTCATTTGGTTTTGGTATGTCTTATAAAATTCTCGTCTTTTCAGATTTCGGATTTTAGTCCTCCTGGACTTATTTATCAGGCCAGTGTGATCCATCTTACCTATTTTTCACCTGGCCCAGGGATGACCTATTTTTTCCCCTCTTCATCATATACTTTCTTGCTCTGCCCCTGCAGACTGAGTTTTGTCTGCTTCTTCCTTCTATACCACATTTGCAGGTGTATGTCCTGTTGCTGATTTTACTAATGGTTATTACCTAAGTTTTTCAAAAGCATCATTTGAACTTTTAAATCAAGAATGAAGTGGCACCTTTGACTTCTGACTCTATTAAACAGAAAACTTAGCAGCTTTTACTCTCTCTTCCTCATGCCCTTTGTTAATAAGATCTTCATTTTATACTAGAATTATGAAATAGTCATTTTGACATTGGAAACCTTGCCATACAGATATAAATGTATTTTTATGCTGAGTTTGCAGTCATAGTTACAACCATTTTTATATTTAACTATTTTGACTGGCTTCATTGTTTCCCTAAATTTTTTCCATTTTCATGTCCTCACTCTTGAGTTCTTAGTTGGATTCATCTTTCACACTCCTTCTTATCAAAATCGGTTGGTAACCTCTCTCACTGTCCGGTCTCAGACGCTGCAGAGGAGTCTGGGGTTGAACTGATTTTTGTGACTTTAAAAGTCAGTACTTTTTTTCTGTCAGTATTTGTAATTCTGAATGCTGACCATCAGGTCCTCCTGGGCCCAGGACGCTGTGTAGCCTGTGGCCTGTCTCCCTCTCCTCTTCCCTGTTCCCTCCTTTCCCTCCTTCCCTCTTCCTATCTTTCTCTCCCATTATACTTCTTTCTGTTCTCCACTCCTCTCTCCAACCCCTCCACTGTTACTGTCTCACCAGGTGCATGCTGTTGAAAGATTCTTTAAGGAAGTGAGATGGGTGCTGTTTTCTCCTATTGGAGATTTTGTGTCACTTCTTCATTTGTCCAGCCAGTGTCTCCCATCATACATGTGCCAGCCATGGGGCTAATGAGCAGCACCCCCATCACCAGGAACTGGTGTTCTGGAAGGACAGACGTACCAAGAAGTAGCACAAGGCACTGAGTGCTGGTTGAAGCCTGTTCAGAGTGCTGGGACATTGGGGTATGGACTGATGGGTATTGGGTGCCTGGTAAGATGCCCCTGGAGCCCAGGGAGCTAGAGGCCACAGAAGGAGCCTTTTTGGGGTAATCAGTAGGGCAGTGCTCCCTGAAGTTGTTGGGATAGATGAAAGGAAGAAGCACGGAAAACAGTGCTACAAAACACCTGTGAATTCTGGGATAGAAGGGACCAACAGAGAAGCAGCCAGCCAGAGACCAAGTCAGGGTTCAAGGGGGAGATGCACTGGGAAAGGAAGGGGGGCACAGAGGCACTTCTGGTTGTTGTCTAACAGTTTATTGCTGCTGATTTAGCCCTTCTCCTGTCAGTGGGCATTCTTATTAGCTTTTAGTGAGCTGTGGTACACAGTCCTGCAGTGAGCATTCCGGTGTATGTCCTGCTGCATGACGTGTGCACATTTCTTAGGTCCTGTGTCTGGGCCCAGAGTGGCTCAGCCATATGGATGGGTATGTTTAACTCTATTCTGTAATGCCACACAATTTCCAAAGAGGCCATTCCAATTTACTCTCCCCACCAGAAGCACATCCTTATCAATATTTGTCATGTTTAGCCAGTGGTGAGTAGGTTGTGTTCTTGCATTGGAGGTATTTTGCATTTCTCTGATGACTGACGTTGATTTCCATTTCATATTGGCAGTTGGGTTTTCTCTTTTGAGACGTTCATGTTCAGGGCCATTCCCCATTCTTTATTGTGTTGCCTATCTTTTCCTTATTAATATTATAGGTGGTGTAACAAACCCAAATAAGTTAAATGCAAAGAAGTTCACAAACAGATACATCATAGTGAAAATGCTGAAAGTCAAAGACAAGGAAAAATTCTTGAAAGCAGCAAGAAAAAAAATAATATGTCACTTACAAGGGAACCCCAATGAGATTAACTACTGACTTCTCAACAGAATAATGAAGGGCACCAGGCAGTGGGAAGACATCCAGAGTGTTCAAAGAAAAAACAAATGTCAGTCAAAAATCCTATAACCAGCAAAGCTATCATTCAAAAATGAAGGAGAAATAAAGGCATTTGCAGTTAAGCACAAACTGAGAGAATTTGTTGCTAGCAGTCCCACCTTATAAGAAATAGTAAATGAAATTCTTAAGGATGAAAGCATGAACAAACATAGAGGGCTGGTAAAGGTATTATGTAATTATAAAAGAGACTATAAATATATAATATATTATTGGGACTATAACATATGGAAATGTACTATAAATGTAATATGTGCCAAAAACAGCACAAAGAGGTGGCTAGGAGAATAACTATAACGAGTTAAGGAAATGAAGACAGATGGTAATGTAATAATTATAGCAATATATTGTTGGGTTTTTAACACTAGTAGATGTAATATGTTTAAGCATAATACCTCAAAAATGGATAACGTTTCTATATGTTATTGGAATTAAGCTAGTATAGTCTGAAGCTCAGTCTGATGAATTAAGGCATACATGGTAAACCCTAGACTGACTAATAAAAAAACTAAAAATTATAGTGAATTGTCATTAATGAAATTGAAATGCTACATTAAAAAATATTCACTCAATGCAAAAGAAAGCAGTAAACTAGGAATGGGGGAAAAAGACAACATAAGACAGAAAATAAAAAGTAAAATGATACACTAAATTCAACTATATCAAATAATATCAAGTCAATTTAAAACCAATCAAAGAACAGACATTGTTAGATTGGATTTTTAAAACAAATTTTTAGTCCAAGCATATGCTACTAATAAGAGACACATTTTAGATTCAAAGACACAAATAGTGTGAAAGTAAAAGGATGGAAAAAGATATATCATGCAGTAGCAACTATAAGAAAGCTGGAATGGTAATACCAAAATGAAACAAAAAATGGATTTTAAAACAATTGTTAACTAAAGACAAAGACATTTTAATAATGATGAAACAGTCTATCAGGAAGATAGAACAATTATAAACATATATGCACCTAATAACAAAACATGAAACAAAATCTGACAGAAATGAAGGAAGAAATACCCTAATAAGAACGGTTGGCAATTTCAGTACAGTACTTTTCCATAATCGCAGAACTAGTAGACAGGAGACCAACAAGGAAACAGAAGGCTTGTGCCGCCTACCAGCCATCTAAACATAACAAGTACCTAATAGAGCTCTCCATCTACAGCAGAACAGTCGTTCTTCTCCAGTGCACATGGAACATCCTCCATTATAGACCATGTGAAGTCATAAAACAAACCTTAGTGTATTTCAAAGGGTAAAAATAATGCAGAGTATGTTCACTGACCACAAGGTCCAGCAAGATAGCCGGAAACAAGATCAGTTCATAAAAGTCTGATATATTTCTGTACAGTTGCAGTGAAAAATTGGAAAATGGAATTAAAACAATTCCATTCAAAGAAACGTCAAAAGAGTATAATGTGGGTGGTTTGGTTTAGAATGCTCGCCTTCCATGCGGGAGACCCGGGTTTGATTCCCGGACCATGCACCCACCCACCCCCCAAAAAAGAATATAATACTTAGCAATAAATTTAATAAAACAAGTGCAAAGCTTACACTGTGAAAATTATGAAAAGTTGTTAAAATTATTGCATCCCATGTTCATGGTTTGGAATACTCAACATAGTACAGACGACACTCCCAAAACTGAGCGGAACTTCAACAAAGTTTCTGTCAGAATCTCTGCTGACTTCTCTGCAGACATCAACATGCTAACTTTAAACTTCCTATGAATTGAAAGGGAGTCAGAATAGCCAAAATACTCCTGAAAAAGAGTGTAAGCAGGCCATTTTCCACAGCCATTTAGAGTTGCCCAGTGCACAGGGACCTTCACCTTCACCGCAGGACCTCGCTGCCGACACTTGTGTCCTCCTCAGCCTCAGGTGAGTTCCTCCAGGCATGATGGTCACGTTGCTCATGGTAAAGGATCCAATTCAGGGCCACCTGGTACACTCCACTGCCGTCTTCCTGAAGTCTACTTTAGCCTAGAGCACTTCCTCAGCCTGGAGCTCCCTCAACCCAGAGCGGTTCCTCGGCCCGGAGCTTCCTTCGACCGGGAGCGGTTCCTCGGCCTGGAGCACCCTCAGCCTGGAGGTTCCTTGGCCTGGACTTTTGTGCACTGGGAGGATTTTCAGTCTCTCCCCGTCTGTAGGAACGTAGATGCTTTTGCTTGCCTGAAGTTGCCTCGTGATGAAATTCTGGTCCTGCACCTTGGGCCAGATGACCCCAAAAGGGATACTGGCTTCTTTCCACTGCCCCGTTGCGCCAGCCATGCTTCCCCTCCACCCATTCCTGGGGTGGTGTTGGGTTGATGACTTGGATCAGGCGGTGTCCGCCAGGCTTCTCCCCACCCTGGGACTCCTGTTCACCACGTATTCGGTCGGTGCTTTGGGGCGAGGGTGTTTAGAATCATGCAGTGGCACCATCTGTCACCAGCACATTCCCACCTTCCAGTATATGTGTGCACATCTGCATGGACTCAGGCTCTTTCTCTCTCGTGTGCTGTGCTGTGTTGATGCTGTTGTTTTATCGCTCAGCTCCACTTTCCTGATCTGGGAGGTGGCCCTATCCTGTCGCCTGCACCCCACATTTAGTCTGCTCCCCTCGTGGGCTTTGTGAACATCTGCTCCAGAGGGAAGGGACGTGCTGGTTCTTGAGTAAGGCCGAGGCTTCCTGGGGGCTGGGCTGGTCCTGACCCTCAGGATGGACTGGTCCACAGCTCGCAGTCACCATGTCCCTATGGCGCACTCAGCATCTAGCCACAGGAAGCCCCCTCAGGAAAGAGCTTCTGCACCAAGGAAGTCCCTCAGACTTCCCACACTGAGGAGGGTCATCCCTGGGTGTGAGTTAAGGGCCTCTGTGCCCTCTGGGACCAAGGGCGTGGCTCCCTGCTGGGTCCCTCGTGCCTGTGTCTGAAAACTCTGCTGCAGCTCCAGCTGCATGGAGCGGGGAGCGGCCAGGGGTTGCTGGCCATTATCACTCCATGTGGAGATTCAGATAGTGCATATGGGGATGGCAGGTCACAGGGGCACAACTGATACCGTGGCTCTGGGAGTGCCGGCAGATCATGACCGTTCTCTGGATCTTTGTTGGTCCTACCATGTGAACGCATAATCTGAAAGCCCACCTGAGCTCAGAGCCCACTCCTGTATGCCTTGAATTTCCTCTGTTGATATCTGGGCAGCTTCCTGCCCAGTGTAGGGCCTTCTGTGCTTTGTTAGCTCAGCTGTGCCTGTGATTACGTGAGCCAGGGGCTTCCAGGGAGTGCAGAAGAGTTCTCAGGCCTGGGGCCAGGCGTGGGCTGCCACATCCACTCACGTGGGCGGTGAGCAGCTGTCCCAGCTGCTTGACTACGGGCTATAGGGCTTCCCCAGCTGCGGACTCTGACCAGGTCAGGCATGCGAGAGGCCGTGGCGTCCCAGAAGGAGGGAGAGTGCCAGGTGGGGCACGGCTGAAACCTGTGTGGAAGCCAGTGTATTTGGCAACGATTCTGGCAAGTTTGAGTAGCTACAGAAATTTGGACACCATGCTGGGATGGGATCCTGGTGGTCAGTCATGTGCCTGAGCTCCCCAAGAAAGTGGAGCACCCTCTCAAAATTCAGCTCTCCATTTAAATAGAAAGATAGAAGTAGGTTCATGGTTCCTTTTTCTGAAACATTGAAACAGTTACTTGTCTGTAGTCACTGTACAGATGTTCTTAGCAGATTTCTCTTCCTTATCCATCTCTAGAACTTAATTTTAGATCCTTCCCTTAGCTGGTTTTAATAAGCATAAAAATGTATGAAGTGTTTGCAAAGGACTTGATGTGAGAACCCTGTTAAGATGGCAGTTCTTTAGGGCAGTGTGAAGCTGGTAGCTCTGGATAAAGAACTGTCAGGCTGTTTTATGGAAGGTTCATGGTGCCAAAAGTTGAACAAACTCCCACAATACCTGACAAATGCAGTGAATTATCAGCATATTCTGAAGTACCTTTTGTGGCATTTTGATTGATTGTTAGAGCCATCTGGATAAAAAATTACCAGGTGCACTGAAAGGTGTAATTACTTGATTTAGTCTGTGTGTTGGATATTATTAACCTTCCTTCAGTGGAAACCACAGCCATGGAGCAGGCTTCATAAAAAGGAACGACAGGACCAAAATGTCTGTCCATTGATGAGGTGGGAGAAAGCCACAGCCGATGCTGGTGAGGAGTTCAGAGTGCTCTGTGGATGCTGCTGCAGATGTGGGAGCAACCCTCTGCTCTGGGCTCTTCTCTTCTGTGGCCTGGGCCAGAAGTGGGGCCACAAAACCAGCTCAGAGACCAGCTGCTTGTGTTTTTGTTGTCTGGCAGTATTTCAAATGCCCCTGAAAATAAGATTGGTTCCTTTAGGGCTGAGGGCTTCCCACACCTGTTCACTGAGCAGAAAGAATGGGTTAGGGCCTTTGACCCACCGCAGGCCTCGTTCTCCTCCCTGGAGCCCAAAGTGGACTGTCATGCTGCCACACCCAACCTTATGCACTCATATATATATATAGACACTTAATGTGCAAACCCCCTGTGGGCCTTGGTGGAGTAGCAGTTACCCTCCTCTCTGTAAGCAGCTGGGAAACTGGGCACGATGTAGGACACAGTTGTTTTCAGGCCTCAGACAGCCAACAGTGCAGGGCTCTGATCACGAAGGGGAGTGTGCAAAGCGAGCCTCTTGGTCACTGTGGCTTTCTGCATGGTGGCATGCCCCGTCTGCAGCTCGGGAGGCGGGGGTCAAGCAGAGAAGGGGGAGCTTGCCAAGCTGAGGAAGGAGAGTTTGGTTGAAGGGCTCCAGGGTCTCCCAGTTCCAAATTCTCTTGGGGTTTGGGGAGCAGGTTACAGATAGGGGCTATAGTCTTTGGCTGTAGCATGAAACTCTGAGAAGTGTCAGAGAACAGCTGCTGGGCTCGTGTGAGTTGAACTGTGATTGGAGAGATTGCTGGGAGAGGGAGGTGCTGCAGGCAGCCAGAAGGAAGGGGTCTGGCTGCCCACACAGGTGTCCATCTGAGCCACAGCACCTTAAGGTTTAAAACAAAACCTCAAATACGTCTGCAAGTAAACTGCCTGCCAAAACAAAACTCTACACTTTTTTAAAGAAAACAAAATCCAGACCTGAAAGTATCAACTGTAAGCCACATATGATAAAAATTACTAGATAAATGAAGAAGCAAGAAAATGTGAACTATACTCAGGAAAGGCAGCCAGGAGAAGTCACAGAGAAGATTGAGATCTTGGATTAGCAGAAGGGCTTTAAAAAATTATTGTTGATATATCTAAGAATTTAAAGGAAAGTATGGACATAATGAGTGAACACTTGGGGACTCATAGTAACTACATATATAAACATCAAATGGAAATAGTGAAACTGAAAACGCATCGCAGGTGGTTTTGAAATGTATCTGGAAGTTCTTTGACGCATCTTCCTTTAACGGTGATGCCTCACTGCTGACCCCTTGCCTGGAGGCTACACAGTACAGCTTATGGACAGAATGTGCTGAGGTGGTGCGGCTCGGATTCCGAGGTGAGGCCATGCAGGGCATTCCCTGCTGCATTGCTCTCTTGTGTTACTTGCCCTGGAGAACCCACCCGCTGGACCTGGAACACACGGAAGCAGCTGGGGGTGAGACCATAAAGGGCATCACCTGCCGCCTTGTTCTCTTGTGCTACTTTCCCTGGAGAACCCACCCGCTGTGCCTGGAACACACAGAAGCAGCCCGGGGTGAGGCCACGTGGAGAGGAATGGAGGCCACTGTCAGTACCAGTTCACCAGACACGCATGGGAACCAGCTGGGAACAGGGCCTCCAGTGCCAGGCATGCTTTCCCAGGTCTGCTGCCTGCTGGTACCTCACAGCCACCTCACTGGAGTCCCATGGCCAGCACCCCTCTGCCACCCATTCCTGATTCCTAACACACAGAAGCCAGTATAGAGTGCACTTTTATATCCTAACTTTGTGGAAATTTGTTATGCTGTAATACATAACAAATACAGAGTATCTAAAACAAAAAACTCTGTGTGTTCTTAAGAGCAGAAGAAAAGGTCAGTAAACTTGAAATCAGGGAATTATATCCAAACTGAAATACAGAGAGTATAAACACTGAGAAGAAAACCAGCAGAGCTTTTGTCCCAGGGGACAATATCGAGTTGTATAATTGATGTGTAATTGGAGTTGTAGAAGGAGAGGGGAGCAAGATTAGAGTAGAAGAATATTTAAAGAAATAATGTCCAAAATTTCCCAGAAGTGATGAAAAACAATGAACAGATCCAAGAAGTGCAACAAATCTCCAGCAGGGAAAATTAAAGAAAATTGAACTTAGATACGTCATATTTTCATGGCTGAAACCCAAAATAAAGAGCACATCTTAAAAGCAGCCCAATAAAAAAGGCACAGTGTGTGCATCCATCCAGACAAGTCCTTGTCGGTGGGGCAGTGCAGCCCAGAGCACTCGCAGCAGTGTCGTCCAGTGCGCTGTGGGCCCAGGCACCCGGCATTCTGGGCAGGAGGCTCTTTCACAACAGAAGGTGATGTTCAGATATGCAAAAGCAGAAAAAATTCCTCACAGCAGACGTATGCTGTTCTAGTTTGCTAGCTGCTGGAATGCAACACACCAGAAATGGATTGGCTTTTAATAAAAGGGGATTTATTTTGTTAGTTCTTCAGGGAAAAGGCAGATAACTTTCCACTGAGGTTCTTTCTTACGTGGAAGGCACAGGATGGTCTCTGCTGGTCATCTCTCCAGACCCCTGGGTTTCAACAACTTTCCCCGGGGTGACTTCTTTCTGCATCTCCAAAGGCCTGGGCTGAGCTGCGAGTGCTGAGATGAGGAATGCCGAGCTGCTTAGGCTGTGCTACGTTGCGGTCTCTCATTTAAGCACCAGCCAATTAAGTCAAACGTCCTTCATTGCAGCAGACACGCCTCCTAGCCGACTGCAGATACAAGTCAGCAACAGATGAGGTTCACGTACCATTGGCTCATGTCCGCAGCAACAAAACTAGGTACGCTCACCTGGCCAAGTTGACAACTGAATCTAACTACCACATATGCTTAAGAAATAAAGGGTGAAGGAAAATGATACCAGATAGAAATTGGATCTATATGAAATCAGTAAATAAGTAAGCATAAAATAATTGTCCTTGTTCTTTCATTTCTATAAATGAAATGAAGTTGAGTATGAGTGAATGAAATAGAAAAATAGAATAGAGAAAATCAACTAAACCAAAAGATACAACACACACACATAATAAAAGAGGGAGCATTGCTACAGTCCTACAGACTTTAAATTATGGAAAGGAAATAGATTAAGTGGGGGAAAAAAGCACAATGTGAAATATCTATAGTATGCGACTTTTCATGTGACAGCGCATGGGTTATAAGAAAGGATACATGTGTGTTTTCTCATTCATACAAAAGATACACAAGAAAAACACACCAGAAACTAAGGACATTGGTTTCCTTTGAGGAGTGGATGGAAAGGGGGTGAAAGGAGTGGAGACTGGTGTGAGGAGAGAACACGCTTCCACAGGTCGACCTCCCTGTGTGACTCAGAGATGTTTAAAGTGTCATCTCTCTCTCTCTACCTCCACCCCAGTAAGTGGTTAAAATCAATAAAGATGTGTGAAAACCCAAAATAAAATGCAAACTGGAACAGATTACCCAACTACATTACAAAGGAATAACAGAACCACACTGAATAGTTAATCTGTGTACCTTCAGGAAAGAGTGTTTTTACTGAGAAACATGAGAGTAAAGCAAAAAATAATTGCACACAAATACTAGAATATAGTTAGTTAATTCGCTTCCTAAGGGGTATGTGTTAGCAATTCTAAAATAATGTGGACAAGAGAATATGAACACACAAGCAAACATATTGTAAATAACAAGGGCCAGGTTTCTTATTTTCAAGAGGAGGAATCTACAGGTACAGAAAGGGGAAGTGATAGAAGGAACCCCGTGGCAGGGTACTGGAATCACAAATACTGGGATGAGCTCATGAGTTATTCGTACATTATCCTCCTCCCCATTGTTATTATTATGTTGTATTATAAATAAGTGAATGAATGAATGAATGGCTGGATGGATGAATGCATATGAATAAACGAATTCACTCACACGTTGATTCCTTTTAGATAGCGTGGTGTTTGGAGTGGTGTACCCCAGAAAAGCATGTTCTCCCGCCATTCCTGTGGGTTTGAGCCCACTGTAGACAGGACTTTGTGATGAAGTGACTTCAGGTCAGGTGTGGCCCACCTGAATCAGGAGGGGACGTCATCCTATTATTGGAGCCCTTACAGAGAAGGCCACAGAGAGAGATGCCTTGAGGAGCAGCCAGGAGCTGGATGTCAGTGGAACTCAAAGGAGAAAGGAGAAGACAACTCCACTGGGCAGTATCATGTGACAGAAAAGCCAAGGACCCTCGAAGATGGCCAGCTGGCCGAAAGGTGCCAACCCTGGGAGGAAGCAAGCCTAGACACTGTTGTTAAGTTGACCCATTGCATTGCAATTGTTATAGCAGCCAGGAAACTAGAGATATTGATGATACACAGACAGTCAGAGAGAGATGTGTGTATGTGCTGGACTGGTATATACTCATGTTTCCAAGCTCTACCCACTGAGAGGACTTAGAAGCAATGACTTTCCCATAGCTGTGAGCATGCCTAGATTTCAGAATGGTCTCCAAACACCATTCTCCAATAAAAGAATTCAGAGCCCCTTAGAGGAGTGCTTGATACTAAGGCTAGGGCAAAGAAATTCCCAGATAAGCCTGGAGCACCTTGTGGCAGCAGAAAATAAAGACTGCAAACCAGGAAGAGGACTGTCCAAAGGCACAGCAGCCTGTCTGAAGGGCTCCAAAGGTCCGAGCAGGTAGTGATATCTGTGCTCCATAGCGCAGGGTGTGTGTTAGTGAACACGAGCTGATGAAAGTACATGCCTAATTTAGTAAACAAGTGGGAGATGGGAGATGGTTCTTTGTTACAGAGTAATTCCAATTAAGAAATGTAGCAGGTAAGCCTACTTAAAATTAGGTCTAAGAGTCACCTCCAAGAGAATCTCTTTTGTTGCTCAGATGTGGCCTTTCTCTGTCTCTCAGCCAACAGGACAAGCAAACTCACCACCCTCCCCCTGTCTACGTGGGACATGACTCCCAGGGGTATGGACCTTCCTTCCTGGCAACGTGGGGCAGAAATCCTAGAATGAGCTGAAACTCAGCATCAAGGGATTGAGAAATCCTTTTCGACCAAAAGGGGGAAGAGAGAAATGAGACAAAATAAAGTGCCAATGGCTGAGAGATTCCAAACAGAGTCAAGAGGTTATCCTGGAGGTTATTCTTACATTAAATAGATATCACCTTTTTATTTAAGGGTAATGGAGAGGCTAGAGGAAACTGCCTGAAAATGTAGAGCTGTGCTCCAGTAGCCATGTTTCTTGAAGATGATTGTGTAATGATACAGCTTTCACAGTGTGACTGTGTGATTATGAAAACCTTGCGTCTGATGCTTCTTTTATCTACCTTATGGACAGATGAGTAAAACATATGGATTAAAAATAAATAAATAATAGGAGGAACGAATGTTAAAATAAATTTAGTAGATTGGAAAAAAAAAAAAAAGAAATGTAGCAGGAATGAGGGAAATAGAAAATCTGCACTATGCGAAGTCCATAGTAATCATTGTTTTAGGCAAGAAACACCTTGGAGGCTAAGATTATTAGGTGCAAGTTTGACGAGATGCAAGACATTTGCACAGTCTCAAAATATTTCCCTGAAGATATTTACAACAGGGAAATAAAAGCTTTTTAATAGGGAAACCTGGCACTTTATGTAATCAAGGTTAACTTCATCAGAAATAAGACATATTGACTTGTACCCCTTCATATGGTACACCAAGAAAGGCACATCACTTGTATTCTTGCAGAAATAAAAATTATAAAAGGCACAGCATTAATCTAATCATGAAAAAAACACTGGAAGGACCTTAATTTAGGGATAAATATTCTTTAAAATAACTGTGCTGGTTTGATACTTTATGTACCACAGAAAAGCCATGTTCTTTTAATCCAGTCTCGTGGGGGCAGACCTGTTGTTTGGGGTGGGACCTTTTAATTAAATTGTTTCCATGGAGATATGGCCCACCCATTGAAGGTAGGTCTTAATCCATTTACCGGAGTCCTTTAAAAGAGCTCACTCAGGGCCAAGAGGAGCCAAACAGAAGTACCCCAGGTGCTAAGCAAGGACTCACAGAAATAGCCAGAACCTGGAGAGAGCCAAGGGAAGCTAAGAGATGAAATCCAGCCTTTGCCCCAGAGAAGCTAAGTGAGGGATGCTTGGAGAAACAACCGCTGGAATCAGAAGCTGGGACAATGAACCAGGAGCAAGGAACTCAGATGCCAGCCACGTGCCTTCCCAGCTGAGAGAGGGGTCCTGGATGCCCGCTGCCTTTCCTCCAAGAAGGTGTCCTCTTGTTGGTGCCTTAATTTGGACGTTTTCGTGGCCTTAGAGTTGTAGATTATGACTTAATAAATCCTTTTTATAAAAGCCAGTCCATTTCAAGTATGTCATATTCCAGCAGCTTTAGCAAACTGTAACAATAACTGATGCATTCTCAAAGGTAAACGTTCTGTCTGATGTACAGCTGAAGACTGAGGAGCTGTCAGATTGGAGGAGACTTAAGGGACTTGACAGCTGAATGCGTGAAGCCCTGGACTGGATCCCGGTACAGGAAAGGGGTGTCAGTGGAGAAAGTGGTGAAATTCAAATAAGATCAGTAGTTTAATGAGTGACAGATATACAAGAACTCTATACCACCTTTACAGCTTTTCTGTAAGTCTGAGATATCTGAAAAACAAATAGTTGAAGGCAAATATTATAGGCAACTTTATGAACACAAATTAGACAATTTGGATGAAGTGGTTAAATTCCTTCAAAGACATAGATTACCAAAACGACAGGAGAAGAAGCTGAATAGCTGAATCGTCCTGTAAATTGAACTCAAGAAACAAACTGGCACTTCCTCACTAAGGAAACTCCAGGCCCGAAAGGCTTCCCCGAGGAGCTTTATCTAAAATATCTAAGGAAGAGATGATACCAATCCTGTACAAACTCGTTCAGAAAACAGAGCAGAGGGAACCCTCCCCAACATATTTTTGTGAGCTCACCTAATTCAGGGACTTTCCAGACAGGAAAATTACAGAGCAATATCCTTCAAGAACATAGACCAAAAAATCCCCAAGGAAATAACAGCAAATTGAGTCAAGCAGTACATAGAAACATAGTGTGTCAAGATTAAATGGGATTTTTCCCAAGGATGCAAGATTGGTTCACCATTAAAGAATTAATTTAATTCACCAAATTAATGTAAAGAATAAATTAATTCACCAGATTAAAAGAGAAAGATACAAAATCCTTTATCAACTCAATAGATGTAGAAAAGCATTAGACAAAGTTAAACAGTCATTCATGATTAACAAAAAAATTCTCAGCACAGCTTATGTTGTACTTGATGAAGGATTGAACAAAACTTTTCCCATAAGCCTGGGAGCAAGGCAAGGATGTCCACTCATTGCTTCACTTTGACAGTGATTTTGAGACCCTAGCTTGCACAATAAAAAAGAAATAAAAGCCATGGAGGTTGGAAAGGAAGAAGTGAAACATTTGCCTTCAGATAAAATGATCATGTGTGTACAAGATCACCAGGGCTCCCAGTACTAATAAGTGAATATAACCAGGTTGCAGGATTCTTCAAGGTCAATACACAAAAATCAGTTGCATTTCTGTATACTAGCAAAACCTGTTGGGAAATAAGATTTTAAAGTACAGCACTTATAACAATACCTAAAAACATAAAATGCTTAGGAAATTTCAACAAAAGAAGTGCAACACTTGTACTCTGAAAGCTACAAAATGTGCTGAGAAAAATTGAAGACAATAGAAAGATATCCAGATTCATGAATCAAACATCTAAAAATTAGTAAACTCAAATTGATCTATAGATTTAATGCAACTCCAAACATAAACTCAGATGCTTTTTTGTTTTTTTTTTTGTAATAAATTGACAAACTGATTCTTAGATTTGATGGAAATGCTAAGGACCTAGAAGAGCCAAAAATAATTTTGACTAAGAATAAAGTTCCAGGTATCACGCTGCTTGATTTCAAGACTGCCTGTAAAACTCTAGTACCTGATAGTATGGGGTCGGCATGAGGACGGAGAGCAAGTTACAGCCCAGAAATAGGTCCACGCTGAAATCACGGTCAGATGTGACTGGACAAATGCACCAGGTCAACTCGATGGAGAAGGAGCATCTTCAACAAAATAGTGCTTGAAAACCTGGATATCCGTACAGGGAGAAAATGAGCCCCAACCTGCCGTCACACCGTACACACAGATTAATTACGAGATGGATTATGGCTCAAGCATAAAAGCTGAAACTTTTCTTTTTTTTAATGAAAATAAGCTTTATTACATCAAATAATACATACAAAGAGGCAAACAGTTTTAGACATTTTTTCCAGAAATTTTGATCATCTTACAGGAAACACAGAACTGAAATCTACATACAATTTTAGTATAAAAATTTTCAGGGGTCCTTGTTAGGTATGATAGGTTGCTCTTTCTTCTGTATTTATAACTTGTACACATTTTAATTGACTTCAAAGCACAAATAGTCATGCCAGTGCTTAAGCACAAGAGAAGTTATTTTAAACAGAATCTACACTGTATTGCCAAACTTGGAACTGGCTACTCAGCAAAGCATGCTGTCAGTAAGTTGTATTAGTTTATGAAAAGGAACAAAGAACAATGTAGGTAATATAAGTTTATTTAAAAAAGAAGATGAAAGCAAGATATTGGTATCTTGAAGTCACACTATAGTTTGAGGATAGGTGATTTTTCCATATATATATTTTTTTAATCAATGCTTAATGGAAAAAAAACCTGGGTACTTCCTAACTATTTAAAACACAAATCCTAATCAATTGCAAACTCTCTTCTCAAGCTTAAAGTCTAGATTCAGAGCCTAGTGAACCATTGGAGGGAAACAGGGAGAAATAAAAACAAACTTAACATTTTGAAAACAAGAGTTTCATCTGAACAGGGGAGAGGAACTGTAACTTCTCATCTTGTAAAAAGATGGAAAGCCTTCAGAGTTAACAAGGCAGCTAGGATCTGGCATTCTGTTCTGTTTCAGCCAGGCTTTCTCGAACCCGTCCTCTGGTGCGAATGATGCCTCGTTTTAGGTTCTCCATGGCAATCTTGCTCCCCAGGTCGCGGGGCTCATCTCTTTTCCCAAGTCTTCAGTGCCTTGGGATATTTGCTTTGGGGTACCTGGCTGTTCCCAGTTCCCTGGGCATTAGCCAAGGGAGGGCGGCTGTGGTCACTCAGCAGCTGGAGCTAGTGGGAGGACGCTGCCATGCTGGTGGAACAAGAGTGGACACTTCCAGTGTGCTGAGGTCCAGCAGGCATGTGCATGTTCAGATTCAGTTTGGGAGACGTCCCTGGAGGGGACGGCAGCAAGAAGGCAGTGCCATGTCCCTGCGCCCCTCTGTGCACCCGCCGGGCTCGCGCACACTTTCTGTTGTTGACAGCTCTAGCTGCACCGCAGATATGGCCGTCTGAAACTGTTCTTGAAGGTAACCTAGGAGATTATTTTTGTAAGCTTGGGATTGGCAAAGATTGACTAGACAAGGTACAGAACACATTAACTATAAAAGAAAACAATGGATAAACTGGGCTTCATCAAAATTAAAATCTTCTGTTTCTCAAAAGACACCATTAAGGAGTTGGCAAGTCACAGGGTGGAAGAGCACGCCCACAGCACCACTCCATCTGACAAGGGCTGTGTGTCGGATGCATCAAGGCCTCCTAATACTCAGCCACAGAAACCAACAGCCATTAGACAGACGGGAAAAAGGTTTCAGCAGACGCTTTACGAAGGAGGCATGCGAACGGTTATATAAGCATAGGGCAGGGAGCTCAGCCTGGTGGCTCAGGGAGATGCAGTCAGCCCACAGCATGACACCACTGCACACCCACAGAAGGCAGGAATCCATAGACTGACTAAACCAAGCACTGCCAAGGGGGTGGAGCAGAGCTGCTCTGCTGCGGTGCTCGTAGGCACGTAAATGCCACAGCTGTTTTGGAAAAACAAACCCTGGTGTGGCTTGCACCCTGAACCCCAGTGTGGACATGCCCAAGCCTTGGCCCACATTCTGGTGAGTGCAGGCTGGCCCATTCTAAATGGTTCTCACCAAAACGCTGCTCCAGGGGAGGGGTGGGTCTCGGTCCAGTGCATGCGGTCGCGATGCTGGATGTCAGCAGAACCCAGAGGAGAGGAGGAAAGAGAAGATGCCACCATGTGCGTGGCCTCATTGCCAACAACCAAGGATTGCCAGCAGCCAGCTCCAGATGTCAGCCTTGGGGAGGAAGCATCGCCAGGCGGACACCTCAGTTTGGGGCTTCTCCTGGCCTCAGACTATGAACTGGTAAATTCCCATTGCTTAAGCCAACTCTTGTATGGAATTTGTTTTAGTAGCTGGGAAACTAAAACAGGTAGTTACTTAAAAAGTAACTTTACACTTAAGCCTTAAAACCCAGTATTTCCACCGCAAGAGAAATGAAAGCCTATGTTTACGAAAGGGTTTTTACACAAACACTCATAGCAACTTTATCTGCACTAGCCAAGAACTGGAAACAGCCCCAACCATCAGCAGAACAGACAAGCAGACTGTGGGATTCACTCAGCAGTGCGTAGGGTTGGACCAGACAGGAACCACAGCTGCATCTCAGCAACATCGTGCTCACAGAAAGGCCAGGTACAAGAGTGCACTGATGCCTTTTCCGTGAGCTCTGGGAAATGCAAAGCAGTGGGTAAGGACTGGCTGTGGGCTGGGGTTTGGGCCGGGAGCTTATGGGGTGACAGGGATGCTCACCTGTGGTGAGGGTCCTCTTTAGTGAAGCACCTCTGAGGCCCCCTGAGGTCTGCGTGCTGTTGGAAGCTTTATATTTGGCCAGTGAAACAGTAAAGACGGCTGTTTTCGCTTGCCCTGGTGGAGACAGATAATCCCGCTGAGCCAGCACTTCCCTGGTTCGCACCAGGTACGAACCATGCATCTTTTTTTTTTAAATTTATTTATTAATTAAAAAATTAAGAAACAAAATAAAACATCAACATACATAATCAATAATTCACAATATTTTATAATGTCACCTTCTGTGTGAGACTAAAGCAAAAAATGTTTATTTGTTAGAAAATTTATATTTTGACTAGTGCATTTCCTAATATAACTTATGTAGATAGTTTGATTGAATGCCGTAAGTACTTGGAATCTCAGGTAGGACATGAGATTTTGCTGGTTTGTCCAGAGTGATTCGATCACTGAGTGGAAAAGTATTTGCAAAGTCCCCTTCGGGGAATGGTGAGAGTGGGGAGAAATTCAACTTCCCCAAGGTGAATTCTTGATATTCTCACAAGCAGTGTGGACAACCAAAGCTATAGGCTGAGTCCCCAGTCTTGGGGTTTGTTCATATGAAACTTAACCCCACAAAGGATAGGTCAAGTCTACTTAAAATTTAGGCCTAAGAGTCACCCCCAAGAGAGCCTCTTTTGTTGCTCAGATGTGGCCTCTCTCTCCAGCCAACACGATGAGCAGTCTCACCACCCTCCCCCTCTCTGCGTGGGACATGACTCCCAGGGGTGTGGATCTTCCTGGCAACGTGGGACAGAAATCCTAGAATGAGCTGAGACTCAGCATCAAGGGATTGAGAAAACCCCTAGAATGAGCTGAGACCCAGCATCAAGGGATTGAGAAAACCTTCTCAACCAAAAGGGGGAAGAGGGAAATGAGACAAAGTGTCAATGGCTGAGAGATTCCAAACAGAGTCAAGAGGTTATCCTGGAGGTTATTCTTATGCATCAAGTAGATATCACCTTGTTATTCAAGATGTAGTGGAGAGGCTGGAGGGAACTGCCTGAAAATGTAGTGCTGTGTTCCAGTAGCCATGTTTCTTGAGGATGATTGAATAATGATATAGCTGTCACAATGTGACTGTGATTGTGAAAACCTTGTGTCTGATGCTCCTTTTATCTACCTTGTCAACAAAGGAGTAGAACATATGGAATAAAAATAAATACTAGGGGGAACAAATGCTAAAATAAATTTAGTTTGAAATGCTAGTGATCAATGAAAGCGAGGGGTAAGGGGTATGGTAGGTATAATCTTTTTTTTTTCTTTCCTGTGTTCGTTTTATTTCTTTTTCTATTGTCTTTTTATTTCTTTTTCTGAATTAATGCAAATGTTCTAAGAAATGATGAATATGCAACTAAGTGATGATATTGTGAATTACTAATTATGTATGTTTTATTTTCTTTATTTTTAATTAATAAATTTGAAAATTATTAATTATTAATAATTTTAAAAATTATTAAAATTAATAAATTTGAAAATTATTAATTAAAATTAAGAAGCAAAATAAAATATCAACATACATAATCAGTAATTCACAATATCATCACTTAGTTGCATATTCATCATTTTTTAGAACATTTGCATCAATTCAGAAAAAGAAATAAAATGAACACAGGAAAGAAAAAAAAAGATTATACCTATCATACCCCTTACCCCTCGCTTTCATTGATCACTAGCACGAACCATGCATCTTAAAGCCCTGCAGAGACCATCAGTGCAGCCAAATCCTGCAGCTCCGGGATCAAGAAGCCACAGGAAGCTAGCTGCGCGAAGGTCAGCAGCTTCCTGCCTGTCACTCTGTGCTCTGCAAGCTGGGGCCGTGTGGCAGAGTAGGTGAAAATGCTTGGTTTTCCTTCCTTGCATTACTGGTGCATACTGAGGAACATGGAGTGTCCAGCTCAAGGCTCTCGCCTGCAGACCAGAGGGCCAGTCCGGTGGCCCTGTGAAACATGGGACTTGCTGAGGAGGGGTGGCTGGCAGTGCTCCTTCCCCAGCCGCAGCTGCTTTGGGTCTTGACTGCACTCACTGAAAGGCTGGCTGAGCCTCAGCTCATGTCAGCTGCAGTGCTGGCCTTGGTCCAGTTCCTTCTCAGGGGACCTAGAGGCAGCAGGAGGTGGCTGCACTTAGCTCTTCCCCAGGACAGCTGGAGTTTTGCAGGGGCTGCAGGGCAGGGCAGGGGGCAGTCAGGGAAAGGAATGGACACCCAGTCCCCCAGCTAAGGCCCAGGCCCTGCCGCCATCCACAAGGACCACAGCATGTGCCTTTCCGCCGTTCTGCTCTGGAGCTCTGGGTTCTAGTCCCCATACCTGAAGGGACTGGAATCTGAACAAGCCTCAGCATGTTTCCCTAAATGCCCACTGCTGAGCTCCAGGCCTGGCTTGGGAGTGTTTTCAGGTCACTCATCATGCATTCCGCTTCTCGAGGCCCAGCTGAAACCCTCGTGGGGTTGCACAGTTCTGAGGTGGGCAAAGTAAGCAGGCTGTTTCCCTGTCTTCCTGCTGCAGGTTGGTGGGATGGTACAAGCAGCTTTTAGTTTAAGACCCAGAAGATGGCCTTAGACTTCCTTCCTCAGAAAACAGCTGTAGGTCTGCTCGTGATATCTGCAAATGCACACCTCCCACAGAACATGCGTGTGTGCAGTAGTTGTTTTTGAAGGGCTCCATCGCATTCGTCGATCCCCCCAATTTTCTGCTCCAGGTGAACAGGCTTCAATCAAATCTCAAGGGAGTCTGTCGCTTGGAGACAATCGTGCACGGCATGGATGACCCAGTCACCAAGTGCAATAAGTTGCCCCAGTTACTCTTTTATATATTCACTTTTTTCTCAACTTTGGTTTCTGGCAAGCCAGAATATGTGTGTTAGAGCAACCAGCAGCTACTCTGTGCCCCGGGGCAGCTGTACCTCCTGCCCAGGAGCAGACCCGTGGCTTCCTGGCACCGCTGTGGGGCCAGAGCTGTCCTTAAGTATTTCTTTCTATAATCATCTGATTAACTGTACTGTGCTGGGGGGTTAGGTCTCTAAATTCTAAAATTCTGACAATCAAGCCAGAATTTTGCTGGGAATTCTCAGGCCAGGACAGAAACTAAAGGACAACTACTGGGCTTTTAACTTGACCCCTGGAGAAAGGAAGAGCTGCACACCTGCCTCACATCCACACCTCTCCCCTCCCAGCCACCCCCCAGCTCCAATCCCGGCTCTACCTGGAGGTAGCATGTTTACACTGCTGTCTGATGAGCAAGTGCCCCATGCTGCTGCCTCCTTCCCCTCGAAATCTCCCTTTCTTTCTGTGAGAATTACCTCAAAGAGGATCATCAACACCCAAAGATAAAGAGAAGCCAGGAAATAGGAACCTGAAAAGCATCAAGCAAAAAGCTGTGGCATCCTCTTTTGTCTCTCAAATGTGGCCTCTCTCCCTAAGCCCAGCTCTTCATGGAAAATCATTACCTTCCCTCTGTGTGAGACATGACATCCAGGGGTGAAAGTCTCCGTTGATGACATGGGCCATGACTCCTGGGGATAAGCCTGGCCCTGGCACCATGGTTTGGACAACATCTTCCTAACCAAAAGGGGGAAAAGATGTGTAATAAAATAAGGCATCAGTGGCCAAGAGATCAAGTGGAGTCAAGAGGCTATTCTGGAGGTTACTCTTAAAGGCATCAGTGGCCAAGAGATCAAGTGGAGTCAAGAGGCTATTCTGGAGGTTACTCTTAAAGGCATCAGTGGCCAAGAGATCAAGAGGAGTCAAGAGGCTATTCTGGAGGTTACTCTTAGGTAAGGGTTAGACAGTGCTATCTGCTGTGGTTTGCTAAGCCCCAATCAACCACACTCCTGTTGACTCTTAAGAACACCTAGGGCTCGAACTGAGACTCTATAAAGGTTTCATACACTAGGTTTGCCTTCCTGGAACATATAATTCCCAGAGGGTTCTTTATATATATATCCTAAAACTCAAGAGGGCCGAGCCTCTCTAGGATATCAATTAATTCTCTCCCCCTATCCTTCAGTGAGGATACCTCTTCTCAACCTGGAAAAAAACAGAATGGGCATTGCCCAAAGATCCCCATAGACTGGGAGAAGGATTAAAGTAGGAGTTATAACAGAGAAAATGCAATTTAACAAAAGAGTATGGCTGCTGAATAATTATATTAATATTCCTTCTAAATGCCAGTGTTTTGGAGCAGCTGAAAAGAAAAACCTGAAAAGATAGCATGGTAGTCCATGACAATCTCTAGGACCTGTTAACCACTTGTTGAAGAATGCTTTGAAAATTATTGCTTTTTTTTTTTTATTTGTATATATGTTATAATTTCACAATTAAATGTTTTAAAAATCAGCTATGGTATCCAGATGTTCTCCACCATTGTCAGAATAGGAGACGAGGATGCCAGCTAGGGGATGCCTTTGGGTGTCAGTGCTTAGGAGCCTGCCTTTGAGCTCCACTGCTGCATGGTGTAGGGCTGCTTGGAGTCCCTTAGCACCGCGTGCTTGCTCCTTTCTCCTGCAGCTCGAACATATGTTCATCATTGCTTCAGGCTGTAAGCACTGAGGATTGAATGCTCTCAATTCTTATTGAGCTCAATATACTCAGCTAGAAACAGCAGGTTTCACTGGGATTCACCCATTTGATATGGCTGGATCAGGTTGATTTTATATAATATGAACGGGGGTGTTACAATTTCAGAGAAGGTGAAACAGCAAAGTGAGGCCTAGACCAGCAGGACCTGGGCGTTGGTGTCAGGGGGCCTCTCAGGCTGGTGCAGGGATCAGCTTTGCTGTTTCACACATTTGGGCAGTGCCCCCAAATAACAGTGCATTTTCCACAGGGCTTCTGGTCCTTTCTTGTTAACAAGCTGGGTCCTGACCACTGGACATCTGTGCCGTTCCCAGCTCCTCTGGCTGCAGCAGTAGTCAGAAGGGGCCTCAGAGGCTCCTGTGTGCAAACTATCCGAGGTGTAGAAAATACAGCCTGTATTGGAGTCTCCAGGTCGGACTCAAGCAGGGGCAGGAAGCAGCAGCAGCACGTGTGGTTGAAGGGCTCCACAGGAGGTGTTCTCCTCCATTAGCCAGCAGCTGTGTCTGAGACCCTGCTATAAAGAGTCACCAGGGATGTCATGAAAATTTGAGGCCAATTAATTTGACAATTTTGATTAAATGGACAAATTCCTTGAAAGCACAGCTGTCCAAAACTGACACCAAATGAAATAGGAAATATAAATAGCTCATCTATTAAAGAGATGGAATTTGAAGTAAAAAAAAAACATTCCACAGAAAAATGTAGGCCCAGATGGCTTCATTGGAGAAATCTGTCTAACATTTTAGGAAGAAACGGTAGCAATCCTACACAAACTCTTTTGGAAAATAGTGGCGGAGAACACATGTCCCAGATTGTTTTATGAGACCAGCATCACGCTGATCCCAAGGCCTGATAAGGACATTACAATAAAAAGAAAACTAGAGACAACATACCTCCTGAACAATGTGACAGAAATCCCTAACAAAACGCCAGCAAATCAAGTCCTGCAATAGGTAAGAAGGCATGGTTTATCTCAGGAATGCAAGGTTGGTTTAACATTTAAAAATCAATTAATGTACTCACTATAGAAACAAACTAAAGATGAAGACGTGATGAAGTTTTGAACCTATTCATGATAAAGATTCTTGGCAAATTAGTATTGAAAGGGGACTTCCCCAACCTGATGAAGGGCTTCCATGAAAATCCTACAGCTGATGTCTTTTGTGAGGATTAGAGAATAAGCTTTTCACATGAAGCTGGACACATGGCAGAGCCATCTGTTCTCACCACCCTTCAGCTCTGTCATAGAAGTCTTCATGCAATAAGGCAAGAAGAAATAAAATCATTATTATTCACAGACATGATGAGGTATTTAGAAAACCTTGAATTTAGCAAGGTTGTAGGATACATGTCTAAGAAAAATCAGTGGCATTTCTTATATTATTAACAGATGATTAGAAAATAAAATTTCTAAAATGCTATGCACAGTTGCATCCAAAATAACCCTCAAAGAGTGTTGCAGTGGTGGCTCAGTGGCAGAATTCTCACCTGCCATGCCAGAGACCCGTGTTTGATTCCCAGACCTGCCCATGCCAAAAAACTCCCCTCAAATACTTCATAATAAAGCTGGTGAAGGATGTCTAAAGCCTGCACATTGAAAGATGAAAAACTTTGCTGAGATAAATGTAAGAAGACATCAGTAAATGGAGAAATGTGTCATGGTGACGGTTAGCTTTATGAGTCAGCTCAGCGAGGCTGTGATGTCGAGTTTGTGCAAACACTGACCTAGATGTGGCTGAGAGTATCATCTACAGTGTGTTAATCTGCAAACTGCCGGAATGTGAAATACCAGAGCTGGAACGGCTTTTTAAAAGGGAGATTTAATAAGTTATAGTTTATACTTGTAAGCCTATAAAAATGTGCAAACTAAGGTTAGAAAGTTACCTTAATTCAGGGAGGGTCGATGGGTCAGGAACCCCTCTGTCAGCTGGGCAGTCACATGGCTGGTACCTCTGGTCCCTTGCTCCTGGGCTCCGTTGCTTTCAGCCTCTGTTCCTGTGGGGGTTCCTCCCTTTGCTTCTCCAGGGCTGGCTCTCATCTCTTGGCTTCCCTGGACTCTGTCCAGATTCTGGCTTGCTTAATAGCCAGTGATGTCTGCTGGGCTCCAAACATCTCCAAATATCTGTGTCTTTGTTCTCCAATTGCTGGCATCTGCATCAGCTCTGTTCTAAAGTTCCTGTCAGCTCTCTCTCTGTGGACTCTGAGGCTTCTGTCATTTCTGGCTCTCTCCAAAATGTTTCCTCTTTTAAAGGATTCCAGTAAACTAATCTAGGCCCACCTGGAATGTGTGGAGTCACAGCTCCACCCAATCAAAGGTCACACCCACAATTGGGTGTGTCACATCTCTCTGGAAGATAATCTAATCAGAAGTTTCCGACCTAGTGTTGAATCAGGATTAAAAGAAACAGCTGCCTCCACAGGGTTGGATCAGAGTTAAAACATGGCTTTTCTGGGATACATTACACCTTAAACCGGCACATACAATAAGTTGACTTTAAATAAAGGAGAGGACCCTCAAAATGGGGGGAAGGGGGCCTCATCCCATCAGTCAGTCTTTAAGAGCAAAATACCAAGGTTTGCTGGAGAAAAAGAAATTCTTCCTCAAGACTGCAGCATCAACTCTTGTCTGCTTTTCCAGCCTGTCGGCCCACCCAGACTTGCCAGTTCCCACAGCCATGTGAGCCGGTTCCCAGTTCCTTAAAATAAGTCTCTTGGTGTATCTGTGGGTGTGTGTGTATGCCCGCAGGTCCTCTTGGCTCTGTCTCTCCGGAGAACCCTGACCAGGACAGCGTGTTCACAGACAAGAAGGTCCAGTGTTGTTAAGAGGTCGGTATTGTCCACATGAGTTTGTAGATTCAAGACCGTCCCTGTGAAAAGCCCCAGCAGACTCTTTTGAAGAGATGGAAAAGCCGTTTGAAAGTGTACAAGGAAATGCAACGAATCTTGAAAAAAGAGCAGAGCTGAAGGACTTTTATTGCCTGATTTTAAAGCTCAAGTATGATCTTGATGCACGGCCAGGAAAATGGCTCAGGGCAGAGGACGGTCCTCAGAGACCCCCACCTCTGCTGTCGATTGGTTCCCCAGCAGGCACTGCAGTGGGGAGGGTAAGTCGTCCTTACACAGCATGCTGAGGCAGCTGGATGCCCACACAGAAGAAATGGCCATCAGTTGTTCCTTCATCTACACCAAAAATTCATTTGAGATAGATCATAGGCCTAAATGTGAAAGCCAAAATGAGGAGGTTGTTAGATGAAAACATAAAAGAGCTTCTTGCAGAAATGGGCCCCACACATGCATCCGGTAGGTTTTGACCAAGGTGCTGAGCTGTCAGCAGGGCCAGGAAAGCTTCCCGACACCCGTGGGTACCGGGACCAGAGTGCCCAGGAGCCGACAGGTAGCGCGGTCTCAATGGCAGCAAGGAATTCCCAGGCAGGACACAAACACCACTGATCCTTAAAGAGAAACTGGACGAATTACTCTTCATCAATACTAGAATTTTCTGTCATAAAATCATACCTTTAAAATGATAGGGGCGGGCCACGGTGGCTCAGCAGGCAGACTTCTCGCCTGCCACGCCAGAGACCCGGGTTCGATTCCCAGTGCCTGCCCATGCCAAAAAAAGATAGGCAAGCCACAGCCTTGGGGAATATTTGCAGTACGTAGAGCTGAAGATAAATTATATCCAGAACATGCAAGTCCACAGTGAAAGGTGGGTGGAGGCTTGAGCATACGTCACAAACGAAGGTGTGGGGTGGGCGGTAGGTACTGGGAAGCCAGGACCGCTCACCCTTACGAGGGGGCCTAGATCTGAAGTTCGGGCTGTGCCAGACGTGGAGGCTCGTGGATGGCCGGGATCCTCCTTGTTCCTCTTGGGAGCGCAAAAGGGTGCAAGCGCTCTGGACGGCTTTGGGCAGTTTCTTACAAAGTGAATCTCCACGTGCGCTCTGCCAGCGGTCCCACGCACAGGGGCTGACTGTGCACGTGATGCTGCGGTCCACACACAGGCGTGCCGGGTGTGTACAGCAGTTTGTTCATGATGGCCAAGCCCTGGAGACAGCCTAATGCGCCAGCAGGGCAGGAAAGACGTACTGGGGACCTCCACGCGCAGGATGGGACCCCGCCTTGACGGGGAACGAGCCCCTGGAGCCAGCAGCGCCCCTGAGCAAAACTGGCCGGAACCAAAGGAGACCTCGGCACGGTCCCCTTGATGGGGCCCCGGCCGGGTGGCCAGGGCACGCACTTTCCTTGATGGGGGGAGCGTACTGCATCGCGCTCGGGTGGAGGAGGCGTGGTGTGTGCTGTCGCCAGGACTCAGTGGCCTGAGCCCTGCAACAGCGCTTCATTTCCTGAGCCCCCACCGCCCCTCCACCCAAGCGCGCTGTCCTGAGCTGGCTCGTCCCTCGCAGCCACGGGCCCTCCTCTCAGGGCCCAGGGCAGCTCAGACCCAGGCAGGAGTGGGGTGGTCTCCCGCTAGGAGTGGAGGGAGGACAAGATGGAAGACCTGCCAGAAGGGGCCCGGGGTGGTGGGCGTGTATGGCGCTTGGAGTGCTGCCCCAGAGCAGGGGTCCACACCCCAAGTCCTCTGAACCCCGCCCCCGGCACCACCGGCCCTGCCAACCACCCCATGTGGCCCACAAAGCCTGCTGCAGGATCGCCCCCTTCCCAGGCCCTTCTGGAAGCTTCTGCGTCCCAGAGCAGCTGCAAGAAGTGCTGGCCGAGAGGAAGGGGTCCAGCGGCTGGCCTGGGCAGAGTCTGTGGGCCCCCAGGGGCTCCCTGGCAGCCTTCAGGGCAAACATGGAGCACAAGCGCACTGTCGGATAGGGACATGGCATCCCCTGGTGCCCTGACCAAATGGCCAGAGGGGGTTACCGAGCAGCCCGACCTCGATGCATCCCCGCGAACCAGTATTTGCCGCTGTAAGACCCAGGCCCATGCTCGGAGAGGGAAGCGTGCACACGGAGGCGTGGCACCGGGTTTCAGCTCCGAGCCTCAGCGTGTCTGCCCTGGGATCACTGCTCTTTTCTGATAGGCTAAGTGATGGCTTACCAAAACGGAGCAGAATTATTTTAAACACCGTTGCCATGCCAACACACTGCACTCGGTTCTTTCTCTGTCCCAGAGGGACATATTGGCTCGTGGGTGGCACCCAGAGGTTAGCGAGCAGGGGGATTGCAATTAGCGAAGACAGCGGCTCAGGAACCAGGGGAGAGAGGGCTTAGGAGTCAGCACCAGCAGTAAGATCGCATTAAATCTGATGGAGCACACGCTGGCATGCAGCATGGCCTGGCGAAGGCCAGAATCCAGCAGATGCAGTCATGGCTTCGCTGAGGAGCCGGCCGTCGTCTGGGGCATTCTGACTCTGAAATGGAGAGTAATTATCCTAATTTGCTTTATTGCATTAGCTTGGGCAGAACAAAAGAAAAAGCGCTTTCTCTTAGGAGCGCTCGGAAGGGGCAGCCCTCTGCACACAGACGTCATGGGAATTTTTGGAAAATGATGTCCGGCGCCCTGGCCTTTGGCCTCCCAGCTGCAGCTCCCGCCCGGGGCAGGCCGCCCCTCACCCCCTCCCAGCCCCTTGAGATGCCTGTGATGTCTCCCCGCTTGCTGCTTAGCTGCTGGGGAAGGCCACGAGCCCTGATTTCAAAGCCCCTCTCACCCAGTCCTCGCAGCCCCACTTCAAGGGCAGTCAAGCTCGGATGTCATCATGGCAATTTTCAAAGAACGTTTAGGATTTGAGGCTGGGGGCAAAATAAAGCTACAGGAAGCAGCATTTGACGTTTCTCTTCTAAGTGCAGGTCTCCGTCTGAAGCACTCTCCACATCCAACCTGGCTCTCCCTTCCAGATGTGGTCCTGTGCATGGGCTCAAGTGGCAGGTTTCTATTTCAGTTCACACCATTTGCACAAGCAAAGTCTGATAAAACATAAATCCCCTCTGAAGAAAGTCCAAGCTAAGAAAATATGCACACAGTCACACAAGTACGCTCCTGCCGCGGTGTAGCTTGCTGAGGGGCGACAGCAGCTTCCAGAGGCAGTGGAGTGGAGTGTTGCGGTGAGTCTGTGTTCTGAAGGCACGGGGCATCAGGGAACAGCGCTTTCTCTCTTTTCCTCATGGAGCCGTGGTCATGATCTCCTCTGGGAGTGCTGGTGGTGGCGGAAACCGCAGCCCTGGGGGCACCTGGGCGCCCCTCGGCCAAGGACGCCTCAGAGCCCCCGCAGAGGTTGGGGTCTCACCTCACATTCCAACCAGCGCTGGGCCTGGGGGTCCACACAGATAGGCATTTGCCAAAATCGTAGGCTCTGCCTGGCCAGTCTGTGGGAAGATCCCGTGGAGGCGCCCCTCCTGTGATGAGTGGACACACCTGCGTTCCCTCCTGAGTGGCCAGGCTACATTCTCATTCTCCCTTCTGGTAATGTCGCCCAGGCCCCCGGCCCAGCCTCTGCTTGGGATGGCATTTCTGTGCACTGGACGAGCAGACCGTTTACCACAGCCCATGGGATCCGCTTACCAGGGGGCAGGAACAGTCCGAAGCCCTGAGCTGAGCCGCAGAACCCCTGGAAGCTGCGGCAGGCCCTGTGAGGCCTCCCGGAGTGGGAGCCGCCCCGCCTGTGCAATCGGGCAGGGAAAAGGGGCAGCTTGGCCCCCTTTTATTAGTTCCTAAGCTCTACTGATGCGAAACCTGCATGCCCCCTTAGCTCCACCAAGTCAGCTGGTGTGAGGGGTGCCCTCGGCCCCCATGCCAAGCCCTGGATACGCCTCGGACCTTCGGAGCCCTGGGGGGAGCCGCCGTCCTCGGCGGAGAGTGCCTGTCCACGACAAGTGTGCCTTAACTTTATAGGGCAGCTGAATGTAGGGGTGCCCACCTCCTCCTCGTGGCCGGCTTGGCACTGGCTCCCGCAGCGCGGACGCTGGCCTGGCGTGGGGAGAGCGGCTGGAAGGAGCCCGCGGAAGGGCCGTGGGAGGCTCTGCGCCCAGCAGGACGGGCGGGAGAAGGCGTGGGGCCCCCGCTGCGCCGGGGTAGGGGAAACGCAGACCGAGCCCCTGAAGGCGCAGCGCCGTGTGCTCCGCCGCACCGTGCGGGAGGCCGAAGGGCAAGGAACCCCGCGGCCCCTGCGGGCGCTCCCCTCTTCGCGGCGCGCACAGTGAGCCGGGGCCAGGGCGTCCGGAGCGCCCACACCGCTGCCCGCCGGGATTCGCGCGGCCCAGGCCCCGCATCGCGGAGCTGGCGCCTTCCCTAGGCAGCTGCCGGCCCTCGGCTCCTGCGCGCGGCGGGCCTTGCGGCGCCTGGGTTTTTCTTTTTTTCTTTTTTCTTTTTTTTTCCTCAGAATTAATTTGGGGCTGAAAAAGCCTCAAAGAAGGCTTTGTTCCTTTGACACTTACTCTGGAAGAAAAAAAATCCGTGGAAAATCTGACATCTGCATTGTGGGGAGAAGTCAGTAGATGGGGAGGAATATAATTATCCTCCGCTCTTGAAAGAATTTTTAAGATATTTTAGTGTCTCATATCAGCTTAGAATTTGAATGACATTTTAATTATTTTGTTTTTTTTTTCTTTTCCTGGTTTGAATCTCCAAAGATCGCGCCTGGATTCTGAGAGGAAGCCGGGAGCCGAGCGCGCGCAGCGGCGTCTGTGTGCCGGGCACCTCCCCTCCCCGGCCGGGCGCACACGGGGCGGCCACGCTCCCCGGAGCCCGTCCTCCCCGCGCGCACGTGAAGCAGGGGCTGGCGCTGGCAACCGTGTCTCCTGGTTTCGCGATTTACGCAAACCCAGTTGCCAAAAAGATGCGACTTGCGCTTCTGAGGAGAATCTGGTCTGCAGCGCTCTCACAGCAGGGCCCCGGCCGCCGGCTCAGCCAGCCTTCAGGGTGGCCGGCTCGCCGAGAGCGCACAAGTGCAGGACCCTGCGGGGCTGCGTGCGGGCGGCCCAGCCAGACCCGGCTTCCTGTGCCCTCCATTCCTGGCCGTGGCTGCTCCCCCAGGCAGGCGCCCCCGCCGATGGCCTCGAGGCAGCCCCCACCGCTCATGCTCCCCCGGATGCCGGCAGCAGGAGGCCTGGAGCCAGCCCACTCCACCTCCCCCAGCCGTGCCTGTGAGCAGGAGGACACCTGAGCAGGGTCTCTTCAAAGGGTGGGTGCAGGTTCAGCGGCCGTGCTGGTGCAGCGGCACTCTGCAGGCCAAGCCCTGAGGGCCAAGTCCCCGGGCGCATCTGGCTCCTGGTGTGCCTGACATCCAGGGATCCAGCCCCAGAGTTGCAGGTGGCAACCCCCCCACGTGGTCAGGCACAGAAGCAGCCAGGCACACTCCCTTCCATTTCCCTGCGAAAGGGCGAAGGGGGCAGATAATGCACCTACTACAGGCAGATGGAGAGAGTTCTCAGAGAGCCCAGGGTCACTAATGTGCCTTTTTATTTTTATTTCTTTTAATATCGGAGGTCTTAAACTCTCATGTCTACAAGATATTTTTAGAATATAGTTTAAAATACTTCTGTTTCTGCCTACAACTATGCAAAATAGTTCTTTGGCATCTTACATACATTCATATTTTTGTCTTGGGAATCAGTATTGGCCAGTGCTTCCGGTGCAGTGAGCAGCAGGGCTGCTGGCCGTTGGCGCAGCTGCACCCACCTCTCCTCTTCAGGCTACTGTTTCTTCACCTGTTCAGTTTGTGCGTTCTCTAAGCCCCCCTTAACCCTGTGTAGTTATACCTTGAAATGTAACAGAACTCAGCCAAATGCCTTAAATTTTTATTGGCATGCCGTTTCCTGGAGTAAGCCCCTGGGGGGTGGGGGGGCTCAGAGCTGCTTCTCTCCCTATTCAGTGCCCCTCGCACCTGGGGCTCCGGTTAAGTAGCAAGTGTTGGCTCTGCAGTGTGGATGGGCCAAGGCTAGTGGTCAAAGAGGGGCCTGGTCCAGACCCCCTCCAGTGGTGGAGGGCCTGGCCGCTCTTCCCTTCTGGGCAGTGCAGGACCGGCCCCAGGAGACTAGCTGCTGAAAACCTCTCCCATCCTTACAAGGGAGAATGGACAAATGTTCCTTCCCTCCCTCCACATTCTCTGTCCTCTTTCCCCAGAGTTGAGGGCCCAGCATGGAGGCTTCAAGGTTCATGGGACACTAAGAAGCAGGAGAGGACAGGTGGGCATCCTGGCAGAGGAGTCTACCAGCTGTGCAGGTGTCACAGCCTGGAGGCCACCTTGCCCTGTGCTTTCCCACTCTCAGCCCAGGAAGGGCTAGGGGGCGGCACTGTGGGGACCCAGGCAGTAAACTGTAGCTCAAGGCTGAGCCAGGTCACTGTCCCCAGGAACAGGCTATGGAGTTGAGCGGAGTTGTTAGCAGATTGGGGTAAGCCCAGCGAACAGGTGCTTGGGGCTCAGGGAAAGACTCGTTGGGCCATGCCTCCCCTAGAGGCACAGATGAGCCTGCCGCAGCCTCACGGCCCCGTCTTGCTGATGTGCACCCAGGGGGTCCCTGTGTGAGTGGGCTTGAGGTGCGGCCTCGGGCGGCCTTGGAGGGCTCCGCAGGGAAGGGATGTGACTGGATTCACACGATTAACACTTGAGAAACAAAAACTGGAAGCACACATTAAATGCTTCTTAATCGGTGCTGTAATAGCACAGTCTTTTAAGGATTCCCCAACACACACACAGTACAATGTTGAGTAGAAGAGGCGAGTGCCTGCCTCCTTCCAAGGTCAGGGCTGAGGCATTCCGTTTCTACCCTGATGTTTGATGTTAGCTGAAGGTCTTATTTTTTATGTAGAGTCACTTTTTTCTTTTAGCTTTAATAAACTTTTTACTGTAGAGTAGATTTGACTTACAGAAAAGTTGTGCAGATGGTACAGTGAGTTCCTGTAAATGCCTCACCCAGATTCTCTCATCTTAACATCTCACATTAAATGTGTGGCACATTTGTCACGATTAATGAGCCCATATCAACACATTATTAAGTACATACTTTATTAAGATTTCCTTAGTTTGTACCTAAATTCCCTTTTCTGTTCCCAGACCCCACCCAGAACCCCACATGGCATTTCGTCTTCACATCTCCTTGGGCTCCCTTGTTTTGGTGGATAGTTTGGAGGGAGCTGGTGGGGTATTGTAAGATGCCCTCTTCCGTCTGCTGTTTTCTTGTGGCTAGCCCAGGGCAGTGGGCCAGGAAGAGGAGACCCCAGAGAGAAATGCCCTTTCCCTCCACTGCATGCCTTCACATGCCTCAGCCCTCACCATCCGAACTGCCCTTGCTTGCCGCTGGGCCACACTTGTCAGGTTAGCTGCAGGTCTGTCCTGGATACCGTTTGTTCAGTTGCAAAAGTCTGCTGTTCCAAGTTTGCTGAGAGGTCCATCCTGGGAAGGTGCTGGCTTTTGTCCATGCTTTATGCCCTGTTTAGGTTATTTGGCTTGTGAATTGTCACCCAGAGATATGAAGCAAACAGCAATTAAGGGAGGCCAAAGCTGGGGAGTGGTGAGGTGCGCCTGGAAAGGAAGTGGGAGAGCCAGAGGCAGGAATCCCATTCCCAGGAGAAGGGGCATGTGGGGCCCAGATCCCACAGCTGCAGGGTAGGGGTGTTTGCATCTCACCGTGGGCCCATTAGCTGTTATTGAGCCAGCTTTTCATCCCAGGGTAAACTGTCAATGTGTAATGTTGTGTTGTTTGGGTATTACTTCCCTTCTGTCTGAAGAACTCCCTTTAGCAGTCTTTTCAGGACTGGTCTTGCCAATGAATTTGTTTCCCTTTATCAAAGGATGCTTTATTTCACCCTTATTCTCGAGCGATACTTTTGTTGAATATTGATGTCTGAGGTCTATTGGCGCTTTAAAAATGTCGTTCCACTTCCTCCTGGCCTCCATAGTCTCTACTGAGAAGTCACAGTCATTTGGTTACTGCTTCTTTCTAAGGAAATTGTCATTTTTCTCTGTAGTTTTCAACATTTTTTCTTTGTCTCTAGTTTTCAGCAGTTTTATTATGCTTTGCCTGGATATGGTTTTCTTTGGGTTTATCCTCTTTAGGGTTTCATGAGATTTTTGAATCTGTGTTTATTTCCTTTGCCAAATTTGGGAAGTTTTCAGCCATTATTTCTTCAAAACATTTTTTCTACATCACATTCTTCCTTTTCTCTTTTAGAACTCCAATCATACGAATATTAGACATTTTGGTATCACCCACAGGGCCCTAAGGCTCTGTCCATCTTTCCCCACCCTTTTTCTCTGATCAGTTTGACTAGCTATGTTGACCCTTTTCTCTGTTGTCTCTGTCTTGTCAGCCACCTGGGGAGTCTTTTCCTTTGTTTATTCTGTTTTTCAATTTTAAAATTTCCATTCAGTTCTTCATCACATCTTCTGTTTGCTGAGATTTTCTCTTTCCCTTCTCTCCTGAATTCATAGACATCCTGTCTGGCCTTTGCTTCCCACTGCCCCCGTGGAGACTGCTCTGCCCAGGCCCCCTACCCCCCGCAGTGCCATGGACAGGTCTGTTCTCTGTCTGCATCCTGTGGTGTTATCTGACTCCCAAGCTACTCGGCAGTAGCACAGGCCCCGCTGAGGCTCCCTGTGGGTTGGAGCAGCCCTGCCTGCTGCCTGCCATTCTCTTTCACTGCTTCCTCACCCCAGTCTCTGGTGTTGCATTCTCCATACCTTGGTGAGCTCAGCCTTTTGGGTCTTCAGGTACCATCTGTGAGTGGCATCTAGAGCCACCTCCCGTGGCCACCCCAGCTCACCTGACCACCCCAGCTCACCTGGCCACTCCAGTTCACCTGGCCACCCCAGCTCGCCTGGCCAGCAGCTCCAGTGTGACAGGATCCCTTGACTGTCCACATCTACACCTGCTATACAGAAGGCACAGCTCAGTGCCAGGGTCCCAGCCAGGAGTCCACAACCACTAGGCTTTAGCAAAGGATATCATCCCAGGTCATTGGGTGGACCTGACCCAATCTGTGAAAAGACCTTTAAAGCAAAGCTGAGACTTCTGGAAGAGCAGAAACTACACGTGTGGATGACAGCATCAGCTCTGGCCCAAGAGTTCTCTCCTGCCCTTCCTGACAGCCTACCCTGCAATTCCAGTCTTTCCCAGCCATTCCCTGCTATTCCTTGAAATTAATCTCTTAATATCCATCTTTTGCTGGTCCTGGTTCTCTAGTTGAACCCTGCCTGACACACTGTGGCTCGGGACTTCCTGGGCTTCCCCTCCCACAGCTTTCCCCTGGCCACTCTGCTGCTGATACACTGACATCCTGGCCGGCTCACACCCACCTGCCCCCAGGCATTGGGGCTCTGCACTGTGTCACTCTCACAGCTCAGCCCCAGCATCTCTGTGCTTGTCCCCCTTGGGCTCCTTCAGGACTTTCTCACAGTTGCAGGCCCACCCCAGGGAGGCGCTTCCCCTCCAGCCTCACTTTTCCTGCCATACTTAGTGACTACCAGTGCCTTATTGTACTTTCTTGCCCACTACCCATGCCTACCCACAGCACACTGGGATGTGAGCCCAGGAAGCAAGGGTGTAGTCTCCTTTGCTGAGCTGTACCCAGTGGGCACTCAGTGATATCTGTTGGTGGGTAGGTGGGTGGATGGACGGACTGACGGTTGGATGGATGAATGGGTGGGTGGGTGGGTAGATGGGTGGATGGGTGGATGGGTGAGTGGATAGATGGATGGGTGGATGGATGGTTGGATGGATGGATGAGTGGGTGGGTGGGTGAGTGAGTGGGTAAGTGGATGAATGGGTGGGTAGGTGAATGGATGGTTGGATGGATAGATGGATGGGTGGGTGAATGGGTGGATGGGTGAATGGATGGATGGGTGGGTGGATGGATGGATGGACGGATGGATGGATGGATGGATGAGTGGGTGAGTAGATGGGTGAGTAGATGGATGGATGTTGCTGGGTTTAAATCAGGATTGTCTTAACTACAGAAACCATGGCCCTGAGAGGAAGCAGAGCTGTATTCCAGGCCTGTCTCTGGGTCAGTGCAGTTGTTTCTCACCTTCCAACTTGACTCCTATTTAGGAGACTGAAGTTGGGGCTGGGTCTCTGTTTCAAGCCAGGTTTCCAGTGCTGGCACAGAGAACAGTTCACTTCTGACTTGTAAGCTAATCTTTTGAAGCTGTAAGTAGACCATAGAAAGCAGTGCTGTTTCCAGTGTGGATGTGATGGCGGTGGGTACTGAGCGTCTGGCAGGCCACCTGGGTGACATACGGGCTGTTACAGTGGGAGCCAGCCATGCCTGGTTTAGCCCGGTCAGTGCTGAAAAGCCAACCCCCGAAGCTGCCCGCCTGCCCTGCTGAGTACCCTCCCCACAGTCACTCAGCCCTTGGTGTCTTTCCTTGACACCGCTGAGTTGCTTGCAGGGTCTCAGAGCTTCCTGGCGCCGCCACAGCCCCACACCGCGCTCATGGGCATTTGCCCTGTGGGCCCCAGGCACACAGGTGGGTCCCACAGGGACGGACGACCAGGCTTAACCCTGGTGCCCCCTTCCTCCACCCCACTTAGGCTTCTGAGGTTGATCAGACACCTGAAAGCTGTCCCTCTGACGTCTCCCTGTGTAAGTACCTAGGATTATTTGCATACGTCATTACAAATCTGTCCATTTTGAAAGTGCGATGATGCTTAGAGGTTTAAAAAATAAGTTTTAAAGAAAGCACAGAAGGTATTGACCTCGTAACAAGAAAGTCATTCTTTCTGCTTGTAATATGCCCTTGCTAATTTTTAGTTATCCAATTAAGGTCCAAATATGCCATTCATGAAATTTCATGAAAAGGTCACCTTTTACACTATTTCAGCATAAAATAGAACCCATTCCCTTACAAATCCTTGCAGCAGAGGCGTCTGCAGCCTGCTGGGGCGGCTTCTCTGCTGTCTGCAGGGGCCGCCGTGCGCTCCCTCTCCCCCGACTGATGACCTCTCTTCTTCCTTGGCAGGGCCTCATCAAGCTGCGGGGTGACCGGTGCTGGTGGGACCTGACCTGCATGGACTTCCACTACGAGGTGGGTCTGTGTGTACGTGTGAACTTGGAGTCGTGGCTTAGCACATCATCCCTGTTCCCACATGGGTGAGACTCATCTGCGAGTCAGGGAGACGCAGCCTCCTGCATGCTGAAGGCGTCCTCTTTGTGGACATCCAGTGTCTACTCCACCTCTCCTTCGTTTCTCCTGGGGGAAGGGAGGTCACGGGGTGTTTGCAGACAGTACTATACTAGAGGGGTTGGCAGGACGGGACATTGAGCACCCCGTGGTCTGGGGCCTGACCGTGGCTATGGTGTCTCCCACCCTGGGTCATCCTGGTGTGGGGACACAGGGCCCCTTGGTTATTGTCTCTGCAGTCCTCCCAGGCTCCCGGATGCCAGGGTCAAGCACCTACCTCCTGGGGTCGGCAGCCACCCCTGCCCCTTTGTGCCAAGGTGGGGTGGAAGGGACTTTGTGGGTGCTGAGTAGGAGTCTGCTATGGCCCCTTAGTGCCCCTGGCATGGTTCAGGTGCGTCTCCGGCCAGGGCCTTGAGCACATCCTCACCAGGGCTCCCATGTCCATGGGGGAGTGAGGGAGGGGCTGTGTGAGTCGACCTGCGGAGCTTGCAATCTCTGGAACATTCCATCCTCCCTGTGGTACTTGTCTGTTTCATGTGTGTCAACTGCCCACTTTAAGCCTGTTTTTTTCACGCAGGGTCATGTCATTCTTGTTGGCAGTAGATGTGGCCCCTGGGTTTCCACTTCCTTGCACAAGCTTTTGGCCCGTAGCTGCATCTGTTTCCGTGTCTTATAGACAGCAGCTCGCAGGCCATCTCCCCGATGCTTACAGCTCTGCATCCCTGAGTGTTCAGGGCTGTCAGGCTCGTCCAAAACCTGTGATAGGCCCTCCCTTCCTGGCCACACTGCTTGTGCAAATTATGCACCCTTGTTGCTGTCTAGCAGCCGGGCAGGGACGTCTTCAGTAGTGCTGCATTTTGCAGGGTCACCTTGGTCTGCGTCTGGGTCCTCAGGTCTCACCAGGGCTGCCGGGGGGCGGCGAGGGCTGTGGGAAAAGGGGGACCTGGCCTTTCCCGTGACCGCCTGAAGGGAAAGGCTGCTAGGCAATAGGAGTCCCTGCCAAATTCATCTTTCCTTCCTTCCACCTCGAATTTGGCTGTCAGGGGAGGAGGCACCCTCCTGCCATGCGCTACAGCCCCAGTGGAGCCCTGTCTGCAAGCCACCCCCGCCGCAAGCCTCACGGGTGCTCCCTCGCGCCCGAACCCCTCAGAGGGCTGTGCTGCCATTGGGCCGGGCTGGAAGGCCCACCTGCCCGCCCCGCATCCCAGGCCCGCCCCACCTCACCCACAGGGCTGCAGCTCCGCCGCCTCCTGACCAAGGCGTTGTGGGGCTTCGAGGCCTCGTGCACACTCAGACGGGGTCAGAGCACGGCACACACCAGTGGCCGTGGAAGCATCACCTCTGCCCCTCGCATCTGCCCAGGCTGCCTCTCGGGAGCCTGGCGTGTGGGTGCCATCACTCGAAGGGTGGATCTCAGCCACGGAGAGGGGGGCAGGCAGTGGGGCTCCATGGAAGCCTCCCGCCCTGGGAGTTCTGTGTTCGCATCTCGGGGCTCTGAGCACAGGTGCCACCTTCTCTCCTGGGGTGGGAACGTCTTGGCGTCAGCCAGCAGCAGTGCTTGGGGGTGGGGAGGGGGCCCAGGACCCCTGTGTCAACCCCCACCTTCCCTGTCCTCAGAACAGCAGGTCAAGCGGATGACAACCACCTAGCAGCTATACTTCCTGAGATGCTCTCCTCGCTCCTCGTCTCTTGGGGAGCTTGGGGTGCGAGGCCAGGCCACCGCTGAACAGCATGCACCCTGGTCTCCCAGCGCCTCCCACCCTGGATTCTCCACTGGCCAATGACCCTCCTGCTGGCAAGGAGCATGGGACATGGGGGGCCATGGTGACACAGAGAGCTTCCAGTTGGCCACAGACTTGTGCAAAGGGGGTGACCTGGCTGTGTCTGCAGGTGGTGCATCTGTGGCCACACCAGGGTCAGCTGCTCCGGCAGGACATGGCACCGAAGGCAGGCTTAAGATTATTCATACCCAGTGGGGCTATGGACCGTGGGCACAGGGCCATCATCCTTTGACTGCCTGACTCTGGCTGGCCTGGATTTCCCATCATACACTGGGAGGCTAAACATCTTCTTCGCACAGACCCCGTGGAGGGCACTGGGCAGAGGCTCATTCATGTTCTCGCCAGGAATAGTAAAGGGAGTAAAAGCTGTCAAGCTGTGGATGTTTGCAGAGTACGTGGTGGACAGTGAGGCAACAGCCCCTACTCTTATGAGTGTTTAATTAGTAAAAGTGCTCAAAACAGAGCCTTTTGTGGCTGAGGCCCCAGCTCACATGGCCCAGGAAGTAGACAGCCTCCAGAGAGATGGTCATGCCCTGCCAAGACCTGAGACAATTCTGGGGTCCTGGGCCACTTCCCTGTATAACAGACATCCAGGAAGTGCACACCTCCTGAGCTGTAGCTTAGAAATGGACTATACTCATGAGTCTACACTCATACCCCAGGAGTGAGCTACTTATGAGCCAGACCCCAGGAGTGAGCTATACTTATGAACTAGACCCCAGAAGTGAGCTACGCTTATGAGCCAGACCCCAGGAGTGAGCTATACTTATGAATTAGACCCCAGAAGTGAGCTACACTTATGAGCCAGACCCCAGGAGGGAGCTACACTTGTGAGCCAGACCCCAGGAGTGAGCTACACTTATGAGCCATACCCAGGAGTGAGCTATACTTATGAGCTAGACCCCAAGACTGAGCTACTTATGAGACAGACCCCAGGAGTGTGCTACTTATGAGCTAGACCCCACGAGTGTGCTACTTATAAGCTAGACCCCAGGACTGAGCTACATTTATGAGCCACACCCAGGAGTGAGCTATACTTATGAGCCTGTATCAGTTTGCTAAAACTACCAGAATGCAGTATATCAGAAATGAAATGTCTTTAAAAAAAATAATGTGGAGAAGGGGCATAGATGGCAGCTTAGCAGTGTGTGCATTTTAGTTCATCCTGGAGAACAACTACTAAATAACCAGAAACAGTACAGAACAGCTCCCGGAGCCACCTCAGTAACCAAACACACAGCGTACCCCAGTCTGGACCAGCTGGACCGGCTACAAGCCTCCCCAAAACCGTGAGTTCCCCAAGCCATGGCGGCCAGCACACGGCGCCCCTCCCCCACAGGCGGCCTCCCAGAGGGAGAGGAAAGAGACTCGAAACCTGGTCAAGGCAGAGGTCGCTCATTGGGCTCATGGAAAAAGAGGAAAGGGGAGGAAATGGAGGCTTTAGTGGCTGTGTCTTTACAGAGACTTGGCAGCCTCTGGATTCAGCGGCAGGACTTCTCGGGCTGTAACTGCCCCAGGCATAGGCAGAAATGGGCTGCTTTCAGGGCTGTCTTCTACCTGTGCCTTCCCCAGGAGAGGGGTGAAGCCCAACTCAGGTGTAATCCCTCCCTCAAGGAATTCAGACCCCAGGGCTTGGCAATTTGAAGCCATTAAAACCAGCCTACACCTCTCCTCCATCTCCACCACGTCCCCAGCAGGGAGAGTCTTCCAAAGTTAAAAGTGCCACAACATCTTTTGCTGGTGCGACCCGCAGGCAGACACGCCACATACTGGGCAGGATAAGAAAAACAGAGCCCAGAGACTTCACAGGAAAGTCTTTCAACCTGCTGGGTCTCAGCCTCAGGGAAAACTGACGCAGGTGACTCCTTGCCCCTGAAAGGAGGCCAGTTTAGTCCAGGAAAACCCGGCTCGAGTCTATAATACCTACGTAGACCCTCCTAAGGGTGGGGAGGGAAAAGGCACCATACAAGCAGGGCAAGAAACAAGAAAACAAGAACTGAAAAATTATCCTCTGTTAAACAAAATCTAAGCTAGAGGTCCAGAAAAAGCTGAACTGAAGGTCAAAGAACAGATAGACAACAAATTCATCTAGCAAGAAAACCCTAGGTAAGAGAAGTGAAAGCAATCTCCAGAATAAACTAATTAAGGTAATTAAATGTCTAGATGCCAAAAATGCTTATATTTTGGGGGTGATGGAAATGTTTCAGTAATGGACAGTGGTGACGGTAGCACAACATTGTGAATGTAATTAACACCAGAGTTCTATACTTAAACGTGGTTAAAATGGGAAATTTTACGTTGTATATGTTACCACAATGAAAATTTATTTTAAAATGTTATACTTAAACAGGGCCAGCCATGATGGCTCAGCAGGCAGAGTTCTCGCCTGCCGGAGACCTGCCGGTTCCTGCCCATGCAAAAAAAAAAAAAATGTTTTGCTTAGATTCAGAGTGAAAACTATGGATTTAGTCAGTAATATAATTATAATAATGTCGTTTCATCAGTTGTAACAAAGATACCAACTAATGCAAAATGTTAATAATACGAACTCTGTGTGTTTGAGGAGGCATATGGGGACTCTGAGCTTTTTGTATAATTTTTATGTAAACCTACATCTATTCTAAAAGTAAAGTGTGTTAAAATTGTTAAAAAAAAATGTCTAGATGCCAGCAAAAAATAACAAATCACACCAGGAAAATTGAAGATATGGCCCAGTCAAAGGAACAAACCAATAGTTCAAATGAGGTACAAGAGCTGAAACAACTAATTCAGAATGTACGAACAGACATGGTAAACCTCATCAAAAACAAAATCAGTGATTTGAGGGAGGATATGAAGAAAGCAAGGAATGAACAAAAAGAAGAAATGGGAAGTCTGAAAAAACAAATCATGGAACTTATAGGGATGAAAGATACAGGAGAAGAGATGAAAAAAACAATGGAAACCTATAATGGTAGATTTCAAGAGACAGAGGTTAGGATTAGTGAACTGGAGGACAGAACATCTGAAATCCGACAAGATACAGAAACCATAGGGGGAACAAATGGAAAAATATGAGCAGGGACTCAGGGAACTGAATGATAATATGAAGCGCACAAATATACATGTTGTGGGTGTCCCGGAAGAAGAGAAGGGAAAACGGGAAGAAAAACTAATGGAAGAAATTATCACTGAAAATTTCCCAAGTCTTATGAAAGACCTAAAATTACAGATCCAAGAAGTGCAGTGTACCCCAAAGAGAACAGATCCAAATAGACGTTCTCCAAGACACTTACTAGTCAGAATGTCAGAGGTCAAAGAGAAAGAGAGGATCTTGAAAGCAGCAAGAGAAAAGCATTCCATCACATACAAGGGAAACCCAGTAAGACTATGTGTAGATTTCTCAGCAGAAACCATGGAGGCGAGAAGATGGTGGGATGATATATTTAAATTACTAAAAGAGAAAAACTGCCACCAAGAATTCTATACCCAGCAAAATTGTCCTTCAAAAATGAGGGAGAAATTAAAACATTTTCAGACAAAAAATCACTGAGAGAATTTGTGACCAAGAGACCAGCTCTGCAAGAAATACTAAAGGGAGCACTAGAGACAGATACGAAAAGACAGAAGAGAGAGGTGTGGAGAAGAGTGTAGAAAGAAGGAAAATTAGATATGACATACAAAATACAAAAGGCAAAATGGTAGAGGAAAGTACTACCCGTACAGTAATAACACTTAATGTTAATGGATTGAACTCCCCAATCAAAAGACATAGACTGGCAGAATGGATTAAAAAACAGGATCCTTCTATATGCTGTCTACAGGAAACACATCTTAGACTCAAAGATAAACATAGGTTGAAAGTGAAAGGTTGGGAAAAGATATTTCATGCAAATAACAACCAGAGAAAAGCAGGAGTAGCTATACTAATATCCAACAAATTAGACTTCAAATGTAAAACAGTTAAAAGAGACAAAGAAGGGTACTATGTATTAATAAAAGTAACAATTCAACATGAAGACATAACAATCATAAATATTTATGCACCAAACCAGAATGCCCCAAAATACATGAGACAAACACTGCAAACACTGAAAAGGGAAATAGACACATCTACCATAATAGTTGGAGACTTCAATTCTCCACTCTCATCAATGGACAGAACATCTAGACAGAGGATCAATAAAGAAACAGAGAATTTGAATATCACAATAAATGAGCTAGACTTAACAGACATTTATAGGACATTACACTCCACAACAGCAGGATACACCTTTTTCTCAAGTGCTCATGGATCATTCTCAAAGATAGACCATATGCTGGGTCACAAAGCAAGTCTTAACAAATTTAAAAAGATTGAAATCATACAAAACACTTTCTCAGATCATAAGGGAATGAAGTTGGAAATCAATAATAGGCAAAGGACCAGAAAATTCACAAATATGTGGAAGCTCAACAACACACTCTTAAACAACCAGTGGGTCAAGGAAGAAATTACAAGAGAAATTAGTAAATATCTCGAGGCAAATGAAAATGAAAACACAGCATATCAAAACTTATGGGATGCAGCAAAGGCAGTGCTAAGAGGGAAATTTATTGCCCTAAATGCCTATATCAAAAAAGAAGAAAGGTCAAAAAATACAGGAATTAACTGTCCACTTGGAAGAACTGGAGAAAGAATAGCAAACTAACCCCAAAGCAAGCAAAAGGAAAGAAATAACAAAGATTAGAGCAGAAATAAATGAAATTAGAACATGAAAACAAATGAGAAAATCAATAAAACCAGAAGTTGGTTCTATGAGAAAATCAATAAGATTGATGGGCCCTTAGCAAGATTGACAAAAAGAAGAAGAGAGAGGACGCAAATAAATAAGATCAGAAATGGAAGAGGAGACATAACCACTGACCTCACAGAAATAAAGAAGGTAATAACAGGATACTATGAACAACTTTATGCTAATAAATACAACAATGTAGATGAAATGGACAACTTCCTAGAAAGGCATGAACAACCAACTTTGACTCAAGAAGAAATAGATGACCTCAACAAACCAATCACAAGCAAAGAAATTGAATCAGTCATTCAAAAGCTTCCCAAAAAGAAAAGTCCAGGACCAGGTGGCTTCACATGTGAATTCTACCAGCCATTCCAGAAAGAATTAGTACCAACCTTGCTCAAACTCTTCAAAAAAATTGAAGTGGAGGGAAAGCTACCTAATTCATTCTATGAAGCCAACATCACCCTCATACCAAAACCAGGCAAAGATATTACAAAAAAAAAAAAAGAAAACGACAGACCAATCTCTCTAATGAATATAGATGCAAAAATCCTCAACAAAATTCTAGCAAATCAAATCCAGCAACACATTAAAAGAATTATACATCATGACCAAGTAGGATTCATCCCTGGTATGCAAGGATGGTTCAACATAAGAAAATCAATTAATGTAATACACCATATCAACAAATCAAAGCAGAAAAATCATATGATCATCTCAATTGATGCAGAGAAGGCATTTGACAAGATTCAACATCCTTTCCTGTTGAAAACACTTCAAAGGATAGGAATACAAGGGAACTTCCTTAAAATGAAAAAGGGAATATATGAAAAACCTACAGCCAATATCATCCTCAATGGGGAAAAACTGAAAACTTTCCCCCTAAGATCAGGAACAAGACAAGGATGTCCACTATCACCACTGTTATTCAACATTGTGTTGGAAGTTCTAGCCAGAGCAATTAGACAAGAAAAAGAAATACAAGGCATCAAAATTGGAAAGGAAGGAGTAAAACTATCACTATTTATAGATGATATGATACTATACTTCGAAAACCCTGAAAAATCCACAGCAAAACTACTAGAGCTAATAAACGAGTACAGCAAAGTGGGAGGTTACAAGATCAACATTCAAAAATCTGTAGTGTTTCTATACACTAGTAATGAACAATCTGAGGGGGAAAGCAAGAAACGAATTCCATTTACAATTGCAACTAAAAGAATAAAATACTTAGGAATAAATTTAACTAAAGAGACAAAAGACCTGTACAAAGAAAACTACAAGAAACTGTTAAAAGAAATCACAGAAGACCTAACTAGATGGAAGGGCATACCGTGTTCATGGATTGGAAGACTAAATATGGTTAAGATGTCAATTCTACCTAAATTGATTTACAGATTCAACGCAATACCAATCAAAATCCCAACAACTTACTTTTCAGAAATATAAAAACCAATAAGCAAATTCATCTGAAAGGGCAGGGTGCCCTGAATTGCTAAAAGTATCTTGAGGAAAAAAAAACGAAGCTGGAGGTCTCACGCTGCCTGACTTTAAGGCATATTATGAAGCCACAGTGGTCAAAACAGCATGGTACTGGCAAAAAGATAGATATATTGACCAATGGAATTGAATAGAGTGTTCAGATACAGACCCTCTCATCTATGGACATTTGATCTTTGATAAGGCAGTCAAGCCAACTCACCTGGGACAGTACAGTCTCTTCAATAAATGGTGCCTAGAGAACTGGATATCCAAATGCAAAAGAATGAAAGAGGACCCGTATCTCACACCCTTTACAAAAGCTAACTCAAAATGAATCAAAGATCTAAACGTTAGGTCTAAGACCATAAAACAGTTAGAGGAAAATGTAGGGAGATATCTTATAAATCTTATAATTGGAGGTGGTTTTATGGACCTTACACCTAAAGCAAGAGCACTGAAGAAAGAAAGAAAGAAATGGGAGCTCCTCAAAATTAAACACTTTTGTGAATCAAAGAACTTCATCAAGAAAGTAGAAAGACAGCCTACACATTGGGAGACAATATTTGGAAACGACATATCAGATAAAGGTCTAGTATCCAGAATTTATAAAGAGATTGTTCAACTCAACAACAAAAGGACAGCCAATCCAATTACAAAATGGGAAAAAGACTTGAACAGACAACTCTCAGAAGAGGAAGTACAAATGGCCAAAAGGCACATGAAGAGATGTTCAACGTCCCCAGCCATTAGAGAAATGCAAATCAGCACCACAATGAGATATCATCTCACACCCACCAGAATGGCCATTATCAACAAAACAGAAAATGACAAGTGCTGGAGAGGATGCGGAGAAAGAGGCACACTTATTCACTGTTGGTGGGAATGTCAAATGGTGCAACCACTGTGGAAGGCAGTTTGGCGGTTCCTCAAAAAGCTGAATATAGAATTGCCACATGACCCAGCAATACCATTGCTGGGTATCTACTCAGAGGACTTAAGGGCAAAGACACAAACGGACACTTGCACACCAATGTTTATAGCAGCATTATTTACAATTGCAAGGAGATGGAAACAGCCAAAATGTCCATCAACAGACGACTGGCTAAACAAACTGTGGTATATACCTACGATGGAATATTATGCAGCTTTAAGACAGAATAAACTTTTGAAGTATGTAACAACATGGATGGACCTTGAGGACATTATGCTGAGTGAGACTAGCCAAAAATTAAAGAACAAATACTGTATGGTCTCACTGATATGAACTGACATTAGTGAATAAACTTGGAATATGTTGTTGGTAACAGAGACCATCAGGAGATAGAAATAGGGTAAGATATTGGGTAATTGGAGCTGAAGGGGTACAGACTGTGCAACAGGACTGGATACAAAAACTCAGAAATGGACAGCAACTAACTGTAATATAGTTATGTTAAAACACTGAATGAAGCTGCATATGAGAATGATAGAAGGAGGAGGGCTGGGGACATATTGAAATCAGAAAGAAAGATAGATGTTAAAGATTGAGACGGTATAATCTAGGAATGCTTACAGTGTATAATAATAGTGAAATGTGCAAGGTACAATTTTAAAAATGTTTTTGCATGAGGAAGAAAAAAGGAATGTCATTATTGCAGGGTACTGAAAATAGATGGTAATTAATATTTTTAAATGTCACCTTCTGTGTGAGACTAAAGCAAAAAATGTTTATTTGTTACAAAATTTACATTTTGACTAGTGCATTTCCTAATATAACTTATGTAGATAGTTTGATTGAACGCCACGAGTACTTGGAATCTCAGGTAGGACATGAGATTTTGTTGGTTTGTCCAGAGTGATGCCCCGATGAATCCCAGAGTGATTCGATCACTGAGTGGAAAAGTATCTGCAAAGCCCCCTTCAGGGAGTGGTGAGAACGGAGAGAAATTCAACTTCCCCAAGTTGAATTCTTGATATTCTCACAAACAGTATGGACAACCAAAGCTATAGGCTGAGCCCCCAGTCTTGGGGTTTGTTCGTATGAAACTTAACCCCACAAAGGATAGGTCAAGTCTACTTAAAATGTAGGCCTAAGAGTCACCCCCAAGATAGCCTCTTTTGTTGCTCAGATGTGGCCCCTCTCTCCAGCCAACACAACGAGCAGTCTCACCACCCTACCCCCTCTCTACGTGGGACATGACTCCCAGGGGTGTGGACCTTCCTGGCAACATGGGACAGAAATCCTAGAATGAGCTGAGACTCAGCATCAAGGAATTGAGAAAAACCCTAGAATGAGCTGAGACTTAGCATCAAGGGATTGAGAAAACCTTCTCGACCAAAAGGGCGAAGAGTGAAATGAGACAAAGTGTCAATGGCTGAGAGATTCCAAACAGTGTCGAGAGGTTGTCCTGGAGGTTATTCTTATGCATCAAGTAGATATCATCTTGTTATTCAAGATGTAATGGAGAGGCTGGAGGGAACTGCCTGAAAATGTAGAGCTGTGTTCCAGTAGCCATGTTTCTTGAGGATGATTGAATAATGATACAGCTGTAACAATGTGACTGTGTGATTGTGAAAACCTTGTGTCTGATGCTCCTTTTATCTACCTTATCAACAGACTAGTAGAATACATGGAATAAAAATAAATAATAGGGGGAACAAATGTTAAAATAAATTTAGTTTGAAATGCTAGTGATCAATGAAGGCAAGGGGTAAGGAGTATGATATGTATAATCTTTTTTTTTCTTTCCTGTGTTTGTTTTATTTCTTTTTCTATTGTCTTTTTATTTCTTTTTCTGAATTAATGCAAATGTTCTAAGAAATGATGAATATGCAACTAGGTGATGATATTGTGAATTACTGATTATGTATGTTGTTTTATTTTGTTTATTATTTTTTAATTAATAAATAAATTAAAATATGTAATAATGTATTATATTACCACTTTACAGTTCTATGGCCATAAAAATGTCCAAACTAAGGCATCCAGAGAAAGATACCTTAACTCCAAAGAAAGGCCAATGTCTGTCAAACGGGAAGGCACGTGGATGGTGTCTGCTGGCCCTTGTTCCCAGTTCCATTGCTTCCTCCTTCTGATGCCAGTGGTTTCCTCTCTGAGAATCTGTGGGCCTTCGTTAGCACCTTCAGAACACAGCTCTGGGTTCGGGCTTCCTTAGCATCTCATGGGAAAGCTCATGGTGACATCTGCTGGGCCCTGCATCTACCAATGTCTGGGTCTCATGTTGGCTTTATCACTTCTGCTCTCTCCCTCAGTACTCCAAGCATCTCCAAATGTCTTTGTCAGCTCTGAAACAGTTGTTCTCCAAGCATCTGAATCTGAAGTTTCTCCAAAATGTTTCCCCTTTTAAAGGACTCTAGTAAACTAACCAAGACCCACCTCAAATGGGTGGATTCACATCTCCATCTAATCAAAAGGTGCATCACATCTCCATGGAAATAATCCAATCACAGTTTCCGACACTAAATAATAGGTCTGGCCCCACAGGATTGGATCAGGATTAAAATGTGACTTTCTTGGTACATAATAGTTTCAAACCAGCACATTGTACCCTCTTAACCCCAAGAAGGACATGTTCTTTCCATATACAAAATGCATTCACTCCATCAAATATCTCAAAAGCCTTAAACCATTTCAGTAACAATACAAATACCATACAAAGTGCAAAATCTCATCAAAGTCAGTTACAGGCATAGTCTGTCCTAAAGCAAAAAAATTCTCTGGCTCTGACCTATAAACCTCAGAGCAAGTTATCTGCTGCCAATATACAAAGGAGGGAGGATACATGTTTCCACTGCCAAAGGGAGAAATGAAAAGGTAAACGGGTCAGCAGACCTAAACAATTCTGAAAAGCAACAGAGCAAACTCCATTAGATTTCAAAGTCTGAGAGTCATTCATCCTCAGGGCTTTAGAAAGCAGCATTCCCACCCTTTCTGAAGGCCTACGCAGCATCCCTGCTTTCTCCAAACTCTGGGGTGAGAGTTTCAACATTGGGGCTCATTGAGGAGACTACTTTTCTCTTGGTTCCACCCTCTCCAAGCTTCAGTGCAGCACCTGAACTCTCTGCTATCTCCACGGCACACACTCAACCCCTCCAGGACAATGGAATGACAACCAAGCACTCCCCAGTCCCCAGTGTATGCTCTCTCCCATGTCCAAGGCCTGGGGCAGCAAAATTCTACCTCAGCAATGAAGACGGAAGCCCACCCTCTGCTTCTGGGGCAAACTCACCTTTTCCACATGTATGGATGTGAGTCCACCCTCCTCGCCTGAAATTTCCTGGCTCCAGACCTTAGCTTCATGATTCTGGTTCTGAACTAATTTTTCCTTCAATTTTTCTCTTTTCTGTCCCTCTAGTCTAGACTGGCAGTGGTTCTGTTTATACAGATCCCACAACACTCTTGTTGGTTTTCTATGTGGTATTCTGGGATCATACCCATCAGACAATAGGACTTTCCACACATCCTTTCTGGATAATTCCATCTCCAATCCTGGCTTGTCCTGTAAGGCTGTCTGATTCCATGTTTGATTAAATCCTCACATGGGGCACTATTCTCTGGGGGCTCCCTTTCCAGAAGCCCAGAATTTTCCTGACCATCAATTTCTGATTTCTTTGTGCCCAACGGTTCAGTTCTCAAATTTTCTCTTTCCTGTCACATTTCACTATAAACTACAAGGAGGAACCAGGTCCCACTTTCCACATTTAATTTGGAAATCTCTTCAGCTAAATATGCCAGCACATGGCTTTTAAAATCTGCCTTCCATCCAAAATCACTAGTAAGTTTTGCCAGATTCTTTACCACTTTAAAACAAGGATTGTCTTCCTTCCAGTTTGCGATAACAAGTGCATCATTTCTGTCTAAGGCCTTATCAGAGGTATCTTTAGAGTCTACATTTATACCAACAGTCTCTTCAAAGCGTTCTAGGCCTTCTCTACCAAACTCCTCACAACTCCTCCAGGATCTTCCCGTTATACATTGAAGAAGCCATTCCAACATGTTTGGTATTTGCAAACTGTGGCAACACCCCACTTCTCCAGTACCACACAGCATTGCTTCTGATGAAGGAACCCACTTCACAGCAAATGAAGTTTGGGAATGGGCACATGCTCTTTGGTCTTACCATGTTCCAAATCATCCAGAGACAGCTAGGTTGATAGATGTGATTCCCACCCCATCACCATTCAACTCTCCTATTTGGCCTGTGCAGAAAACAGATGGACCTTGGAATATGACAGTGAATTATTGTAAACTTAATCAAGTGGGTGACTCCAATTGCAGTTTCTGTTTCAGATGTGATATGCTTAAGCAAATCAATACATGCCCTGGTACCTGGTATGCAGCTATTGTTCTCGCAAATGCTTTTTTTCTCAATAGCTGTCAGTCAGGAACACCAGAAATATCTTGCATTCAGCTGGCAAGGCCAGCAGTATACTTTCACTGTCTTACCTCAGGGGTATATCAGCTCTCCAGCCATATGTCATAATCTTGTCTGCAGGGACCTTGATCACTTCTCCCTCTCAAGACATCGTACTGGTCCATTATATTGATGATATCATGTCGATTAGACCTAGTGAGCAAGAAGTAGCAACTACTCTAGAGTCATTGGTAAGGCATTTGTGTGTCAGAGGGTGGGAGATAAATATAACAAAAATCCAGGGTCCTTCCACCTCGGTGCAATTTCGAGGTGTCCAGTGGTAGGGGCATGTCAAGATATCCCTTCTAAGGTGTAGGATAAGCTGTTGCATCTGGGCCCTCTACAACCAAAAAAGAGGCACAATGCCTAGTTGGCCTCTTTGGATTTTGGAGACAACATATTCTTCATTTGGGTGTGCTACTACAGCCCATTTACTTAGTGACCAGAAAAGCTGCTGGTTTTGAGTGGGGACCAGAACAAGAGGAGGCTCTGTGACAGGTCCAGGCTGCTGTACAAGCTGCTCTGCCACTTGGGCCATATGATCCAGCAGATTCAATGGTGCTGGAAGTGTCAGAGGCAAATAGAGATGCTGTCTGGAGCCTTTGGCAGGATCCTATAGGAGAATCAATGCAGACCCTTAGGATTTTGAAGCAAAGCCTTAACATCCACTGCAGATAACTACTCTCCTTTTGAGAAACAGCTTTGACCTGCTACTGGGCCCTATTGGAGAATGAACACTTAACCGTGGGCCACCAAGTTACCATGAGACCTGAGTTGCCTATCACAAGCTAGCAGCTCCATTTTCTGACCCACCAAGCAATAAAGTTGGGCATGCGCAGCAGCACGCCATCATACAATGGAAATGGTATATACAAGATAGGGCCAGAGCAGGTCCTGAAGGCACAAGTAAGTTACATAAGAAAGTGGCTCAAGAATGATTTCTAATTGTTTTGTTAATTCTTTTTTTAATTAATAAAAAAAAAAAAAAGAAAGAAAGTGGCTCAAATGCCCATGGCCCCCACTCCTGCCACATTACCTTCTCTTTCCCAGACCAGAGCTATGGCCTTTTGGGGAGTTCCTTACAGTGAATTGACTGAGGAAGAGAAAACTCGGGCCTGGTTTACAGATGGTTCTGCATGATATGCAAGGACCACCCAGAGGTAGACAGCTGCAGCACTCCAACCCCTTTCTGGAATGTCCTGAAAGGACAGTGGTAAGGGAAAACCCTCCCAGTGGACAGAACTTCGAGCAGTGCACCTGGTTGTTCATTTATCTCTTTTACCAGAAGGAGAGCTGGCCAGAGGTGCGTTTGTATACTGACTCCTGGGCTGTCACTTATGGTTTAGCTGGGTCAGGAACTTGGAAGGAGCATGGTTGGAAAATTGGTGTCAGAGAGGTCTGGGAAAAAAGGTTTATGTGGATAAACCTTTCTGAGTGGGCAAAAAACATGAAGATGTTTGTGTCATCTGAATACTCACCAGAGGGTGACTTCAGCAGAGGACAGTTTTAATAATCAAGCGGATAAGATGACCCATTCTGTGGATACCAGTCAGCCTCTTTACCCTGGATACCAGTCAGCCTCTTTACCCAGCAACACCTGTCATTGCCCAATAGGCTCATGAACAAACTGGTCATGGTGGTAGGAATGGAGGTTATGCATGGGCTTAGCAACATGGACTTCCACTCACCAAGGCTGACCTGGCTGCAGCCACTGCTGAGTGCCCAATCTGCCAGCGGCAGCAAAGACCCACACTCAGCCCCTGATATGGCCCTGTTCCCCGAAGTGATCAGCATACTACTTCTACCTGGTAGCAGGTTGGTTACATTGGTTCACTTCCATCATGGAAGGGGTTGCGATTTGTTCTAACTGGGATAAGCACATACTCCGGATATGGATTTGCTTTCCGTGAACACAGTGCTTCCATCAAAATTTACCACCTGTGGACTTATGGAATGCCTTATCCACTGTCATGGTATTCCACACAGCATTGCTTCTAATCAAGGAACCCATTTTACAGCAAATGAAGTGCAGGGATGGGCACAGGCTCATGGAATTCTCTGGTCTTACCATGTTCCCCATCGTCCAGAGGCAGTTGGTTGATAGAACAATGAAATGGCCTTTTGAAGACCCAGTTACGGTGCCAACTAGATAGCAATACCTTGCAGAGCTGGGAAATGTTCTCCAGGAGGCTGTGTATGCTCTGAATCAGCGTCCATTATATGGTGCTGTTTCTCCCACAGCCAGGTGTGCTGGTTTGAAAGGATGTATGTACCCTAGAAAAGCCATGTTTTAATCCTAATCCCATTTTTTAAAGGCAGCCACTTCTTCTAATCCCTATTCAACACTGTATGTTTGAATTGTAATTAGATCATCTCCCTGGTGATGTGATTTAATCAAGAGTGGTTGCTGAGCTGGATTAGCTGGAGGCGTGTCTCCATCCGTTTGGGTGGGTCTTGATTAGTTACTGAAGTCCTGTAAAAGAGGAAATATTATGGAGAATGAGAGATTCAGAGAGAGCAGAGCAGAACGACATAGCCACGAGAAGCAGAGTCCACCAGCCAGTGACCTTTGGAGATGAAGGAAAATGCCTCCCGGGGAGCTTCATGCAACAGGAAGCCAGGAGAAGAAGCTAGCAGATGACACCGTGCTTGCCATATGCCCTTCCAGATGAGAGACTAACCCTGACCGTGTTCACCATGTGCCTTTCCAGATGAGAGAGAAACTCTGACTGTGTTTGCCATGTGCCTTCTCACTTGAGAGAAAAACCCTGAACTTCATCAGCCTTCTTGAACCAAAGTATCTTTCCCTGGATGCCTTAGATTGGACATTTCTATAGACTTGTTTTAATTGGGACATTTCCTCGGCCTTAGAACTATAAACTAGTAACTTATTAAATTCCGCCCTTTAAAAGCCATTCTGTTTCTGGTATATTGCATTCCGGCAGCTAGCAAACTAGAACAGATTTTGGTACCGAGAGTGGGGTGCTGTGGCAGTTTGCAGATACCAAACATGTTGGAATGGCTTTTTAAAAGGATAAGGAGAAGATTTTGGAGGAGTTGTGAGGATCTTCATAGAGAAGGCCTGGAATGCTTTGAAGAGACTGTTGGTAGAAATGTGTACTCTAAATATACCTGTAATGAAGCTCTAGACAGAAACGAGGTACGTGTTATTGCAAACTGGAAGGAAGGCGATCTGTGTTTTAAAATAGCAGATAATCTGGCAAAATTGACTAGTGGCTTTAGCTGGAAGACAGATTTTAAAAGCCATAAACTTGGATACTCAGCAGAAGAAATTTCCAAATTAAATGTGGAAAGCACAGCCTGATTTCTCCTTTTAGCTTATAGCAAAATGCGACAGGAAAGAAATAAACTGAGAACTGAATTCTTAGGTACAAAGAAACTAGAAGTTGATGTTCTGGAGAATTCTGGGCTTCCAGGGAGACCTCAGAGAATAGGGCCCTGCATGAGGTCTTGGTCAAATGTGAAACCAGTCAGCCATTTCAGAGAAAGCCAGGATCGGACATGGATGGAGACTCCTTATGTCTGATGGGCATGATCCAAGGCGACTGCATAGAAAGCCAACGAGGGTGCTGTGGGACCTGTAGAAACAGAGCCACTGCCAGTCTGGACTGGGGGGTTCAGAGAAGGGACACATTGGAGGAAAAATAACTTTGGTGGCAAAACCATGGAGGCTGGAGTCTGAAGTCAAGAAGCCTCGGGCCAGGAGAGCGGACCCACCCTAACCCGTGGAGAGGGTGAGTTTGCCCCAAAGGCAGAGGAAGGGCCTTCCACCTGATTGCAGGGAAGAGTCATGCCACCTCAGGCGTTGGAGAGGGTGAACCACATTCCGTGGGGGTTTGGGAAGAGCCTGGCTGCCACCACATGGAGGGATTGAGCGTGTGCCCTGGAGATGGCAAAGAGCCTGGGTACAGCCCCGATGCTTGGAGACAGTGGAACCAAGGAAAAGGCAGTCTCCCTAATGTCCCCCAAGGTTACATTTGGAGAGAGGCAGGCCTCTGTGTAGGCCCTTGGGAAGGGTGGCACTGCCACTTTCAGAAGCACCGAAGATAAATAACTGTCAAACTTTGAAATCTTATGGACTTTGCCCTGCAGGTTTTAGACAGTGTATGTGTCCGGTGACCCCTGTGTTCCTTCCTCCCTATGGAAATACATGTATGTTTCCTATGACTGGTCCTCCTGTGTATGTTGGCAGCAAATAACTTATGTGTTTTCAAAGGTCCAGAGACAGAGGAGAATTTGCCTGAGTACAGACCATGCTTGTACCTAACTTTGATGAGACTTTGTACTGGTTTAATCTTGTATTGCATTTGATTGTTACTGAAATGCTTTAAAGTTTTCTGATACTGTGATGAAATTAATGTATTTTGTATATAGGAAAAAGTGTCTTTTTTAGGGTCCAGAGGGTGGAATGTGCTGGTTTGAAATGATGTATGTACCCTAGAAAAGCCATGTTTTAATCCTAATCCCATTTTGTAAAGGCAGCTCCTTCTTCTAATCCCTATTCAGTATTGTATGTTTGAAACTATAATTAGATCATCTCCCTGGAGATGTGACTCAATCAAGAGTGGTTAAACTGGATTAGCTGGAGGCATGTCTCCACCCATTTGGGTGGGTTTCTGAAGTCCTATAAAAGAGGATACATTTTGGAGAGCGAGAGATTCAGAGAGAGCAGAGCAGAACGACACAACCTTGAGAAGCAAGTCCACCAGCCAGTGACCTTTGGAGATGAAGAAGGAAAATTCCTTCCAGGGAGCTTCATGAAACAGGAAGCCAGGAGAGAAAGCTAGCAGATAACAGCATGTTCACCATGTGCCCTTCCAGATGAGAGAGGAACCCTGACCGTGTTTGCCATGTGCCTTCTCACTTGAGAGAGAAACCCTGAACTTCACTGGCCTTCTTGAACCAGAGTATCTTTCCCTGGATGCCTTAGATTAGACATATCTATAGACTTGCTTTAATTGGGACATTTCCTCAGCCTTAGAACTGTAAACTAGCAACTTATTAAATTTCCCCTTTTAAAAGCCATTCCATTTCTGGTATATTGCATTCTGGCAGCTAGCAAACTAGAACACCGGGATTCATGAATCCAGGAATCAAGAGGTGGAAATGGGAGTGGTACCACTCACTGTCACCCTAGTGATCCACTAGAAAGATTATTGTTTCCTGTCACTGAAACCTTAAGCTCTGCTGGTCTACAGGTCTTAGTTCTAAAAGAAGAAGTGCTGCTGTCAGGAGACACAACAAGGATGCCACTGAACTGAAAGTCAAGGCTGCCACCTGGCCACTTTGTGCTCCTCATGCCTCTGAATCAACAGGCAAGGAAGAGGGTCACTGTTCTGTCTGGGGTGGTTGACCCTGACTGTCAGGGTGAAATAGGACTGCAGCTACACAGTGGAGGTAAAGAAGAGTTTTCCTGGAATACAGGAGATCCCCTAGGGCGTCTCTTAGTGCTACCATGCCCTGTGATTAAAATCAATGGAAACTGCAACAACCCAATCCAGGCAGGGCTACCAGTGGCTCTGAAACTTCAGGAATGAAGGTTTGGGTCACCCACCAGGCAGAGATCCACGGCCAGCTGAGATGGAAACACGGGATGGGTAGTGGAAGAAGGTAGAGATAAATGTGAGCTGCGACCACGTGATCCGTTACAGAAACGAGGGCTGTGATGCTATGAGTATTCCCTACTTGTTTTGTATGAGTATGTTTAGTTTGCATATAAGCAAATATCTTGTTTTCTTGTCATATGATATAATTTGCATTTTTCATGTTGTAGTAGTTAAGTTATAGGATATTAAGTTTCAGAGTGAATGTTACCTAAGAACCTGCATGGTGTTCTCGAGAGGTTTAGTGTGTTTCTGGTTGTACACAGGACAGTTGAGTATTGTTAACAAAACACATCTCTGTATTTATGTTCTATTTAGAAACTAAGTGTGTTTCAAAGTGATGTGTATAGCTTCCGAGTTGATGGGCAGTGGGGATGGACTGGGGTGGTTCTGGTGTCAGCCTGGCCACGTGGTGGTGCCCAGTGGTCTGGCCAGGCAAGCAGTGGCCTGACAGTTGCTGCAGGAATGTGTGTGGCTGGTTGATTATCAAGAAGGATGGTTGATTAAATCATCAGTCAGTTGACTGCAGCTTTAGCTGATTACACCTACTGTCAACTAAAGGTGTTTCTCCCACACACAAGACATTCCCATAGTTGAATTTGATCCAATCAGTTGAAACCTTTTAAGGGAGAAGAGAGGAATTTCACTGCTTCTTCAGCCATCACGCCTCTCCTGTGGAGCTCACCGAGACCTGTCATCGGCGTTGCCAGCCGCCCAGGTTTGGGACCTGGCATTCCTGTGTTTGCGTGAGACACTTTTATAGCTCTCATGTATTCAGGTATTGCTGTTGGTTCTGTTTCTGTGACTAACAGAGCCCTATACCAGGAGTGAGCTGTCCTGATGGGCTAGCCCCCAGATTTGGGCTCTTCTTAGGAGCCAGACCGCAGGGACGAGCTACACTGATGAGCCTGCCCTCCGGGGCCCTGAACCCACGGGGCCTCGCGGTGCGCGAGAAGTGTGAGCAGGCCAGCCCGTTTCCACAGAGCAGGCAGAGGGTGCGCCGCTAACGCCCACCCGCTTTTGAGTCCTGGACGCAGGACCACTCTATTCCTACCTAACGGGGCACAGATATCCCTAAAGCGATGGTGCTCTCGCCCTCTCCCAGGGTCAGTGCAGCCACCACTGGTTATGTTCGTGACTTCAAGCCATCCGTGTGCTCTGCGTTGCTCTGAATATTCTGTTTCGCAGAGTCTAGGTGGTGACGCTGACTTCGAATGACTTGCATATGAAAAAAATGGGAAGAGAGAAGAAACGGCTCTGTAGACATACCAGCCACACATCTGATAAGCAAATAGAAAACAGGCAAAACTCTCTCCTCATTTCCGTAGCTGTTCGCCATAATGGACATCTCCGGCCGTGTCCTTCCTCCCAGGCCATGTTTCCGTTTCCCTCAGCCGGAACCTCTGCTGGTTCGTGCCTCTCCCTGCTGGAGCGGCCCATCCTGCGTTCCCCAAACTGTGACCCACAGGCATCCTGCCCGCATCCCGCTAACCTTGCTGTGGAGCTAGAGACACTAAGAGGGGCACCACCCCGGCCTCCCCTTGCCGTCCAGGACCTGCCACTCCAGCTGGTGGAGTGAGCCTCTCCTCCTGTTGGCTCCGTGCACGAGGGGCCCAACCTGCAGTCGAACTGCCTTCCGCCCCGCGCACTGCGCCACGTCCTGTGGATGCTCACCCCCTTGGAGACCAAGGGCTCCACGGCCCAGGGCTCGAGGGGAGGAGCAGAAGCCCCACGTGTGAGCCGCACCCCAGGAGACGTAACTCCATCTTTCCGGGAGATTGTCTCCCAGCTGGAGCCGTGACTGGGACTTTGGTGGCCGTTCCACCCCCCTGTAGGCCACTTGCGTCTGGGTGATGGAGTGTGTGGTGAAGCCGGTTAAACCCACGGACGTGAGCCTGCTTCAGCCATTCCTCCACTGTAAAATGAGGGCCCTGATCAGGTCCGATGCTGCGTGGGTGCGGCGTTCTGGGGGAACGGGTGAGGGTGCCAGCAAAAGCATTTCTGTCAGAGAAGACAAGTCCAAGGCCAGAATAGGTGTCTAGTCCAACGAGGACAAGTCTTTGCCCCTCTGTGATGGACGGGCCAGCAGAGTCCACCGGCCCCAGGTGGCTACAGGTCCCCCCAGGGGAGGCAGTGAATTGTGAGCCCAGTGTCAGCCTTGGGGAGGGGAGTCCTGCTGTGGGGCCTCACGTGGCCTCCGTCCCGGTCACCATGGCCACTTTGCCTGTGAGCTCACTGAGCGAGCTCAGGGCGTCTGGGGGAAGAGGCTGGCTCCCAGGCACCGGGCGTCATTTTGTTCCCTGAACAGTGAGAGTCTCCTGTGCGGGGGATGCCCTGGGGTTGGCTTTCACGTTATGCTGTCCATCCGTGCCCACATCCCTCGGCCCCCCGACGTCTCACTCTGCTCCTTCCAAGACCCTGACCCCCCGTCAAGCCATCTGCAGCCACCCCGGGCCATCATGGATCCTGCTTGCGTCTCTCCCTGCACGGTGGGCCCCGACCCCGCTCCGTGAAGTCCTGCCCGCAGCTCCCGCTTGTCCTGTGAAGTTCACGTAGAAACCTCCTCTGCTCCGCGGACCAGATGGTTTCCGTCACAGCTGCTCAGCACAGTCGTCGTGCTGAAGCCGCCGCAGACGATGTGTCAAAGGATGGCAGTGGCCACGTGCCAACAAATCTTATTTACAAAAACACAGCTGCCTGGCTTTGGCCTGCCGTCTGTATTTGCCAGCCCCTGTTGTCTAGCATTAGTTTTTGACTTTTGTTCCTTCTTTTCTCATTGTCCTTTTTATTCTATTGTTTTGCTAATTCATGAGTTAAATTAGCAACTTTTATCTCTTTTAATTAGCTTTATGGAGATATAATTTCTATGCACTAGCACTCATCAATTTTAAGCATACAGTGGCATGCACTTTGGCAGATGTGTACAGCCGTGTAGCCACACGCTTTGTTTTTGTACACGAGCACACGCAAGCCTGTGCATTTTCCCTGACAGCTCCTGGCTGCATTGCTGAAGCTGAGCTCTGTGCTGCTGCTGCTTTCACAGTCTTTTCCCCACCTATCTGTCTCTACTGTGGTAAATATACACAACATAAATATACCATTTCTGTTATTTTCAATTGTACACATCAGCAGCATTTGGTACATCCACAGTGTTGTGCAACCATAAGCACCAGCAAAGTCCAGGACGCTTTCATCCCCCAGACGGCTGCCCTCCCGCAGCCACTCCTCACCTCCCCAGCCCTGGCAGCCACTGACCTGCTCTCTGTCTCTTCCGAGGTTTAACAGGTTGATTAAAAATGTTTTTAATGTGTTTATTATTGTATAGATATATATTATTGTGTATAAAAATGTATAATTACATATATACCTATGTGTTGTGTAATATTGAATAAAGGATTTTTGAGCCAGCTCTTTTAATATTATATTGGGACAACCTAAGTTTTTGTGGTAGTGGTGTTTTTTTAAACACTGAGTTCAATAGACTCCAGCAAAATGGAAAAGCCACTTCAAAATAACCTTTTCTTCCCCCAAATCGTGTATAATCCTTGAAAATAGGTTTCAGGAGATACGGCAATTTGCACTTATTTGAAGGGTTCAACCATCCAAGCAAATTTGATGGAAAAAAGTTGCATTGTTAGGCATTCATCTTATATTGAAAAAATGAAATAGTTCATGGGTACGGTGGAATTGCCAGAAGCTGACCATGAGACAGACTGTGAGGCTGGCCACAAAGCTGAAACCACGAGGCTGACCACAGGGCTGGCCATGAGGCTGCCCACAAGGCTGCCTGTGCCTCCCCCTGCTGCTCCCTGCACTTACGGTCTGTGTTGGAGACAGGAGGGCACACACCCAGGCTAGGGTGCGCCCAGGGCCGTGCTGTGCCCACAGATGGGTCCAGCGCCGGCCCGCACGCGCCCACTCATGTGTGCCACCCCTGGCAGAGACGACACACAGGCACCACGAGGCGTTTTCCAAGAATGGCATCTGCTGTTATAAGTTTTTGCATGTGTGCTTGTCAGCAACCGTATTGGAATTTGCCGGAAATTATAGCAATTTAATTGATAGCAGTAGCGATTACGTACTTTGAATAGTTGAAAAAATTTCACAATGACTATTTCTAATGTTACCACTTTTCCCTATAGAATCAGCCTTTTGCACTTAGAAAGCAGCTTCTGTGTAAATGCTAAAATTGCTCATCTCCTTTCATCTACTTGTGAATAAAATATCACTGCTGGTGGATTCAGTTGATTCAATCAGAAAAAATGCCATCAAATGTCATTTTAAAAAGGCCGCCCCAGTCTGTGTCCTCACACCTTCACCCACGCGGTGGCCACCGCGCCCCAGCACATCACTGCCCACCCGCCTGCCCCATTTGCCAGCAGCGGTCTCTGCCCCAAGGAGGCTGGGTGAAATTTGGAACGTGGCCCTGTGGAGGGATAGGCAACCTCTGGGGGCCGCGGGTTTGGGCACGTCCTGCCTCCAGGGGGGGAAGGTCTCACCGTGCACGTCTTCCTCGTGGGGTGAGGCCTTGCTCCCCGTCGCTGCCAACCTCGGGCACCGTGGGATGACTCCCCCGAGACCACACGCGTGGCCCTGCAGTCCCCTGCCCCCCGCGCAGAAACACCAGCGCTGTTGCCGTGAGAGCTTCGGTCGGCGACCCACAGCTCGGCCCAGACGCCCTTCACTGCCCGAGCTGTCCACTGGCGATCCTCGACGTTCAGCGGGGGGAAGAGACCCTGAGTCTCTTCTCTGCGCATTTCACCCCTCATCCAGTTAGCCTGAAAACTCCCCACGCCCCGTCTGCAGCTGTAAGGGAGCGCCTCTGCAGCACACTTGCATGGCGGCTGCCCCTCGGCCCACAGGGGTCACTCACCAGAATCTCAACACTTAAAACTTGGAATACTTCATTCTGTCAGTTCTCCTTCAAATTTCCATTGGGCATTGCACGTGCGTTGAGAAGGCTTTCCCTCCAAATTCGCCTTCGGGTCGCACTGTGGCTGCTGCAAAAGCCCCTGGCACCAGCCCCCTGGCGGGTGGTTTGTGAGGGGTGTGCGGAGTTACCGTCTCCCAGGCCCTGCCTGCTTCCTTTCTTTCTTTCTCCCTCTGTGTCCCCTCCCTGGCCTGCGGGGCTGTGATGAATGAGTTAATAGAAGCTGATGCTATTGTTTTGTTCCAGAGTCGTATGCACCAAGCTGACCTTTAATCTGGGGACATAAATCACTTTCCACTCCCATTATTTGTAAAGTCCCACAGCCTTGCAAGACATAAAAGAAGCCTTTGTGTCGTATTAATTGAGGTTTTTAGTTCGTTTCAAACCAATGGCAAGAAAAGCTGATTTACAGGTTACCTCAAAATTGACATTCCAGAGCTTGCGACATTTGCACAGAAACTTCCATGCCATGAATGTGATTGGGAGTGGGAAGAGTCAGCAAAGTATCACGGTGTGTGTGCTGCGTGTGTGCTGCATGTGTGCACACCCAGTACGTGAGCTCTCTGGCCACCCGCTTCTCTTGGTGCACGGGGCGCTGATGCGCCCAGCGGGGTTGGCCTGTGCACAACGGGCTCCGGGCTACGGCTTTTCTTTCTGCCTCTCTCACTGGGAAAGTGAGGTCCATTTGCGCTGTTATGGGGGTTGTAGCTTTATAGAAAAATCACGCGTGAGAGCCGAGTTCCCGCACACTCCCGGGTGTAACAGCTCGTGTAGTGAGGAGCAGGGCTGTTCATGACCCCGCCTTGCTCTCGCCTTGGCCTGATGCCAGGCTCACTGTCTGCTGCACAGCCCTGTGCATGTTTCTGTTCCTCTTTATTCTACATGTGCAACCTGATATTTCCCCTTCTAACCACAGACAAGTTCAGTGGAGTTAATTATGTTCACTATGTTGTGCTTTCATCCCCACTGTCCATTGCCAAAACTATTCTAAATCAACCCAAATAGAAACTACAATTTAATCATTAATGCCCCATTCACGACCACCGCAGGGCAATTTTAGTTAGCTTTCGTAGTGGAAGTTTGTTTCTCTTTCTCTTGGGCTCAAGACATGTGTTAGTCGGGATTCCCCAGGGAGACAGAGCCGGCAGAGTATACGTATTTGCGTAAGTATGCTTGTAAGCGTGAGCTTTATCACAGGACTTGGCTCACATGGCTGTGGGGACTGGACTGCAGGGCGAGTTCTGCTGGGCGTGCTGTAAGCTGGGAACCGAGGAAGGGTCTCGAGGGGTCCCCGGGAGGAGCTGGCCGGCTAAAGTGGAGATGGAAACTCTTCTATTCTGAATGCCTCGGCCCTCCCTTCACGCCCTCAGCTGATCGGATGAGAGTCTCTCACTGCTGGATGCTAGCTCCTCAGCTGAATGTAGATGCAATCAGCCACAGATACAGTAGAGCGATTCATGATTTAAATCCATGAAATAGTCTCACAGAAGCAGTACCAGGACCAGCCAAGTGGACACGTGAACTTCATCACCACAGGACTCTTTCCCACTTCCAAGTCACACTTTGTCGTGGAAACAGTTTCCCCAGTGGAACCAGTAACAACTCTTCTCGATCAGGAAGGGCTTCGGTGTTTTCTTTGGCCTCGGCCCCTGAGGCCGCATCCCTGCACATCTCGCTGTCCCTCTGCAAGCTCAGGTGGAGCGGCCTGGGCGGGGCCCCCCTGAGGAGCCCTGAGCGCAGGTGACTTGCTCAGGTATGGAGGGAGGGGCCAAGAGGGGCTCGCTGCCTTTCACGGTAGGCACAGCTCCGCTCCAGCTGCAGTGGCATCAGCCCGAGAGCAGTGTCTGCAGCGTTAGGCGCAAATGCCAGCCCTGCCTGCATCCCCGCGTGCTCGCCTCCTCAGGCACTGCTGAGGGGACACTGGGCTCTGCATCTGAGCCGCTCCCTGGCTGATGCGTGCTGGGTTCCACTCAGCTCGACCACGCCAAACCAGATCCAGGCAACGAGACCAGGATGGAGTTCCGTTTCTCCACGTCATGCTGACTCTAATTTCATCTAATCCGGAGCCATCATTGGAGAGCACCCATGCCTCGTCCTCTGCCGGGTGACAGGCCAGACCCGTGCGGCTCCCTGTGCACGCTGTGGGGGACACTTGCCTTGTGAAGGTCTGGGAGGCAGACGCCAGCCAGTGAGCTCAGGGACTCTGGGGAAAGTACACTGAGACTCGTCACTGGTTGAAGGCAGCTTTACTGCTGACGTCCAATAGGGCGAGCAGATGCCCATGCCCAGGTGAGCAGAGGCGCCCGGCTTGGCAGAGATGCCCTGCTCGGGGGGAGCAGCCAGAGCCCGAGGAGCACGAGGCGTATGCTTCCATTTCACGAAAACCCCAGGAAATGCTCATTTACAGGGACAGAAAGCAGAGGAGAAAAGGGCAGGTGGCGAGGGGCCAGAGGTGTGTCGATGGTGGTGAGGGTTTTGTGGGTGTGGAGGTATGACAGAGACCACCAAACTGTAAACTTTATATCCAGGCAGCATAAAGCGAAAAGCACCAGGAAGAGGACTTTCTCCCTGCACTGTGTGGCAGGACCCGGTCTCTGGCTCTGCATGGTCTTCTGTAAACTGAGGCAGCAGAGAAGATCTGCAGTGGCCGGGGGGGCCTTGGTGCTACGCCCACCAGGTGGGCTGCGTTCCCCGAGGCGCAGCGCCCAGCACAGGACTGAGCAGCAGCGTGTCCTCGGCTCTGAGGCCTGAGGGCAGGAGCTCGGCTGTGGGCAGGACCTCCCGTCTGTCCCCGGCTCCCCTGGGCTTGTGGCCACATCGGTCCAGCCTCTGCCCCACCCACCCTCTGCGACTGTCCAGTTCTCCTCTTGCTGCGCAGACCCTGGTCACGTTGGATGCAGGGCCCCTCCGGCGTGGCTGGAGTGCATCTGCCTGATCCTTTGCGGCCCGACCTCGTTTTCAGGTGAGTCCAGGCTCCTGCCCTGGCCCCTGCTCTTGTGGACATAGGTTTGCAGAGCCCTCAGGTGACCGGGCTGTGTGGTGCCCACAGTACCCGCCCCGAGCAGTGCCTTTGGCCTTGAGTGGGGACCAAGTGTTTGCAGTTGGCAATGATTTTTACCCCAGAATTCTATTCCATGTTTCTGCTGAAACCTACTTTTTTGATACTGCAACTTTTTAAAGATTTTTTTAATTGAAAATTTCAAAGCAGATCCAGTATACAGTGAACCTCCTTGTGCCTGTTTCCTGCCTTTATTCTCACCAGCTGCAGACCTGTGCCGTCATCCTCAGCCCATCCCACATTGGTTGCCAGCAAACTGCAGCATCCATTCAGGGATTCAGGTTTTGAGCAAGGGAGCTGTTTCCGGAGTTTTCTCCGGGTGGGTCCTTGCTGAGCTCTGCCGGCCTCACCTGTGCATGTCCCCCATGCCCTCCTGCAGCTGGCATGGAGCCACCACTCTCCTGGGCAGGTGTGGCCGTCCTTGGAGCCCTGGGGGGTTTGTTCCAAGGTGTTGTCCCCCGAAAGGCCCCCTGAACTGCATGGGGGTCCATGGAGGGGAGCCAGGAAGAGATGCTGCACTCTGGGGAGCCCGGGGTGGCCGCAGGCAGATGCGGGGGGGTGCCTTGTCCCCTTTGGCACACGAGAAGCAAGAGGACGGGTGCAAGCCAGGGTCTGAGCAGAGAGGTGGCTGTTTGCAGCCCTCCTGCATGGCCTTCAGGACCCTGGCCTCGGGAAAGGAGTGTGGACAGACGCACGGCCACATGGACACATCCTTCCCAGACCCACAGCCGTCCACGCTGACGGGGTTTGGGGACATGTCTTCCCACTGCATTCAGTGTCTGAGTGCTCTCGCAGTTGTGAAATTGACTTTAAAATACCTCGTGCCAGGCAACCTCTGTTGTTTTATTATTTTTCTTCAAATGTTTTGCTTTGAAATAATTTCAAACTTACAGGACAGTTGCAAAAATAATACAACCCTCACACACAGAGAACTCACACACAGAGAGCTGCAACCCTACCCCACCCCCACCCCCAGATACCCAGATCTGCCATTTTTAACACTTTGCCACACTTGCCAGGTTGTTCTGTCTGTCTGTCCATCCGTCATTCAGTCCACCTATCATCCCTCTCCCTTCCCCTCCCCCTCACAGTGCTTTTTAGCAGCAAGGGCACCGGCCTTGCTGGCAAGCCTTCCAGGCATGATGTCTGTGTTGGTGTTTGGTTTAAGGAGTGAGTTATTTGGAGGGAGCAGGGCACAGAATTCCCCCAGATGGTTTTGGTAAAAGAGAGAATGTCCTAAGCTAGGTCTCAAATAAATTGACCACAAGTGTTGCAAAACATTTGTGCAAATGCAGAAAAGGCACATGTCTAGTGAGGAGGGGGGACAGTTTGAGCTTAATTCTGTTGCTAGAAATTCAGGGAAAACTGATACCTCTTTCAGTTCCTGCCATGCCAGCACTCGGCCCGCGGGAGCCCGCACTTCCTGTGCAGAGGGTCCTAGTGCCCAGCGGGGGCCTCTGGGAACTGGCCCAGGATGCAGGCCCTGCTCCCCCGGGCGGCTGACGACGCGGCAGGAGCTGTGTCCAGCGGCGGCCCCGGGTGCCGAGCGGAGCGCGGCTGTGGTTCGCGGAGCAGGAGCCACGGCATGTGCGGGAAGAGGCCTCAGGACCACCCGCCCTGGCGCCGAGGGCCTCGTTGCCGCTCAGCATGTGTTCGTAGGTCCTCCGCAGCCCCTGAGGGACCTGCTCAGCTGTGGGTCAGGCTGCGGGCAGCCTCCGTGCGCCCGCGCAGAACTGGGGATGGGCCCAGGAGTAGGAGACGAGACTGGCAGGCACTGCCCTCCGGCGGAGCGGGACGACCCCTGGGGTCTGCTGCGCCCCGAGCCTGGCGTGTGGGGGGGTCCCGTGCACAGCTGCTCCGGCCGCCCCGAGCTCCCCGGCGTGTGGGTTGGGAAGGTGTCAGCGCGGCCGGCATCCCCTCCTGGTGCTTCCAGAACAAGCGGGTCAGAGGCCTGCGGGGCACGTGGGGAGGCAGGGGTGGGGGCGAGGACACAGGTCTTGTGGGAAGGGGCGTGTGGAGGCGGGCGTCGGAGTGCAGAGGGATCAGGGGGTCTGAAGCGCCGGGTTCACTGGGCCAGAGCCGGCCACAGGGCCACGTGGAGGGCAGGCCCTGCTCTGGGGGGAACAAGGCAGGCACCAGAGATGCCCCTTCGTCCAAACACTGCAGCCAGCCTCCAGGCAGTGTGGCACCCAGGCACCCAGGCACCCAAGGGGCACCATCGGCCCCCAGCCCCCTGGCGCGCAGTGCGTCATCCAGCAGCCCCTAGCACTGGGGGCAACCACGTGGCCAGCCCTGGTCCAGCGCGTCCACGGGGCAGAAGTGACCCCAGCACAGCTGGTGGGGTCTGTGCACAGAGGCCAGCCTGGCAGTGGTGGCGCGGGGGCCCAGCAGAGAGCGCTTCTGGAGGCACTGCGCTGGACCGCAGCCCTGCCTCCTCCCCATTCCAGAGCGTCCTGTCGTGGGGTCGCCCGAGCCCCAACCCCGGCACGGTGGACACAACCCACGGGGAAGCTGCGGACTTCTGGCCGGAGCAGCCTGGTCTTGGGCGCTAGCGTGCGCATGCAGGGCCTGGCAGCCTCTGGGGGAGCCCCAGAAGCACTGCTGGCCATGGGTGCCGTGCAGGACCACAGTCCAGGGCTCCCCGAGTCCAGGTGGCCAAGGAACTGTGGGCACAGCCCCAGTGGACACAGGCCTCTTGTCCAGGGACCACTGTCTGCGCTTCTTGGGGTGCTGTGGCATGGCCCTGGGGTCAGTGATGGCTGTGGGCACGGGGCAGAGTGGGCGGGAAGGGTGGCACCTGTGGGTACCAGCCCCCGAGCCCCCGGCCTTGGCTCAGGCCCCGACAGCTTGAAGCCCGTACGTCGGCTGCGAGGCTGTGAGGGGCGGAAGCGGAGACCAGGACCAGGTCTCTGCACTGAACTCTGCCTTTCCCGAGGCCGCTGCCTGGGTAGGGCGCTCGGCGGGCAGCTCACAGCCCTCTCTCCCCGCAGACGCAGCCGGTGCCCAACCCTGCGGCCTACTTCCTGCACCACACCCCGTGGTGGGCGCACCGCCTGGAGGTGCTCGGCAACCACCTCGTCGAGCTCCTGGTGCCCTTCTTCGTCTTCCTCGGGCGTCGGATGTGCGGCCTTCACGGAGCGCTGCAGATACTCTTCCAGGTGGGCCTGCGCCGACCCGCGGCGCCTGGGCGTGCCCGGTCCCAAGGTGTCCCATGTCCCGTGGGCCTGGGCTGACCCAGGTGTCCCGAGTCTCATGTCCCAGGGCTGTGCTGACCCAAGTGTCCCATGTCCCGAGGGCCTGGGCTGACCTGGGTGTCTCATGTCCCATGGGCCTGGGCTGACCAGGTGTCCTGTGTCCCATGGGCCTGGGCTGACCAGGTGTCCTGTGTCCCATGGGCCCCAGCTGTCTGTGGACAAGGCCCACTCACCTCAGTGACTCTGACTGCCCCACTCTCAGCAAGGACTCTGGAGGGGCAGGCCACTCACCTCCCCTCCTCACCGTCTCTGCAGGACCTCACTGGGGCCTTCAGTCCCCGGGCTGCATGCAGAGGCTCCCCTAGTCCTACTTCCTCCAGGCCTCCCCGCTCAGCCACCATCTGCCCACAGGACCTGTGTGTCCCTGGGCATCAGCCAGTGGGGCAGGTTGGCTTTTGGAAATCCTCTCCAAGGGGTCAAGGACAGCATCCTGAGGTCCCTCCTCAAACTTAGAGGTTTCCTTTCACCCAGAGGTCTCTGACCTGCTGGAAACTGGCTGTGTGTGCTGTGCGAAGGTGCAGGATCCAGGCAGGTTCATTTCTGACCCTTCATGGTAGACCAGTCGGCTGGCGCCAGCTTGACCCCTTTGCTCTCCCACTGTGTGGCCCCCTCAGGCCACTGTCAGTTCTCCTCTGCATGTGATGAGGCTCTCTCCCTGGGGGCTGCACCCCCTTGTGCTGCTTCAGCAGGGTCCTGGCTGTCCTTGGACCCCTGTGTCCCCTGTAAACGTTACCATCTGCTTTTCACTTTTCAAGAAAAATAGTGTTGGGATTACCTTTGTCCATGGCTCTCTCCTTGGGTGTTTGCATTTATGCAGCTGTAGTTCTTGGGCAGTGAAAAGCACAGGTCTTAGGTGTCACCCGGTCCACACAGCAGCATCTTCACCACCTCTCAGTCCCTGGCCCTTTCCGGCCAGCGCCAGAGCTGCCCCGTCTGAGCACAGTCTCCACAGGCCGAGTTGCCTGCCACAGGCCATCCCACAGTGGCAGCACCAGCATCTGCTCTTTCAAGGAAGCCTCTACTCGGCACAGTGGCGTGAGGGTGTTCAGTCACCCACCCGGCGTGTGTGGCCTTCTTTAGGGGCCCAGGGACAGGTGTCTCCTGTGCTCAGTCTACCCACCCTCTGCTGATGGACATGGGGTGGTCTGCAGGTGCTCCCATTATGAATGAACTTGCTGTGGACATTCACGTGCACAGTTTTAGGGGATTGCTGTCAGATAGGTGTTTGCCAGTAGGTGTGGGCTCTACGTGCCAGGAAACAGCCCGTTTTCTGAAGTGGTTGCACCATTTCATTGAGCCTGTGGCAATTCCCAGGAGCTCCAGCTGTTCCTGTCCTCTCTAGCATTTGTGCTGCTGTGTTCTTCAGTTTAGCAGCCCTGCTGCCTGGGAAGTGAGGCCTCGCCCAGGCTCACCTTTCCAGCTGGCCTTTCCAGCTGAACAATTCTGGTGGTCCTGCTGAGAGCTAGTGAGGAAAAAGCATTTACCAGATCCATAGCTGCATACCAGTACCAGGGGATGTGCTGATTTGCTCAAACAATAGTACCACATCTGGAACAGCAGCTGCAATTGGAATCATCACCTAGCTAAATTTATGATAATCCACTGTCACCCTCCAAGACCCATGTGTTTGCTGCACAGGCCACATAGGAGAGTTGAATGGGGATGTGGTGGGAATCACCAGCCCTGCATCCTTCAAGTCCTTAAGAGTGGCAGTAATCTCTGCAATCCCTCCAGGAATCCGGTATTGCTTCTGATTTACTATTTTGCTAGGTAGGGGCAGTTCTAGTGGTTTCCACTTGGTCATTCCTACCATAATAGCCCTCACTCCATGAGTTAGAGAGCCAGTGTAAGGATTCTGCCAGTTATTTGGTATGTTGATTCCAATTATGCATCCCAGAACTGGGGAAATGACCACAGAAGTGGTCCAGTACCCCACTGGACCCATTGTAAGACAGACCTGAGCTAAAACTCCATCCGTCACCTGACCTCTATAATCCCTACTCTGACTGGTAGACCAGAGTGATGTTTTGGGTCCCCTGGAATTGATGTCACTTCAGAATCTAATAATCCCAAAACGTCTGATCATTTCCTTTTCCTCAGTGCACAGTGTGTCAGTCAGGGTTCTCTGGAGAAACAGAACAGGAGAGATCTGTAAATGTGATATTTATAAAGGTGTCTTGTGAACCATGGAAATGGAAGAGTCCAAAATCCATGGGGCAGGCTGTGAAGCTGGCAGCTCTGGTGAAGGGTCTGGACGGGGCCACAGAAAGGCTCACCAGGTGAAGAAGCAGTAAAAGAGTCTCTCTTCTTCCTTAAAAGCTTTCAGCTAACTGGATTATCTCATTGTGGGGGACACACCTAAGTTGATCTCAGATGTAATAAGCCACAGATGCAGTCAACTGAGTGATGATTTAATACACCAGCCTTCAGTTTATCAACTAGCCATGAAATATCCTTACAGCAACGGTCAGCCAGTGCTTGCCTGACCAGGCAACTGGGCAGCGTCACCTGGCCCAGTGGACACCAGAACCTCACCTTCACACCCAGTTTACCCTGGTAAAAGGCCATCAGTCTCCTTGGGGAAGGCATGGAGGAAGAATAACAGAATAAATGTGTGGCAGTGTAACAGGGTCCTTCCCCAAGGGTACCTGGCCGTCCCCTCATTCGAGACGCCCTGGGTCTGTAAGCTGTCTCAAGTCTGCTAGTTGATTAAAGGACTCTCTGTTTTTGTAATTCAATTTAGACTTTTGTTCATTTGACATAGAACTCTTCTGCTTATACAGATCAAATAAGAATTTAGTAGACTGCCCATCTATTTCACTTCTAGGTAAATAAAACCTGTCCATGATATACTAACTAACGTGGTAGGTCTCTGCAAGTCCGATAATTTTTTACCATTGCTTTGAGTCCGCTGTCCATTCTGGTGGCCCCGTGCAGTGGCTTCTGCTGACTGGGGGCCCCGTCATCCCCACTGTGTTTTAAGGACTCTGGCTCACGGACAGCTGTTCCCATGTGACATCTGACCTGCAGAGAAGAGCCACAGAGCTCGTCAGGACTCTGGAGCTGGTCCCACACATTTGTTCCCCATGGTTCTGGTTGAAGGCATGTTCTCCGGGCATTCCCGGGTGTGTGAGCAGGCCTTCCTGATGAACCCACTCGAACCTTCCATCTCTCTGAGCCTCTGGACCCCTCATCTCCATTATACCAGGGCAGTTTTGGCATTTCCACCTCAGGTAGTATCAGCTTTTTTTATATATATATTTTTTTATTGAGATATCTTCACACACATACAGTCCATCCACAGAATACAATTAATGGATCACAGTATCATCACATAGTTGTGTATTTTTCACCATGATCATTTTTAGAACACTTTCTTCACTCCAGAATAAGAAATAAAAAGAAAAAAAATTTCATTTCCCAGTACCTGCCCATGCAAAAAAGAAAGAACTCATACATCCCTTCCCCCTTCCCCCTCCCTCTCATTGACCCACAATATTTTAACCTGCCCAATTTTTACCCTTTATCTCCCCCTATTTATTTTTTAATCCTTTTTTTTTTTACTCATCTGTCCATACCCTGGATAAAAGGAGCATCAGACACAAGGTTTTCACAATCACACAGTCACATTGTAAAAGTTACATAGTTACAAAGTCTTCTTCAAGAATCAGGGCTCCTGGAACACAGCTCTGCAGTTTCAGGCAGTTCCCTCTAGTCACTCCAATACCCCATAAACTAAGAAGGGGATATCTATAGAATGTGTAACAATAACCTCAAGGATAACCTCTCAACTCTGAAATCTCTTAGCCACTGAAACTTTATTTTGTCTCATTTCTCTCTTCCCTCTTTTAATCAAGAAGCTTTCTCAATCCCATGGTGTCAGGTCTCATGTTGCCAGGGAGGTTTACATCCCTGGGAGTCAGGTCCCACATAGAGGGGGAGGGCAGTGAGTTCACCTGCCAAGTTGGCTTAGAGAGAGAGGCCACATCTGAGCAACAAAAGAGGTTCTCTGGGGTGACTCTTAGGTTAATTTTAAGTAGGCTTAGCCTGTCCTTTGCAGGAATAAGTTTCAGAGTGATGAACCCCAAGATCAAGGGCTCAACTTCTTGAATTGCTTGTCCCCACTGCTTGTGAGAATATCAGAAATTCCCCAGATTTGGAAGTTTAATATTTCCTTCTTTTTCCCCAGTCCCCTAAAGGGACTTTTTCGCCTTTTGATCCATGTTTCGACCAGCCACCCAAACAGGCTGTTAATGCCCTTTCTAACCCCTTGAGCTGCAGCACTGAATGCAGAGTCTCTGCTTAGTGGGGCCTTATCAGTACATTCAGCTTGATCCAACTGTATATTCCTTCCTCCGTTATCCCACATCCTTAATATCGATTCCCACGCATATTCCCCTGATTCTGTCTGCATTAATTGAAAAACTCATGCAGTCCTTTGGCATATAGTGAACCTCCTCCTGGGTCACACTTTCTACCTCACCTTTCAGGGCCTGTTGGGACTTTAGGCTAGTTACAGGTTTTGAAGAAAACCTTCAAAGGATGGGTCATGAAAAGGATTCAAAGTATCTTTCAAGCCAGCTATCTCAGGGCTTTCTGTTGCAGTTTAATCCGGTAAAACAGAATTCATCGTTCCAGAAGAGCAGTGAGAGCTGTTTCCCCAGGGGAGGAGGTTACAGGTGTCATAGGCACTGAAGGGTTAATGTCTTCAGGTGGAGTTTGGATGTCTGACTTCTCAGGGCCGGGAAGCTGTTTCCTTGGGGCAGGCTGGAGGCGAGGAAGCTGGTTCCTCGGGACAGGCCACTGCAGGTCCATCTAGCAAAGACTCAGCAGAACCCAGGGTTCCCGTGTCCCCACTGCCGTCATTATCAGCCCACGTGTCCTCTTCCCAAGGTTCATGATCCAGTTGTTTCCACTCGATGCCCCCACTTTAACAGCAGACACCCTGCGAGGTGAGATTTTAGCTTATGTTGTAAATCTGCTACTCGCACAGTGAGACTCTGGGTCTGGTTTTCAGAGATCTCAAGTCTGCGGCCACAGGAAATAAGATTTTCTTTCAGGGCACACATGGAAACTCTTACATGTTTCATATGGTGCTTAAGCTGCACACTTGAAGCCTTCAGCCCATCTCTTTCACTCATCCCTGCATCTAGCCTATCTAAGAACAAGCAGCCAACATCATTACACCATTGAAGTCTACAGAACCCTACTGAGCTGCAGAGCACGCTCATCCAGGGCCCTGCCTCGTGCGAGTGTGCGAGTGTCAGACTCAAATGGCGACAGAACACCAACTGCGGAGATCTAAGATTCCGTTTCTCAAGAACCACTGCCAGTACCAAAGCTGCAGTCATCAGGGTTCTGTAGAGAAGCAGAACCAACAGGACCTATCTATAAGTAGGAGATTATAAAGTGTCTCACGCAACTGTGAGGATGCACGAGTCCCAGTTCTGTAGAGCAGGCTACGAGCTGGCAACTCCAATGAAAGTTCAGGTGTCCGCTTGACCAGGTGCCAGTGCCCAGTTGTCCTGCTGTGAACTTAAATCATCAGTGTGTGAATTTCATCTGTGGCTGATGCCATCTGTGTTGGCTAAGGGGAGTGCCTTCCGCCGTGAGTGACATGTAATGTGATTAGCTGGAGGCTCAGAAGGAGCGGTCAGGAGAGAGAAGGAGCTCAGTGCAGCCCAGTACCATGGATCCAGAGCTGGCTCAGACCCAGACCTCTGGGGACGCGGGAAGGAGCCCTCCAGGGAAAGCCATCTGAACCCGGAAGCTGGGAGGGAAAGCCAGCAGACGTCGCTGTGTGCCTTCCCACATGAGTAAACCATAACTAAATAAATCCCCGTCGTAAGCCACTCCATTTCTGGTGTCTCGCATCCTGGCAGCATTAGCAAACTAAAACGAGGGTCTCTGATGAATCCCCCAGGGGAGACTGGCCAGCTGAAGTAGAGATGCCAGTTCTCTCTTCTGACTGCTGCAGTTGTCAGCTCTCCCTTAAGCACCTCCAGCTGATAGGATTAAATGCTGGCCTTGCGGCACACGGCGTCCTCCGTGGATCACACGTGTCGTCAGCCACAGGTGTGCTCAGCAGCTGATGACGTAAGTCTGCAGGATGCCCTGCAGTCACCGTCAGGCCAGTGCTTGCCGGCCCACACACTGGCCCTCACCTCGCCAGGTGGACCCCTGAACCTGGTGTCACACCGTCTTGTATTAGTGCCCGTGCCTGCCACCGTCACCGCGCCTATGTCAAGGTGCTGTCGTTAATGAGGCCCACAGTCCCCGGGGCTCGCACTGTCATGCTGCTGGCGGGTCGTGACAGACGCCATGTCACACATCCGCCTTGAGGCATCATTCAGAATTGCTCCGCCACCCCAGGAAGGTCTGGGCCCACCTCCCCACCCACCTCCCTCCAGGCGCCGCCCACCTCACCGTGCACAGGGCCCTGCTCCCGGGCTGCAGGTCCTCCTGGACGCCCACCTGGTCCACGAGCCCGGCCGCAGGGGATGCTGCCTCCCCTCCCGGGGTGAGGGCTGCCATGACAGAGGCTTCCACATCCCTGCTGCCCAGGACCACGGGGACCCACCCGTGTGAGGGGAGCAGACACTGGCCTCCGCAGGCAGGCGGCATGTGCACTGCCACTCCTGAGGCACGGGCAGGGTGGGAACACAGCAAGCGATGCGCCAAGTGCCCCTCTCTGGCCAGAGTACGGTGCCCAGCGCTCACCACCGGCTAGCTGGAGCATAAGCCCTTTGCAGGTGAAGAATCCAGAACCAGCCTCTGTAGGGTCTCCGGGCAGACCCCAGCTGCAGCCTCTGCCACCTTCGTGCCTCCTCTGGCCCGTGAGCACACCAGGCACAGCCCCCCGCCCCTTGCCAGGCACAGGGCCCCCTTGCCAGGCCCACCTTCCCAAGGCTGAGAGACCCCAGGCGTCCCTGCGCTCCCCGGCCTCTGGTGCCCCTGCTGGTACTGTGGAGTCCCGGCACTTTATGTGTCTTTGTATTTTCAGCCACGTAAGAAGTAAGGGCTGCATTGCAGGTGTAAAGGGTGGCCGTGCTGGCGCGCGCCGCACCCCCCACCTGCACTGCCCATCCGGACCCCGTCCTGCAGCCGCCGTCCCTTCCACGTGGAGCAGCCGCTTCGCCTGTCGCAGGGCTGGTCTGCGGTGACAGGTTTCAGCCTCTGTATCTGGGGTGGCCTTGTCTCTCCTTCATCTGTAGAAAACGTACTGCCACTCACAGAGCCCGTGTCAGGCGGTCTTTATTCTCTTTGTGCCTTTAACCTGCTGTCCCGCTGCCCTCTGGCCCCGTGGCTTCAGGTCTTACTGGGGGTCTCTGTGCTGAGGAGCTGCCCGCCCCTCCCCGCTTTTAGCGCTCTCTCCTCGGCTTCAGGTCTTAGCACGCTGTGCTCCTTTGGTGGCTCTCAGAGTCCCTCCTGCTTGGCGTTTGTTGTGCTTCTTGGATGTTTATATTCAGCTTTCACCAGATTTAGGAACTATGGGGCCATTCTTTCTCCAAGTCCTTTGTCTCCTTCTGCGACTCCCGTAATGTGGACGGTGGCAGCCCGTGGGGACCCGCAGCCTCCGCGGCTCTGACCATCATCTCTTCTGCTGCCCCAGAGGCTGTCGGACCCTCTAGGAAGCTCTAGGAAATCCCTGTGCTTTCCGTCCCCAGAACTGGAGTAAGTTCAGCTTTATAATTTCTCTCTCTGCTGAAATTCTCATTTTTTCATACCTAGTTTTCCTCATTTCCTTTAGACCTTGCCCTGCTTCCCTTTCCTTTGTCCTGTCTAAGGAGCTGCCCCAAGAGCTCTGGCCGGCACCGCCACGGCCTCTGCTGGGGCCTCTGCCAAGTTCTTTACCCCTGGACTGGACCGTACTTTCCCGCCTCTTTGCATGTTTTTATTTTTTATGAGAACAGGGCTTTCTGAATACTATGTTAAAGCTGCTCTGGAAATGTAGTTCTCCTGCTCCTCAGGAACTTCTGATTTTTCCTTTTTGAGAGCTGGAGCTATATATATTTTACTTTTCCAAACCTTTTTTTTTTTGCATGGATAGGCACGGGGAATTGAGCGTGGTCTCCAGCATGGCAGGCGAGAACTCTGCCACTGGCCACCATGGCCTGCCCCCAAACTATTTTTGCGGAGAAAATTCCTTGATTTTATCATTTGGTCACTGAAGTTCCTGTTTCATTATCTCTGTGATCACCCAGTGAGCTGACATAAATTTTGCAAATTAATGAAAATTTAAAATACAAAACATGAAAAAAATTTAAGAAAAGCAAACAAATAAATATAAATGGAACAGGTGCTCTGCCTCTTTATGTCTCCCAGCAACTGCTGGTGGGAAGGAGCCAAGGCTGGTGCCTGCAGTGCCCCCTCCCCACCTCCAGGACAGCCTCCCTTTGCAGGCCCAACTTCTGGTGGGTGAAGTTTTCTCTGCCTGTCCTGGCATCAGCCAGGAGCAAGATAGAACTTCCCACTCTGCCATTTTGTGCCAACCCGACCCTTGTCATTGTGTGTGTGTCCATGAGAGGGAGGGAGAGAAGGGAGAGGGGAGAAGGGGGAAGAGAAAGGGGGAGAGAGAAGACAGAAGAGATGACGGAAGAGAGAAAGGGGGAGAGAAAAGGGAGAGAGAAAGAGAAAGAGGAAAGAGAGAAGGGGGAGAGAGGGTGGGGAGTCTGCAGTGTGCGCCTGGCGACCCCTGCCCACCCTCGGAGTGCTGAGCCGTCCCTCCTGCTGGGGGTGGGCAGTGAGGCCCCCATCCCATGGAGCCACGAGGCAGAGGGACAGAGGGGCCAGCCTTAGGCCAGAGAGCTGCCTCGGGAGGCACCCGAGAAACCGGCCTGGGTATAACAGGAGCAGCTGGCATCGGCTGAGCTGGGGCCCAGGGAACTAGGGCCCGTGACTGAGACGAAGGGTGGAGGGGCCGGGAGGAAACGGTGCCAGACCCAGGCCTGCCCATGCTGCCCCTGCCCCCTTGATGTGGCCGCCTGCCCGGGTGTGCCCCAGCCTGGAGTGCAGATGTAGGAACGCGGGGGGATGAGCGCACCTGGAGGAGGAGACGCCACTCAGTCTAGGGGGTCGCCCCTTCCCCACCGGGGTTGGATGGTGGACCCTCTGCTCCCAGGGCCAACTTCATGGGCCGCTCTAGGAGGTGTCCAGCCAAGGTGCGAGCGCCTGCCAGTGCCAGCTGCCCGCAGGGGAGCACACAGTCCTGGATCCCACAGTGGGAAGCCTGGAGGGTGCGGGGAGCGGGGCCTGGTTTCCCGTTCGTGCCTGGTGGGGTGTCCCTGTTTGCACCTTGCTCCACCCAGGCTCGGCTTGCACAGCTGTCCCGGGAGGGGCTCGCGGGCCGTGGGTCCCCTGGGCCTGGCTCCCTCGCCCAGTGCGCGGCGGGATGGCACCTCAGGGCCTCTGCGGGAAGGCCCTGCCCGCGCGGTGGCTTTACGCTCGGCCCTTCCGGGCTGTGTCGAGCTTGTTAGGGGAGCGTGACCTTTACATAAGCCCTTTGGCCTTCTAACTCACGCCTTCCCTTTCCATGAAATCAATCACTGGTCACTGGGCGCAGTCTGGGGGCCGAGTGTGGGGTGCAGTGTGGGTGTGGGGCACGGTGTGGGGCCCCCCAAGCAGGCTTCTCTGGCAGTGGGGGGCAGTTTCAGGACAGCCTGGAGCGGGCGCAGGTCATGGCTGTGTCTGCGATGCTGAGGCCACTTTCCTGAGTCCCAAGGGCCCGGCACAGTCGCACAGGGCGGCCCAGCCTGATTTCAAGTCATCAAGGAGACGCCTCGCCCCAGCTGCACTTGGGGGTCCCCAGGACCACTGCCTGGTTCAAGGAAGCGTGGGAGGACGAGCGCTCAGAACAGCCGGTCGGCCTCCCCTCCAGCAGAAGGCAGGGTCAAGTCTCCCGAACAGTGCGCACGGGGTGGGGGCCCAGGTGTCTCGGCTCCCCGGGAAGCATCACACAGGCCAGCGGGCCCAGCGCGGTACCTGGGGCCTGCCCGGGGTGGTCGCGTCGGCCGCGCAGCCAGGGCCCCGTCCTGAGGCCTTGTCCAGACGTGCGGCTCAGAGGGTCCTGGGAGGCGCCTGCCCCCGAGCCCTGCCCTGGACCCGGCCCTGGGACTTGGGCCCCAGCCGCTCCCGGGCCTCCGTCTGTCAGTCCCTGAACGCCCTGCGAGGGGCTCTGGGTGACGGCGCCACTCCTTTGCACCGGAGACGGGGCATCAGACCCGCGCCGCAGGGAGAGGCTGCCTTTGCCCTGCCCCTCCTCTCACCCCAGGTTCCCCAAAAAGGGCAGTCGGAGAGGCCGGAGCCGACGGCCGGGATTGCCTGGGCGCCAGCCGCCCTGTGCGAGGGGCTCGTGCCCAGGAGGGCGCAAGGGTGCCCCCGTCCTCCCTCTGTCAGCCCTGAAGGCACCAGGCGCCTTGACACCTCCTGAAAGGTGACAAATGAGACCATCGGCCTGAGGGGACCCCAGGTCTCCACTACCTGGGGGGCCGCCCTCCCCTGCTTACAATAGGGACCTCCCTGCAGCCCTCGATGCCCACACCCTAGCCCTGAAGGCCTTGACGGCCCCTGGCGCCCTGCTGGCCACTCCGGGGGCTGTAACAGGGTCAACCTGGGGCTCCAGCAGCAGCCTCCAGAGGAGTCAGAGATGCTTGGGGCCTGGACCAGACTATGGGACGGGCGGCAGCCCCGGGCCCTGCTGTAGAAGGGGCGGGACTGCAGGAGACGCAGCCATGGCTCAGGGCGGGGCTGGCGCTTGGTCTGCAGCCGACACTCTCACCCCCGACGTGGCATGTGCAGGTCTCCCTCAGAGCGCAGTAGGAGAGCAGGGCCAGTCTGGGAAAGCTGCCCTGGGTGCCGGGCCTGGGCCTCTGGGCTCGAGGCTACCTGTGAGCCGTGGTGCTCTCTGCCGCAGCAGTCAGAGCCCCAGGGTGACTGGAGGCCCACCCCTTCCTTCTGCCCTGTTCTATCAGCCCAAGCATCTGCGCCGTCTCCTGGGTCCCGAGATCCCTCAGCCTCGAGCTCCTCTTCCTCCGCGTGCTTGGGGCTCCCTCTGCCCGGCCTCAGCAACCAGGGAGATGGCGGCTGCGGGGTCTCTGCAGACCACCGAGCTCTGCCGGGTGGTGGTGAGCAGGGGTGAGGCAGGCCAGGGCGGTGGTCCCAGAGGAGGGGGGCTACAGTCCCCGCCGAGCCCTAGAGGGACAGGCCCTTGGGGAGAAGTCCAGTTCTCTCCCTGGGAGCACAGCCAGAAGGTGGAAATAAGCCGGGGGCTGCAGTGGGACAGTGGTCTGTGTGTCCCCTGGGTGGAATGGCCAGCCCCTCCCAGGTCTCTGCTGTGCAGTCTACATGGCACCCCCAGCACTCCCGGACTTGGGGCGAAAAGGGACTGTTTCCCCTCAGCAGTGCTCTAATGAGCCCAGAAGGCTGGGGCGGCCCTGCTGCCGGGGGGCCAGCACGGTGGAGGCGCCGATGGCCGAGGTGCAGCAGGGCCTCCGAGGAGGGGCTTCTGGCTCCAGGCTTCCCCGGGAGCCTTGCCTTTGTTCGCCGGGGCTTCTGCGTAACAGTTTGTTTGTCTGGAGCAAGGTCTCAGCCACCAGGCACACGCGCGTGCATGTGTGCTCGTGGCTCGCACATTGCGTGTTCACACGTCCGCCTGTTGCACAGTCAGTGCTCACGGCGCCCTTACTGTTGAGGCCCTGCAGGGTGACACTGCCTGTGCCAGCCCGTCCTGGAGACGCGTGTCCTCCTCGCAGCCGACATAATACTTTTGTGTTTTTGTGGCCCCACGGAGAGGACGTGTGCGAGGAGGGCTGCGGGAGGTGTGAGTCAGAGCCCTCGGCCACGAGCTCGGCGTCCATGCAGCAGGATGCACACTCACCAAGCCGCCTGCAACAGACACACAGAACTGCGGTGGGGGGGCGGCAAGGGCTACCCTCCCCGAGGGCACGGCCCAGCATTCGCTCACCCACCGTTCCTGGACATGAGGTGACCGCTGTCACAGGTGGAGCAGCGGCGTGACTAGCCCCTGCTGTGGACGGGCGAGATGGTGTGGGGTTGCCTGGGAGCCATGCCCAGCAGGGCGCAGGCCAGGTGGCTGCTCGGGGGCAGCGCTGGGAGCACCCCGGGGACTCCCTTTGCAGGTTTCTGCCCCCCGCCTGTGAAATTGTGGCGCAGTAATAGTTAACACGTGTGGTGCACATCCCGCTTGAATTCTAACCACAGCCCCAGAGTTTTGCGGGACGGTTCCCCCAGCACCATGAGGGGAGCTGAGGCTGCAGGGCCGCAGCGGCAGCTCAGGCCACTGGTCATGGGGCCCACCAGGACTGCTGCCGGCTTTCCTGCCCACCCCTCAAGTCGCCTCGGACACCGCTGGTGAAATAAAGCAGCCCAGGTGCCCTGCACAGCATCCACGGCCAACCCACTGGCTAAGGTTAGGTCCATGTGCCAAAAGAGGGACCACCGGGGCCCTGCAGCCTCACCTGTCGGGACCACCAGGCCCCCCCGCCACAGCCTCACCTGTCGGGACCACCAGCCCCCCCCCGCCGCAGCCTCACCTGTCGGAACCACCAGGCCCCCCACAGCCTCACCTGTCGGGACCACCAGCCCCCCCCCTGCAGCCTCACCTGTCGGGACCACCAGGCCCCCCACAGCCTCACCTGTCGGGACCACCGGGCCCCTCCCCCCGCAGCCTCACCTGTTGGGACCACCAGGCCCCCCACAGCCTCACCTGTCGGGACCACCGGGCCCCCCGCAGCCTCACCTGTTGGAACAGTGTCCCGGTGACAGCACAGCCACTGCCCCGGCCCCATCCATGAGGCCCCCTCAGCACCTGGGCTGCCCCCTAGAGAAGCCCATGTCCCTGGAGGGACATGGTGGGCTCAGGACCAGGGACCAGAGGGCAGGATGACCACAGGCTGTGAGGACCCTGGCCAGACAGACGGAAGTCGAGGGAGACTCAGGGCTGGACGGTTTCTGCAACAGCAAAGAATACAGAATCATTAATTCTGTTTTCCAAATTAGTCCAGCGAGAGCCGTGAAGCCACAGTGCCTCACATCACACTTCATAAACTCCTGTCGAAACCCATAAAACTGGTGGGTGAGCAGCTCCCCCTCCTGCCAGGTCCTCATGGGACGTCCACCGTTTCATAAGCTCAAAATTCCTCCCCCGTCACCAGGAGTGAGACAGCTTTAAGGACAATGAAGAAATAAAGGCGCTGTGGCACTCGGCCTCCGTCTGGGAGACAGAGGTGAGCACTGAGCCTGCTCCTGGCCTTGGGCTTGACCACTGGCCGGGCGCCTGCACTGCCACCGGCCCCTGAGGGTCAGCCCGGGCAACCTTGGGCCTGAGAGCGAGGTGCCAGCTCCTCGGAGCCCCTCGGGTCCCCTCCAGCCACGTGCGCCCTGACCAACCCCAGGGGCATCCCCTGGCCCTGCAGCCAGGCCGCCCCCACAGGCACACCCAGGCTTAGGGACCTGTGGCCTTCCTCTGACTTCTACAGGCTTCTTCGAAGGCCCACGTCTAGCTTTTAAGTCCGCAGCTTTGTTGTAGCCACAGGTGAGTCCGGCGGTGCCCTCTTCTCCTATTTCTGAAATAGCTGCCTGAGGCCGGGACCATTTATTCTTTGGAGACTCACCGGGACATGCCTGTGAGGTCGTGGGGGACACAGAGCTTCGGGGGGGAGCACCCGACACCCTTTCCATCGGTTCAACAGCCATCACTTTGTTGGGGTCCCTCTTCTCCCACCAATTTGGGCATTTCATATTTTTTCCAGAAATGTAACGGTTTGGCTAGGTGTGCAGTTAGCACTGGACTTTCTCAAACTGCTTTTATCATCACTGTTCCATGGGGATTTTACTTTTTTCATGGTGCTTTTTGCCTGTTTGCTGCTTGCTTCGTTTTTTTCTTGAAGTCATTCCAGAAGGTTCTCTCTTTCCCTTGGTTTTGGAGGCCCTGCTCCGGCCTCATGCATCTTTCAGACTCTCGGGCCATCCTTGTTCCCTGTCTCGCCGCGCCCCGTTCCCGTCTGTTTTCTCCTCATTTCGTTTCTGGGAGGTGGGGAGGGGCATCCGGGCCTCTGGCCCCACTCCCCAGTCATGAATTCCCTCCTCCTGGCGTGGTGAGGCGGCCCAGTTCCTTCTGGGCTGTTTGGGTGCTGCCCCTCGGGAGCGTGCCGTGCCCTCCCTTCCCACATCCCTGCTCCCCACTGCTCCAGGCCCCCGGGCTGGGGCCTCATGGCTGCTCCAAGGCCAAGTCCCCTCTCCCCTGCCCGGGAGCCCTCCTCCCCGCCCACACCCGTCCTTCACACCCCTCCCTTCCCGAAGCCTCGGGGGGCCCAACTGAGGGGACCCCTCAGCTGCCCTGCTGTCCATTAACCCATCGAGCTGCGTCAGCTATTAAGATGTTTACATCCACAGCTGAAAGGTCACAAGGAGAAAAGAAGACAAAACTTCGTTCGGATGGCTCAGACCTAAACCATAGCTAAAACTGTAATACTTTACATCTTCGTAACCACGTAGTAGGCAAAGATTTCTTAGACAAGACACAAGAAACACTAGTTGTAAAATTTCAAAATAAATTAGACTTCATAAAAAGTTAAAACTTTAACTCTTTGATAAAGAAAATGAAAAGAAAAGCCACCAGCTGGGGGAAAATAATCACTATAAATATAGAGAGATATATCTGACAAAAGACTTGTATCCAAAATATAAAAAGAACTCTTACAGCTCAGTCATAAGAAAACAGCCCAGTTTTTTTTTGTTTTTTTTGTTGTTGTTGTTTATTTTTTTTGAATGGTGAAAGACTTGAGCAGACACTTTACCAAAGAAGATCCACGAATGGCCAGTAAGCCCTGAAATGACCGTCAGCATCGTCGGTCCACGGGAAATGCGGGGGGCCCCGAGGAGAGGGCACTGCCCGGCCCTGGGAGGGCTGAGAGCAGAAGCACTGGCACTCTGGGTGCTGGCCAGGCCGGGGGCAACTGGGAGTCTGGGGCTCTGGGCTGGCATGGCCAGGTCGCATGGAGCTAGTGCCCGTCGGTGCCTCGCCTGCTGCACCGCGAAAACTGGACACAGCAGTCCCAGGTGGGCACGGGCCGTGCATGGGCCTTTTGGCAATACCAAGTCTTCTAACCCATGAACAGGGGTTGTGCTTACTTTTTTATATTTTCTTTAACTTCTTTACTTTTTTTTAGCAATGTTTTGTGTTTCCCAGTATATAAACCTTTCACCTTCTTAGTTAAATGTATAGTAGATGATTCTCTTGGAGGCTGTTGTAAATGGAATTGTGTCTTTAATTTCTTTTCCAGTTGCTGGTGTATAGAAGCACTGCTGATTTCCCTATGTTGACCTTGTACCCTGAAACTTTGCTGAATTCGCTCTAGTGGTTTTTCTCTAGATTCTTTGGGATCTTCTAAATGTAGGGTCACGTCATCTAAGAGTCGAGGTGGTCGTTTCGTCCTCCCCACTCTGGGTGCCTTTGGTCCCTTCTCTGCCTCAGGGCCCTGGCGGGCATCGCAGCAGAGTCGCATGGCATGGCAGCTGGCAGCCTGGTCTGTCTCCCGCCCGGGGGAGGCTTGCGGTCCTGTGTGGGGCCCATGAACAGGGGTTGTGCTTACTTTTTTATATTTTCTTTAACTTCTTTACTTTTTTAAAGGCTGCGGGCTTTCCCCAGAGGAGGGGCCCTTCCTCCCCTCCTTTGCGGAGTGTGCCATCGTGGCGGGGTGTGTGGGCACTTGGGAAGCGCTGTTGGGGGCCCTCCTCTCAGCCTCTGCTCTGGCCATTGGGCAGGTCACGTCCTTCTGCCCCTGGGTAGATTGGGGGCGCCCACTTTGCCGGTCACAGTGTCCCCGGGTCCGCCTGCCGCTGCCACCATGGCGCTGAGGGTTCCTGCTGCGCTGCTCCCTCTGCGGAGTCCCAGGGGGCAGCTCCCGCCAAGGGCCGATGCGCTGCAGGGTCTGTGGAAACTCTCCCTGGCAGGGGAAGGACGCGGCAGCAAGGAGAGGCCTGGCCTTAGAGGCGGTGCCAGGGCCCAAATGCACAGGTGTGTCAGGCCCCGCACGGGCCCCACTGCCACAGTCGAGCCCCCCATGACCCCCTCGAGTGGCACCTGCACTGCCTGTGGGGCCTGAGGCGGGGCAGGTGGGGCTGGGGACCCCACTCCTCCACGCTCCCTGCACCTCCTGGCACAGAGTCAGCTGGCCCTCAGGCCACGGCCCTGGTTTGTCCCTGAACCGCAATCGCGGCCTGGTATGGCCACTTATTCTTGGGGGGCCTGCTGGGCCATCCTCGGTTGCCCACCGCCCTGTTGATGGGGGGCGGGGTCCTGCGCACCCACCATGGCCCCCCCCATGTGGCTCCCCACCCACCTCCAGACTTCATGCTGAGCCCTAGGCTCCCGGGAGCGCCCCGAGTGCCCTGGCCAGCACCTTCACCTTCAGTGCAGTCTGTGCACCTGCCCTCAGAGAAGTGCCCCCATGGGTCGGGCAGCCACCCTCCCCTGGACATGGCCGGGCAGGGCTGAGATGGCAGAGGCTGCTGAGCTCGGTGGAGGCACTTGGTCCCCCAAGGTGTGTGGTCAGGTGGAGCCTGGATGCCCGGGAGTTGCAGGGTCCCCCTGGCCTCCCAACATGTGATTCTCACTGGGGTCCAAGAACCCCGTCCCTGGTTCCTCTGCTCAGCCTCAGAGGTGGTCCTCATCGTCAGCTGCTCCTCTCCACCCTAGGTGATCCTCTTCGTCAGCTGCTCCCTCCCCCAGATGATCCTCTTTGTCAGCTGCTCCTCTCCACCCTAGGTAATCCTCATTGTCAGCTGCTCCCTCCCCAGGTGATCCTCTTTGTCAGCTGCTCCTCCCCACTGTAGGTAATCCTCATCGTCAGCTGCTCCCTCGCCCAGGTGATCTTGTGGTCAGCTGTTTCCTCCCCAGATGATCCTCATCGTCAGCTGCTCCCTCCCCAGGGAGTTCTCATTGTCTGCTCCTCCCCATCCCCAGGTGATCCTCATCATCAGCGGGAACCTGAGCTTCCTGAACTGGCTAACCATTGTGCCCAGCATCGCCTGCTTTGATGATGCTGCCTTGGGGTTCTTGTTCCCCTCCGGACCTGGCAGCCTTAAGGATCGAGTCCTGAAGATGCAGAAAGAGGAAGCCCGGGGGGTCCAGCCCGTGCAGAGATTTGGTGGGTGAACCCTGAGGGGCGGGCCCAGGCTCAGCCCACAGCTCTGAGGCCTCCGAGAGTGCAGAGCCCAGGCCCACGGCACCAGCCCTCCCTCCCCAGGCTCTGAGGGGACTCGGGGGCGGGAGGCAGCACCTGGCTTTCCTGCAGGGTGGGGAGGCCCAGCGTGCCCAGCACTCCTTAGAAGTGGAGGTGGGCAACCTCAGAAGGTGCTGCTTGGCTCAGGGTGGCGGGGTGGGTGCCCTTTTGGGAGTTTGCAGCCCACACTGCCAACTGGCACCCCTGGGCTTCCATCAACCCAAGGGGCCAGGACAGAGGGTGGGTCTCCCGGCAGGCGGCCCAGGGCCCTGTGGTTGGGAGGCCCTGAGGATGCTCCCAGCGCAGGCGGAGCCTCGTCCCTCTGCCCCACTGAGCCCCTCTCGTCGTCCCTCCCCCCACCCTCCAACATAGGCTGTGTGGTGCGGCGGGTTGCCAACCTCTCGCTGGGCGTCCTCGTCACCTACCTCAGTGTCCCCGTGGTCCTCAACCTGCTGAGTTCCAAGCAAGTCATGAACACCTCATTCAACTCCCTCAGAATCGTCAACACCTACGGGGCCTTTGGAAGGTACCAGGACCCAGGGGGGCTCCCCCAGCCATGGCCTCGAGCCCAGGGGGCTGTGTCCTCACAGCCGGTTCCCACGTGGCCCTCCGAGGCCCCAAGAACCCCAAGGAAAACACGGCCCTCCCCAGCCTCCCGGAGCACCCTTGGTGTGGACAGGGGCTGCGGGCTCCTCCCGGAGCACCCTTGGTGTGGACAGGGGCTGCGGGCTCCGCCCTCCTCGCAGCCCGCTGCGGGTGCCTGGTCTGGGGGCTGCCTGCCGCACCCCACCTGGACCTGACCCCGCCTCCCCCACAGCATCACCAAGGAGAGGACTGAGGTCATTCTCCAGGGCACCACCAGCCCCAACGCCAGTGCCCCCGACGCAGTGTGGGAGGAGTACGAGTTCAGGTGCAAGCCAGGAGCCCTGGACAGGCGGCCCTGCCTCATCTCACCCTACCACTACCGCCTGGACTGGCTCATGTGGTTCGCAGCCTTCCAGGTACTGCCTGGCCCCGGCTTCCCAGGTTCTGTCCACGGCCTGTGCAGCCCTCTCCTTCCCTCGTGCCCGGAGAGCTTCATGGTGCTGGACACCTGTGCAGGCCCAGGTGATGCACAGGTGCCAGTCCTGAAGGCACAAGGGGTTGGTCCAGGTGACACTCAGGTGCCGGTCCAGGTAATGCCCAGGTGTCAGCCAGGTGATGCACAGGTGAAGGCCCAGGTGTCCCCGCACCCCGTTGCAGCCTGAGCACCTGTCCTCTCCTCTGTAGACCTACGAGCAGCACGAGTGGATCATCCACCTGGCGGGCAGGCTTCTGGCCAACGACGCTGAGACTCTGTCCCTGCTCGCACTCAACCCATTTGAGGGCAGGGCGCCCCCCAGGTAAGACTGGCCTCTGCCGCAGCACCTCCCCTCCAAGCCATCTAGCCAAGAGGCAGCCCCCAGGGGCTCTCCCCAGACCCAGCATCCGCCCCGGGGCCGGGACAAGGAGGCTCACAGGATGGACGAGGGGCTGAGGGCCGGGGAAGCACAGGTGGAGCCCACTGTCCCAGAAACCTCTTGAGCATGGAGGCCAGGGCACAGCACACCTTCCTAACGGGCATCCGAAGCGGAGTTATTTTCGCTCCCTGCTAGCTTGCGGCCTGGGAAGGGCTGCTCCTGAAGCCACGCAGCTTTAGGCTCCGAGTCAGCGTGTGCAAGGGCATCAGGGTCATGCTGACCGCAGGCGCTGGCGTTGAGGGGCCGCGTCACAGCCGGGTCCTGGAGGCGGTGGACGGGTCCCTGCACTGTCCAGGTCACTGACCATGGAGCCTCTCAGGCCCCACCTGTGGGACAGAGGAGACCCTTCCCGCGACAGCGTGGTCTGCGCGCTCTCCCACCTGGCCTCGCCCTCCAGCTCCTGCAGCCACCTGCAGGGGCCGCAGGCTACACACACCTCGGTCACTCTGCTTCGTCCCTGGGGGCCACTGCAGCCCTGGGGGGGGGGTCACTGCAGCCTTGGGGGGGTCACTGCAGCCCTGGGGGGGTCACTGCAGCCCTGGGGGAATACCACAGCCCTGGGGGAATACCACAGCCCTGAGGGGATCACCACAGCCCTAGGGGGGGTCACTGCTGCCCTGTGTGGGCACTGCTGCCCTGAGGGGATCACTGTTCTCCCCTGAGGGGTCCCTGCTGTCCTGGGGGTCAGTGCATCCCCCAGGGGTGGGTGCTGCAGTCCCCAGTACTGGTTCCCAGTCTGAGTCCAGGTGCATGAGTGTGTGCTGGGTGAGGCCTGCACCCTGTGGGAGCCCCCAGAACCCCCAGAACCAGAGCCCAGCAGCAGTGGCTGAGGGTTTGGGAGGGCAGCGGCTTTGATGTGCAGTGTCATGCCACAAGTCCTCGCCTCAAGGGGTGCCACAGCCTGCGGGTGCCCTACCCAGTGTAGCACTAGCCCCTCAGAACTGCCCCGTCTCAGGAGGGCACTCGCTGGCTCTGTCCCCTGCCGGCCATGCTAGGCAGCAAGGCTGAGGATGAGTCGTGAGGCAGAGGTCCCCTGGGGGGGCCCTACTAGTGCTGGGGGGCAGTCAGGGGAGACAAGACCTCAGCCTTGGCAGCCCATCTTGAGGGTCTTGCTGTCACATGCCACCCCATCAGCCCTGGACATGAGGGAGACGAGCCCCTGGTCCAGACACAGACCATCAGATAACCCGCAGGCCCCGCCCCTAAATATGTGGCCATGGCTGCCGGGCAAGCCGAAGTCATTGATAAGAGACCTCATGTTTCCGCCTGTCCCTCCAGCCACTCTGTCACCACCAAATCAGATGGGGGACGTGGCCCTGTTTTCCTCCAGAAGCACTGAGCAAGAGCCAAGCAGCTGCCCTCCCTGGGGGTGGCAGCAGCTGTCGGGGCCAGGTGAGCCCTAGAGTAGCCAGCGGGGGGGCGCAGTGTAAGGTGCAAGGGACTGGGGCACACCAGGGCAGCCAGCAGGCAGGGGTCCGCAGGGGGCGGCACAGCTGCTGCCAGTGTCTGGCATGCAAGGCTGCAGAGCCCCTTCCCCAGCAATCCCCATGCCCCTCTGCCTGACTGCGCCTGGGGACATGCCACTGGTCCTGGGTTCCCCCCAGCCTGCGGCCCTCAGCGGCACTGCCCAGATGAATGCGGGGGCAGGGAGAGCTCCATGCTCTTGGGAGCCAAGGGACAGGCGGGAGAAAGGCTGAAGCCGCAGGGGCCGAGGCATCTTCTCGGCCCTTGAGGGATGCCAAAATCTTGCCTGAAAAGGCCCTGAGGTTGTGAGAATTGAGTTGTGAAAATCAGTGCATCTTTTGTGGGCAGCAGTGATGAAGCAGCACGGGGGAACATTTTAAAACAGATGAAATACTCTGAAGGGCCCCGCCGCGCACCCTTGGGCTGTGACGTGGTGGCTGCTTGGCGGCTGGATGAGGCCTCGTGGTCAGGGCCCCACCGGGCTCTGCCTGGATGCCGTGGCTTTCAGAGGACGGCCTGGGTGCACTCCCTCTTCCTCCACTAAGCACAACCGCAGTCCTGGACTCTGACAGCTGGGAAGTGGGGAGAAGCAAGCAGACCAGGAGAGACCCAGGACCAAGAAACGGCACGGTGGTGAGTGCCTGTGTTTTCTTTTTGCCTCGTATTTTCTGGTCTCAGAGCTGAAGAAGGCAGCAGCTTGGAAACCCCAGTGGACACAGATGAAAACCCCGACCACAGCCTCCGTTCTCCAGCCAAAGGGCCAGGACAGAAAGCTTGTGTTCCTGCAGACACCGAGAAAGCCCTGTGGCCCCCAGCCCACCCACGCAAGCAGCAGCGCCCAGCATGGTGGCAGAGAAGGCCGAATGGGAAGCCGGAACTCTGTCCCTGTCGGGGAGACTCTGTCAGAAACATGGAGCCCCACCCTTCTTGGGCGCCAGCGCAGGCCACGTGGGAAACCCGGCCTCTACGCCCACCTGGCAGTAAAGAGGCAGGGCCCCTTCTTAGAAGCTAAGCCAAGTCTACATGAGACCCAGAATCTCAAATACAACACCCAGAATGCCCAGGTTTCAGCTGAAAATCTCTCCGGACCCCAATAACCAGGAAAATCCCAGACTGGATGGGAACAGGCAAATGCCAGGATGATGGCGAGGTTGGGTTTCTGTGAAGACTGCAGAGCCATAGAAGGGCTTCAGCTAGCAGTTATGAACATTCTTGAAACAACTGAAAAATAGAGAATCTCAGCCAAGAAATAGAAGTTTGTATAACTTGGAGTGGAGGGCAAAAAGGAAACAGCCAGTGAGCTTGAAGATAGAACAGTGGGAATCACCCAATGTGAAGAGAGAGAGAATAGACTGAGAAAAACGAGCACAGCTCCCTCTGAGACCTTCGTAACGAGAGCTGACATTCACGTCGTCAGAGTCCGGGAAGGGAAGGAGAAAGGGCACAAGGCTGGAAAAGTCCTTAAAGAAACAGGACTGAAAGCTTCCCAAATTTGGCAAAAGACACAAACCTAGAGTAAAGAAGCTGAGTGAACTCCCAACAGGAAAACTCCGAAGAAATCCAGATTAACACATATCAATGTCAAACTTCCAAAAAGGAAAGAAACATGAAAGTTGTGAGGCAGAAACACCAACTCATCCACAGGGGAAAACCATTAGAATGATAGCAGATTTTTCAGCACAGTCCTCAGAGGCCAGAGATCTGTGGCACAATTCTCAGGTGCTGAATGAAGAGAGATGCCAATCCAGAATCCTTTATCCAGTGAAAATAGCCTTAATGATGAAGGGGAAATCAAGACATTGTTGGCCTAAAAGAATGGCTATAGCAAGTTCTCTAAGCATGAACCTTGGAGCCTCAGGATAGAAAAAAGCAAAACTGTAGGTAAATACAATAGACTTTCCTTCTCCTCTTGAGTTTTCAAAACGTAGACAGTTGAGGCAAAAGGTATAGCACTATCTGAAGTGGTTCTGAATTTACGTAGAGGAAATATTTAAGAGAGTTTGCAGAGGGCAAAGGGTTGTAAAGGGAGGTGCAGTCTTGACACATCACTCAGACTGGTAAAAGGACACCACCACTGACAGCGATAAGCTATGTATGTACAAAGTACTCCTAGGACAACCACTAAAACATCTATACAAAAGATGCACTCCAACCACAACGCAATTATTTTTCTTTCTTTTCTTTTTATTGTTCATTTAACCCACAGGGAAGATAGGGAAGTGGAAAGCAAGGTGAACAAATAGTACAGAAAACAAAAAATAAAATGGTATACTTAAGCCCTAACACATCAGTAATTACACTAAATGTAAATGGACTGAATGTACCAAAGACAGAAATTGGTGGAGAGCATTTAGAAAATGTGGACGAATTCTATGCTGCCTACAAGAAGCTCCCTTCAGATACAACAATATAAGCAGGTTAAAATAAAAGGAAGGAAAAGATGTATCATACAAACTTTGATCAAAAGGAAGCAGAAGTCAAGTGAAATTATTGCCCTCCCTTCTACAAGGGACATGACGTCCGGGGTAAAAGTCTCCCTGACTGTGTGGGCAGTGATTCCCAGGAATGAGCCTGGCCCCGGCACCATGGAATCAACAATGCCATCCTGACCAAAAGGGAGAAAAGAAGTGTAACAAATAAGGTATCAGTGGCTAAGAGAGTTCAAATAGAGTGGCGAGTGTGCTCACTCTTACGCAAGCTTCAGTTAGACTACCTAACATAGCTTGCCAAACCCCAACCAAAACCATCCCAGCCAGTCCTAAGGCAATATAAAGGTTCTACAAAGGTTCCCTGCATGCACCAGAGTAACCTTCCACAAACCTACAACCTTCAGAAGAGTCCCTGGACCAGGTAAGTCCTGAAACCCAGAGAGCCCAGTCTCTCCAGAACATCAGCTAGTTCCAGCCCTCTATTCCATGTTACCGACTGCCCCTTCCAGCACGAAACATTTAGCGTTTTTTGCGTGTGATTTCTTCTGTGCCCTTGATGATTTTCTGTCCAGTTGTTCTAGACGGAACAACACTTACAGAAAACACCCCGGCAACAGCAGGAAATGCAGGCCACGCACCCTGGGCCATGAACAAACCTCAGCAAGTGTAAAATAACCGGAATCACACTGAGTCTCTGACCCTGCCACGGCAGAAATACACTAGAAAATAGTAAGAGGGAAGTCTCCAAATATTTGAAAACGAAACCACACATGTCTAAATAGCCCATGAATCCGAGAGTGAGTCTCCAGGAAAATCAGAAATGTACACTGAACTGAACGAAAATGAAAACACAACCTATCTAAATTTGTGGAGTGTGGCCGACACAGTACTGAGAGGGAAACTTACGTCACTAACTACTTCTATTAGAAAGAGCAACGTGGTCAAATCAAAGATTTAGTTCCAATCTCAAGAACCTAGAAAGAGAGGATAAAAATAAACCCAAAGCAAGCAGCAGGAAGCAAATAATAAAAATAAGAGCAGGAATCAGTGAAATAAGAGAACAAAAATAGAAAAAAAAATCAATGAAACAAAGAACTTGTTCTTTGAAAAAATATATATCTCTACTAAAAATGACCAAAAAAAATAGAAAGACACAAGTTACCAATATCAGAAACAGAAAGGGGGATTTTACGATGGACCTGTGGACGTCACAAAGACAATCAGGTAATGCTGTGAACAACTCTGTGCACATAAATTTGACAATTTAGACAAAATAGATGAACTCTCTGAAAATCACAACTACCACCGCTCACCTAAAAGTTGAGTTGAAAAAGATAATTTGAATAGATCTACGACTACTGATTGAATTCATCATTTAAAACTCCCAAGAAAGAAATCTCCAGACCCAAATTCTACCTAATGTTTAAAGAAGAATTAACACCAATTCTATACAGTGTCTTCTAGAAAATAGAAGAGAGGGTAAAACTTCTCAATCCATCTTATGAAGCTAGCGTTACTTGATACCAAAACCACAGAGAAGACAGTGCAAAATAGAAAATTGCAAACCAATGTCCACCTTGAATATAGCGGCAGTATCCTTTATGGACAGAATTAAGCAATACTTAAAGAGAATTATACACCATTACCAAGTGGAATTTGTCCCAGGAATTCAAAGCTGGTTCAATATTTGAAAATCACTCAATGAAATACATCGTATTACTAGGCTAACAAAGAAAGACCATATGATCATAACTGATTGATACAGAACAAGCTTTGACAAAATTCAACACCTGTTCATCATGGGGGCAAAAAATCTCTTAGAAAAGTGGGAATAGAAAGGAACTTCCTCAGCTCCGTGATGAGCGTCTGTAAAAGCTCACAGCTGACAACTGCTGAAGGACTAACTGCTTTCCCCAAAGACTGAGAGCAGGAAAGGCTGTCTGCTCTCAGCGCTGGGTCCGGTGCACTGCTGGGAGCTGCAGCCAAGGCAGCCCGGCGAGAACGGGAAACCAAAGGCCGACCCATCATCAAGGAAGAGACGAATCTGCTTGCAGGTGGCATGATCGTCCACACAGAAAAGCCCAAAGAAGCCACGGAAATCTCCCAAAACTACTTAAGTGCGTTCAGCAAGGTTGCTGGATACAAGGTAAACATATAAAAGTCACTTCTATTTCTACGTGAATGAACACACAGACACCCAAATTAAAAATATGATACCGTTCACAGCCACTCAATAAAATGAAATAGTGTACATCTAACCGAGCGTGCCCAGGAGGGTTTGGTCAAGTGGAGACCGCCTGTGTTCGTGGATGGAAGACTGGACATAAGAGAGATGCCGGTTCCCCAAGCTGAGAGAAGGGCTCAGCGAAGCTCCATCAAAATCTCAGCAATTTGTGTAGATGTAGGCACGTCATCCAAAAACGTATATGGGGAGGCAAAGGCATTAGAAGAGCTAAAAGAATTTTGGAAAGGAAGAAAAGTAAGGGGTCCCATCTGCTCCACCGAGTCCTCTTGTACGGCGATCAGGGCCGGGGGCTGGACACACCGAGAACAGGCGGGGCCCAGAGTTAACCCTGCAGAGGTGCCTCCCGGTTCCCGACCAAGATGCCAGGCCGCCAGGGAAGGAAAGCGGGGCCTGCAGCTGATGCACCCCGCGCGGCCGCTCCCTGTGAGGGCCCCTCCTGGTGTGCGGGGCCGGGAGACGCATTGTGGAGCCAGCTGGGGGGCCTTGAGGATTGGTCTTTCTCCCTAGCTCATCTGCAGTGGCAGAGGAGGTGCCCTGACCGGCCTGCCCAGGGGGCCTGTGTACACGTCTCCTCGTGGGGCCTGTGGGGACGCGTCGTGCCCCCCACCCCCAGGGCCCTCGCAGGAGCAGGAACGAGGGGCTCCATGGTGGCTGTGGGGGAGATGCCAGCCCCGCCCAGGCGCCCACCCCGGCCCGCCATGCTCAGCCGAAGGTTCCGGCGCTTTCTCCAGACTGCGTCAGTGCCCAGTGCCCTAATTCTCCCCTCGGTCAGGGCCCCTTCCCCACCCCCTGCCCTGGCGGAGCTGTATCTGTGGGTACAGCCATCGGGGTGTCCTCAGGCCCTCTGGTAGGGACGCAGCTGTCCCTGGCTGTGCCGGCGGTGCACACTCCACGGCACGTGTCTCAGACCCGGCGCCTGGGAGAGGCCTCGGTCCCCAGGGGTCTTGGAGCGGGCAGCGTGGCTGGGGGTGGGGGTTTTGCCTCAGAGCCCCCCGGAGGCGAGCAGGCTCCAGTCTGCGACCGCGGTTCCACCACCAGCCCCCAACCTGGTGTCCAAGCTTCTGTGCCCATGTCCCTCACTGCTTGGCCACCCCCCCACCATGGCCCCTGTGACTCGTGGGGCAGTGTCCCCCAGGAGCATCATCGCCCACGCGCTGCCTCCGTCCCTCCGCCCCTGGGGCTCGCAGCCCCCCGCCTGCCCCACGTGCACCCTTGGTCCTTCCCTGGTGTGTCCCCGGGCACTCAGCCGTGAGCCTTCCACCTGTCACCTTGCCCTGCAGTGTCCCCAGCCCCACCTGCGGCTGGCCCCACCTGCCCACCTGGGCAGCCACAGCCCCCCGGGGGTGCCCACACCCCTCATCCCCTCTGTCCACCCAGGTGTGTGGGTGACAACCCTGGCTGTTGCTCGCACAAGGGTCAGCTCATGGCTGGGGCTCCAGGACCTGTGTCAGCCCGGCAGGGGCCCAGTGGGGACAAGCAGTCTCACAGGTGTGCCCAGGTGAGGGGCCACAGGTGGGAGCACTGCCCCCCACAGCCCTTGGCTGCCTGGTGTTGTCCCACAGGTGGAGCCAGGAGCCCCGAACTCAGGTCTCCCCTCACCCCAAGCCTTGGCCCAGCACAGGGAGGTGAAGGAGCCTGGGGGAGGCTGGGGGTCCTCAGGGGTCCGGGCGGGGCGGGAGGAGGCGGGAGGAGGCTGACCGGTGCCCTGTCCCCTGCAGGTGGGTCCGTGGCGAGCACTACAAGTACAAATTCAGCCGCCCCGGGGGCAGGCACGCGGCCGAGGGCCGGTGGTGGATCCGGAAGAGGCTGGGGCCCTACTTCCCACCAGTCAGCCTCGTGGGGCTGCATGATTACTTCAGGGCCCGCGAGTGGCCGATCCCGGAGCCTGCCCAGGGCTGACCCAGGAGCCCGGAGGAGCCTGCCCGGCCCTTGGCCGGTTCCAATAAAGCTGCCCGAATAGCAGGAGCCTGACCGCGGCCTGGCGGGGAGCGTGGCTGTGTCCTCCACACTGGCCTCAGCCTCCTGCACCCCAACCCGAGCCCCTCTCCCCAACTTTGTCCTGGGGTCTCAGGGATGGAAGGGGGGCCCCTCACGCCCCGAAAGCTGGCCCCTGCTCCGTGCACCCCCACGTGCTGTCAGCCAGGTCGCTGCCCCCTCCCCCCAGAAGGTTCCAGAAAGGCCCTGAGGCCTCTGTTCACGCAGCTGCCGTACAGGCGCCTGCCCAGCCCGATGGTCCCTGCTGGTGTTCCCAGGGGCGGGCAGACCCCCCGCCCTCCCAATCTCCGCACCGCACCCCGGCCTGGCTCCCCCCATGTCACCCCAGCCCAGGGTCAGGCCCCCGCGGAGCCGCCCCCCACTCCAGGCCGAGCGGCGGCTGAGACTGATGATGGCAAATCAACCTGGGGTTCCCACGTTTGGGGTGCTTCTTAGGCTAGGCTGGGCGAGCCGCGGGACACATAGCGGGAGCGGGACGAAGCAGGAACTGGCCGCAGAAGGTCCCTGTGGGGGGAACAGCATCTTTGGGCCTGGCTGGAGGCTGCGGGCGAGGCCCCGGGATGGGGGGGGTGGGATCGAGGGGGCTGCGGGCGGGCCCCCTGGGCGGGTAGCAGACCCTAGGCGTCAGGCTATGGGAGGAGGGCGGGGGCCAGGTTTGCCCAGGCCAGTCCATGCCACAGCCCCGCAGCTGCCCAGGCTGGGCCACCCGTGCGGAGAGCCTGGCGGGGACAACGCAGTGATTCAGGCCAGGGCCGGGCCTGGGGGCACAGATGGGGTGTGCAGGGCACCCCGCCCGACCACAGGACGGGGCCAGCCCAGGTGCAAACAGGGCCGCGTCCAGCTCGGGAAACAGGGCGTCCTGTGTCTGCGCGGACAGACGGGGCTCAGACAGGAGAGCCCGGAGCCAGCAAGTCTGCAGCCGCCGCCCTGGCCACTTGCCCCTCCTTCCCTGGCGGGGTGGGGGTGTCCGGCACCCTGCTGGGGGGTCCCCTCTTTCCTGGGGGGCTGTCACAGAAGCCCCATCTGTGGGCGAGGACAAGCACTCGACCGTGCCCTCTTCCGCCATCCCACGCAGGCTGCGCCTGCCACGGAGGGGCTGCAGGGGGCTCCGTCCACGGCCCCTGCCCCAACCTCTGTCCAAATTTCCCCACCCTGTGCACTGGGGTCCCACCCCCAAGGCCCCCGGGGCTCAGCACTTCCTGGGCTGTGGGCTCCCCTTTGGGCCTCAGCCCAGCCTTGCACCCCATTCTCCCATGGGCCCCCCCAGACGCGGCAGGGCCTGGAGCCTGCAGAAAGTGCCGTGGGGACACTGCGAGCCCGTTTGGAGGCGCAGACCCCTCCTGCCGGGGGCGCCCACACCCAGGCCCGCCTGGGGAGGGAAGAAAGGGTCTAATGAAAGCAGGTAGAGCTTCCAAAGCAGCGGCTTCCAGGAGCTGGAAGGACCAGGTTCAGCCATCAGAGGATTTTTAGTGGCAGTAAAATTGGGGTCCATAAAACTCACCATCAGCCATTTTCAAGCCTGTTGGCGTGTTGTGCGTGCACGCTGTCCACCCCTAGTCCCCCAGCATTTCTGTCGCCCCACAGGAGCCCCACACCCACCGGCAGTTGCTCCCCCAGGGTGACCGCAAGCCCGCCGGGGGGCTGGATGCTTTGCGGGGGGGGGCGCATGGGGCGCCTGCAGGACAGGTCTGCGCCTCTGCACCCCGCAGGGCCGCCCCGTGGGACGCGGCTCGGGGGATTCCCCGTGGAACGGCCTCATGGGAGCCGGGCGCACACGTGTTCCTCTTCAGGGGCAGACGACACCGCAGTGTGGGGGGGAGGGGGAGAGGCTTCGGGGTCACCGCGGCCCCTGCCGTGTGTCAGGAGGGGTGTAGGAAGGTGACGGGCAAGGTTCTCGAAGCCATGCTTCTACTGTGCCCGCTGGGTGCGGGGGGGGGGGGGGGGCCTGGGGCTTGTGACGTCACCACTGCAAACCGGACCCACCCGAGAAGGGCTGGGGTGTCCACACCCCAGGGTGGTGGCAGGGGGAGCGGGAGGGCCCAGGGAGGTAGGGAGCGGGGCTGCGGCTGAGCTCCCAGAGCTACAGACACGGGGCCCGACCCAGACCCCCTCATCCCAGGCAAGGCCAAGGACCCCAAGTCTCTCCCGCCACTCCAGCCTAATGGGGACGTGAGCCTCTCACGGACCCAGCAGAGGAGGTGGGGAACTTTCCAGGACCTGGGACTTTTTCCCACGCCTCTCGTCTTTTCACTGTGTCCTGACGAGCTCATAGTTGCATGTGTGTGCACACGTGTTCACTGATGTCAGCTTGGTTTAACAGCTGCCCTGAGCATTGAAGCCCCAGGGCCCTGGACGGGACAGGGCAGGGCTGAGGGCAGCCGAGCCTGGGCTATTCCCTTGGCCTCCCTCCGGACCCCGCAGACCCTCTCCCTCAGGCCTGCAGCCGTGCCCCTGTGCTGCTGCAGGGAAGCCCCAGGGGACCCAAGCATGCTTCTCCCCACCCTGCCCTCTGCTCACCTGGGGGCTGCAGTGTCCCCCGGGGCCTGCCCCTGTCCTCACCCAGTCGTGGGCACCCAGAGGCACTCGCTCGGGTCCCTGCCCCTTGGCGTGTGTGCCCCTGCAGGCGGGTGCAACTGTGCCCCCCACCTCCAGGCGCCCCTGTTCTGGGTGACCGCCATGCTCACAGCCACCGGGAAGGCCCCGGCTCAGCGGGCCGGGGACTTGGATCGAAACTTCCGAGGGGCCGAGGGCAGTGCCCAGCTATGCGCAGCCAAGCCTGTACCAACGTCCCTCCTTCCCCAGCCCCAAGCCGTCTCCTTGACCCGCCCCAGTGCCGGGCGCGGCTCCCGGGCAGCTTTCTGTAACCCGGCTGGCGAGGCCTGGGGCTCGGCAGGTGGCCGGGGTGCAGGACACAGCCCGCCTGGGTGCCCTGCCCAGTCCGGGGCCGGACTTCCTCCTGCCCAGACCCTGGTGCACGGGAGCACGGGAGCAGAAGCCGCCTGCCCTCCTCTCGGGACCTGCCACCACTCCGAGCGAGGGCTGGGGACACGTCACGCGCAGCAGGCTCTCGGAGCCCTCGGCTGGCCAAGAGCGTCCAGTCATTTAAAGACACTGAAATGATATTCTGGCTTCTGCCGAGGCTCTCGAGCCAGTTCCGAGGAAAGCCCTGTGGGTCCAGGTCGGCCTGGAGTCCCTGCAGTCCCCCGCGCTGGGGCCGGAGCAGGGCAGCCAGGCGCAAGAGCAGCGTGGATCCCCACAGGGGCTGAGGGCGCGGACAGCGGCCGGCGGCGACCCCTCCAGCCGGGCCCCGCCCCAGGCTTGCTCTGGCCCTTCCCCATTGTCTGCTGCGGAAAACTCCGGATTCTGCTTCCCCTCCTGGATTCCAGGACCCGCCGGCTCCGCCTCTGGGCTCTGCGGGGGCTGGAGGAGCCCGTCCAGGAAGTCCAGGCGTTTTGTCCCTTATTCTCGTTTCTTCTCTCCCCCGCCGGATGGCAGGTGCAGTTTTCATCTCCAGGTGCGCAGACTTGCGGCTCGGCCTGGTTTCTCTCAGGCCTTCAGGTGTTCGCCCCTCCCAGGGGCTGTGACCCCCTTAGGCCTCGACGCGGGGTGCCTCCGCGGGCACCCTAGCAGCGAGGAGCCTGGCCTGGGCCCCTCCTGGGCTGGCTTCCCTGCCCCCAACCTGTGCCACAGAGCCACTTCCCCAGCCCCAGCCCTTTGTCCTTTCTCTACCCATCATGAGACACGGTAGCATCCAAGCCTTCCAGGGTGACCGGTGATACTCGAGGGTCCCTGTGCCTTGGGCCTCTGCCGGGTTTGGAGACCTCGGCCCCAGGTCGGTGGGAATGCTGTCCTTTTCTGGACAAGCGGCCTCATGGCAGATGTCACCCAGCAAGGATTAAATGGAGGGGCCGGCTGTGGGGTCCTCACGCTGGCAGGGCAGCAGGGGGTTTCCCTGTCCCTAACAGTCCAGGGAAGATCCCCGCGGCAATGCCCTGCTGGGAGGCCGGGGATGGACATGGCCGTGGATGCCCCGGGCCACCCTGCTCCACCATCCAAGCCAGACCCACATGGCATGCGTGTCCACCTGGGGCTCAGGCCGCGCATCCCCAGGCCCAGAGCAGAGGAGCACAGGCGCGAGGCAGGGGCCTCCACACAGCACCACGATGCCACCACTCTTGGGTCTGCACCTGTGCCATGTGGACCACGTGCCCGGCCCCCAGCCCCCACGGCCCTTCTCCCCTGGCACTGCCAGCCCATGAAGCAGACAGCTCGGGCCCTGAGCCCCCACTCCCCCAGCCCCGATTCCCAGCAGACCTGCTCCCCACCGCCCCAGCTTCTGCATCTTGGGGGGCCTCCCTGCCCATGCAGGCCATGCACTGGGGTCCATGCAGCGGCGCCAGCATCCTAGTGCCTTTGCCCCCGGCCACCACACTGGTCCCAGTCCTTGGAAAGGGTGTGGCTCCCTGGTTGTGCAGCCGCACCCCACTTGCTGTGGCCCTCCCCGGCCGCTGGCCCCAGGTCTGGTGGTCAAGGGGCCGCACGGGCAGCGCCCAATTCTGCCCGTGGCACGTCCCAGCCTTGCCGAGAGTGGGGAGTAGATGGGGCAGGCACCTTCCTCGGCGTGCTCAGGGGAAGGGACTCACGCTTGAAGGTGCACCACTTAATGTACTGCCCATTTTTCAATATTTGATGAAAATGGAGCCTTACAAACTTTTTAAGAAGAAGAAATGGGAAGCGAGTGAGCAGAGATGGCACGTGCAAGCAGCTGTGGGGACAGAAAATTTAGCAAAAGTGGGTGGAGGGCATGGGGCCAGGAGAGGCTTTAAGGGGGATGGGTGAGAAGGAGCAGGCATGGGCTCAGGGCATGGGGGTGCTGTGGCTCTGGGGGGCTGGCCAGCAGGGCTGGGCATTTTCTCCGGACGCATCCAGCTCTGGGGTGCAGGGAGGGAGCAAGGGAGAGCCAGGTTTCACCCCCAGTCCTGGTTGACCCATGAGGAGAGGGAGAGGGTGAGAGGGGGGCTAGGGCAGCCAGGACAGAGGGCAAGGGAAGGTCCTTTTTTACAGAGCTGCACTTTTTCACTCTGTTTTGGCCTGGGGAGTGTCATTTACTGTGGCCCTGGCCTATTGGGGTGGACTTTCCCTCTCGTCTTGTCCCATCCCTTTACCTCATCTTCTGCTGAGAGCTTGGGTTTCCTCTTCCCTCTACAGAGCCTACCCCTGTTTGGAAGTTAGTTATACGTCCTACTTCAGTTTCTCAGTAGCTGCCCTGAAAAGCTCAGCAAGCATCGTGCCTGAAGTGCTTCCTGAAAAATGTAAGGCTCTTAAAACCCCTGATCCCTAGGCAGCTCCCTCCCTAGTGATTTTAGTTCCACCTCACTTTTAATTACCCCTAAAATGAATCATGCACTTTTCTATGGACATAGACATCGTCTCTAGATTTACTGTGTAGCAATACTTTTTGTTTTGTCAATAAATCATGTAGCAATACTTTTTGAAGAAAGAAGATCAGCACTGAAGGCTGAGGGAAGCATCTGTTAGTTTGAGGCCTCTCCATTTTGCTTTGTCTAAAATTGTTTTTATTTTATCCTCACTCTCAAATGACCAGCCCAGTTTAGCAACTTTGTCAGGTATTTTCTCTTGGCCCTTATTCCTTTGTCTTTGGTGTGTTTCATTCACCAGGATGTGACTCTCAGGACTTGTGCTTCTCACATCCAAAGAGCCACATCTTCTGAATTTCCATTTGCTGTCTCTTTAAGCATTCCCTCTCCTGCTGGAATTCACACCACTCATTCACCAGCACTGACCTTCCCACTCTGACCTTGGGGTCACTCTCATTTCCTCCATATTCTACGCATTCTGCATCTGAGCTGCATTCTGGGTAATGTCATTCAGTCAAGTCTCCACTTCACAAATTCTCTTTTCAGCTGTGTTCAACCCACTGTTCAGTCCATACACTGGATTTTTAACTTCAATGACTATATTTTTTATTTCTAGTGGTTGTTTGGTTCTTTCATTAATTTATTTTTTCATAATATTTTTGCATTTCTTCAGAATTCCATCTGGCTTCTTGTAGTGTCTCTTATCTGCTTGTGGTGCATCATGCATCTGCCTTGGGGGTGGTGTTTCTCTGCTCCCATCTGGAGCATTCTGAGACAGGACGTCCTTTTCACGTGCATGTGAGCTTCAGGGCCCCCAGACCCACCAGTGATGGGAATCTACTCACTCAGCCCGAGCCATGGTCTCTACCCCTGAGCATTTTCGGTACTTGCTCTCGAGCTCAGCTTTGCATGTAAAAGGATGTGGTTATAGTTTATCTGGTATTTCTAGGTATTTATAGCAGGAAGGTCCTCAGATAATCTTGTGCCTCCAGAAATCAGAGACCCTTGTGTGTCTTTTACCATGCATAATTTAATCAAATTTGATAATCTACATTCTGACTTGTGCCTTATTCTCTCACATTTTTTTGGAAGGGTTTAAACATCACTGTCAACTGCGGACATAAGTGTTTTATTTCCTTCAGAACGACCAGGTATGCCAGTGCCTGTTGACTGTTATAGTCTATGACCACTACCCGCCCTGGCATGCTCTCTCCCTGCCCCGGCGTAGTCTCTACCTGCCCCAGTGTGCTCTCTCCCTGCCCTGGTGTGCTCTCTCCCTGCTCTCTCCCTGCCCTGGTGTGCTCTCTCCCTGCTCTCTCCCTGCCCTGGTGTGCTCTCTCCCTGCCCCGGCGTGCTCTCTCCCTGCCCCGGCGTGCTCTCTCCCTGCCCCGGCGTGCTCTCTACCCGCCCTGGTGTGCTCTCTCCCTGCCCCGGCGTGCTCTCTCCCTGCCCCGGCGTGCTCTCTCCCTGCCCCGGCGTGCTCTCTACCCGCCCTGGTGTGCTCTCTCCCTGCCCCGGTGTGCTCTCTCCCTGCCCCGGCGTGCTCTCTCCCTGCCCCGGCGTGCTCTCTCCCTGCTCTCTCCCTGCCCCGGCGTGCTCTCTACCCGCCCTGGTGTGCTCTCTCCCTGCCCCGGCGTGCTCTCTCCCTGCCCCAGCGTGCTCTCTACCCGCCCTGGTGTGCTCTCTCCCTGCCCTGGTGTGCTCTCTCCCTGCCCCGGCGTAGTCTCTCCCCGCCCCGGCGTGCTCTTTCCCTGCCCCGGTGTGCTCTCTACCCGCCCTGTTACTGAACTGTCTGAACTGTTACAGCTTTAAAATAAACACTAGCACCTGGTGGTCCAAGCCCCCATATCTCCAAATTGCCCTGTCATTGGCTCATCACTCACAATGAGCTTGCTGAGGTTTCTTAAGATTTCTAACAGTTTCGGTGTAAATAAATATGGACAACACGTCCTTTCCTTCCTATCCTGCCTCGTCTTGTGTTGAGCCACTGTCCAGGTTTAGGCCATCACCCCCACCCCCACCCCATTTCTTTCCCTACTTAGAATTCGTCCTTTAAAAATCTCACCACGGTGAGCTAGTCTGATGCAAGCACACTTCAGCTGCAGCCATGTAGAAATGTTGGATAGAATATAAGTAAAATATTTTGTCTGAACCCATGAACAAAGAAAGGAAATAACTCAGATGCAAGAGAAGACAGGAGGTGAACAGCAGAGCGGTGCAGCTGGGTGGCAGGGGGGCTTGGAATGCAGATCTTTACATAAAACCACAAGTCAGTGAAACCAAATCTGGTTCTTTGAAAATATCAACAAACCTTTAGCTAGAGAAAAACACCAGTATCAGGAAGGAAAGAGGGGACATTGCTACAGATCCTACAGATGCTAAAAGGGGTAAGAAGGGAATGTTATGAACTGTCATGCTGATAGATGCAACATTCTAGATGAAACGGACAACTCCCATGGAGGTCCCCCTAAATTAAAGAAACTGAATTCATAATTTACAACTTTCCCACAAAGAAAGCTTCTGACTAAGATGGGTTCCTTGGTGAGAGACAAAGAGGGGGTGTCAATGTGTGCGTTTGCTCACACAACCATGGAGCTTGGCAAGTCTGGACTCTGACGAGCAGGCAGTGCGCTGGGAACGCTGATGGCAGTTTCAGTGACTTCCCCAGGAGAAGCCGGCTGGCGTACGTAGAGCTGGAAAGTCTTCTTCCTGACTGCTGAAGTCTCAGTTCTCCCTGTAAAGCCTTCGGCTGATTAGCTGAGATGCCATCATTGTGAAGCATCTCCGTTGAGTGTGGATGCAGTCACTGGGATTCCGTCCATTGACTCGTGATTTAAATCCACAAAACGCCCCCCCTGTAGCAGTCACGACCAAACAGCTGGTGACACCATGGCCTGGCCAAGGGGATGCATGCACTTCACCGCCACAACGGAGTCCAATCAGATGGATAGGGAAGGAACAGTGTCCCCTGACAGACTTTCAGAAGATAGTGGAGGAGGGGGTCGCTCAGCATTGCTGGTGGAAATCTGAAAGGGGCCGCAGCTCTGGAAAAGGCTTGGCAGTTTCAGGCGTCCCAGCCACTCCTCTCCCACATGTCAGCCCAAGAGCAATGGAAACAGAGACCTGGAGGAAATGTTCGGAGAAGATTAATATGTTGGGGCAAGATGCTGGAAGCAGCCCGGGCATCCTGTGCGGAGAGGTGAGCCCGTCGAGGGGCCTCCACACCATCTGATGACTTGAGCAGCCGGGAGCCCAGATGCCTGAAGCATGTGGCATGTTTGAACTTCAAAGGCATTAGCTCAGCTCAGGGACTCAGAGAAGACAGAATGCACAGCGTGAGATTCCACATGCATGAAACCTTGGAGGGAAAACCGTCTAATCCTAGAGACGAAAGCAGGCTAGGGGTCAGCTGGTTCCCAATGGGAGAAGGGACGGACCGGGAAGCAAGCGGGGGGCCACGTGGGTGGGGCATGGACACATTGCTCATCTCTGTGCAGCGGCGGGCACGTTGGTTACATAATCTGTCTAAATCCATCGAGCAGTCCACTTAACACAGATACATTTTGTTTTGCATTAATTTGACTGACTGTCCAGGTAAAGCCCCAGTTAGCGGCATTTCCCGTTTCCGTGTGTGAACCCCTGCTGTGACCCTGTCCAGGCCGCCAGTGTCGCCAAAGGCAGAGCTGGGGGACGAGGAGGGGTGGCAGGGACTGGTGCTGCCTGTGCCGCCACGCAGCGGGCCTTGGAAACCAGGCAGCGGCGACACCAGCACAGCAGGCCAAAGTGGGTGAGGCCGCCAGTGCCAAGTGTTGGCAAACATAGCGGCGGGACTGTCTGTGCTCTGCTTGTGAACGTGTAAATCGGCCGCGTCCACTAGGGCCGCAGGTGTACAGGGCCGGGCGCCGGGGCTGCAGGGCCAGAGGGAGGGACGCATCCCCGGGCGAGGGGCTGCTCCGGCGACACTGGGCGCAGCGACAGGCACTTCCACGCCTGGCCGGGCAGCATGAGCCGACCCCAGCGAGCTCAGGGTCAGGCAGGCCGGCCAACCCAGGCCTGGTGTCCGGTCTGCAATTGGGTTTCGTGCAGCTGGTTGTTTGTCACAGTACAAACGTTTTAAACGGAAATCTTTCTTGCTGTGGCCTACGATGGATTTGCGTTTTTGCCATGTTTATTAGAAAGAGCGTGCAGCGGTGTTTGTCATTTAACTGGAGCATAGGAGAAAGCCCACACAGACTTGCCCACTCTATGGGGCTCTTTACGTGTTTATTCTCTCACCTTATCTTGTGTTTTTATCAGTCGTGCCTTTTCTTTGCTTGTTCCTCCCACACACACACACTTTCTTTTGTACTTTTTGGAAATATTTTGTCTTTGACCCTGTGTGCTTCCCCTGGGGAGGGAGGGAGGCCGGGGAAGCCCTGAGTTGGCCCCGCCACGGCCTGAGCAGGGCCCCTGGTCGGCTGGGTTTGCTTTCCATGGTGGCAACCCAAATGCAACATGAAGTGCCTGATTTAGCCATTTTCAAGCGCACAGTTCACATGCCAGGCCCAGCCCCCCCTTCCAAACAGAGCCCCCAGCTGCACGCCAGAGCCCTCCCCTGCCCACGCCTTAGTCCCGAGGGCATGATTTTCTACCCCGACAGCCCCCCGCCCCCCCCCCCATGGTCCCCCTGGGTGCCAGTGCTCCCCAGCCCTCACCCCCCCCACCCCGGAGCCGCGGGCGCAGCTGCGGCTCATCTGCATCTGAATGGCCCAGCTGCAAGGAGAAGGCGGCCTTGTTCCTTTAAAGGGCGCTCAGCCCCACGCACCCCAGTCTCCCCACCGCAGAGACCCTGTGGCGCCACCCGTATCCCCACCGGTCCTTTGTGGCTGCACAGCTGCGGGCTGGGCGCTGGGCGCACGCTGGCCGGATCTGTGTCTGTCGGGGGCACCCCGCCCTCATAATGGGGGACAGGCCCAGTTCAGAGGCCTCACGCCATCCTGGGGGGCGCGCCCCAGTCAACTCAGGGCACCTGCAAGCCCAGCCCCCTGCCAGGAGCCTCCCCTCACTGGCCGCAGATCCCTCTGTCCCCTGTCTCCGCTCACGTATCCCTCGGAGGGGCTCCCCGGCACCCCCTCACAGGACAATGTACTGGGGTGACCATGTCCCCTGAAAGTCGCATCTACCCAGAATCCCAGGGGTGGCCTTGCCTGGAAGCAGGTCGTGGCAGGTGCGGTCAGCCAGAATGCTCTGAACCGAGCAGGGTGGCCCGAGCCAACCCAGGGTCCTTGCGGAGGGAGATAGTCGGCGACAGGGCGGGGCCGGGAGAGGCAGGAAGGGGTCCCCGGAACCTCGTGTCGGCCTCTGGGAAACTCACCCCGGCTGGAGCCTCGGCCACCCCAGCTGGGACCGCTGAGCTGGAACCAGGGGAAGGCAGCACCCCCAGACCCTGGCTCCCCAGGAGTAGCAGCTTGGGGATCGGGGTGCAGGCGGCACAGACTGGGGGTTCATGCGCCACAGCCCTGGCGGCTGGGGACCCCACCCGGCACCCTGGCCTTGACCTACCCTCTTCTGTGTTGGTCCATTCTACACAGATGGGGACACAGGGGAAGGCTGGGGACCCCAACTCCTGACCCCTTGACCCTCACCTGCCCTGTCCTCAGCGCCAGCAGGAAGCCCCAAGCTGCAGGCTGCACGACCGGGTTAATGCATTCCTAGGAGGGGAGGGGCTGGCTGAGCCTTCGCAGGCCCCCTTGGCTCCTTGGCCTTGACCTTGGAAAGGCCCTCAGAGCGAGAGTCTCGGCCCCCAGCACGTCATCCCAGCCCACGGTGACAGGCCCCCGTGCTGGCCTTGCCCTCGCCCCCCGCCCCGCACTGCCCGAGTTGACCCTGGCCCTGCCCCCACAGCGTCCCCACCACTGTGGACAGGCCTGGGACGGGGGCAGGGGCACTGCTGAGAATATGTCCTGCCAGGGACGCTGCCGGAGACCCGGCAACCCACACGGCTCGTACCGACTGATGGGTGTGTGGGGCCACGCCCAGCCTGGGGCCACTCCAGGTGACCCTCAGATGCCGCCTGGAGGAACCTGCAGAGCCCCATAGCCCCCCATGTTCACCCCCCCCCACGCCTGCCCCACTCCTACCGCACCGTCTCCCTGAGTCCTGAGCCCCAGCTTGGAGCAGAGAGCTGGGAGCTGGGGGCCCCAGCTTCCCCGTGGCCGGGCACACCCCACATCTGGGCTGGGAAGCAGGAGGTGGGCCTGGGCAGGGGAGGCCGTGGCCAGAGGACATGTAATTGCTTGAACTGCATCCCCAGACTAGGCATGCCCACGCCCTGGCCCCGAACCTACGGATGCAGCTGTATCTGGACAGAGGGTCTTTGCAGACGGGGTCAGTGCAGAACCCTGAGACAGGACCATCCTGGCCAGCCTGCTGGGCCGACATCACGTGACCAGTGTCTGGCAGAGCGAGGCCGAGGGAGGCTGGACAGACCCCAGGGGAGAAGCCGGTGCCGAGGGGCCACCAGGGGTGGGGAAGGGCGTTCCCCCAGCCTCCCGGGAGCTGGCCCCAACACCTGGGCTTCCGACCACCAGGCGCCAGGTCTTGAGAGGACAGTCGGTTCCATGGCCCTCCCCTGCTGGCCACTGTTCCGGCAGCGACAGGAAGCCCCCAACAGCCGGGGCGAGAGGAGAGGAGAGGAGGGCCCCGTCACGCAGGCTTATCTGTCTCCACACGGCAGCCACCCTCACACCCTCCGTCAGGGCCGCCTGTGCCCTCTGGCCTGCACTGGACACGCCAAGGCCAGAAGTCCACTGGCTGCCAGCTCCTGAGGCAGGCAGGGCAGGGGTGCTGGTGGCAGAGGGCAGCTTGTCCGCTCTCTGGCGTGGGTTCTGCTGGACAGCTGCCCAAGGCCCAGTTCCCTCTCCTGAGCAGCCTCAGACCCCTCCTCCTTGACCTTCCCGCAGAGGGCAGTGGCATCTGATTCTGTCCAGGGAAAGCCAGCAGAGCCACCTGCGGGCAGCAAAGGGACCCTGGACAGGGAAGGCCATTGGGATGCTGGCCGGCCCCACCCCACGGGGTCTCAGCGCTCCTGCCTTTGTGTCTGCAGAAGCCCCAGCCCAGTGCTCGGGACCCACTGGGGGCCTTAGGGAGACTCTCGCAGCGGTGAGGCCTGGGCTGCAGGACTGAGCTCCCTGGGACCTGACGCACAAAGAACGTCTCCTCCACAGGGTTGCGCTGCTGCTTGTTCATGCTTTTTCCCTTACAGAGAAGCGGGAAGTTCTTGGTTCCACTACGTGGTGGGGGGGTGGGCAGGAGACCCCTGAGCTTGCCATTGGTGGCAGCCCTGCCCTCCTGCAGCCCGCTACCGTGCATGGCTGAAGGAGCTGGCGGGTGTCATCCGTACCCACCAGAGCAACCTCTCCAGGCGGCCGTGGCCCCTAGCCAGCCCCTGCATGGGGCACTGAGGTTGGGAAGGCGAGGTCTGAGCCCACCCCACGCTGAGGCTCAGAAAGAGCTGTCTCAGCTCATCTCACCGGAAACCATGGAGGCCGGAAGAAAATGGAATAACATCTTTTAAGTGCTAAAATAGAAGAGTTGTGAACTCTCTATTCTATACCCAGCAAAAAAGTCCCTCAGGAATGAAGTTGAAACAGCAACATTCTCAGGGGAAGGAAAACTGGAATTCCTCTTCAGCAGAGCTGCATTAAAAGAAATGCTGTCAGGAGTTCAGCAGATGGAAGGGGTGGTACCAGAGAAAGCGGGAAGAGCGCCTGAAATGCTCGATGTCAGTTAAAATATAATTGACTAGTCTCCTTGTTCTTTAAAATGTGTTAGATGGTTGAAAGCAAAAATTGTGCCATTGTCTGATAGGGTTTTATGTGGACGGATGGATGTAATACATAGGAGAACACAGCATGGAGGGGAGAGGGGACAGGGACCCAGGTGGCAACAAGGTTCTCACGTTCCACCTGAAGTAAAACATTAGTTAACACGTGTGCTGTGTGCCTACAACAGCCACTAAAAGCACTAGACAAAGAAATATACTCAAAAACTCAGTAGTACGTTAAAACGGAACACTAAAAAATAACCAAGGAACCCAAAGACCGCAGGAAAGGGGGCATGGGAACAAAAGACAGAGGGACAAATAGAAAGCAAGCAATAAAATGAGAGACCCAAGTGCAAATACATCTGTAATTACATTAAACGTGATGATCTAGGCACACAATTAAAAGAGAAATTTTCAGAACGGATTTTAAACAAGACCAAATTATATACTCTGTCCAATAAAAACACTTAAATTTAATGATATGGGTAGGTTAAAAATAAAGGCTACAACAAAGATATACCGTGCAAACGCTGATAAAAAAGAAAGCTAAAGAGGCTAAATTAATATCAGACAAAGTGGACATCAGAGCAAAGAAAATTACCAGGAACAAAGAGGGACATTACAGAATGATTAAAAAATCACTCCACCCAGAGTACACAGGAGTTAAAATGGTTATTGCCCAGACATCTGCACTTGTGAGTTCAGGAAGCAAGAGCAGCAGAAACGGCGACATGGTGATGTGGGGAGGTGGGGATGCAGTCCGTCCTCTACACAACAGCCGGGAGCTGTCGGGAGCAGCTCTCTGGGGGACATCTGCGACCAGACACACATCGTAAACCGCACTCTGGAACAGGCAGAGAGGCCGAAATCACAGCCCAGAACTGTGATAAAGCTCCGGACCATGGAAGCAGATGGCACACACACACACACACACACACACACACACACACACACACAGGCACAACAGGCTCAGGTGGAAACACTTCCCTGTGGCCAAAAGAAGTGTCTGCTGGGAGCAAGGGAAGGAAGCTCAACCAAGCTCCAACTGCAGTTCTAATTAACAAACTCAGACTGCTGAAAACAAGCTCCAAACACAGGTAAACCCAGGAAGGCAGGAGAGGAACCCTGAGGTCTGTCTCTCCTAGCAGAGAGGAAAAGGGGCTGATGAAGAAAATAAATAAATAAAAACATGGAGCTTCTGAAGTCAGCTGAGCTCAGAATGCCGGAAACGGGCTGGGCTCCTTTATGGAGCCAGGTGCCAACCCTGGCTCCTGACTCGTGACCCCCGGGGGTGGGGTTCAGCACTGAAAAGGGATTTTGTTTTTGTTTTTGTTTTTTAACTATTCTAAGTAGCTGGTTAGAGGAAGCCCCAGGCATTTTCGAATGTCAGTGCTAATAAATAAATGGGAACTCCTCAAAATTAAACACTTTTGCGCATCAAAGAACTTCATCAAGAAAGTAAAAAGACAGCCTACACAATGGGAGACAATATTTGGAAATGACATATCAGATAAAGGTCTAGTATGCAGAATTTATAAAGAGATTGTTCAACTCAACAACAAAAAGACAGCCAACCCAATTACAAAATGGGAAAAAGGCTTGAACAGACACCTCTCAGAAGAGGAAATACAAATGGCCAGAAGGCACATGAAGAGATGCTCAATGTCCCTGGCCATTAGAGAAATGCAAATCAAAACCACAATGAGATACCATCTCACACCCACCAGAATGGCCATTATCAACAAAACAGAAAATGACAAGTGCTGGAGAGGATGTGGAGAAAGAGGCACACTTATCCACTGTTGGTGGGAATGTCAAATGGTGCAAACACTGTGGAAGGCAGTTTGGCAGATCCTCAGGAAGCTAAGCATAGAACTGCCACATGACCCGGCAATACCGTTGCTAGGTATCTACTCAGAGGACATGAGGGCAAAGACACAAACGGACATTTGCACACTAATGTTTATAGCAGCGTTATTTACAATTGTGAAGAGATGGAAACAGCCAAAATGTCCATCAACAGACGAGTGGCTAAACAAACTGTGGTATATACCTATGATGGAATATTATGCAGCTTTAAGACAGAATAAACTTATGAAGTATGTGACAACATGGATGGGCCTTGAGAACATTATGCTGAGTGAGACTAGCCAAAAACAAAAGAACAAATACTGTATGGTCTCACTGATATGAACCGACATTAGTGAATAAACTTGGAATATTTCGTTGGTAACAGAGACCATCAGGAGATAGAAATAGGGTAAGATATTGGGTAATTGGAGCTGAAGGGATACGGACTGTGCAACAGGACTGGATACAAAAACTCAGAAATGGACAGCACAATAATACCTAACTGTAATATAATTATGTTAAAACACTGAATGAAGCTGCATGTGAGAATGATAGAGGGAGGAGGGCTGGGGACATAAATGAAATCAGAAAGATAGATAGATGTTAAAGATCGAGATGGTATAATCTAGGAATGCCTAGAGTGTATAATAATAGTGACTAAATGTACAAATTTTAAAAATGTTTTTGCATGAGGAAGAACAAAGGAATGTCATTACTGCAGGGTGCTGAAAATAGATGATAATTAATATCTTAAAATGTCACCTTATGTGTGAGACTAAAGCAAAAAATGTTTGTTACAAAATTTATATTTTTTTCTTTTTTTTTCATTGTATACAGCAAACAAACATACAAACATTCAAAATTTATATTCTGACTAGTGCATTTCCTAATATAACTTATGTAGATAGTTTGATTGAACACCATAAGTACTTGGAATCTCAGGTGGAACATGAGATTTTGTTGGTTTGTCCAGAGTGATGCCCCGATGAATCCCAGAGTGATTTGATCAGTGAGTGGAAAAGTATTTGCAAAGCCCCCTTCGGGGAATGGTGGAAATGGGGAGAAATGCAACTTCCCCAGATTGAATTCCTGATATTCTCACAAGCAGTGTGGACAACCAAAGGTATAGGCTGAGCCCCCAGTCTTGGGGTTTGTTCATATGAAACTTAACCCCACAAAGGATAGATCAACTCTACTTAAAATTTAGGCCTAAGAGTCATCCCCAAGAGAGCCTCTTTTGTTGCTCAGATGTGGCCTCTCTCTCCAGCCAACATGACGAGCAGTCTCACCACCCTCCCCCTCTCTGCATGGGACATGACTCCCAGGGGTGTGGACCTTCCTGGAAACGTGGGACAGAGATCCTGGAATGAGCTGAGACTCAGCATCAAAGGACTGAGAAAAACCCTAGAATGAGCTGAGACTTAGCATCAAGGGATTGAGAAAACCTTCTCGACCAAAAGGGGGAAGAGTGAAATGAGACAAAATGTTAATGGCTGAGAGATTCCAAACAGAGTCGAGAGGTTGTCCTGGAGGTTATTCTTATGCATTAAGTAGATATCATCTTGTTATTCAAGAAGTAATGGAGAGGCTGGAGGGAACTGTCTGAAAATGTAGAGCTGTGTTCCAGTAGCCATGTTTCTCGAGGATGATTGAATAATGATACAGCTGTCACAATGTGACTGTGTGATTGTGAAAACCTTGTGTCTGATGCTCCTTTTATCTACTTTGTCAAGAAATGAGTAGAACATATGGAATAAAAATAAATAATAGGGGAAACAAATGTTAAAATAGATTTAGTTTGAAATGCTAGTGATAAATGAAAGTGAGGTATGTATAATCTTTTTTTCTGTTATTGTTTTATTTCTTTTTGTTGTCTTTTTATTTCTTTTTCTGAATTGATGCAAATGTTCTAAAAAATGGTGAATATGCAACTATGTGATGATATTGATAATTAGTAAATATATATGTAGAACAGAATTATATGTCAATGTTTTTGTTTGTTCTTAATTTTTTTTAATTAATAAATAAATTTTTAAAAAATGTCAGTGCTGACCCAGGCAAGAGCCGAGTTAAGAAATGTTTGAGAGACCAAGTGAGGAATAAAGTGGGGGAGGCAATTCCCTAAAGGGTGGATCTTCCCCCAAGGAAAGGGGGGCAGGACCCAGCTCGAGTGGTGATGCTCCTTCAGGGAATTCAGACCCCAGGGGCTGGGAATCAGAAACAGCCTAAGCTGGCCTTCCACCCCAGTCTCTGTCACAGGCGTGCCGCTGGCAGGGACAGGGTCTGCTGAGTATTAAAGGCTCTGCATCACTCTACTCACATGGGCAGCTGCAGGCTGACAAGCACCGCCTGTGAAGCAGGACAGGAAAAGCAGAGTCCAGAGGCTGCACAGGACAGTCTGACCACCTGCCTGATGCTGACCACACCCTCCTCCTGAGATGTGGCCTGGCTGCTCTGGAAAATCTGACTGTGACCAAGCATATCTGCAGAGACCCTCCTCAAAAAAGGTTCCATATAGGCAGGGCAAGAACCAGAAAAACAAGAGCTGAAGTGTCTGAGCAGTTAAACAGAACCTATGCTAGGGGTCTAGAATAAATTGAACTGAATGCCAAAAAACAGACAGAGAACAAAGTCATCCAACAAGAAAACCAGAAGGAAAAAAGTGAAAATGATCTCCAGAATAAACTAATCAAGGAAACCAGTTGCTTACACCAGAAAAATATGAGCCGTCCTATGAAAATCAAATGGCCAAGTCAAAGGAACAAAACCAACACTTCAAGTGAGATACAGGAGTTGAAACAACTAATTAATGTTCAATCAAACATGCTAAATCAAATCAAAAATTAAATGAATGAGATAAGTGAAGATATGGCAAAAGAGATGAAGGATATAAAGAGGACGTTGGGCAAACATAAAGAAGAACTTGAAAGCTTGAAAAAAAATGGCAGAACTTATGGGAATGAAAGGCACAATAAAAGAGATGGAAAATACAGTGGAGCCCTACAACAGATTATTCTTCAAATAATCCCTTCAAGGCAGAAGAAAGGATCAGTGAACTAGAGGGCAGAACATCTGAAATCCAACCCACGCAAAAGCAGTTGGGGAGAAGAATGGAAAACTAGGAGCAGGTCTCAGGGAGCTGAATGACAAGATGAAGTGAAAGGATATGTATGTTGTGGGTGTCCCAAAAGGAGAAGAGAAGGGGAAATGAGCAGAAACAACAACAGAAGAAATAATCACTGAGAACTTCCCATCCCATACAAAAGGCGTAAAATTACAGATGCAAGAAGCACAGTGTACCCCGAACAGGAGAGACCTGAACAGACCCACTCCAGGACGCCTACTAATCAGACTGTCAGATGCCAGCGACAAAGAGAGGATTCTGAAGGCAGCAAAAGAACAATGACCCATCACAAAGCTGACAGGGCATAAAAGAAAAATGGGCAGATGAGCAGGTGAAGTGGAACCCTGCAAACCTCCTCTCGGCTGACCAGCTGGGATACAGAACTGAGTGCCACCAATGGCCAGTGCATCCCAGAGGCACTGATAGAATGTGCCACCTGAACAGAGCAGAAGACACATCCTCGTCACCTGCACATGGACTCTCCATCAAGAAAGCATCTGGGATCATAAAACAAAGATTTTTTGAAAAAGAAATTGTAAACATACAAAGTGTGTCTCTGTCCACAATAGAAAGCAACTAGAACTCAAACTCAGGGAACTCTTCAGAGACTTGAGAATTAAACAAAACACTTCTAAATAACACGTGGGTCAAAGAGGAAGTCTCAAGGGAACTTAGAAATATTTTGAACTGGAAGAAAATGGATACATAACATAGAAAACTTTGCAGGATGCAGCTAAAACAGCGATAAAAGGGAAATGGATAGTTTTAAATACTTACAATAGAACATAGAAATTTTCAATCTCAGATTACACCTTAAGAAGATAAAAAAGAAGAGAAAAATAAACCAAAAGCAAGCAGAAGGAAATAATCAATATAAGAGCATAAATCAATGAAATTGAAGATAAAAAATAAAAGAGAAACTCAATGGAAACCAAAGCCAGTTCTTTGAAAAAATGACAATAAAATTGATAGAATTCCAGTCAGATTGACAAAGATGAAAAGAAAAGACACAAATTACTACTATAAGGGATAAAGGGGGTGTCACTATAACCCTGCGGCCCTCAAAAGGAAAATAAGGGAAAACTGAACAACTCTGCACACAGAAATTTGACAATGTAGATAAAATAGACCAATTTCCTCAAAAGCCACAAAACCCCAAACTCACCCAAACCATAATAGGTAACTCAAATGGTCCTATAACTACGAAACATATTGAATTTGTAGCTAAAAATCTGAAAAAGAAATCCCAGATGCATAGGGCTGTATCAGCGAATTCTACCAAACCTTTAGAGAGCTAACACCGATTTCGCACAATCTCTTCCAGGGTCCGGGCAGCACTCCCCTAGCACCCAAACCAGGAAAGGACAGCACGAGAACAGGAGACTAAAGTGAGCCCAGAAGAGGCACACCTGTCCAGCGGGAGAAGCCCGTCTCCCTAAACGATCAGGGTAAGAAAAATGAAGGCAGCGCTGTATCTCACTGGTTTTAAGACCCCGTGGGAGAGCTGGGTCAGGGTGTGGCGCAGGCCACTGCCTTGCGTCCTCATGTCCTTCGGAGTGGCCCTGGCCTCTGGAACTCGGTACCCCATGATCGCCTGGCCAGCGCCACGAGGCTCTGCAGGTCAGATTTTCACCACTGCCTGGAGGCTGCTGTCCGCGGTGCTGGCCACGCCCACCTTCTCTGTGGCCTCTGGACATTCCTGGGGTGCATGAGGGCATCTGGGATGAATCCATGCTAACACCCCCAGCTCTCCAGGTGTCTGGACCCCCTCATCCACATTACTCCAGGGCAGTTCTGGACCTGGTGGCGACATCGGCCACCTTTTGATCCGTGTTTCAGCCAAACATCGGGCAAACTGTTAATGCCCTTTTTAACCCCTCGAGCTGCAGCACTGAGTGCAGAGTCTCTGCTTAGCGCGCCCGTATCAACACATTCAGCTTGGTCAAACTTTATATTCCTTCCACCATTATCCCACCTTCTTTTTTTTAAATATTTTTATTGTAAAGAACAAACATGCAAACATCCTTGACATTGGCTCACAATATCATCACACAGTTGTGTATTCATCACCATGATCATTTTTTGAACATTTGCATCTCTCCAGCAAAAGAAAGAACAAATAAAAAACTCATACATGCCATGCCCCTTACCCCTCCCTCTCATTGACCGCTGGTATTTCAAGCCACTCAATTTATTTTAACTTTTGTTCCCCCTATTATTTATTTCTTATCCATATTTTTTACTCATCTGCCCATCCTGTAGATAAAAGGAGCATCAGACACAAGGTTTTCACAATCACACAATCACACTGCAAAAGCTATATCTTTATACAATCGTAGTCAAGAAACATGGCTACTGGAACACAGCTCTACAGTTTTGGGAACTCCTGTCTAGCCTAATACACCTTAAACTAAAAAGGGGATACCTATATAACGCTTAAGAATAACCTCCAGGATAACCTCTCGACTCTGTTTGAAATCTCTCGCCACTGAGACTTTATTTTGAACCATTTCTCTCTCCCTCTTTTGGTCAAGGTTTCCTGAATCCCTTGACGCTGAGTCCCAGCTCATTCTAGAATTTCTGTCCCATGTTTCCAGGAAGGTCCACACCCCTGGGAGTCATGTCCCACGTAGAGGGCAGAGGGCAATGAGTTCCTTGCTGTGTCAGCTGAGAGAGAGAGGCCACATCTGAGCAACAAAAGAGGTTCTCTAGTGGTGACTCTTAGGCCTAATATTAAGTAGACTTAGCCTATCCTTTGCAGGGTAAGTTTCATAGGGGCAAACCCCAAGATTGAGGGCTCAGCCTGTTGATTTGGTTGTCCCCAATGCTAGTGAGAAGATCATATCCCACAGCCTTAATATCCATCCCCATACACGTTCCCCCAATTCCTGTCCATGTAAATTGGAAACCTCATGCAGTCCTTTGGAGTACAGCAAACCCCTCATGGGTCCTACCTTCTACCTCACCTTTCAGGGCCTGTTGGGACTGTAGTTACAGGTCTTGAAGAAAGGGGAGCATTCTGTTGCAGTTTCATGTGGTCAGATGGGATTGGTCTCTCCGGACGGAGGGGTGGGGCTATTCCCCCAGGAGAGGTGGTTGCAGGGCTGGCAGGCACTGCGGGGCTCATCCCGTTAGGTGGAGGTTGGGTGGCAGACGCCCCAGGGTGGGGAAGCTGTTCCCTCAGGGCAGTCCATTGAGGGTCTGTCGAGCAAAAAATCAGCAGATCCTGGGGACCCCGTCTCCCACTGTCAAGCCATATGTCCCCATCCCAGGTTTCAGGGCCCCATTCTTTTCCAAGCAAAGCCCTTGCTTTGGCACTGGACACTCTGCAAGGGTGAGATTTTGGTTTACGTTGTGAATCCGCTACTTACACAATGAGACTCTGCATCTGGTTTTCAGAGATCCCACGTCTGTGACCATAAGAAATAAAAGATTTTTCTTTCAGGGCACACATGGAAACTTTTACATTGTTCATACAGCGCTGAAGTTCCAAATTTGAGGCCTTTGGCTCATCCCTTTCCCTCATCCCTGCGTCCAGCACATCTAACAGCCAGCCAACCCCTCATCCCTGCGTCCAGCACATCTAACAGCCAGCCAACATCATTATACCTCTAATCCCACAAAACTCTGTGAGGTGGCCAGAGCACTCTCACCCAGAGCCCTGCCAGTGTGAGCACACAACTGGCAGAACCTGATGGTGGCTGTATTAGCTAGGGTTCTCCAGAGAAACAATAAACAGGAAATATCTGCAAATATAAAATTTATAAAAGTGTTTCACATAACCATGGGAACGCAGAGTCCAAAATCCGCAGGGCAGGCTGTGAAGCTGACGACTCCAATGAAGGGTCTGGACGAACTCCACAGGAGAGGCTCGCTGGCCGAAGCAGGAAGAGAGAAACTGTCTCTTCTGAATCCTCCTTAAAAAGGATTCCAGTGATTAGATTGAGCATCACTCGTTGCAGAAGACACGCCCCTTGGCTGATTCCAAATGGGATCAGCTGTGGATGCAGCTGACGTGATCATGATACAATTCTATGAAATGTCCTCAAAGCAACAGACAGGCCAGCGCTTGTCCAAGCAGACAAACGGGCATCACCACCTACCAAGTTGGCACATGAAGCTGACCATGCAGCGGCATTTTGGTAACCTCTTTTGCCATCTCACCCCTGGACTGTGCCATCTTGATTGCTGGAAGCAGTCCCTGGCACCTCTGAGCCTGGTCAAGGCAGAAAGCCCATTTTTAGGATTCTGTTTCTTGGGACCCACTCCAGTGCCAGGCTGTGTGGGTCGGGAGACATCTGTAGATGTGGAATTATGGGGTGCCGCACACAGCCGTGGGGGTGAGGAGTCGGGGGTCTGTGGGGCAGGCAGCTCGGGTGGAGGGTCTGGACGGGCTCCACAGAGAGGCTCGCCGGGCAGGGGTTGGGGAGGTTCTCTTCCCTGGACGCCTTCAGTGGATTGACTTGTCTCGCCGGGTGTGGGGGAGCACGCCTTGGTTGGTCATGGATGCGGTCAGCCAGGCGCACGTGGCTGACCAGTGGTGCGGGGCACTGGCCCTCGCACGTGTCAGGGTGCCATGGGGCACCTGCAGTAGCAGTCGGGCCGGCACCTGCCTGCCCAGAGAGCTGGTCCTCATCGCCTGGCTGGGCTGGCACCGGAACCATCGCACAATGTGACATGCGACTGTGACACCTCGTGTCTGATGCTCCTTTTACCCAGAGTATGGATAGATGAGTGAAAAAGTAAAAGGAGGGGGTGCAAGGGTAGCTCAGTGGTGGAATTCTCCCCTGCCATGCGGGAGACCCGGGTTCCATTCCCAGCCCATGCACTTCCGCAAAACACAAAAACAAACAAAAATTCAACAAATGGTGCTGCAATAATGGGACACTCACATGGAAAAATAATGAAATGTGGCCCCCGCCATACAGCATACACAGAAAGATAAAACAAAAGGAATAAAATAAACAAATAATAGGGGGAGATAAAGGGTAAAAACTGGGTAGATTGAAATACCATAAGTCAGTGGGGGGGGGAGTAGGGGGTAGGGATGTATGAGTTTTTCCTTTTTTCCTTTTATCTCTTTTTCTGGAGTGATCCAAATGTTCTAAAAATGATCATGGTGATGAATACACAGCTATGTGACACTGTGACCCACTGATTGTATAAAATGTTTGAACTGTATGTGTGTGGATATTTCTCCATAGAAATATTAAAAGTAAAAAAAAAGAACAGAAAACTACACGAGTATCCCTCAGAAATATGAAAAGAAAAACCCTCAACAAAGTATTAACAAATCAAACCCAGCAGTATATGGAAAAGAATATAAGCCACAACCAAGGATATACTGAATGCAAGGCCAGTTCAAAGTTTGAAAATCAATCGATGTAATTGACCATATTAATCAACTAAATAAGGAAAAACATATGGTCATATATATCAGTAGATGCTCAGAAAGCATTACACGGAATACCACATCCCTGCGTGCTGGAAACCCAGGAAACCTGGGTAGCAGGAGCACACACCTGCCACGGCCACCCCTCCTGGGGCCTTGCTGGAACCGGCCCTGCCGCTCTCGGCTCGGCCACGGGCTCCTGCGACGCGGCTCAGCGTCTGCCCCCACAGCCCCACAGCCAGGCCACCCGGAACGGTGGGGGCCGGGGGCCGCCTCCCCCGCAGCGCACGGGGCCACCCCTGCTCGGCCGGGCCCGTCACCGTGAGTCCCGGCCACGGCGGCCAGCAGGACAGGTGAGGAGGGCGGCGGGGCACCACGATGGGGGTTCCGGGACAGGGGAGAGCAGCCACGGGGAGCTGTCGCAGGCGAGGGTTCCTGTCCTGGCTGCAGCGGGGCTGCACAGCCTGGGGACATGCCTCCCAGGATGCAAACTGCAGCTCAACGTCTTAAGGACGGGGCGATGGACCAGGCACCTCGGCCCATCTCCTCCGGGCTCCACATCTCTGGGCAGCAGCTGAGGTGCCATGGGTGACCGTGGAGGCCCTGGGGACCCACCCACGCCCCACGGCCAGGGCGAGGCAGCAGCTCCGCCTGGCACCCCCACGACCAGCCACCAGGGACCAGCTGGGACGGGCCCATGGCCACTCACAGCCCGGCCCCGAGGTGCTGGCCGTGCCCCTGACCCCACGGGGACCCCGCCTCTCCAGCCCGTGGTGGCTGCGGCCACGCGTGGGCCCTGCCCAGCCGCCTCCCTGTCTTACAGGGTCCCCAGTCGGCCTGCATCGGGTGGTCGGGCCCCCCAGGAATGCCTGCAGAGACCCCACTTCCTGCCACGGCTGGGCTAGGTCCTCTCCCCTCCCTTCTGGGGAACATGCCAGACCAGAGCACGCGGGCCGCGTTTGAAGGGCCCGTGCCCCGCTGGGCGAAGCTGGTGCCCTGTCTGGTCAGCAGCAGACGGGGCGGGGGCCGTGTGCTCCTCCCGGCCCATCCTCAGGGGCACTGCCCTCATGGCCTCGGACCGAGCGTCTATCACCCCCGTGCGACCCAGTGGTGGCCCCTCCTCCTAACCCTGCCCCGGCTGCCCCCGCAGAGGCTTCTGCCCTCACTGGCCTCCCGAAGCCCAGTCGGGGTGCCTGCTCCCTCGGGCCCCTCCTGTCCACCGGCAGGCCGCCTCCCCGGGGCCAGGCCCAGCAGGATGTTGGGGGCAGTGTGGCCGCAAGGCCCTGGAATGCACAGGCCACACCTGGGGGCTGCAGTGGGGGGGAGGGGAGCCCCGAGGCCTGGCCCCTCCTCACTGAATCCACCCTTTAGGACTGAAAAGAGCTGGGGGGCCCAGGGGACCCCACCTGTGTGGGAAGGAGTCATTCACGGAGGGACCAGTGGCCTTACCCTCTCCCCGCCCCGGCCTCCACCCTGCGGGCTGCCCACCCACCTTCTCCGTGCGCCCACAGCGGGTGATCTTAGGCTGCCCCCCGCGACCCCCAACGGCCCATCAATGCATGCGGGTAGGATCCCAGGCCATCTGCACACAGAGCCCTGCAGGCGGGGCTGCCCATGGTGGGGGGGCGGGCAGCAGCTACTCGAGGGAACCTGCTCCTGCCGCGGCCACTGGCCTGGGTGGTCTGGGGGGGCTTGTGGGGACTGCCCACCCACAGAGCTGGGGGTGCCCCACGGTCATCACCCCCTGTGCTGTTTTGTAAGGATGTATGTCCCCTAGAAAAGCCTCATTTTAATCAAAATCCCATTTCGTAAAGGGAGAGTAATTCCTATTCAATACTGTATGTTTGAATCTGTAATTAGATCATCTCCCAGGAGATGTGACTCAATCAAGAGTGGTTGTTAAGCTGGATTGGGTGGAGATGTGTCTCCCCCCATTTGGGTGGGTCTTGATTGGTTTACTGGAGTCCTATAAAAGAGGAAACATTTTGGAGAATGAGAGAGATTCTGAGAGAGCAGAGAACGACATAGCCACGAGAAGCAGAGTCCACCAGCCAGCGACCTTTGGAGATGAAGAAGGAAAACACCTCCCGGGGAGCTTCATGAAACTGGAAGCCAGGAGAAGAAGCTAGCAGATGACACCGTGTTCGCCATTTGCCCTTCCAGATGAGAGAGAAACCCTGACTGTGTTCGCCATGTGTCTCCTCACTTGAGAGCGAAACCCTGAACTCATCGGCCTTCTTGAACCAAGGTATCTTTCCCTGGATGCCTCAGATTGGACATTTCTATAGACTTGCTTTAATTGGGACATTTTCTCGGCCTTAGAACTGTAAACTAGCAACCTACTAAATTTCCCTTTTAAGAAGCCATTCCGCTCCTGGTGTATCGCATCCGGGCAGCTAGCAAACTAGAACACCCCCCAAAGCAGCAGCTGCCAGCCGTGGGGACCAAGGCAGCAGGGCCGGCTGAGGAGCCCAGGCGCAGTGGGGTCGGGCGTCAGGGGCCCCAGGGCCAGGCCTCGCAGCCCCTTGCCCTCTGCGCCCACCCTGCCTCTCCACCACCCCCATCACGGCCCTAAATGGAAGCCCAAGGCCTGGGGGTGGGCCCTGCCCTGCGCCTCCCCCACAGCCCCCTGGGTCCCTGCACAGAGGGGCGCCCCAAGGGCCCATCCTGGGAACTAGTGCTGCTCCATTAGGGGTGCAGGTGGGGTGCAGGTGGGGTGCAGGTGGGGTGCAGTGTGGAGTGGAGGTGGGGTGCAGGTGGGGTGCAGTGTGGGGTGCAGGTGAGCAGCAGTGTGGGGTGCAGCGTGGGGTGCAGGTGGGGTGCAAGTGGGGTGCAGTTGGGGTACAGCATGGGGTGCAGTGTGGGGTGCAGGTGAGCAGCGTGGGATGCAGGTGGGGTGCAGTTGGGGTGCAGGTGGGGTGCAATTGGGGTACAGTGTGGGGTGCGGGTGAGCAGCGTGGGGTGCAGGTGGGGTGCAGTGTGGGGTGCAGGTGAGCAGCGTGGGATGCAGGTGGGGTGCAGTTGGGGTGCAGGTGGGGTGCAGTGTGGGGTGCAATTGGGGTACAGTGTGGGGTGCGGGTGAGCAGCGTGGGGTGCAGGTGGGGTGCAGGTGAGCAGCGTGGGGTGCAGCACGGAGGGCTCTGGTGGAACTTGCGGGCTGCAGCGCCCCCTGGTGCCCGCCACGCGCCCCACACCTTTCACTCGGTCACCAGGCCAGGACCCTGCATGAGCTTTCTGGGGAGGCGACTGTGGCCTGCAACGCGGAGCAATGCAGCGGGGACATAGAGCCACCGGAGAGGTGGCTGGACGGACGGATGGAAGGGCGGCTGGACGACAAGGCGTAACCATGGGGGCGGCTCTGGGGGCTGCCTGACCGCGCAGCCCCACCCGCGGACCCCAGGCATGGCAGTGACCCCAGGACCTGCCCCAAGGAGGGCAGCGAGTCCCTGATGCCCAGCAACAGGAGCTGGCGTTGCCCGGTGGAGGACCCCCAGGATTGGACACCCTCTGCACAGCTGCAGGGCACCCTCGTACACCCCCGCTGTCCCCCATTGCAGCTCAGGTGCCCCCCATTCACGGGGAAGTGCCCAGGGACCAGGAGACGCTGAGCTGAGCCGTGGCCATCAGGGAGGTGACTCGGCTGCCTCAGGTAGGACAAGGGGCGGCTGTGGGTCTCCCCGAGAGTTTGGAGCAGGCCTGGATGTCCGACTCCACTTCTTTCTGCCCTGGGGGGTTCTGCTGTGGGGGGTTGAGGTCTGCCGGGCGGGGGTGACATGCTGAGCTGAGCTGCCAGAAAAGGCAGGAGGCTGGGGGCACTGAGCTCTGGGCCTGCTGAGGGGAGTGGCCTCGGCCCCACGCTACAGGGCCCTGACTGGCCCCCACGTCCCTGCGAGGTCTGTCCTGAGCCCCCGCGCGGCAGCGGAAAGCAGCTACTCCTCCGCTTCTGCCAGAGCCGGGGCGAGACGCAGGAGACAAGGAGCCGGTGTGGAGGCGCCCGCCGAGCAACGGATTCGGGGTCCCTGCTGCTCCGCTAGGGCCTCGTCTCACCCCCTCAAGGGAGCCCAGCAGAGCCCAAGCTCCTCTGAGACCCCGCGGGGCAGGATGGAAGGACAGACGCCAGGCCAAGTGGGACGGAAGTGGGGCTGGGCGGCGAGGACCTGCGATGGGGACATGGCGGCCGGCCTAGCAGGCCCCACACTGGGGCGGTGGCACATGCACCCTGCGTGGGAAGCAGTCCCGAGCTCCTTGGCGCTCCCAGGCCCTGGGCTGGGCTGTCCCTGTGGTGCTAAAGCCCCAGGCACGGCATGCGGCAGTGTAGGGGGATGGGGCCACAGCCTCGGGGTGGGGGGGGCCTGCAGCAGCAGCAACCGCACCCGGGTTTAGCACCATGTCCGTCAGTCTTTCCTGTCTGGGGCAGGCCAGGAAAAGGGGCGCCTGGGGTCGGGGGGCCGGGGTGCAGGTGCTGAGACCTTGGGGACCCAAGGCCAGGCGTGTCCGGAGTTCCCTCCATCTAAAGGCTCCACGCAGACGGAGAGGGAAAGTGAGAATCACGCCCGCAAGCCACTCTCATAAAGCCCCAAAAAGGCACGTGGGAGTTTCCCACGGGGGTCATTTGAAACTCGTGAAACAGAAGGCACCTACCTCAAGGAAAACACACAGGGCAGCCTGAGCAGCCAAAAGCCCCGGGAACACGGGGAACAAAGTTAGCGGACGGCGCATCCTGCTTCAAAGCTACGGAGCTAACGCCGTGCGGCCACGGCCAGTTCCCACGCCAGGTCCGCCCGAGGGGACCGTGGTCTCTTCACACGTGCCGGGACTACAGGGAAGCCCCGCAGGCAACCAAGGCAGCCCCTAACCCACCTATTCAGAAATGTATTCAAACCGGATCAACACTGTAAACACAAGAGCTAAGAGAACTCTCACAAGGAAATGGGGACTGCTCGGGACCTTGCGGTAGGCAATGGATTTTTAGGTTTCACACCTAAAGCACAAGCAACAAAAGAAAAACTCAAGAAATGGACTGTGACAAAATTAAACTTTCTTACATCAAAGGCCATTATGAATGTCTAAGATATTTTAAGACTCCAACTCAACAACAAAAGACAACAACCCAAATTAAAAACGGTGCTGGGGCGTTTCCCGGGCCGCGGCAGCCGAGTGCCTGGCAGACAACACACGGCGGGGACAGGCGCACACAGGACAGGAGGACACAGGACAGGCGGGCACAGGACAGGCAGACAGACAGGCGGGCACAGACAGGCAGACACACACAGGCGGGCACAGGACAGGCAGGCTCAGACAGGGAGACACAGACAGGCAGACACAGGACAGGCGGGCACAGGACAGGCGGGCACAGGACAGGCAGACGCAGACAAGCGGGCACAGGACAGGCAGGCTCAGACAGGCGGACACGGACAGGCGGGCACAGGACAGGCGGGCCACAACGGGCCTAGCCTACCTGGAGCAGGGTTGGCTGCGGGCAGGCCAAGAACAGCCTCAACCCGACATGCGCTGCAGCTCACATGCAGAAAGTGGCCGCACGAGTGTATGCCGGCCCAACCACTCCACCCAGGGGCCACCTTTTGTACTGCGGCCCCCTCCCACTGGCACCCTGGGGGGCAGCTGCCGGCCTGAAGGGGGAGGCTCTCCTGAGCTCCTGCTGCTCATTCCCAGCCGACTCCCACCCAGCCTAGCACCGCCCTCCGAGGCAAAGCCCCCACCCGGCCTGATCTCTTGGTCAAGACCTCGGCCACCTGCCCGGAGCCCCACCCACTTCCCTGCCCGGAGCCCCGCCCCCGCCCCGGGTGCCCCGCGCCCACCCACCTCCCCAGGAGCCCCGCCCACTTCCCTACCCGGAGCCCCGCCCACTTCCCCTGCCCGGAGCCCCGCCCCCCGCCCGGCCTCGGGGCCCCAGCGGGCCTCTGCCTCGGACATGGCCCCGGGAAGCCAGCTCTGGGCCCCACTGCAGCCCCCACCCCCGAGTAAACACCTGCCCACGCGCTGCCCGCGCCGGCCCTGCTCCCCCAGCGCCCCACCCGGCGCAGGCCCCTCGGCACTTTGGCTTTCACCTCCCAACCCCGCTTCAGTTTCTGGGCAAGGAGAACACTCCCACGGGAGACAATCCCCGCTTCAGAAGCAGCTTCCGTTTAAGGTCCGCGGGGGGAGGATGCCCATGTCGCGGCCTCATTGCTTTTCGGGGTCCCACTTCCCCTGGGACCCCGGCGGGCCCGGGCCCTCCCCGTCCCGTCACGGCCAGCGAGAGCGGGCAGCTCTGATTCCCACGCGCATCCCACCAAGCCGCTGGGGGGCGCTACTCGGGACACCACTTCGCGCCCCGCCCCACTCCAACATGGCCGCCTCGCCCACGGCCGGGCCCCGCCGCCCGGCTCCAAGATGGCCGCGTCGCGCGCCGCCGACGCCCCGAGGCCCCGCCCCTTCCCCCGGCTGTGATCCGGAAGGGATCTGTCGGAGCGGAAGTAGGCGGTCCGCGCGGCAGGCGATTGAAAAGTTTGCGGGCGCGGCCGTAGCCGTGGGGTGCTGGCGGCGTCGGCAGCAAGCGGCGCGGTGCAGACCCGAGAGCCTCGTCCGAGGTGGGGCGAAGCGGGGTCTTCCAGGAACCGGGGTCGGCGTCTAGGAACTGGTCCCAGAGCTGGGGTCCCGAGAGGGGCCCCGGGGACGACGGCGCGGGGAGTGGGGAGGGGCCCTGCGGCGAGGGCCGGGGACGAGGGCCCGGGGAGGGGGCGGGGGTCGTCCCGGCGTTTGGAGGCTCGTCCCCCGACTTGGCCCTTCGCGACGGGACAAGCAACGAGCAGGTGGGCAGGTCCGCGCCTGACCTCGGGCAAACCTTTGAACCTTCGCTCCTCAGGTTCCCCTGGGAAATGGGCCTTTGCATGCGTTAAAGCCCTAGGTGGACGTTGGCTATTACTGCTTTTTGGTCCGTCGGGCCAGAAAGGAAAGGAAAGGAAAGACAGATGCTGCTGGTCAGAGGTCCACCTGAATGTAGAAGGGCCAACACGGTGGGATCAGCAGAGCCAAGAGACAGCGTCCCTTGGGGGTGCAGGTGCAGGCTCGGGGGTTGGCTAGTTAAGAGCATCTGGAGGACTTCCCTGAGTAGCTGACCTGGAACTGAGTTCTGGGGAAAGAATAGTAAGGAAGGAGAACAGCCTTTGCAAAGGTCCTGTTGCCATAGACAGAAGAGAACTGACAGGCGACTGCTGTAACGGAGGTCAGGGTATTGGGCAGTTAAGATGTCGGAGAGAGACAGGCAAGGCCAGCAGGGTCCTTGGGAAACAGCAGCTTTGGGGGGTTTGGGCTGGGAGTCGCTCCCAGGACAGTGGTCCGAGGCTTGAGGAGGAGAGAGTGGTTGGACCTGAGCCAGTTTGGGGGAAATTGGCCAGCAGGAGTGGGAGAGGCAGTGCCTGGATCCCACCAGGACCTCCCTGGGTTGGGCACACAGGAGAGGCGCCTGGCCCAGGATGTGAGCGGTACATCATCTGCACAGGCGGCCACCGAGGCCACGGGAGGGAGGGTGGGAGCCCCACGAGGCCCGGGAACCAAGCACAGACTCCTGGTGCCCCAGGGCCAGGCAGACAGGGCCACCCGCCTGGGTGCCACAGAAAGGCCTCGAGAGGGCCCTGCAGGCTGCGGTGGCGCTGCTGGTCATGGGCAGCAGGCCCAGTAGAGACGAGACAGACGGACCGTCCTGAAGAGCCCAGCAAGGGTCCCTCCCACAGCCTGAGCAGCCCCCAGAGCACCGCCCCCCCACCCCGGTTTGGGCTCCTTTGGCAGGATTTTCTTCCCTTTGGCTAAGTGATGAGTCTCCAAACTGCACCTTCACTCAGTCTGTGGAATTTTTTAAAGTTTGAGGAATCTTTTCTTCGCAGAAGAGACAGTTACGTTCCTTGGGTTTAGGTTAATATTCCTTTTATTCAAGTCACAGGTTTAAATTGAGTTTCCCTCAGACAGGCATACAAGCCAATTGATTTATAAATGTAGTAATTTTGATGTCAGATAGAAACAGTCATTGGAGAGCCTGGATTTAATGACTCCCAAGTTTAGGAGTCAAAACTCCCTTGCACCTTTCGCGCTGCTTAAATACAGTGCACTGCTGCCCCGTAAAGAGCGTCAAGTGCCTGACCAGACTTGCTGCCCTCAGAAGCAAAAACCCTTGCAAATGCCTAGACAATTCTCTGCTTCCAGTGATTAGCTTTTATAAACATAGTGAGTCTCAAGTTATTTCAAGCTTTCCAACACTGTGGGCAAAACAGATTCTTAAGTGTTTTAAGCCCGCGTCACTTTTTCTCAATACCGTGTTCTCCCTCGACCTCGCAGGGCACAGGTCACCTGGCGTCCTCACTGCGCATTGACATCCTTTGTCCTCTGGTGCATCGGTTGGGACGCTTCTAGGGGTTCTGCACTCCCCGTCCCGCTCAGGGGGCTGTGACCTGAGCCGGCCTAGCCCTGTTACTGTGACCCGGCAGCGTCTCGCGCCCTCACCTCCCTGTCTTCTCTGTGCACCACTCCTGTTCCAGGGGCGTCTGCTCGGGCTCTCCCCCACGCGCCTGCAGGGAGGGCTTGTGCAGCTGCTTCGAGCGATTGGCACTTTGCAGGTGCTGCGTTCTCTGCGATGGGAGGTTTGTGGTGAGTCTCCTGGCACCGTTTTTCCAATAGTGTATGCTCACCTTGTGTTGCTGTCACATTTTAATTAAGGTGCATACATTTTATGTTTTTAGACGTCTGCTGTAAAGCACACATTGCTGCATCCTCCTGGTTTAATAAGGTGACAGGAAAGAACAACATCAGATGAGACTGAAGTTGCCTTGGCCTCCCCCGGTGGTGGCCATTCCCGTCCTGAAGTCGCCTTGGCCTCCCCCGGTGGTGGCCATTCCCGTCCTGTGTGTCTTTTTCTGTTTGCTCACACACAGGGTGTGGTGTCTGTTTAGTGATCACATGGTACGAGGCTCACCTGGGAGTCCTTGCTGTGCCTCCCCCCACCACCCACCCAAGCACCTCAGATGTGGAAAATGCGTGGTTGGCTGTCCCCTCGAGCGCAGGGCTCCAGTAGTTGCTGAGGATGGGAGGCTGCAGTTACGGCTGGTTGTTTACCCTTTAGGCTGCCGGGTGTCTGGGCCCTTTCTTTGGGGAGGAACATGCAGCAGGGGCCAATGGCCATGACCCTGTGGGCCTGTGGAACTGCCCGGAACTCAGGTCCGGCCTCCCTGGCAGGTGGGCAGAGCCACAGACCCTCCAGCCTTGTTCCCTCTTCTCACGCTGCAGCTGGAGCAGGCATGGGTCTAGTTTTGTAGCGCCGTTAGAGCTAAGAATGGTCTTTGCGTTTTCGAATGGTTGTATTACAAGAAAGAGGAGGACATTTGGCATGGTGTGGAGATACTGTGGGCTCAGTTCTAGACCACAGAAAAGCGAGTCTCACAATAAAGCAAGTCACAGAGGTTCTGGTTTCCCAGTGCATGTAAAAGTCACGGTTACAGTAAACCATAGCCTGCTAAGTGTGCAATAGCATTATGCCTAAGAAAACAATGTGCAGTATCTTAATTAAAAAATACTTTATTGCTAAAAAGCGCTAACCGCCTGAGCCTTCAGTGAGTTGCTGTCTTTGTGCTGGTGGAAGGGCTCGTCCCAAGGTGACGCTGCTGAGGCCAGTCTGGCTGGGGCCGTTCCTTAACGTAAGACAGCAGTGAAGCTGGCCACGCTGACCAGCCCTTCCTTCCCTGAAGAGTTCTCTCTAGCATGCAAAGCTGTCTTATAGCACTTGGTTTTTCCACAGCAGAACTTTCAAAAGTGGAGCAGGCCGAAAGGGGGAAGAGAGAAAATAAAGTGAGACAAAATAAAGTGTCAGTGGCCAAGAGATTTCAGGCAGAATCAAGAGGTTATCCTGGAGGTTATTCTTGCATTAAATAGATATCACCTTTTTAGTTAAGGTGTAATGGAGAGGCTGGAGGGAACTGCCTGAAAATGTAGAGCTGTGCTCCAGTAGCCATGTTTCTTGAGGATGATTGAATAGTGATGTAGCTTTCACAGTGTGACTGTGTGACTGTGAAAACTTTGTGTCTGATGCTGCTTTTATCTATGGTATGGACAGATGAGTAAAACATATGGATAAAAAAGTAATAGGGAGAACAAATGTTAAAATAAATTGAGTAGATTGAAATACTAGTGATCAATGAGAATGAGTGATAAGGGGTATATAAAAAAATAGGGGGAGCAAAGGTTAAGACTTTGGGTAGATGGAAATACTAATGGTGAGGAGAGGGAGGGGTAAGGGGTATGGGGTATATGATTTTTTTTTATTTTTTATTTCTTTTTCTGGAGAGATGCAGATGTTCTGAAAAGTGGTCATGGTGACGACTACACAAGTATACGATGATACTGTGAGCCATTGATTGTACACCAAGTATGGACTGTTCATATGTTAACAATGTTTGTGTTTGTATGCTGTTTTGTCAATTTAAAAAAAAAAAAATGGAGCAGGTGCACGGGCGGCTCTGGTCGAATGCTCGCCTTCCGTGCGGGGGACCCGGGTTTGATGCCCAGACCCTGCACCTGAAGAAAGAAGTGGAGCAGCCCTCTCAAACCCTGCTGCTGCTTTGTCAGCTAAGGTGATGAATACTCTGAATCCTTTCTTGTCGTTCACCAGTGTGCACAACGCCTTCACCAGGAGATTCCGTCTCCAGAAACCCCCTTCTTTGCTCATCCGTGAGAAGCAGCTCCTCACCGTTCAAGTTTTTTCATGAGATTGCAGCCTTCCCGTCACATCTTCAGGCTCCACCTCGAACGCTAGATCTCTTGCTGTTTCCACCCCATCTGCAGTTACTTCCTCCACTGAAGTCTTGAACCCCTCAAAGTCACCCACGAGGGTTGGAACTGACTTCTTCCAAACTCCTGTGAATGGTGGTGTTTTGACCTCCTCCCAGGAGTCACAAAAATCCTGAATGGCGTCTGGACTGATGGATCCAGCAGGTTTTCAATTGACTTTGCCCAGACCTCTCAGAAGAACCACCATATGGCAGCTATAGTCTTACAAAACATATCTTTTAACTAATAAAACTTGAAAGTCAGAGTTACTCTTTGGCCTGTGTGCTGCAGAATGGGTGCTGGGTAGCTGTCATGGAAATAACACTCGCCTCACTGTACATCTCCACCGGAGCTCCTGGTGACCAGGTGCCTAACCCAGCAACGGCCTCTAAGTGTCCAGGGAGGGTCCCACGTCTCTCACTTCAAATCAAAAGCTAGACAGGAAGGCTGAGGGAGGAAGGCGTGTCGGAAGCCAGGACAGGCCCAAAGTGGGGCTTCTCGTGCCGAACAGGTCATGTTTTGAAAGGAATCTCCGTTTCTGAGCATAGTCTCAACAGTGGGTGTAACATATTCAGTAAACCATGTTGTAAACAGACGTGCTGCCATCAGGGCCTTGTTGTTCCATTTGGAGAGCGCAGGCAGAGTAAACTGCACACTTCTTGAAGGCCCTCGGATTTTCAGAATGGTAAATAGCACCGGCTTCAACTTAAAGTCACCGGCTGCTTCAGTCCTGACGTGAGGGTCGGCCTGACCTCTGGAGCTTTGAAGCCACAATGATGTCTCCTCTCTAGCTGGGCAAGTCCTGGATGGCCTCTTCTTCCAGTGGAGGCTGCTTCGTCTACACTGAAAGCCTGTGCTTATTGCCCTTGCTGTAGATTACTGGGCTGCAGGAAACGTGTTAGCTGCCAGTTTTGAAGTCGTGACAATGTTCGATTGAGGCGATGCTTTCTTCCCGCCTGACTCTCTGGCCTGGTGGGGGCAGCCCGGGCAGCATGTGCTGGCCTCTCCCTTCCTGCTTCCATGGCTTTCTCCCCCCAGCCCCATTTCTCTCTGTGTTCATTCCATTTATAAAGGACTGCAGTAGCAGGGTGGAGGCCCGTCTGCAGTGAGGTGGTCCACACTTAGCTGAAATAGCCTCGTCCAGAGCGTCTCCGTACAGTGGGTTCACATCCCCAGGAATGGATTCGATTTAAGAGCGTGTTTTCCTGGGGTGCGCCCAGCTGTACCCCAGCACGTGGTGGTGGCTGGACCCTCTGCGCGTCTTGCTGCGGCTTCTCCCGCACCACTGCTGCCCCGGCTGGGCCTCTCACGTCATGGAGATGGCGTCTTTCCCTAAACCACATGGACCAACCTCTGCCCACTTCCCGCTTCTCTTCTGCAGCTTTTCTCACCTCTCTCGGCCCTCACGGAATTAAAGACAGTTGGGGCCTTACTCTGGATTAGGCTTTGATATAAGGGAACATTGTGGCTGGTCTGCACTGCCTTCCTAGCCGCAGTAAGGCTGTCCGCTCTCACCTCACTCCCGTGTTCGCTGGAGTCGCGCTTTTAACTTCTTGGAGAACTTTTCCTCTGCACTCTCGGCTCGGTAGCCGTTCGGCACGAGAAGCCCCACTTTGGGCCTGTCCTGGCTTCCGACACGCCTTCCTCCCTCAGCCTTCCTGTCTAGCTTTTGATTTGAAGTGAGAGACGTGGGACCCTCCCTGGACACTTAGAGGCCGTTGCTGGGTTAGAGATTGTCCCGACTTCAGCACTGTCGTGTCCCGGGGAAGAGGGAGGCTGAGGAGGGGTCAGGGGCAGGAGCGGTGGTCCCCAGAGCAGGCAGCGCGCACAGCTCCTATGTGGGCACAGTGCGTGGCGCCCCAGAACAGCTCACAATAGTGACAGCACAGGCAGCTGACGACTTTTCACCTTAAAAGCTGCAATAGTAATGAAACAGTTTGAAATATTGTGAGAATGACCAAATCGTGACATGATGTGAGGTGAGCCTGCCCCGTTGGGCAGTGGTGCGGTAGACTTGCCTGACGCAGTGTGCCACGGCCCCCTGATTTGTGAAGGGCACCGTCCCCGGGCAGTGCTGGCTGCCTGCATGGGGCCCAGTGCCTGGACACCACTGCTGCGTCCCCTCCTGCATGGCACAGCTCGGCTCCCATCGCCGTGAGCTGAGACCCTCCAGTTGAGGGCAGGTCTGCGGAGGCAGGTCTGTCCCTGGGCCTTTCTCAGGCCGGGGACTCGAGGGAGAACGGACCAGGGCCTGAAGAGCCTGCTGCCCGGGACGCACCTCCCTGCCCTTGGGGTGGGGGGCACTGGCCGTGCACACAGTGCCAGGTGGGCGCCAGTCAGGGCTGCTCCTCTCCCCACAGGTGCCGTGGGGCCCGCAGAGACGCCATCCTCGATGCGCCCATAGCCTGGGTCGGCGACGACACGGACGTCAAGGCCAGCACTGGGAGCTCGGTGCTGGTGGTGCAGTGTGCTGTATCACCACCGGGGCTCCGACAGTGACGGCCGGGGCGGCGCTCCCCCTGCGGCCCACCTGTGCTGCCTTCTGCGATGGTCTTTGGACTTTGCAGCCCAGGTTTGAACTTGTGGGTTACCCAGCGGCCAGCAGCTGCATCCGGGAAGTGGGCTGCAGGTTCCCACAGCAGGAAAGTGCCCAGGGACGCTTCCCGCGGGAGAAGGCGCCACTCCCCGTGGAAACCGCTGCCCCGGCAGACTCAGGGTCCCCCAGGCAGAAGACTCGGCGGTCCTTTCTGGAAGAGACCTTCGGTGAGACCTCAGCTCTGGGGGCCTCACAGTCACCAGGGCCTGGACTCCTTGGCTGCCTGCTCACGTTTCATGAGAAGGCAGAAGTTGGCTCCGGGTGATCGTGTGACCCCCAAATGAACAGGAAGGGGCACGGTAGCGGCAGCTAGGTGGGAGAGCCAGTGTGACCACAGAGAGGGGCTCGGGGACACCCTCAGGTGGGAAGAGATGATGCCTAAAAAAGCAGGAGGCTGCCGCTGTTTCCACAAACTGAATGTAGGGAACAGAAATGTCAGCAGCAGCCAGGATGGTGAGTGAAGACATGCGGACACATCCCACAAAGTGGGACACCCAGGTCTGTGAGGAGACCAGGGCCCTGCCCCTGAGCGTGCCCTCCCCTGCCGGCAGTCACCGGCCCCTGGGCCTCGGCCCGACTGCCGGGCAGGCAATGGGGACGCCATCCAGAGTGGTGAGGGTGGGCTGTGGCTGGCCCCTTCCAGGCGTGGGGCCACGTGGCGACAGAACCGGTAAAGGAGTGGGGTTGGCGCGCTCCAGGGTGGGAGTCAGGTCAGCGGTCAGGGTGGACCTACAGACGTGACCCAGTTCCCATCAGACCCCTGGGCCTTCATAGGAGCCAACAAGCTGAATCTGGCAGGCAGGCGGAGCCCCCCAGGGAGGACGGGCAGTGCCCTGACTCGGCCGCGCGGTGACACCAGGTCCTGGGTGGAAGGCCCAGGGCAGTCGGAATGGAGTGGAGTCCTGGAGGAGACCCAGGTGCCCTCGGGTGGGCCGGTGCTGCGCTGTCCATGGGGAAAGGGGTCCTGACCCTTCGTAAGGGGCCACGGAATGAGCCAGGAGCCCCCATCACGCCTGCACAGGGGGTGCCCAGGGCGGGCCTGGCCTGAGTGTGAGCCCCGAACCTTGAACTCTGGTTGACCCTCGCTGAGCACCAGTGGGCAAGGACTTCATAGCAGAACTCAGAAAGCACTGACTGTTAACAAAAACTGGGCTAAGCTTCACCCAAATGTTAAAATTCTGCTCAAAAAACACCATGAACAGAATGAAAAAGCAAGCCATAGATTGTGAGTAAATAGTCGGTATATACCCCAAAATGAATTTCTTTCCATAATATATAGCAAACTCCTACAAATCTAATTAAGAGGTAGCGTCACCTGGAAATACTTCAAGTGTATGGTCAGTTGGTTTTTGGCAAGGTGGCCGGGGCCTTTCAATGGGGCCGTGGTGACGGCCTCTTCAGCATGTTGCTGGACCCCTGGAAACCCCACACGTGGAGCAGGGAATTTGGACCCCGAGTGTAAACATTAACTCAGAGCCCATCAGAAAGACCTGAATGGACGACCTGAATCCACGCTTCTTGGAGGAAGATCTTGCTAGAAAAAATCTTCACCACGTGGATTTGGTGATGGTCTGTTCAATGTGACACCAGAGGCACAAGCAACAGAAGACAGGAGATCGGTCTTACCAAAAGCTGCGCCTCGAGGGACGCCTGTGGGTGGGAGAGGGGAGTCGTGATGTCCGGAGTGGGCAGCGGGGCCAGCTGCGCGCCTGCAAGGACCCCCTGCCGGGTCTGTGGGGTCAGCCGGGGGCTGGAGAAGGTGCACGCAGAGCCAGCAGTCACCCCGGAGACGCGTGAAACCACAAGGCCCCCCTTGGCCCCGGGGGTGGCTGTGCGTGACAAGACCAGACACTGTCAGAGTGAGTGCCAGGAGGGTGTGGGGCGTTGGAGCCCGCTGTGCACAGGCGGGGCTGGTGGGCCCTGGGCAGGCTGGGTGCAGAGGGCCTGGACCCGGCAGGGGCGTCCACAGTGCGGCCGAGCTGCTGCCCGTGCCCGGACCGTGGCTCCTGCCAGGAGCACAGTGTGTGCACTAGGAAGGGCGGCTGGGCTGAGCCTGTGCGCACCCACAGTGTCGGGGACAGGCACCCACCACGGGGACGGGCTCTGGGCCGCCGTGCGCTGGGCGGCCCTCGTGGCACCGTGGCCTGACTGTCCTGTGCGGGGCCCCCACCATCCGCCCCTGCAGTGCCCACCACAGGAGCCGCTACTGGAAGAGGCAGCGCGGCCGATCCTCGGCCTGCGTCCTCGTCACCTTCAGCTGGAACTCATGGAGGTGGACACTGACCTCCGGCGGGCGGTGAGTGGGGGCCACAGGTCTGGGGGCATCTGTCCAGGGGGGCTGGTCTTCTGTCCCTGTCTGGGCAGGTCAGATCCACCATGCTTGCCCTCCTCTCCCACGTCCCCTTCTCGCCCCTTTTACAAGGACCCTTGGGCTTGGGGCCCACCCAGGCGAGTGAGGATGCTTCTGTCTTCATCTCCTTCACTTAATCCTGCAGGAAACCTTTTCCAGAGGTCACGCCCCACGTCTCAGGAGCCAGGCCTCCGACAGGACTTTCTGGGCCGGCAGTTTAACATGCTGCACTGCACTCAGCTTTCTAGCCGCCCAGAACCTTCTCCCCCTGCTCGGCTCCCCCAGGCCCGAGCAGCTGGTTCCTGGTGCCCTGCATTCTGGGTGCTGGCCCCTGCCCGGGAGCCCAGCGGGAACTGCAGCGGCTGTCCTGACCCCCCTGGGTGTCCCTGGGCAAGGTCACTGGACCTCGAGCGTCCTGAGGCAAGTGTGCAGGTGCAGGAACTGGCCTTCGGGCTGCATAAAGCATTGTCCTGTCCCCCAGTGACTCAGTGTTGCTGTGAGCAGAAGGGTTTCTGTTTAAAAGGGGTCCCTGTGCTAAGGAAGAGGGCATTTCTGGAGCCCCCGCTGACCTGTCAGCACGAGGGCACGGGGTTGCCGAGCCTCACCAAGCTGCTGTGGGGCGGACTGGCATTGGCCGGGAGCATGGGGGTGTGGAGGGGCAGGCACACGGGGCCTTGGGGGTCAGCTGTCACCCCCGCCTCTCCTCCTGCAGACCTCCAGGAGGCCCCACCTGGAGACTGCACCCCACCTTCCGCCCAGCAAGTCTGTGCCTATTTTAGAAGACTTGCAACCCTTCCTGAGCTGAGGCTCGAGAAGCCAGGCAGCCTACTGCTGGGGCGCTGCAGCAGCGGTGTCACCTGGGGCCAGGGGCGCTGCCTGCCTTCCCCACGCAACTGGGCCGTCTTTGCCATGCGGCGACCTCCAGGACACACCGCTGAGGGTCTGGCCACCTCGCCACTGGGACCACACCACTTGCCTGGCAGCGGGCCCAGGGCCCCCGTGGGCTCCGCAGTGGGGCTGGACATGACCAGAGCTTCCCACCTGAAAATTCCCCCGCAACTACTTGTACTTTTGCACACAAAAGTCTAAGAACTTTATTTTTGAAAACCATTTTTGAAACTTTTAAGGGACTTTGAAAACTTTTATTAGCTCTTTAACATGTTTTAATGAGCATTTCCTTGGTATTTCCCCCGACTCCACACTTGCCCTATCTGGTTTTGTCTGTGGGGAGGGGTCCCTGCACCGGCCCTGGCCCGCCCATCTCCTGCAGGGCAGCATGGACTCCTGGGCAGCTCTCTTGTGCTTGGGGAAAGGGTTGGAGCCCACAGGTGCTCCTCTGCATGGGGTGGGGGGCAGCAGGGCTGAGGCACCATCCTCCCTCCTCCAGGCAGGCCTGATAAGGGGGTGCAGTGGGGCACCATGTTCCCTCCCAAGCCACAGCCAGCACTGACACAGGTCTCACTGCCCCAGCCTCCCCCAGGAGGCCACAGACAGGCACATGGGGCCCGGCCGGCCTGTTTCTAGGCCAGGCCACTCTCCCTTCAGGCGACCCAATTAGGGAGCTAATTTCAGAGCCTGTGCGGGCGGCACAGACACTCTCCAGGGCCCACTTTGGAAGGGGCAGTGGGCGAACGAGCATAAGCCCGAGGTGGCCCCATCCTGGCTGTGCCAGCATCTAATAGGCAGGGTGCCCGGGGCTCCCCACAGGCCATCCGGGACAGAACCCAGTGGCCTGACACCATCCCGAGCTCCACCGGCTTTCTCAGCCTCCCCTGGGTTTCCAGTCGCAGATGAGTCTGTTGCCACCCAGGCCTGGGTTTCTAGAGCTGTCACTGGTCAAGGGGGGCTGCCCTGGGCCTTGCGGGACAGCCACACACACCTCCTCACCATGCCCAGGGTGCCTGAGGACAGCTGCAGGGGGCTCTGGGACTGTCCGGCCACACCGGTGGGCAGGGCCCCCCAACAGCTCCCTGGTGCCCTGGGGTCGCAGCCACAAGGAGACAGCAGGCCCCACCCCCATCAGCTCCAATGATGGGGTGCCGCCGCAGGGCCCAGAGCGCACCTCCCTCGGTCCCAGCCCGCACTGCTGACCATCTTCCTGCACAGGGACGCCAACTCCTCCACACCCATAAATCTGCGATCAAAATAATCCCTCCCGCCCCCAGTGCGCCTCAGCCTCAGAGACCCGTTCCAGAAGTGCCTGTGACCTGACATTGCGAGGCCGGGGGCCAGAATCTCAGAGCGGCTGCCCCACGTGATGTCCTGTACCCACTGTCCTGCCTCCCAGGACAGAATGGCCAGTGCCAGGATCTGGTCAGGGGGCTCCCCACAAGGCCCCAGGGCACATGCCTAGGCTGTGCCAGCCTCACACAGGTGCCCCCGGGACTCCGTTGCTGCCTAGGGGCCCCCCACCTGAGAGGCAGCCTGGCATCTGCGTCACCCTGGTCCCCACGGCACGGCTCCCATGGCAGGAAAGGGGGATGAGACTCAGGGCCTGCTGGGGGCTCAGGCTCCTGCTTTGATGGGGAAGCTACAGAGGAGGGCCTGCCTTGGGCTAAGGGTGGGCTGCAATGGAGAGAAGCCCCTGTGCAGAATCCACCCTGTGCCACCAGTGGCCACCAGTCTTGGTTTGACCACCCTGAGCTGGGACTCACCACCCCAGAGGCATGTCAAAGATCCCACCAGGGGGTCAGTGCCCCCACCCCGGAGCCCACTGCTGCCCCTTGGCCAGGCCCAGCACCCACCCTGGCTCACCTCCCACCTGCGGGTGAGCCCCCAGGGTTCTCAGGGAGGAGGAAGCACCGCCCTGGGCCCAGCAAACAGGCAGGGGCGGTGCCAGGGCCGGCCCAGGGGGCAGGAGGGGCGGGGCACCCTGACAGGGCCCTACCACCCGCTGCCCGCTGCCCGCCTTCACTCTGCCCAGCACGTCCTCTTCACCATCGCCCCTTCCTCGCTGTCACCTCTCAAGGTACGGTGAGGAACTGAGAAAAACCCGAGACCCGAGACCCCTGAACTGACCCCATGCGTCATCCCTGGAGTGCCCTCGTCTGCAGAACTCAGGCTGGCCTGTCCCAGGGTGGCCAGGGTCGAACGGTCGGGCGGCCCCTCGTCCCCAGCAGGCGCGCCGGCAGGGGCGGGTGTGGGAGGGCGCGCGCGGCCGGCGAGCCGGGGAGCTGCGGGAGCCGTGCGCGCCGCCCCGCAGTGCCCGCCACCCGCGCAGCCGGGCCGTGCGTGCCCTGAGCGCCGGGAGCGCCGCGGCCTGGGGGCGGCTCCGGCGGTGCGTGCGGGCTGGACGGGCTCCATGCAGGTAAGTGCGCGGGCCGCCCGAAATCTGAGGACGCCCCGGGTCCCCACCCCCATCCCCCCACTGAGGTTCCGACTCCGAGGCCCTGGGCTGCTCACCCGGCCGGCGCAGCCACAGCCTTCCCAGGATAGAGACCCTGTGCCAGGGACCCCCGCTGCTCGAGGCCCCTCCCCTTGCCTGGCCTGCTGCCGGCCCCGTCCTCCCTCCCAACCTCCACGAAGCCAGTCGCAGGCTGCCCGGCCAGGAAGGGGACAGGGCTGGGGCACCATGAAGGGCCCTGTGGACAGCCACCCCTGGCCCCGGATGGGCTCCATCTTCTGAGTTTCAGCCTGTGGCCGCCAGGCCACACTAATACAGAGGCAGAACAGGCTGCAGTGGTCTGAGTCCTGGAGGGACACTGGGCAGCGGGACATACCAGCATCTCCAGTTCTGGACCTGCCCTGGGTCCCGGGGTCCTCACCAGTCCTTCCACCCAGAGAGGCAAATTACAGCCAAATCCTCCAGCCGGGTGGACTGTGTCCCCATGCAAAGCAGCTGGGCAGTAGGCTGCCTAGAGCCCGGGGGGTGGCCAGGCGAAGTCCAGCCTCCTGCGGCCCTGCCCCACCCCAAGGCCACCCAGGGGCCCCTACAGCCTGGGGTTGGGGTGGGCTCCTGGGCCCTCTGCCAGGCCCTGCTCCTCCTGGGGGCAGCCTTAGGAGTGGAGGGTTCCCTCGGCCCTAATTAGCCCCATGGGGGCTGCAGCACATGGCGCCTCGTCACGGGCCTCAGCTCCCGCCTGCACCCCAGTACCATGTGGACCTAGGCAGGGCTGGGGGCCTGTGCCCTCCAGGCTCTCCTGGGGGTGGGGAGCTGCCGACTGGGCCCCTGGCTGTGGTTCCTCCCCTGCCCGCAGCCCCAGGCTGGCCACCGCAGAAGCCCCTGATGCCATGGAGGAGTGGGACGTGCCCCAGATGAAGAAGGAGGTGGAGAGCCTCAAGTACCAGCTGGCCTTCAAGAGGGAGATGTCGTCCAAGACCATCCCCGAGTGAGCCCCCCAGGACCCCAGCCTACTCCCCTGTCCCCCCCCCCCAGGCCCAGGCGCGATTTGCATCTCATTTGCCTGCCCAGGTACATGTGCAAACGCCCAGGCCACACCCAGCCTGCAGGGGTGCCCACGGTGCCCCCCGCTCACCGCACCCTCCCACCCCCCAGGCTGCTCAAGTGGATCGAGGATGGGATCCCCAAAGACCCCTTCCTGAACCCTGACCTCATGAAGAACAACCCGTGGGTGGAGAAAGGCAAATGCACCCTCCTGTGACCCCCGACCCCGACCGCCTGGCAGTGCGCTCGGGCGTGTGAAGGTGTAACTTTTATAAAGAATGTCGAGGGTCTGCCGTGTCTCATGCGCTCTGTGCCAGGGCTCCCCACGGCCGGCCAGGCTACAGCAGGTCCCGGATGTACAGGCTGCGGCGCACGGCATTGGAGACGCCCTCATTGAAGCGGAACCACACGTCACTCCTGCCCACAGCCGTGCCCGGGCACCACTCCGCCGGCTCAGGGGCTGCGTCCTCTGGGGGCACACGGGCTCCTTGGTGCCAGGCCCGGCACCCCCTCCCTGCCACCCGCACACCTGGGCACACCTGGGCTCACCTGGGCTCAGGGCAGCTCTCCTGGTGACCACCCGCCCAAAGAAGTCTCTCTCCGGCTGAGGGGAGGGGAGGCCAGTCAGGTAGCAGGCGGGGGACAGACCCTGGTGGTCCTGAACCCCAGGTGCCACCGCGAGGGGGCCAGCGGCCACATCCCAGGATGAGGCCACAGCACAAGCAGCCTTCCCACCCAGTTCCTCAGGTGGGCAGACGCTGTAGGGCTGAGAGCTCTGTCCGCTGCTGGGGTCGGGCCCAAGGGGCATGGCTAGCACCGCCCCTTCATGCACAGATGGGAGGGTGGCTGGATCAGCTGCTGGAGCCTCGGGGGTCCAGAGCAGAAGTCCTCAGCCCCTCCTGCCAGCCCCTCCCTTTACCTGCTCCTCGAAAGCAGCTCTTCTCATGATGTGCTCCAGCCGCTGCACGTGGCTGTGGGGGGCAGGGCACACCCTCTTCTGCTCATGGCCCCCATCCGGCTGCAGGGGCAGGAGTAAATGAGGGGGGCTGGGCGGGGCCAACGTCAGGGCCCCCACCCTGGGTTTTGGGGCCAGGCACTCACCTGGGAGCCTGCCCGGGCCGAGGCCTCCGCTCTCCGCATCTTCTCCACCTCGATTTCGCGGGCGATGAGCTGCTTGGCCTGGTAGGTGAGCGGCTTGCGGGCAGGCAGCTCGGGGAAGCGGCAGACTTCCTCCAGGTTCCTGCGCTCAGGGCAGGTGGGACGTCAGGGCCGGGTCAGTGGGCCCCCACCACCTCATGGACTCAGGGCACGTCCTGGCACCAGCCTCCCCCAACCACTGGGGATGAGATGAACCCTGGTTTTCCCACTGTCAGGGTTGAGCCAGAACCTCCCCCTATGCCCGGACAGGTGGGAACCCGAGGGCCATGTCCCACCCAGCCCCCGTGGAGGCACCCGGCGCTCACGGCTCCAGCCTGTAGGTGTACTGGCCGTCGGGCGCGCGCTCCTGCCGGTAGCTGAGGCTGTAGGCAAGCATGGTGCCCACCAGCCCAGCCAGCTGCTGCTTCTCGCGGGCACTGTACAGCTGCACGCTCACCTGCGGGCAGGTGGGGCCTGAGCACAGCCGGACCCCCAGCACCCCTGCCGAGCACAGCCGGACCCCCAGCACCCCTGCTGGCCCCGCCCCCTAAGCAAGCACTCACGGGGCGCAGCCTGGGCGCAAGGATGTCCAGGAGCAGACAGAGAGTGTCCAGGACGAGGGCCTGGGGTGTGGCCCGGCTGCGGACGGCCGGTGAGGTGCCTGACACCAGCGTCTGGACCAGGGTCTGTGTGCGGCTGGTGCGGGCCTGGGCCTGGGGGGGAGACAGTCAGCACCCGGAAGCCACCACAGGTGGGCACACGCGCGGGCATACGGACGGGCCAGGCGCACACCTCCTGCTGGCTGCTGGGGAAGGTGAGGCGCGGCACGTGGCTGGAGGCCAGCAGCACATGGAAGGCCGCGGGCAGGAAGGGCAGGTAGCGCAGCAGCTGGAAACTCTGGCCGCGGTGGGCCGCGCAGGCCAGGGTGTCGTCAAAGGCCAGCCAGTCGAGGGCCGCACACACCGCGCCCAGGCCCGGGTCCCGCAGCCGCAGCCGCAGGAAGTTGTCAAACAGGCCCTGCGAGGGGGCCACTGTGTGGGCTTGGGCGGGCCGGCTGCCTCCAGGCAGCCCTCCCTGCCCCATCCCATGGCACAAACACTGCCTGTTGGGGCCTTTGCCTCGAGTCTGCCAGCAGAGCCTCGGGGGACAGCTTCACACTCTGAAAGGCCAGGCTGGGCCAGCCCTGGCCCCTCAGCCCCACTGCCTCAAGGAGTAAAACGGCCTGCACGCAGCTGTGTGCACAGAACTGAGGGGGTGAAGCTTCCAGGGGCTGCACAGACACCTCGCCCCCAGCCCATGAAGAGGGGGATGAGGCAGGAGGTCCCTGCCTGGGCACGAATCCCACAGCGGCTGATCCAAAGCTGCTTATGCTTCGGGAAGCAGCTTAGACCAGGGATTTGCAGGGTTGGGGTGGGGGGGGTTGCTGTGCCACCTGCTCAGGACACAACCCCCATCCCCCAAGCACCCCATATCCAGGTGGCTAGACTGCGGCCCCCACCACACAGTCCCCAAACAACTCCCAACCCAGAGCTGGACCCCTCTGCCAGGCCTGCCACCAACCCCCTGCCTCCCTCGCCCGCGCTGCCACCCGCCTCCCACTCCCGCCCTTGGCGCCGCCTAAAGCCTCTCCACCAGCCGGCCTGTGGCTCGGGAGACCTGCCCTGCGTTGTAAGTCCAGGCCCCACCTGCCGCTCATCCCCCACCCCTGGGGGGAGCAGTCACCTGGATCACCTTCTCGTGCTCGCCCGCGGAGGCGGCGACATGCAGCACGTGGTAGAAGTGCTGGGAGGCCGTGGTCAGAGGCTCCTTGGTGGGCGGGGACCCCGAGGCCCCATCACCATCACCACCCAGGAGCACGTGGGCAGGCTGCAGCAGGTCCCGGCCCACCCACCGCCTGTGGGGAAGCAGAGAAGAGGGTGGGGAACCCGAGGCTGGGGAGTGAGAGGGCGCCCACCCTTCCTCCCACACTGGGAGCAGCCCCCCACCCCGGCCCTCACCCACCTCTCCTCGGGGCTCCCCCTGCCCAAGGCCCTGGGCCACACGGGAAACCTCAGCCAGCTGGAGATGCCAGCCCGGGGCCGGCTCCCCAGCCCTGACAGTGGCATAGAGCAGATGCAGAAAGGACGGCCTCTGGTGGCCGAGCTGGGGGTCTGGGGGACAATGTCCAGTGGGAGGAGACCGGGGACCGGGGACCAGGATCGCGGGAGCCTCACTCCCCACCATGGGCACCAACCAGGCCGAGGGTAGACACATGGACGTGATACAGCCCAGAGACCCAGACGGTGCCCCATCTGCCTGGGGCCCCCAGCCCCCGGCACGGCCGCCGGCTCACCTCTGGGCTCGGGGCAGCTGGAAGACCACCTGCCACACGGAGAAAAGCCCCCTGCGCTGGTCCTTGAGGCCGACGCACGTGCTCCGGACCGCCCACAGGCTCAGCTCCCGCCGGCCCTGCCCGTGCAGAAACTGCACCCACAGGGGTGGTGAGCGGCGAGCACGGAGGGTACAGGGGCAGTGCGAGGGACAGCCCAACCCCCGCCCACCTGCAGAGTGTTGATACAGGCCCGGATGTCGTTGTCTGTCTTCTCACAGAGAGCAGCGAGCACACCCGGGTCGGCCTGCATCCCCTGCTTCTGGGAGATCTGCAGGGAGGCAAGGCGGAGGCTGTAGGGAGGAGGGCGGGGGCAGGGGCAGGGGCACCCCTTCCCAGGAAGCAGCTTGGGAGGCCCAAACTCGCACATGGAAGGGGGTGTCTAGGGGCCAGACAGGCCCACCGTCCACCGAGGACCATGCTGTGCACCCGAAGGTGAGCCCAGGCCCAGCCCCCAGCCCTTGCTGACCTCGAGGAGCCGCTGCAGCAGCCGCGAGGGCAGTGTTGGCGGGATGTGGAGCAGGAGGGCCTGCTGCTTCAGCTGCCTCAGGGAGGGTGTGAACCTGCGGGCAGAGGGGATAGCACTGCGAACCTGGCCTCCCAACCACAAGCCGGGGCACTTTGGGGTGACGGGGGCGGCCTGGGGCCCTGGAGTACCTGCCCTGGGCCTGGCGACCCCCCTGCGGCCCCCACTCACGGGTCGTTGCAGATGCAGATGATGGGCCGCATCAGAAGCCCCCGCCCCTGGCGCCGCCCCGTTCCCGCGGACGCAGTCGGGGCCCCCAGCTCTGCCCCCTGCGGGCCCCTGCATTCCATAATGCTCAGGAGAACGTTGACAGCAGCCTTAGGGCGGTGCAGAGACAGGGTGGTGAGCTGTGGCCGCAAGCTGCCCCCGCCAACCCGCGACCAGAAGTGGGATGTCACCCGCCCGCCCGGGACCCACCGTGGGGGCGCCGTCGACCTCATCAATGACCAAGCAGTTGGGCTTCCCGCCAGCGCCCAGCACTGACTCCATCTGCGTGGCCGCCTCAATGCATGTGCGGAAGGCCTCAGGGCTGCGGTCGTCGCTGGAGCCGACAGGGATTTGGAGAGGTTGAGGAGGGACAGCCAGACTCGCCAAGGCCATGGCTGCACTGCCTGTCCAGCGACCGTGGCAGGAAGTCTCCCAGGCCCAGCTGCCAGCCTGAAGCTGGGGTGTGCAGCTGTGTGACGTGACCACTGCCCACGCAGGAAACCCGAGGACACAGGGCCCACCCAGGGAAACGGGACAGGGACCGCCGCGCTGCTCCTCAGACCTCAGCCTGTATGCAGAGCCGTCCTGCACTCACCTGGCATTCATTTCTACCACACAGTACCCCGCATGCCGAGCGATCACGTGGGCCAGGGTGGTCTTGCCCAGCCCCGGAGGCCCGCACAGCAGCGCCACCTGCAGCCAGGGCAGATGGCTAGAACCCACCCCTCCAAGAATCCCCAGGCCAGCGCTAGAGGCTGGAGCCCACCTCCCCAGAGGCCTCGGGCCGCAGGAAGCTCACAGCAATTGAGAACAACACAAAGCTGAGCCTTCAGAGCAGGACAATGCTACAGAGGGATTGGGAGAGAGGAGCATCAGCCCTCACCATACCTGGCCCCCAAAACCACTCGCTGCCCCCCAGGAGCATTCTGACGAAGGGCGGGGCCCACCAAGGGATCAACTCTCTTCCTGTCATGTGGAAAGCACACTCAAGATCCTACTGACGCCCTGGTGCCTCCAAGCCTCAGGAAGTAAACCTGCCTGGCAGTCCCAGGGGCCACGAGAGCATGGAAGGGCCCACAGAGCTGGGGAGGAGGCCAGGAGGGCTCACCTTCTGACGGGGCCGCTGGCTCCCGTCCAGCTCGGCCTCCAGCATCTCCTCCAGCACCTGCTCATGGCTTTTCCACTTGGCAGAGGCCGAGGCCTCCTTGCCGACCCGGGGCTGCTCCACACCGAGCCTGGGCTTCCGAACAGGCCTCTCACGGCCAAATACCGCCACATCCCACTGCTTCAGCCACTTGAGGAGGCAGCGGTTGGTGAACTGTGGGAGGGAGGCAAGGCTGGAGGAGTGGCCCACCTCCCTGCTGCCATGACCCCATTGGCAGACAAGGGCCCTGGGGCCGGGAGGTTGTGGCTGGTAGCCAGCCACCCTGCCAGCAAGTGCAGTGGGGTCCCACGCCCCAGGGCCACCCAGCAGCAGACAAGAAAGCAGGGCGGATGGAGGCTCAGGGCAGGGAACATGCCCAGCCCAGCCCAGAGCAGCTCCCTAGGAGACCCGCAAGCTGGCCCCAGCTGGGCCTCAGTTTCCCACTTAGAAATCATCGGGGAATACAGGTCCTCCCCCATCCTGACAGTCCGAAGAGCCTTCCCTCCCGAAGGGGGCTGGTCACTGAGCAAGGGGGCCTCACGTCATCACTCAGCAGCTCTGTGTAGTGCTGGGGTGCAAATTCATCCACCCAAAGGCGGTGCTGGGAGACATCTGTGCCGCCGGGCACCTCCAGATCCTCCTCAGGGCCCCCCATAGGCTGGGTCTCCTCCCCCAACTCAGGCCTGAGGCTGAAGAGCACAGGACCCTCAGCCACAAGGCCGTGGCCCACACGGGGCACACAGCAACCCCACCCCACAGGGCACAGACAGGGGGTCGGTAGAAAGACAGGGTAAAGGTCTAAGGGCAGGAAGACCATCAGTCACCTGTGCAGCGTATCTGAAAGCTGCTGGGCTTCCTGTAGCAGCCGCTGCCGCCGCTGCACAAACAAAAAGAGCCAGGATTGGGACGGTCCAAAGACCACGGTGTTCCCAGGACCGCACCTCCCGGCCAGGGCCCAGCAGACCCCACCTCACTGTCCACCTGCTCCCTCAGGGAGGCGAAGGGCACGCCCAGCAGGTCCAGCTGGCTGCGACCACGCCACCGGATGTCAAGAGGTGGGCTCTGGGGAGAGGAAGAGCGGCCATCACCTCCGAACACTCCCTCACAACAGTGCTCAGACACCCCCACTTGGCGTCTGCTGGCCGGGGTGGGCAGGGTAGCCCCTCTCTAATCAGGGCGGGTCCCGCCACCCCTGCAGCAGACGTGCCTGGCTGCAGGTAGGCTCAGGAGTAGTGACTCCACAGCCCCTTGTGCCATGCCCAGCACCATGCCCAACATCACCCTCCAGGGCAGCTTCTGCATGCTGCATCCCAGAACCATGCGGCATACCCCACTTTACTCCAGACAAACTCCCCAAAACTCCACCGGCCAAGGCGACTTGCTGAGAGCACCCAGGGGCCTGGCTAGTGACCTGAGGCCTAGGCCTCAGGCCTGTGCCCCGTGTGGCCCCACCTGCACCCCAGTGCCCATGGGGTCAGCTCGCAGCACGAGGAAAGCCCGGTCGCCACCGGAGGATGTCACATTGATGTAGTCTTCCAGGACCGGGGGCCGCCGCAGGACAGGATTGCGGGTGGCAGAGGAGGCCTGCACGAGCTGTGCGTTGGCACCAGCGCCCGAGGGCCTGGGAAGAGACGGGATTCGGTGTTGTGGTCTTGTGTCCTGTCATCGGGCCGAGGTTCGAAGCCACACCTCAGGCCTCGGGGCCTCCCGCTCCCCCGATTCCTCTAAGCCTCTGCCGAAGGGGCCCACGGCACGCACCCAGCACCCCACAGCTCGACGGGGAGCGCGGGACTCGGCGGGGGCGCGGCGTCCTGCGGGGAGAGGGGAGGCGGCAGCCCCTCCGTGTCTTCCGGCCCGAAGTCCTTCAGCCGGCGCCGCTTGGCCCTGGGAGCTGTGGGGACAGGAGGAGGAGAGGAGAGGCCCCTCCCCAGCCCGCGAGCCGACCCGCAGGCATCCCAGGGGCGAGGGGCTGCCCCGCGGCCTGGCCCCGGGCTCGGCAGCACGGCGCTGGCGGCCCCGGGTCTCCCGCAGGCCCCGCCGGGGCCGCCTCGGTCTCGGGCCCCGCCCGCCGCCTCGTCCCCTCCGTAGGGCCCTTTCTGGGCGCCGGCGCCCGCGCCCACCTTCCAGCCCGGCCAGCACCTCCAGCTCGGCCGCGAACCGGCTGTGGAAGTGCCCCTCGACGCCGCGCCGCGCCCGCTCGCCGCCATCCATGCCGCCGGCTCCGAACCTCCCGCGCCCAGGCGCGGCCCCGGCGCCGCCAATCAGCGGCCGGCATCGCCTGACGGCGCTCCCCATTGGCCAGTGCGCTCAGCCGGGGCGGGGCGGGTATGCGCGCGCAGGCCGGGCGGGCCGAAGGCCCCGCCCCTACCTCGCCGCCCTTTCGTTACCGAGGCTGCTTCCGCCGCGCTCGCCATTGGTCGGCAGAGCCGCCCGTCCGCGGTGGGGGCGGGGCGGGGCGGGGCGGGGCGGGGGCGGACCTGCGCGCGCATCCCGGGCCCGGCCGCCGTGCTGCTCGATAGCTGGGGCGGCGGGGCCGGGGGCGCAGGGCGCAGGCTGGGCGGTGACATCGGGGTTCCGGAAGGCGCGGCCCGGCTGCAGGTGGGTTCCGGGCCGCTGGGGGCTCAGGTTCGGAGACAGGCGGGGCCCTGCGTCTTAGGCCCCCGCTGGGACCGGCCGGCTCGCGGCTGCCCTCTCCGGTGGGGGCGGAGCCTCCAGGGAGGGGCGGGGCCTCCGCGGGCGGGGGCGGGGGGCGCAGGCCGGCCCGGCAGCCGCGCGCCCTACTGTGGTCCTCCGCGCGTTCTGGGACCTGGAGAAGGTCCTTGATGCGCCCATGACGCGGCGGGGAGACCCGGGGACGCGCGGGCGCGCCGGCGAACGGATCTGCATCTGCCCCCGCGTGGGCGCGGCGGGGGCCGGCGCGGCCGGCGCGGAGGCTGACCCGCGCCCGCTGCGCCCCAGGCCCCCAGCCGCGCAGTGCCCATGGAACCGGTGAGTGTGGAGAACCTGTCCATCGTGTACCGCAGCCGCGATTTCCTGGTGGTCAACAAGCACTGGGACGTCCGCATCGATAGCAAGGCCTGGTGCGAGACGCTGACTCTGCAGAAGCAGCTGCGGCACCGCTTCCCGGAGCTGGCCGACCCCGGCACCTACTACGGTTTTAGGTGGGGGGCGGCCTTGCCGGGGGACGGCGCTGACGTGGGGCCGCGGGGGACCGCTGGCGGGGCCGAGGGGGGCCTCTCAGCCGCCGCCGCCCCCCATTACCAGGTTCTGTCACCAGCTGGACTTCTCCACCAGCGGGGCGCTCTGCGTGGCCCTCAACAAGGCGGCCGCGGGCAGCGCCTACAGGTGCTTCAAGGAGCGGCGTGTCACCAAGGCATACCTGGCGCTGGTGAGGCCGCGGCCCCAGAGCGGGGCCTCGGGACCCCTGCCGGCCTCAGCTCTGCCCCAGCCTCCTGGCGGCAGGTGGGGTCCCGCGAACCACCTATACCTCCTACCCGGCAGGTGCGGGGACACGTCCAGGAGAGCAGGATGACCATCAGCTACTCCATCGGCCAAAGCGGCGCGGAGGGCCGCACCCACACCATGTGCATCGAGGGCACGCCGGGTAGGGCGGGGCGGAAGGGGCGAGTCCCTGGGGGTGGGGCCGGCCGCGGTGGGGTCGGGGGCTGGCCTGGGCGGCCCTCACGCGGCCCTTAACCACCAGGCTGTGTGAACCCCAAGCCGAGCATCACAGAGCTGGTGGTGTTGGAGCACGGGCTGTACGCAGGTGACCCTGTGTCCAAGGTGCTGCTGCAGCCGCTCACAGGTGGGCCCCGTGGGTCCACACCTGTTGTCCTCCCCCCCCAACGCGAGACACCCAGCGTGCAGCACACAGGAAAGGCAACCGAGTCACGGGAAGAGCCACCCGCCCGGGGCCTCCCCGGGTCACTGGCAGCGTGGTCGTTCCTGGGGTGGGACCTCCCATCTGGGAGTTGGGGGTCTTAGGGTCCTAGGGCTGGCCCACAGTGGTCCTGGTCCTGGTCTCGTGGGAGGGGCGGGTCAGATCCCACCATGCAGACGGGCTGCAAGGGTCCAAGGCTGCAGAGAGGAGGTTGCTGGGTGGACCACTCCTCCGTGGGGAGCAGGAGGTGGGGGCACAGTCCCAGAGCGTCCTCTCCCCTACTGACCCTGCCACCCCCGGCAGGCCGCACCCACCAGCTCCGCGTCCACTGTAGCGCGCTGGGCCACCCCATCGTGGGCGACCTGACGTACGGGCGGGCCGCAGGCCAGGAGGCCCAGCCGTTCCGCATGATGCTGCACGCCCTGTATCTGCGCGTGCCCACGCCCGCCGAGTGCGTGGAGGCCTGCACGCCGGACCCCTTCCTGCCCACTGTCGACGCCTGCTGGAGCCCCCACACTCTCGTGCACCCACTGGACCAGCTCATCCAGGCTCTGCGAGATGCCCCCGTGGGCAGAGGCCCCGGGCCCAGCAGCCCTGCCCCCAACCTGCCGGGCCTGGGCCAGCCCCCACCACCTCCCCCCAAGCCCCCCGAGACCGAGGCGCAGCGGGCCTTGTGCCTGCAGTGGCTGGCAGAGTGGACACTGGAGCCAGAGAACTGAGGGGTGGCTGGGGGCGCTGGTGGACAGCGGGGTCACTGGTCTCCCAGGACCCCCAGGGGAAGCAAGGACCCTCCCAGATGCTTTTCTGGCACTGAGGCTCCCCGCGGGGCCCCCGCAGCACAGGGGTGAGGCCCAGCGAGGGGAAGCGCCTCTGAGCTCAGCCAGCCTCGGGGCAGAGGCGGGACTGGGCTCCATGCCACAGGGGGACTGGCTGCAGTTGCCTCCATCCTGCACAGAAGCCCCTCCCCGGGCTGGCCTGGCGTCAACGGGCCGGACGTCCCGTCTGCCTTGGCTTCTGCCGCACTCACCTGCAGCGAGGTCTCCTGTCCCAGGACCCGGGTGGACTCCTGGTGGACAGGGTTTGGGGTAGTGACTGAGCAGCCCCAGCCTCACACACCCTCTAGGACTCAGGCAAGTGCTACCTGTTCTTTGGAATCTCCCGAGTTCCCAGCTGTGCATCTCCTGCAACCACAGGTTGTCAGTCCCTAGCCTGTGGGACCCCCAACCTGGGCCCCCCGAACCCGTGTACACCCACTGCTGCTGCCACTGAACCCCAGAGCTGGGAATAAACTCGGCAACCATAACCCCCTAGCAGGTGTGACTGTGTCTCATGTGGGGGGACCCAGGTCTTTTTGGGGTGGTCTTGGGCTCCGTGCAGCCCCTGCTTGGGGGAGGACAGGCCGGGGTAGGTGCGCTTGTGTTGCTTCCTATGAAACTGAGCTTGAAGGATGTTAAGGAGTGACAAGAAAGTAAGAAAGAGACAGACAGGATGAGAGGATCTGAAGCTCAGCGATAACAGACTTAAGACTTCAGACAACTTTATTCTTAACCACATCCTGCTTATGTACTGCAGGATGACAAAAGGTGTGCATGTACTTCCTGAGGGAACATAGTTCTTATCTTTCAGTGCTCTTCCTTCATACTTAAGATAACCATTTGGGGTAAACGAGCGTTCTCTTCCTCCCAGACTGTTCTACATAAATCAGATAACGTAAAGCAGTTTACGGCCGCCACCACCCTAACCCTAACTCTACTCCCAACTAGTCCCGGGTCTCCTGTCGATCCTCCTACACGCTTGCCGTCTGCGTGGTGTGCACAGTGTGGGCCCCTTGCCGGCCGGGGCAGTCCCCGAACTTTCTCTTTCTCCATCCCTTCTGCATCTCAGACCTCCCAGCACTCTCTGTATCCCTGCCGGCTTTTCCTGACCATCTCGTCTCCCTATCTGGCATCAGCCCAGGGCTTAGCACCCCATCTGCCAGGTCACCCCAACCCTGAGGCCCGACCCGCCCACCCAGACTGAGGGCAAGGCCCCGTGAGCCACCCCCGCTGCCCTGGGGACCAGGGCTCAGATGCTGCACAGTGTTGAACAGCAGCCGTCCACTGAGGCCTCTGGAGAGATGCGCTGCCTCCATCCCCACCACTGTCCTGCAGCCTTTGCCCACTGCCGCGATGCCGTCCTGACTCGGTTTGCAAAGGCGCTGTTCCCAAAGCAGGGAATGGACTCAAGTGCATCCTCTGGTGCCACTTCCATCGATGAGACCTGACTGCTCCACGCTGGGCAGCCTTGGACCAGCTGTTCAGCCTCCCTGGGCCTCGGTTTCTCTCCTGTGAAACAGGTCACATATGTGTCTGGGGTCATGGGCTGGAGTCAGTGGGCAGCCGGGACAGGCGCTGGGTTACCTGTCCAGCCAGGGCTGCCTACAGGCCAAGTCCCCAGCCTGCAGCCCCACTACAATCTCCTGCCCTCCCCGGCCTCAGCTGCCTGTGCTGAGCCCACCCCCAGGCCCCACCCCCACAGGACAAGCCCCCTCCACATCCAGGTGGGTGGCCAGGCTGGGTGCCCACCCCGGGCAGAGTCCCCAAGTTACCTGGCTAGCTACTCAATGCTGCCCCCAGTGACCGCTCCCCTAACCCTCCCCCAGGACAGCCCCTGCCCCCTTTGGGCCCCGCATCCCTGGACCTTCACCCCCGGGGCTGTGTCCATGCAGCTTGTCCAGAGCTCAAAGAGGACCCTGCGGCTCCCACGGCCTCTGCTGTGCCTGGTAGGGGGAGGACCTAGCACCCTGTTCACCCCCCAGGGCAGGGTGGCAGCAGCTGAACCAGCGCTGTGGGGTGCGGAGCCCAAAGCTCCCCTGGCGGTGCCAAGCAAAAGCCAGACCCCTCCCGGAGTGGTGGAAACGTGATGGGGGCCCCGGGGGCTCAGGCTGCAGGGGACCCAGCTCCAGGCAGGGCCAATTCCCGTGGGCGTTGCCAGTGGTCCCTCCTGCAGCCTCGCCTCCCCGCTGCCGGGCACGGCCGTCTCGGGCCCCCCAGCCCATGGCTGCAACATGGGGGTGAGGGTCAGGCAGGGTCCCAGAGGCTCCTCAACGAGCTCAGCACCCACACAGCAGCATAGGCCGGTGCCAACGCAGACACACGGATGCAACCGCCTCCGGCCCGCGGGTCTCGGCACACACAGCGAGGGTGCGTAGGGCCACGGGGCTGCGCTGGACCGATGCCAGCTGTGAGCTCAGCCGCTCCCCGGGGCCAGGGCGCAGGTGCCCGCTGTGCCTCCCGCCCCCAGGGACCAGCCGCCGCGTCACCGACAGGCCCGCCCCTGCAGGTGCAGGTGGTGGCAGCACCAGGGCAGACGGCGGGTCCCACCAGGCAAGGTGTGGAGATGGGCGGGGACCCTGCCCTGGGGAGCCCTGCAGTGGGCACTCACCCGCACGGAACACGCCAGCAGGTGGTGATGGCAGGGGACGCGTCAGCCCCCACCTGCGGGGCCGGGCCCTCTGCGGCTGCACATGGGACCCCTCCTCGCCCTCCTGGCCAGTCCCGGGGGCCTGGGCAGGCCCCAGGGCCGCGATGCGGTCCCTGTGAGTGTTTGTCGCACATGGTTAATTGGCGCCGCCGCAGCTGGGGGTCCCCTGAGCCCCGACCTGTGATGGGAGAGGCCCTGGGTTTGCACACACCCCCGCCACTCCCTTTTGTTCCAAAACGCCGCGTTGTTGCGGGTTGTTCCCCTCCCTGGAGGCGGCCTCAGCGCCGCGCACCTGGCGCTACACACCGTGCCGCCTCCAGCTGGCCCGGTACCTGCAGCGCTGACCCCGGCGTCTCCCTGCCCTGCCCTCGGCCAGGACGAGCGGCGCCCCCAGCCCGTGGCATGGCCCACAGAGTGGGTGAGACGACCCGCGCCGAGAAGCCCCTGGGCTCCTTGCTGGGTGGGGATGGCTCAGGGGCCCGGCCCCGGGGACAAGGGCAGGCCAGGGGCCGCGGGAGGCTGTGGGGGAGAGAGGGGCTGGGAGAGGACGGGGGGGTGGGAGAAGGGGGCTGGGAGAGGACTCGGGAGCTGGGAGGAGGGGCTGATGGGGAGGACTGGGGAACCTTGGGTCCCAGCCCCAGCAGACCACACTCCGTCCAGACGCTCCCCAAGGCTTCCCCAACGTGCCCCCATCCAGGGGGGCCTCGGCCGCAGGGGGACTGGGGGGCGGCCCCGGGGGCATGCGTGGCTCAAAGCCCCCACTTCCAGGGGTCCTGGCGGGGCCAGGCCTGGCTCTCCTCGTGTCCCTCACAGCCCACTGTCCCTGGGCCCGCGGGGGCCTCTTCGAGAGTGCGCTGGAGGCAGGCACGGCTGCCCCGGGGAGCAGGTGAGTGCCAGGCGGGCTGTCCCCATCTGACCTCACCCCGACATGGCTGGCAGGTCCCCAAACCTTCACGCAGGGCCCCAGGGGCGTGGTCGGCCTCACTCTGGGGCTCCCCCCACCCCCACCCTGCCGGCCACCTCCTCCCGCACAGGCTTGGGACCCGCTGTCCCAACCCGCCCTCAGCTGTCCCAGGCCCTGCCGGGCCCCTTCCCTGGGCGGCTCAGCCCCCGGCTGGCATGGCTTGGACGCGAGTGTGGAGGGAGGGAGAAAGCATGGCCGGACCCCTAGTCTGGGCCGCCCCTGCTCCGCCCTCAGTGCCTGCCCTGCCCTGCCCAGTGCCGATGCCGCCCTCCTGCACAGCTTCTGGTGCCACCCGGCCCGCCTGCTGGCCCGCGGCCCGCTCTCTGCCCTGGTGCGGAACATGGCGTCGCAGCGTGCGCGCCTCGGAGCCTGGCAGGTAAGCGTGGCCCGGCAGGATGGGACGTCGCCCCGAGGATGGGCGGACCCTCCGGGGGGGCCACCTGGGACCCTTTCCAGACCCTTTAGCCTGTCCCTCCGCCGCCTCTGCCGTGAGTCCCTGTGGCGGACATGGGCTCCTCCCGCCCTGTCGGGGCCCGTCCCTGGAGGCCCCCGGGCCCCAGAGCCGCCCGCCGCAGGGCCTCAGGGTCCTCCCGATGGGAGACAGGCCCAGGCTGCCCTAGTCTGCTCTACGAGGTGGTCACCGCGCAGGGAGGGAACGCCACGAGGTGGTCACCGCGCAGGGAGGGGACGCCACGAGGTGGTCACCGCGCAGGGAGGGGACACTATGAGGTGGTCACCATGCAGGGAGGGCGACAGTGGGCCTCCCTGCCCGCTTCCCGTCCGTGCGGCCTGCGTCTGGGGTTAGAGCCACTCGCGCCCCTGGTTCTCTGCTCCCTGCCCTGTTTTCTGCTCCCTCCTCCCTGCTCTCTCTTCCCTGCTCTGCCCTCTGCCCCTTGCCCCTGCCCTCTGACCCCTGCCCTCCCCTGGCTGCTATGCTGTCGTGTGGCCCCTACAGCACCTCGTGACAGTCCAGGGACTGATTCCATGTTAGCAGCCTCTCCCGGCCAGGCCCTCACCTTGTCACTTCTGCCCTGCAGTGACCCAAAGCAGGACAAGCGCGTCCTTGGATTTACAGCGGTCTCTGGGGCAGGGGACTGGCCACCTTTAAAGCCCCTCTGCCCGCTGAGCCCCCGAAACACCAGTGGGCAGTGGCGCCAAGCCCCCAGCTGCTCTCCAGGCCGCTGCTCTCCGGGGGTTGGGGCTTGCTGGGGTGTTTTCACGAAGCATTTAGGGAAACACACGTGCTTGGTGGGCCGGCTGTTTAAAGGTGGGCAGACTGCTTTCTCAGATTTACAGAAAACGGAGCGGGCGGCACAGAGTCCCTGCGGGGGCTGTACTTTCCTGGGTTTGGCGTGGGACCAGGGGTGTGGGGGGACACACGTGCCGTCCAGTGTCACGCTTCGAAGCCCCGCCCCCCTCCCGCATCCCCGCGGCTGCTGCGGCTTCGTCTCCTGCGGCATGTGCACGGCTGGAACCTTGCACGCGCAGCCTCTTCACGCCGGCCTCTCACCTCACGGGGTGCGTGCCACGTCCCCCGTCCTCTCCCGGCCTGAGAGCTCCTTCACCGTTACTGCCGAGTGCCCTTCCGAGGTCCGGCCGCCACAGCGTGGGCTTTCAAGGGACACCCCAGGCCTGGGGCAGTGGGGGCGAGAGCTGCTGCGACTGTTGCGGGCAGGCGAGTGGTGGACCTGAGACCCTCCTCCGGGCGGGTACCCGGGGCCGCATCCTAAGGAGCCACCAGCTGTCCCCGAGGCGGCCGCGCCCCTTCGGGCTGCCCGCGGCTGTGCACGTGCGTCCGGGAGCCCCCGCCGGCCGCACCCCCGCCAGCACTCCTGCCCTTGGCCTGGACGTCTGCTCGTTTGATTTCAGCCAGTCTAACAGGGCAGTGGGAGCGTGTTCGGATCCGCACCCCCTCGTGACTCACGGCGTCCGGCAGCTTTTCCACTGCATGTTGCCAGCCGCACGGCCAGGCTGCCCCAGTGTCTTCCGGCTGTTCTGCCCGTTTTTAATTAGGTTGCTTATTTTCTTATTACTGAGTTTCAGGGTCCTTGGTGTATTGCCGGTACGAGTCCTTTATCAGATGTGTGTTTTTCCAACACCTCCTTCCACCCCGTGGCTTGTCCTTTCGTTCTCCTAACAGTGTCTTTCATAGGTCAGAAGGTTTTAATTTTAACAAAATCCAATGTCACTTTTTCCTTCCATGGATCCTGCTTTTGGTGTTTATCTAAAATGCTAGCCCCCCAAACCCAAAGTCACCTAGATCTTTTCTTGTGTAATTTTCTAGAAGTTTTATAGTTTTCGGCTTTACATTTGGGTCTGTGATCATTCTGAGCCCGTTTTTGTGAAAAGTGCAAATCTGCGTGTCGGTTCCATTGGTGTGTGTGAGTGTGCCCAGTAGTTCCAGCATCATCTGATAAAAAGAACCCCCCTTCTCCATGGAGCTGCTTTTGCGTCCTTGTCAGAGATCAGTTGGCTATGTCGGGCGGGTCAGTTTCTGGGGGTTTCTGTCCCGTGGGGCCGTGTGTCTGACTGTCTCCATACCTCGCCCGCTCAGCTGCTCCGGCTTTACGGTCAGCCGTTCAGGCAGCCTCACTCTGACTTTCCTCGTCTTTGGAATTGTGCTGCTTGTTCCAGGACACCTACCTTTCCCTATAAGCTTTCGAAAGACTGTCAGCAGCCACCAGATCAGCGGGTGGGATTTTCATTGGGGTTACGCTAACGCCGCAGACCGGCTGGGAAGAATGGACCCCTCAGCAAGACTAAGTTTCCTAGTCACAAAAACACACTCTTGCGCCATTTTGTTTGCATCTTCTTTGACTTCTTTCATCACAGCTTTGTAGTTTTTCTGTGCGGGTCTTGAACACGTCTTGTTAGATTTATTCCTAAGTACTTTGGGGTTTATTCTAATATAAATGGTAAATTTCAGATTCCAAGTGTTCGTTGCTGGTCTGCAGAAAGCAGCTCACTTTTGCACATTAACCTTGCTGTCACCACTCATTAGTTCCAGGTTTGTGTTGTCCTTTGGTGTTTTCTATGCAGACGATCATGTCATCTACACACAAAGACAGTTGTCTTCTTTCCCTTCCAATCAGTATACTTTTTATTTCTTTTTCTTGTCTTATTGCACCAGCATGGCTTCCAGTAGGGAAGTTAAGTGGTGTGGTTGCAAGTAGACTTAGATTACATTAAATGTATACTGAAAACTCGAGAGCAACCACCAAATTTGTTTTTAAAAGAAGTCAAATTGTTCTAGTTTGCTAGCTGCCAGAATACAATACACCAGAAACGGAATGGCTTTTTTAAGGGCGCATCTAATAAGTTGCTAGTTTATAGTTCTAAGTCTGAGAAAATGTCCCAATTAAAGCAAGTCTATAGAAATGTCCAAATTAAGGCACCCAGGGACGGATACCTTGGTTCAAGAAGGCTGATGAAGTTCAGGATTTCTCTCTCGGTTGGAAGGGCACATGGCCACATCTGCTAGCTTTCTCACTGGTTTCCTGTTTCATGAAGCTCCCCCAGGGGCGTTTTCCTTCTTCATCTCCGAAGGTCTCTGGCTGCGCGGGTTCTCCTCGTGGCTCCCGTCATTCTGTCATCCTTCTCTGCTCTCTCAGAATCTCCTGAGGTCGCTGGCTGGGGGCTGTGTGGTCCCCTCGGCCTCGTAGCTCTGCTGTGGTTTTCTTGCTCTCAGAAGACACTCTCCACTTCACGGCCCTGCAGCGTTCTGAAACTTTCTCCAAAATGCTTCTTCTCCCATAGGAGTCCAGGAACCAATCAAGACCCACATAGAATGGGTGGAGACACGTCTCCACCTAATCAAGTTTAATACCCACAGTTGATGGAGTCGCATCTCCGTGGAGATAATCTAATCGAGTTTCCAACCTGCAGTGCCAAATAGGGATTAGAAGAAACCGTTGCTCCCACAAGATCGATCGGGATGAAAGCCTGGCTTTTCTAGGGTACATAAATCTTTTCAAACCAGCACAGTAATTGATCAGCTGAAAGGGAAGAGAATGGAATCATACAGAATGCGCACTTAAAACGAAGAAAGCAGAATAAGAGAGGAAGGCAACAAAGAAACAAGTAACAAGTGCAACTGTTAAAAGCCAGTTACAAACGGGGTAGATATTAATTCAACCCCATCAATAATCACTTTAAATGTGAGGTCTAAATATACCAATGAAAAGGCAAAGACTGACAGCATGGATAAAGACAGAAATCCACTTTAGAGCGGTGGAGAAGCAGGCACCAGCTGCATACCGACCAAGGGGTCAGTTCACCAGGAGGACACAACCATCAGTTTGCTCCTAACGACAGAGGGTCAAACGAGGCAAGGCAAAAACTGGTAGAACCACAAGGAGAAAAAGCCGTCCACCGTAACGGGGGGCCCAGCAGCAGAGAACGGGGAGGCGACGCTGGCCACACTGCACCCCGAGAACCAACGTGACGGATCTCTCTGGAGCCCCTCAGCCGGCCGCAGCAGGGCCACCTGGTTCCTTTGCCGAGGTCGCGTCGCGACAGGTTTAACAGAACGGAGCTCATATGTTCTCAGACGGCAGTGGCATCAAGGTAGAAACCAGTAAAAAAGAATAACAGGAAAATCCCCAAACATTTGGAGAGTAAACACCACTCTTCTAAATAACACGTGGGTCCAAGAAAAGTCTTGAGAAATTTTAAAAATACTTTATAGTAAATGACAACAAAGATACTATTTATAAAATTTGTGGGATACAGTAAAAGCCATTGATCGCTAAGAGTGAAAGGAAGAAAGATCCAAAGGCAGTCACCTGAATCTCCACCTTAGGAAAGTAGAGGGAAAAAAGGGTGCTATACACCTAAAGCAAGTGGAAGAAAAGAAAAAAATAATGGAAATTAGGGCCGAAGTTGTTGAAATGAAAAATAAGGAAACAATAGAAAAAATCAACAAAACCAATAGCCTGCTCTTCAAAAAGATTCAACAAAATTAATGAACTCTCCACCGAGCTAAGCAAGAAAAAGAGAAGATGGAAATGACGAGGTTGGGGAATGAGCACCGGCCCGGGGTGGGAGAGGTGGAGGGGGTCCCACGAGCCGGGAACTCAGTGGAAACCGACCGACCCCTCGCTAGCCACAGGGCAGCCCTCGCACTGGAGGCTGCCTGACCTGCTGGACACCGGGAGTGACCGTCACAGCCTGCCAGGTGGCCTCTGTGCTGGCACAGGTCGGCAGTGGCCGTCCCTTCTGCCATCAGCCTTCGCGTGACTTTGTTCCCAGCACATCTCAGGACTTCTTGACGCCCCAAAAACTCTGTCCCTTCATGTTTCCGTTCTGCCAGGCCTCGGCCGGTCGCGCTCTCCTGTCCTGCCTTGTGCGCGTCCGCCCCCGCCTGGCGGGCCCTCCCGCGGACCCCCCCCATTTCTTCACGCACACACAGCCCGGTTATTTGATAAAGTGCAGCTCTGGGTTCTCCTGTCGGTACCAGTTTGCCTGTTTGCTGCACATGTGTTTCTAATGTGCTCTTTGCCTTTTTATTGATAATCCAGTGATTTCACCATCTTTTCAAACGCGCAGATGGCCTAACAGTTTAGGGGAGAGCAGGCCTCCCTCCTTCCCGGCCCGAGAACCACTGATCCCGGGGCTCTGGGGCCCCTTCCCCTGCCCAGTCCCCTTGGTGATTCCTTCCTGGGGGAGTTGTCGGGGCGGAGGGCCGCCCCAGGAGCCCCCACCCAGGCAGGTCACGGACGCTGAAGCTGGGGCAACGGTCCTGTTAGGCTGGGCACCCCGCATACCCCGGCAGTGAGGGGAGAGGCAGCGGGGGGCCGCTGTGGGTGGGAGGGGCGTCCGGTCGGGGTGCGGGGGTCCGGGGCCAGTGACCCTGTCCCCCCAGCTCAGCTGCCTGGCCAACCTCGTGGCCCTGCGTGGCCTCCAGGATGAGTTCGCGTGGTACCCGCCTGACCTGCTGCTCTTCTATGAGTGAGTGACCAGCGCGGGGCGGCGACCCCTGAGACCCCTGCTCCAGGGAACCCCATCCCCGGGATCCCCAGGACCCCTCGGCCTCCCCCCGACAGCCCTGCCGCCCGCCACAGCCTGGCACACGTCAAGAAGACCGACTGCAGGCGCTTCTTCAGCCGCGCCACCCGCGGGGACACGGGGCTGCTGGCCCATCTGCCAGACCAGAGGGACGCCCTGCTGCACGCGGCGCTGGCCTGCCTGGTGGGGACGGGGGAAGGGGCGGGGGGACAGGGATGGGGCGGGGGCGAGGGGACAGGGGAACCAGGGATGGGGTGCAGGGCAGGGTAGCTGGGGGATAGGGTGGACCCCCAGGCCTCCTGCTTGCACCCACACCCTGGCTCCCAGGGGGGGTCCCCGCCACGGCTCAGCGCCTCCGACCTGCTGCTGCTCGGAGTCCTGGTGTGTGACATGGACGCGTCCAGCCTCACGGCTGCAGACCCCCACGTGCTACAGAACCTGCAGCGCTGCCCCCGGCTGACCATCGCCCAGCAGAGCGCCCTCAACATGCTGCTGGCCAGTGGGACGACCGAGCTCGGGTGGGTGGGGGTATTGCATGGGCCGGGGGGGTGAGGGCCACTGCCCGCTGACCTCTGACCCAGGGCAGCCTCTGGGGCACAGGGTTTGGGGGACAGCTGTGGCTCTTCGGCACCCCCCCCCTACTGCCCCAACACTCGCTGGGCTCCGCACAGCCCCCCCTCCCATGCACAGGCCTCCCGGCTCCTGGGACCTGGAAAAGCTGCAGGCTCTGGGGTCCCTGACCACCCACATCAGACCCCGGCTGTGGGCGCAAGTGCAGGAGGTAGGGTGGGCCCAGGCGGCCACCAAGGAGACGGGCAGGAAGGCGCAGGAGGAGGGCAGGGGGTGCAGGGGGGGGTCAGGAGGGGCAGGGGGCGCAGCCTGCACAGCTCCTGCCCCGCAGGCCGTGGGCCTGGCCTTCTTTGGCAGCGTGGTGTCTGAGTTCCGGGTGGGGCGGCTCCGGCCGCCAGACACGAGGCGCTTCGTCACCAGCTTCCTCCAGGCTGCAGCCACGGCGGGCCCCCCCAGGCTGAAGCGGGGTGTAGGTGAGTGAGGCGCCACGGTCGGGGGACCCGCTTCGGGTCTGGGCTCCTCAGCCTGGAGTTCCAGGGCGTGGCCTGGTGTCGCGACCCTGGCCCCGGGTCAGCCTCCACCCGCCCCCGGCCCCGCAGGGACCCCCTGTGTCCGTGGAAACATCACGGCAGCCACGCTGCGCGACGACCTCTTCCTGGTGCACTACGACTGCGCGCAGCTTGAGTCCTGCCTGGGGGGCCGCGTGCTCAGGGCCAACCTGCACCCCCTCCTGCAGCACCCGCTGCCTGCCGAGTGCCAGCGCGTGGTCAAGGACAAGCTCGCCCAGGTGTGCCGGGCCCCGGGCGGTGGATGCAGCGGGGACAGGAGAGGAAGAGGTGGGGTCCTGGGTCAGGAGCGGGGAGGGAAGAGGAAGGGGGAGGGGTGCAGCCTGGGGGGGAAGAGTGGGGAGAAGAGCAGGGAGGGCTGGGCCTGCTGGGGCAGCGCGGGGCGTGGCGGGACGCAGCCTCCCCCCAGGTGTTCCCGCACGGCCTGCCCGAGGCCCAGCTGCGGCTCGCGTCCTCCCTGGTCTACCTCTACTCGGGCGCCGAGATCGCGCAGTGGAACATCACGTCCGCCAATACGGTGGTGGCCCTGCTGGCCTCGGACGTGGCTCTGGAGAACCAGACAGAGGTGCAGGCCGGGCCGGGCCGGGCCGGGCGGGCCCCGTGTGGCCGGCGCCACCCACTGACCCCCGCCCGCCCCCAGGCTGTGCTGCAGAGGTTCCTGGAGCAGCGGGGCACACTGACCGGGGCACTGCTGGCGGCCGTCGGGGGCGCCCGGCTGTGCTGGATGAGCGCCCGGCAGATCCAGGCCATCCGGCCGGCCGAGCTCCGGTGAGGCCCGCAGCCAAGGGCACCGGGGGGGCCAAGGAGTCGGACACCTGGCAGGCCGCAGGGGGGTGGCTTCGGCGAGAGCATCGGGAGGTGGGGGCCGGGGTGGGGCGAGGTCCCCACACAGCCACATCGTGCACCCCATCCTCCCTGGGCCCCCCCCAATTGACAAGGGGCCACGGGGTCGGGGGTCGGGGTTCGAATGCCCGCTCAGCATCCCCGCCCCCAGGCTGGCCGGCGCCCTGGATGTGTCCTCCTGCACGCAGCCTCGGAAGGACGCGCTCTATGCCAAGGCCCGCGAGGCCTTCGGCACCACCAGGACCGAGGCCGCCTACTACCGCCTCATGCGCCCCTACCTGGGTGAGCCCTGGCCGGGGAGGTGGGGAGCCCTTCCCTGTAGGCGCAGCCCTCCCCTCTCACCACCCCCCCCACAGGCGGCGCCCCCGTGGAGGAGCTGCAGCGCCTGGCACAGGCCAACGTCTCCATGGACATCGACACCTTCACCAGCCTGAACCCCCGCGTGCTGCAGGTGGGCACAGGGGTAGAGCCTGGGGGATGCAGGTCCCAGGGGGTGCAGGCGGGGTCCTGGTGGGGGGAGCAGGCGGGGTCCGTGTGACCCGCCCCATGCCGCAGGGCCTGAGCGCGGGCAGTGTGGCCACCCTGCTGGGTCCAAACGTGGGCGACCTGCGGAAGGCGCGCGGCCACCCCACCGTCAGCTCCTGGCTGCGTGGGCTGAACCACTCCGCCCTTGGCAAGCTGGGCCTCGACGCCACCGCCAGCACCCCCGGCCCAAGCCCCCCGCCCAGCGGGGCCCCCAGCACCACACCTCCAGCGCCCTACACCTCAGGCCTACCTCTGGGCGACGCCGCACCCCACACCTCGGGTACGACCCCCACTGCCGCCCCCTGCACTCTGGGGCCCCAGGACCCCGCTCAGCAGCTCCGCTGCACCCCCCCCCGTCCACCCCCCACCTGCAGGCTTCGGGTGGCACCAATGCCACCTCCACCCGGGAACAGCGCTGGGCGGTGGGAGGGGCTCAGGCAGCAGGAATGCACTGACAGGGTCCCTTCCTGTCCCGCCCGCAGGGATCCCCCCAGCTCCCCAGAGCTGCCTGCCACTCAGTGTGGCTCTGCCATCCCTCCTGTGGCTGCTGCACTGGGCCCTGGCCAGGCCAGCGCCCCAGCCCCTGCAGCTGGTGCTGTCCCGAAGGGTCCAGGCCTGTGCGCGACACCTGCAGACCCCAGAGTAGGACTGAGAACACAAGCCTGCGAGGAGCTCGGTGCCCGGCCTGCCCAGCCCTGCAGGGACCACCACGGCCCCCTGGCCTCCCCTGGCCGCAGCAGGGAGGGGCGCCCTCCACAGCCTCGCCTTTGCCGGCTGCTTCCAATAAAGCACGGGGTTCTCTCGCTCCAGGGTTCCTCGCTTTGCGCCAGGGGCCCTACACGCCGCAGCAGTAAGCTCACAGTGTGGGAGCAGGATGAGCCGGCCCTGGGGGCAGAGTCAGGGACGTCCCCACTGCCCCCACACTGCTGGACACGTTTGTCAGTCCATCTGTTGTCCAGGCGCGCGTGGAGGGGCCAGGAGAGACTGTGCTCATTGGGAGGGCAAGGGTGGGCACAGCCCCCCACCTGCACCTGCCCCCCACACCGCACGATCCCCCCCAGGCTGCACGACCCCATGCCATGTTCCCTGACCATTCTGCCTTCTGACCACCATAGGCCGTGTCTGCAGCAGGTCTGCGCCCGTTTATTGAGTTCCAGGCCCACGGGGGTGGGGGCGGAGGGGAGCACAGGGATGCTGAGTCTCTCCCAGGCAGGTTCCGTGGGGGCGGGGGGCGGGGCTCTGGAGCAGCCGCTCAGGTCAGGTTCACAGCCAGGAGCAGAGCAGAGAGGGTGGCGAGCAGGGGCTCAGGGCTGGGGAGACGGGGCCCGCCCGAGAGGGCCTCTGCGCAGAGACCAGCCGCTTGGGGCTGCCCCCGGCCCCGCGCCGAGCCCAGCCCGTCCAGTCCCCGCCCTCCCCCGCCCCGCCCCGCCCAGGCCCCGCCCCCGCGCGCAGCCCCGCCCGCTCAGGCCCCGCCCAGGCCCCGCCCCGCCCCATCCCAACACGCCCCGGCCCGACCCGGGCCCCGCGCCCACCTTGGAAGCTGAAGTCCAGGACCAGGTACCCGTCGGGGACGCCCCCGCGGAGCCCCAGCGCATCCAGGTCGCTCTGCGCCTGCTGCGCGATCCAGTCCCGCACAGGGCTGCTCTGGGCCTCGGCGGTCAGGGCCCTCGCGTGCGACCCCAGCAGCCCCTGCACCTCCTCCACGCTCAGCAGCTGCCGGGCACGGCGCCATCAGGGCCCCTGCTCTTGCCGGGAGGCCACGGGACGCTGAGCTCCAGCCCCCCAGCCCTGCCCGCCCGCTCACCAACAGGGCCTCCTTCCGCAGCCTCTTGAACGTGGCCATGTCCATGCTGACGTTCTGCTGGCTGAGCGCCCGCAGGTCCTCCACAGGGGCCCCGCCTGCCGACCCAGAGGCGCCCTGAGCTCAGCCCCGCAGGCACCCCGGAAACACCTGGCCACGCGCATGGCCTTCCAGAAGCCAGGACTTGCAAGAGGCCAACTGCTTGCATGGGGGTCCCTGGCCTCCCAAGGAACTCTTGGGGTCCGCAGCCCCTCCCAGGACCACCCTGTGCACCGCAGCCCCTCCCAGGACCACCCCTGTGCACCGCAGCCCCCCCAGGACCACCCCGTGCACCGCAGCCCCCCCTGGACCACCCCTGTGCACCGCAGCCCCCCCAGGACCACTCCTGTGCACCGCAGCCCCCCCCCCCAGGACCACTCCTGTGCACCGCACTCCCCTCAGGACCACCCCTGTGCACCGCAGCCCCCCCCAGGACCACCCCTGTGCACCGCAGCCCCCCCAGGACCACCCCTGTGCACCGCAGCCCCCCCCAGGACCACCCCTGTGCACCGCAGCCCCCCCCAGGACCACCCCTGTGCACCGCAGCCCCCCCCAGGACCACCCCTGTGCACCGCAGCCCCCCCAGGACCACCCCTGTGCACCGCAGCCCCCCCAGGACCACCCCTGTGCACCGCAGCCACCCCCAGGACCACCCCTGTGCACCGCAGCCACCCCCAGGACCACCTCTGTGCACCGCAGCCACCTGCCCCAGGACCACCCCTGTGCACCGCAGCCACCCCCAGGACCACCTCTGTGCACCGCAGCCACCTGCCCCAGGGCTCACTCAGGTAGGGCCGTATCCTCTCATAGTAGCTGAGTCCGGTCAAGTTGTGGAAGGCGATGCGGGCCTTGGGATAGAGGGCGTCCAGCTGAAGCGGGCGGCATGTGTCCAGGTCCTGGGGCTTGACCGCCCTGGGGGACAGCAGAGGGCTAGGCAGTGGGCTGGGGCAGCACCTACTCTGCCCGGCGGCCCAGGAACTCACCAGAGGGCACGGGGCGGCATGGAGCCCAGCTGCTCTGGGAGGACGTGGCAAAGGTAGGCGGGGCGGAGCGTGACCAGGAAGCCCAGGGAGTTGGAGCTCAGCTTATTCCCGCTCGCCAGGAAGCGGGTGAGCAGGGCAGTGACCTGCGGGCAGTCGCTGAGTGTGCAGGGCATGGGGACACACCCCCAGGCCCGCGCAACCCCATGCCGCGTGCCCCACCCCCCAGGCCCGCACAACCCCATGCCGCGTGCCCCACCCCCCAGGCCCGCACAACCCCATGCCGCGTGCCCCACCCCCCCAGGCCCGCACAACCCCATGCCGCGTGCCCCTCCCCCCAGGCCCGCACAACCCCATGCCGCATGCCCCTCCCCCAGTAGGGGTCACCTGGGGAGTCATGTCTCGCCACCGGCTTTGCCACGCTGCCACTCGGAGCAAAGACTCCAGGATGTCCACGGACGTCAGGTTCCACTTGCCGATGTCCTCTGGAGACAGCAGGTAGAGCAGGTAGCGCACGTGCCGGACCACGTCCTCGGGGTAGCCCTGGGGGTAGGTCTGAGCCAGGCAGGACTGTGAGGTCCAGGGCACCCGAGGGCTGCCGCGGCGGGGGCTGCGCCCTCAGTACCTGGTCCAGCTTGCACTTGAAGAGCGCCATCTGCCCCGTGGTGAAGGGGATGTGGTGCACGCGGACCAGCTGTGCAGCCAGCAGGGCGCCATCCAGGCAGGTCTGCAGCTCCGCGTCCGAGTAGGTGACCAGGGTCTCGTTCACCTCGGTGACCACGCGCCCGGGAGGACAGCGGCCTGCTGCAGGGGCGAGCAGGTAGAGGGCGGTGGCCTCTCTTCCCACGTCTTCTCCCCACCTGTGTCCGTGCTGAGACCTGGGCCTCAGGTTACGCACGGGCAAACAGACCTGCTTCTGCCCAGTGTGTGTCCTGAGGGCTGACAGGTCCCTAGGGTGGCCCGCACCCACCCGCGGCCTCTCCCTTCACGCACGCACCCCCAGCCGAGACCCCCGCCTGGGCCTGCCGCCACGCCGCGGTGCAGGGCACGCTGTCCTTGGCGCTCCGCTGCCGTCGGGCCAGCCCTGGGTTCCAGGCCACGGTGGTCAGCTCCGGCTGCCACCAGGATGGCTCTTGGAAGGCGGTCACCACGTGCTGAGGACGGAGTGGGGCAGCTGAGCCGCGGGGCTGCGTACCCGAGGCGGGGGCTGAGGGGGCAACGGCGGGACTCCCCTGCGGGGGGCCGTGCAGCGCCCGCTGGTCCAGGATGGACAGCGGCCAGCTCGACGCAGGGAGCACGGCCTGAGTTGGGGTCCGGCTGGAGGACTGTGGAACCCTTCCAAAGACAGAGAAGGGGAGAGAGGTCAGGCCAGGCGCTGGCCCCCGAAAGATGCCACTGAGGGGCTGGCGGGGTGGCACCCCCGACACCCCACTCACCCTTCCGGGAGACCCCCGTGCTGCAGGGCCATCCTGGCTGCTGCCTGCTGCTCCTGACCCAGGGCGCCCAGACACCGCGCCCACTGGGCCAAGAGGGTATCAGCAGATGCGGGAAGGTGGCAGGCCGGGCTGCCCAGCGTCCGCACGTCCAGTGCCCACACGTCCTCCACGCTCCACTGCGGGCCCCACGCGCCCTGGCCCCATGCATGCCTCCCTCAGCGCCTCGCGCCCCGCGCGCCCCGCCTCGCGCCCCGCCTCGCGCCCCGCCTCGCGCCCCGCCTCGCGCCCCGCCTCGCGCCCCGCCTCGCGCCCCGCCTCCCTCAGCGCCTCGGGCCCCGCGCGCCCCGCCTCGCGCCCCGCCTCCCTCAGCGCCTCGGGCCCCGCGCGCCCCGCCTCGCGCCCCGCCGCGCGCCCCGCCTCCCTCAGCGCCTCGCGCCCCGCCTCGCGCCCCGCCGCGCGCCCCGCCTCCCTCAGCGCCTCGCGCCCCGCCTCGCGCCCCGCCGCGCGCCCCGCCTCCCTCAGCGCCTCGGGCCTCGCCTCCCTCAGCGCCTCGGGCCCCGCGCGCCCCGCCTCGCGCCCCGCCTCGCGCCCCGCCTCGGGGCCCCGACGCGCGCCCCGCCTCGCGCTCCGCCTCGGGCCCCGCGCGCCCCGCCTCCCTCAGCGCCTCGCACCCCGCCTCGCGCCCCCATGCAACCCACCCGGCGCCCAGACCCGCCCCGTGACCCCCACCCCTCCCCGTGCCCCCCTTGGGCCGCACCCCCGTACCCGGCAGGCCAGGGCCATCAGCAGCAGGTGCTGCCGCTCAGGAGCCCCCCGGGGCAGCAGGCTCAGGCCGGCCTCGGCTATCCAGGCAAAGAAACGGGCGCAGGCCCGGGGGCCCCGGAGTGCAGCCGACCTGTGAACGGGGGTGTCTAGGGGAGCCTGGGGCCTTCGACCTGAGGTCCCAGGGTCAAGGGGGCCATGGGAGCAGCAAAGCTCAGTGGGGCTGGGGGGGAGGGGGTGTGGCTGGGGGATCTGCAGGGAGCCAGGGGGGATGGGGGTTTGGGGGCTGCAGGTGCACCATGGGGTTTGTAGGGGGCTGCGGGGGTGCAGGGGGCCACAGGGAGGCTAGGGGTCCGCCGGGGGGCCTGGAGGTCCACCAAGGGGCTGGGGGTCCGCTGGGGCCCTACTTGAGGAGCAGCAGGGCGGCTTGGAAGGCATCCAGGCTGACCGGGCCTCGGTGCGCGGAGATTTGACGCGCCAAACAGTGCAGCTGCCGGGAGAGCAGGTGGGGGCCGCCGCCCCACGTGGCACCTTCCGGGCCCCCCCGCGGCCATGCCACCCCCCCACCCCCCCCAGAGCCCCCCCAGCGCCCAGCTCCAGCCCTGCGGGCACAGACCGGGCGGCCAGAGGCCCCCTGAAGGACAGCCACCCTGAGGGCGTGGCCTCCCCCACACCTGCAAGGCTGGCTCGCGGGCCACCCTCCCCTCCGCCCCAGAGGGTCCTGGGGGACAGAGCCTCGAAGGCTGGGGCCAGGCCCAGGAGGCCCCCTGCAGGGCGGGCACAGAGAGGCCGCTGGCCAGGAAGGCGCCCATGTGGACGGAGGTGGGCAGAGGGCCAGACGGCCACTCCTCAGGGGGCCCCCCTGGTCCGCCCCAAGGGCCACTGGGGACTGACCTGGCTCTCCCGAAGCGTGACCTCCTTCCGCCCCACAGCCGTGGCCAGCTCCTGGACGTGCTCCCAGCTCAGCCGCGACACGGAGGCACAGGTGAGGCCCCGCAGGTGGCGTGGGGACAGGCTGGGGGAGGCCAGGGTTGACTGCCAGCGGCCCTCTCCCACGCCACCACCCGAAACCCCGCATCTGCAGAGCCCTCAACCCAACAGTGTAGCCGAGGTGCAGAGACCTTGCCTCGGTTTCCCCAAGGCCTTCCCAAGGGGGCCAGATCCAAGTAGGGCAAAAGGAGAAGGGTGACAGGCATGGCAGGGACAAGGGCTTAGGGGCTTGGCATCAGGAAGGACGCCCCGTGCGCCTGGCCTCCAGCCTGCCTGTGCTCAAGGAGGCCGGGAGAGCCGGTCATCCCTCAAGCCACTTGCCCACTATGGGCACGAAGTCCCAAACCCACCTTGTAAAGTCAGATGTGGTGGTCACAGCTCCGTCAAAAGGCACAGCCTCCTGGGGAGCACAGGGCCCCTGGGAATTGTAGGCACAAGCCCAGCTCCCCCAGGGCAGGTCTTTCTCTGTCCAGCTCCACCATGGACTCAGCTACTTCAAACCCCAGCTACTCCCAGGGCCCAGCTACTCCTAGGGCCTAGCAGCTCCCTCAGTCCAGCTACTTTTCAGGCCTTTCTATGACTTAGACCCACGGGTGGCTATTCCTGGATCCAGCTACTCTTGCATCCAGCTACACATTGGGCTCTGCTACTCCCTGGGCCCAGCTACTCTGAACCCAGCCATACCCCTCAGACCCAGCTGCACCTATGCAAGTGGGTATTTTGGAAACTGGAGTGCACAGCTAGTTATATATCCCCATGTGGCTGCGTGGGCACCTGCTTGCATGTGGACGTGCTGACATCCCCCATCGCCATGCACAGCTGGGACCCCCTCCCAGGCCTGGGAAGCCCCCCACCATGCCCTTGGGGGGACCCTTACCTGTCCTGTCTCTTCAGCCGGGGCTGCCAGAGACAATGCCCACCCTGCAGGGGGAGGGGGTGTGAGTCCCAAGGAAGGGCCAGGGGCTTCCAGGGGCAGCTGCCCTGGTAGGGAGGATGGGGCTAGGCCTGGTCTCCCGCCCTGTGTACACCCCGCAGGGAACAGAAGTAAAGAGTTAAAGTCCCTGAGTCCCTGAAGTCACAAACCGCCCCCCCCCGCCTCCATGTCCTTTCCTGTGACTCAGCTGCTCAGGGGGGCAGACAACTGCCCCACAGACATCCCCACTTGGTCTGAGCCCGTCACTGCCCAACCCAGCCACCTGCCCGTGCTGGGGGAAGCCGTGGTGGGAACGGGGAGGCTGGGGTCTCCCCAAGTCCTGCAGCACAGCACCCACAACTCACCGAGGCTGAGAAGGAGGAGGAGAAGGCTGCAGGGGGCGGGGGTCGTGTGGGGCCCCGGGGCAAGTCGTGCAGTCTGGAGGGCCATGGCCTGTGGAGGTCGGCGACCCTGAAGACCCTGCCCCCGGCAGGGTGAGATTCGCCCCCACACCCCCGCGCCTCCCCAGGCCGGCCCGGGGTCTTGGGGGGCCGCAGAGGTCCCAGGGCCCCCAGGGGGACACAGGTGCTACCTGGGCAGGCGCGTGGACAGAGTCTGAGCAGCTCGAGCCTCCCCGGCCCCGCCCGCCCTTTCCAGGAAGCTGCAGCCCGGCCGGGGTTAAGACCTGACTCACCGCGGCCCCCAGCTGCGAGGCCCTGCCGCACGGCCCCACCCACCCTGTCACCCGATTCAACCCGAGGAGGGCGACCTCCCGCGCGGGCTGCCTCGGTTTCCCTGCCTGCATCAGGGGCGCTGAGGCTACACGGTCCCCTCTCTACCCCCCACAGGCGCTTCCTTCGAACCCAGAATCCCGCCAGGCAGGCAGTGCCCGGGGCGGGGTGGGGGCCACTGCCCTGGGGCCCCCCTCGGGGGAGGGGCTGGGGGCATCTTCCACCTGTGAGCCCTGGGCAACCTCAGACATGGGGGACAGTGGCCAGACCCAGCAGCCACCTTGGGGAACCTCACGTGCTCTCTGGGGTGAGGGCTACCTGCAGGGAGGGCAAGGGGTGGGCACCTGAGCCTGGGGAAGCAGAGGCACCCCGGCCTGCACCCCGGCCTACCTGTCCCCTCCCCGGGCTTGGGAGGGGGGTGTTTTCACTCCCCAGTGGCCTCTTCAGTCGAGAGGTCTGGGCCGGTGCCACCCACATGGCTTGGGCACAGGGCAGCCCCTGGGGACGGCACCTGCACCCCAGGCCCCGAGTGCAGAGAAGCTGACCTCCAGGCCAGAACCCAGGGGGACCTGGGACCACCGTCCCCAGCCCCTCGAGACCCAGGGACCCTGTGCCCAGCTCCTGATACCTAGCAGCGGCCACCAAAGACTCCCAGGGGGCCAGATAAGGGTGCCCCCAAGCCACCCGGCTCCCACACCTGCCCCGCAGAGACCGGGGCGCATGGTGGGCCCTGGAATCTGCATTCCCGGAGCCCAGGCTGGCGAGCAGCCTCTGGCAGCCCCATCCTGGCTTTGCGGGTGAAGTGGGACCGGAACCCCCCGGCCACGCTCAGCCCCCACGAGCCACCCGGAGCCGGGACAGGGCGACCCCGGGATCCTCCCACCCCACCGCCCGGGCACAGCTGCCCCTTTGCTCCCTAGTTGGGCCTGGGGTCCAGGAGGAGCCTGCTGGAGCAGGTGCCGGCTGCTTCCGGGCAGGGTCCTCTCCTCGCCCCCAGCCCCGGGCCCTGGGAGGGCAGGCTGGGCCAAGTGACCAACTCAGGCTGCAGGAATGCGCGGGGTGAACCCAGTGCCGAGAGAGGCCGTCCCCTGATGTGGGTGGGAGCCAGGTGGGGGACAACCCCGGGGCCGCCACCCACAAACAGACCAAGGCCCCTTGGGGCACTGTGGGGTCACAGCCAGGGCCCCCGTCCCCCGTGGCTCGGCGGGTAGAGCAGACCCTGGGGAAACGGGGCGTCACCCCACAAGGCTCAGGTCACCAAGTTGGGGTGCGCGGGGGCTGCCGTGGCCCCGGGCAGGGCGAACGTCCCACTGCTTGGACCCCAGGGTCTCTGGTAGCTCCACCTTCCCTTTCTGGGGCTCAGGCCAGAGGAAGCGGTGTTGGGGGGGGCTGGGGGGCATGGAAGGGACATGGGGAGGACCTCAGGTCACCTTGCTCCTTGGGCCCTGTGCCCCAGGGGGCAGGAGAGCGGACGGGACCCCAGACCCCCCGGGGTCCCAAGGCTCTGCCCCAGCGCCCCTTGTCAGTCCGGTGGGCTGAGTACGGAACGGGGGTGAGAAGGCAGCTCAGGGCCTCCTGGACTGTGTACACGGGTCGAGGGGGTACTGGGGGCCCCCGGACAACCTGCTTGTACCCCAAGATCTATAGGTCCTGCCCTCGACAGCATGCGAGGGGCCCAGGCTGGGTGCTGCTCTGCCCCCGGGGCCCTGTGCGCCCCCCCGACACGTGCGGCCGCTGCAGCCCCATGACGGCCCTTTGGTGCCCCCTTTGGCTTGCCTGGCTGGGGACGGAGGGGGGACCCCGACAGCCATCGCTCCTCACCCCTGCACCGGGTGACCGCAGGCCTCATTAGTGGCTAATTGCACCCGAGCAGCCTCTGGGGTGCCCGGAGATTACACCTGTTGACAAGATGGGGTGCCCCTGGGGAGTGGCTGCTAATGATGTGCTGACGGCCGTGCCTCCCCCACGAAGGCCACTCGGGGAGGGCAGCGCCTCCTGCCCAGGTGCCGGCACCCCACGCGCCTGCCCATCTGCACCCCGCATGCGGACTCCCCGGTGGCCCTGCCGGGAGCACGCAGACCCCCTCGGCACAACACAGAGCCCGTCTCAGACGTCAGGGGGCTGCAGGGGTGGATGGATCTGTCTCCCTGGGGGAGTGACCCCATTTGGGAAAAGGGTCTTTGCAGCTGCACGGAAGGCTCTTGAGATGCCTGGCGGGGCCCTAAATCTAACAGGAGGTCCTCGGGAGAAAGGAGAGGACAGGGGCCCGGCCTTACGGGGACGTGGAGCCCGTGAGGGGGCAGACAGCCGGGGACAGGGAGGGACAGGGACACTGGCCAGAACAGGGTCGGGAGAGGACAGAAGAGGACCTGGCCACACAGGTGTCAGAACTCCACGCGTCCCCACGCTCGGGGCTGCCGTTTCGTGGCTGCTTTGTCAGCACAGCTCCACAAAGCCCCCACGAGGGCCGGGCAGCCCGCTCTGGACCAGCGTGGGTCCCAGGGCATGTGTAGCAGGGGCCCGAGGGCGCTGGCGGCGGCTCAGGGAAAGTGGCCCCGCACAGTCCCCACCCCCTCGCAGCTCTGGCCCCAAGCCCAGCACCCGGGAAGCAGGCGGTAAATATTCACTAATGATGATGATGAAACAATTTGCAAAATACGAATGTGAAGTAGCCAAGAGCCTGGGCTCTCCAGGGAAGGGGCTGCATAGGTGGAAGGCCTGGGGCTGCGTGTGTGTGCGTGTGTGCATGTGCGAGCAGGTGTGTGCATGTGTGAGCACTGTGTATGCGCGTGTGTGCATATGCGAGCAGGTGTGTGCCTGTGCGAGCACGTGTGTGTGTGCACGTGTGCCTGTGCAACCGTGTGTGTGTGTGGGCATGCATGTGTGTATGTGTGGGCAGAAACGGCCCGGTCGGATTTTCTGAACCAAAGATGGGCCCCGATGTTGCTGGCCGCCTTCGGGGTGGCGGGGCTGCCGCTGGCCACTGCTGGCCGCTGCCTGGCTGGGGGTGTGGAGCTGCAGGGGCGTGGCGGCCCGGCTCACTCACCCTGCGTTTGCTTTTACAGACTCGGTTTCTGGGGAAAAGAGTGATGGGCGCCACCCTGCTCCTCCTGCCCCAGGCTCCCCCCACCCCTGGCTCCGTGGGAACCTGCCCCCCACACACACCAGGTGGGCCCGTCCTGGGGTGCCCCACCTCATCTTTGGTCCCTGGCCCAGCCAACCAGACCCCCACCCACCCCCAATCCCACACACGCTTTTTTGTAAACTCACTCCATAGCATTTCAACGAGACAAAGTCTCTGTCTGCGTCCGTGTGTCCCTAATAGTCATGGCACAGTTCAGATTCAGGTGCCACACTGCACACCTTGGCCAGGTAGCGCCCCTGAAGGTGGGGGGGCTTGGCGGTCTCCCGGCCCTGAGGAGCTGGTGCGGCGGTGGCAGGCCCAGGCCCGACTGGACAGGGTTCTGGGGCCCGGGAGAGGGGCAGGACGGGGTCCCAAGCATGGAGGGCGGGCCCGCTGCCCCAGCAGAAACGGGGCCCTGACCTGCGGTTTGGGCACAGGTGCCGGGAGCAGAAGCAGCCCGGGTGGTGACGACACATGTTTCACCATGTGGTCCGAGTGATGGCGTGCCGCTTAGCCAAAACGTGGCCGGAGTTCTGATGCACGCTGCACGTGGACAAATCTTGACTCAAATCCATTTGCAGGGCCAGACATAACAGAATAAATTTGCTTTCTCTCCCAGGAAATATTTAGAGTAAGCAAATTCCTAGAGACAGAAAGCAGGAGCGGGGCCACGGGGCAGGGACTGCCCATGGAAGGTGCCCTGATAAATCCCACTGACGGACCCCTCCCTCCATCCCCCCAAACACTGGTCTGTTAGCCGCAGCGCGTGGCAGTGGACGCGGGATGCGGCATGATGGGGCGTGGATGCTTGAAAGTGGTTAAGATAGGAAGCTTTGTGTTGTGCACATGTTACCACAACACAAACTTTAAGAAGCAAAGGCTCAAGCAGGTGGGAACCTGGGAATGGATTTACTGTGTTGGAACAAAGAGCCCACGGCCTGTTTCACTCAGCCGATAGAGAACAGGCCGGTGTTTGGGGGGATGGCGGGAGGCGTCCGTCAGTGGGATTTATCAGGGCACGAGGAAGGCAGAAGTCCTGTCTGGGGTTATAAAACCTCACAGGGAAGGAGTTGTGAGGGTAGCTCAGTGGTAGGATTCTTGCCTGCTATGCGGGAGACCAGGGTCCCATTCCTAGTCCATGCACTCCCCAAACACAAATGAGCAAACGAACGAAAAAAGTCAACACATGGTGCTGCAGGAACAGGATTCTCACGTGGCATGTGACCCCGCCATACAGCATACAGGAAAAGGAAATCTCACAGGGAAATCGAGCTGGCTCCCACCGCCCGGAAAATAACAGAAGGAGAGCTTGGCGCTCCGGGAGGGACCCCCGCGACCATCAGGGACCCCATAGCCGGGGCGCTGCAGGGAGCCCGGGATGCAAGCCCTTGCTCCTGGGCCCCGCGCTGTTCACGCGCCCTGAACCGCTCTCATCACACACGGGGGCCCACTCGGTGTCCGGCGCTGCTGCGGCTTCCGGGGCTGCATGGACAGCAGGCAGAAGGGACGCTGTCCCCAGCTCCCACACCTGGGGACCTGGCACCTGGCCAGCAGGTAAAGGCCGGGCGAGCGAACGAGGTGGGGAAGCCCGAGCCTCGCTGTGAAGGCGGAGGCTCCCGGCCCGGCGCTGCCCTCTCCGCCCCACTGCCCGGACCACGCGTCCCGGGGCGCGCCAGGGTCCGGTTCCGCGAGCAGAGTCGCCGCACTCGGCCCGCCAGCAGAGGGCGCACACCGCTCCGGGCGCCCGTCGGCGGGGGCGAGGCACGCATGCGCCAGGTGGGGCGCTTTCCGGCAGCGTGGCGGAACCACCTCGTCTTTTCGCGCCGTTTGGCGACACTCTCGCGAGGCACCTGGCGGCAGTGTGGCCGCCATGGCGTCTCTCTTTAGTGGGGCGCTGCAGCTGACGGACCTGGACGACTTCATCGCGCCGTCTCAGGTGGGCCGGGGCGGGCCGGGCGAGGGTGAGAGTCCCGAACCCTCCGCCCCACCGTATGCCCCTGGGAAACCCAGCGACCCTGCCCTCGGGGCCTGCAGGGACCCTCGCTCGGGCCTCGGCGCCCTGGCCCTCTTCTTACGACAGGGAACTCAAGGCCAAAAGGACATTTTCCCACCACCGTGACTGTGTCCAGGGCGTCCAGGACGGCCGGTTTGGGGTCTGGCCTGTGGTGGGTGGTGAGGACAGGACAGGGCCTGTCACCACGCTGGCTTCGGGCCGGCCGGGAAGTGCCGCCGCAGGGAGTAGCACCCAGCTGGGGGGCGCGGGCCGGGGTGGGGTGGGGACCCTGAATCCCTTAGTCAGTGTGCTCACAGGTACACAGGCACTGCGGCCACCCTCCTGTTGGGGGACGGGCGGGAGCACCGTGGTCGTGCAGCAAAGGTCACGGTGTGACCCAAAGAGGACCAGGGGCCCCAGGAGGACGGGAGCTGGTGCGACCTTATCTGAGTGTGTCTGCCTGTGACACCAGCAGCTGGGAGGGGCTTGGGGGAGGGTGCAGCTGGTGGGCAGGGGTGACCCGGACAGGCCGCCTGCCTGGGCTCTCTGGAGCTGGTCACCTTGGGGGAGGTAGTGGCTGGCACAGTTCTCACATAAAAATGAGGGAGCCAGAACTCAGAGGGAGGGACAGAAGAGTAAACTTTGCGTCAAGGCCCTCCAAAGGTTTTCAGGCCAGAAGTCCCTGTTGAACCCTTGACTTCCTCCCAGCAGCCAGGTGACCCCATCTCCTGTTTGTGCTTGGAAAGGGCAAAGGTCAGGGCCGGTGGTTTGTTTCTGGATGGAGTTGCTTTGTAGGTGCAGTTAGCACTGGCCTTCCTGACAGCCAGTGACCCATGGGTGACTTTTGGGAACAGCAGGATGCTAGAAAAGCGTGCCCAGCATGAGACTCGGGCAGGTGGCTGACACTCACAACTGTGTGGCAGGGCAGGGCCCTCATCTGTGGGGTGGTGGGACAGCCGGCCGTGTGGTGACCTGGGGAAGGCTCCGCCCTCTTCCCTGGGCCCCTCAGCTCATAGACCCCTGGTTTGGGTCTCTTCTGATTAGGAATGCATCAAGCCTGTGAAGGTGGACAAGCGGGCAGGAAGCGGTGTGGCCAAGATTCACATCGATGATGATGGCAGTTACTTCCAAATTAATCAAGTAAGAAACATGGGCTTCACCCTGTTTCCAGCCCAAGTGACCGGAAATGTGATTTTCTCTACCTCACCCAGTCACAGGGGCAGTGACTGTGGGTATTTCCCCAGCTTGCTGGTCCTTTCTCACTGTCAGATTTACTAAGCGGTGGGGACAACGGGGCTGCGAGGATGTGGGACAGAAGCTGGGGGTGGAGGCGGAGCACAGAGCACAGGGGACACCCAGGCTGAGCAAGGTGCTGCGGCGGGAACTCCTGGCCAGGGGGTGGCTCCTGGCTTCCTCCATCTCTCTGAGTTCTAGTTGCATAAAAATTTCCAGTTCAGACTGTGGTTCTCACAGAACACCTACTCTCTCTATAATCAAGGAATGACAAACTCAAACCCTGACTGTTTGGATTTTGGGGGATACCTGTGGCAACCCTGGGACCGCAGGAGCTGGGTGTGCTGCGGTATTCGGCCCAGCCGAGGACCAGGGCCCTGGTCGAGGGGCCCTCCCCGGGGGGGTGGGGGGCTGTGGAGATGGAGGGGTCTCCAGTAAAGAACGGCAGCAAACGCCCACACCTATAGGGAGAGAGACGGCTGTTTCCTTGGTGCAGGAGGGTGACCTGCCGCACAGGGGCGCCTGCCCCACCCTGGGCCAGTCTGGGGGACCAAGTCCCATTGATGTAAGAGACAGCTCATGAGGGGTCCCCGTGAACAAAGTGGAAGGGCCAGGGGAGGAGCTGCTGGGCCCTGCTATCCACACAGCTTGTTCCTGGGTTGGGGACCCAGACATGGAGGGAGCGTGGAGAGGCCCACTCAGCGCAGCTGCCCCGCGTGGGCCTTGGGGCCCTCAGCAAGTGCGACTTGAGGTTGCGGCTTTGCCGCAAGGGGCTGACCAGGCTGAGGACCTGGCTGGGGGCCTCCGTGGGTTTGCACACAGCCCTGCAGCCTGCCGGGTCCCGGCTCCAACCATTCCTGGACCTGCACAGGGCCCTGGCTGGGATCGTTTCGTGTCTTTTGTTCCCTTGGCACCATTGCCCCTCCATAAGCTGGCAGAGTCCCACTCGCCAAGTCTGCCAGTGCCCAGGGTTCCCTTGCACACCGCTGCCCCTCTGCCGAGGCTCCCGCCCACCGTCTCTCTTTCACCCCTTGCCCCGTCTTCCTCCCTTTTGGAGCCTTGTCCCTCAGCCCCAGGGGTGTGCTACCTGGGCACAGTGGCCCGTACAGGATCCCATGGGCAAGGTGGCCCTTCCTGCCAGTGGGGCCTCAGTGGGCAGCGAGCCTTATTCCACGTGATGTGACATGCTCGCTGAGCCTGTGCCGCATTATGATTTAATAACTGGAAATCTAGAACATGCGTACATGGTTCTGTTACAAACATTTAATTTTCAAAAATTCCACGGTACGTAGAGCCAGCCAGCACCCACACTGTCAGTAGCATTATAGGCAAGAGAATAAAGATTTCCTGTGGACTCGTGTCCCTGAGCAAAGGAGTTTCCTGGACTGGGTTCTCGCCCCTTGGCAGGACGGAGGGACCCAGAAGCTGGAGAAGGCAAAGATCTCTCTGAATGACTGCCTGGCATGTAGCGGCTGCGTCACCTCGGCCGAGAGCATCCTGATCACACAGCAGAGCCACGAAGAGCTACGGAAAGTTCTAGAGACTAATAAGGTAAGTGGCAAATGGTCTGAGACTCTGCTTTCACGTGACCCTGCCCTGCTCGCCATGGCTGCTTTGTCAGGGACGCAGGCCCCGCATTTCTGGGTGTCCGGCACACGGGGCCTTATGGGGGACTCGCAGCGGGCTGTCTGTCGGCGCTCTGTGGGGGTTTCAGCACAATAACGATGACGAGCCTCGAGGGCGCCACGCGTACCCTCTACGGTGCGTCTTCTCCCGGGGTGCGAGTGGATGTATCCCCTTGCCTTCCAGGCAGCCCCTGCCCAGCACAAACTGGTGGTGGTTTCTGTCTCACCGCAGTCCAGAGCGTCCTTGGCGGCGAGATTTCAGCTGAATCCAACAGACACGGCAGAGAAATTAACTGCATTCTTTAAGAAAATAGGTAGGCTGGAGCCCGGCTGTGTGCAACTTGTGCTGGGGCGGCCAGGCCTGGCGTGGTGGGGGCTCCTCCGGCCCCTGCGCCACTGACGGGTGCTCAGCTCTGAGTGTAGACTCCAGAGCTCTTCAGCCTGGCTTTCACCTCAGCTGGGAGTCTCTGTTTCACAAGCAGAGCCCTGCAGGAGAGACAGGGCTGGACCCGCCCTCTCCCTGTGCTTCTTCAGCTGTCGTCAGGGCACACGACCAGCTGGGCACTGAGTTGACATGATTGCATTTGCCGGTGTCTCGGGCACTGTGCAGGGTGTGGCCAGCTGCCAGGTAGACCAGGAGCCCACATAAAGGAGGGGAGTCCCTGGTAGGCCCAGCAGCACTGGGCTCAGTACCTGCAGGGGCCCCATAACCTAGGCATCCTGGGCTGCTCTCAGGGCAGGCCAGCACCCCTCTGCCGGCAGCCACCCTCCACTTGGCAGCCCCTCTACTTGGCAGCCCCCTCCACCCGCCAGCCCTCTCCACCCGCCAGCCCCTCCACCCGCCAGCCCCCTCCACCCGCCAGCCCCCTCCACCCGCCAGCCCTTCCACCCGCCAGCCCCCTCCACCCGCCAGCCCTTCTACCCGCCAGCCCCCTCCACCCGCCAGCCCTTCCACCCGCCAGCCCCCTCCACCCGCCAGCCCTTCTACCCGCCAGCCCTTCTACCCGCCAGCCCCCTCCACCCGCCAGCCCCCTCCACCCGCCAGCCCCCTTCACCCGCCAGCCCCTCCACCCGCCAGCCCCTCCACCCGCCAGCCCCCTCCACCCGCCAGCCCTTCCACCCGCCAGCCCCCTCCACCCGCCAGCCCTTCCACCCGCCAGCCCCCTCCACCCGCCAGCCCCCTCCACCTACCAGCCCCCCTCCACCCGGCAGCCCCCCCCGCCTGGCAGCCCCCCCCCACTTGGCAGCCCCCCTCCTGGTAGCCCCTCTGGCACCTCCTCTCAGGGCTGGCACAGAGCCCGAGGCACTAGTGATGTGGACTCTGGGTTGGGGTGCCTTGTGTCCTGGTTGCCCTTCATGGGTCAAGTTAGATGCCACTTCCCAGGGGTGCACTACGTGTTTGATACCACCTTCTCGAGGAACTTCAGCCTCATCGAAAGCCAGCGGGAGTTCGTGCAGCGGTTCCGAAGACAGGCTGACTCTGCACAGGCCCTGCCCGTGTTGGCCTCCGCCTGCCCAGGTGTGCTCACAGCCGTGGGGCTCTTTGGAATTATACGATACTAGAGTTAAAGTGAAGTTGAAGTTTGAAATGACATCAACAGATCAGAACAGGTGGAGGGGTGACAGGTGATGGGGTGAGGGTTCCTGTCAGCATCCGGGCACCACGTGGTCCCTCCGGGAGAGGAGCTGCTGGGAGCCGAGGCTCAGCTGTCACTCACTTCAGTCCTGCGCTGAAACCACGCTCACGTGGAGTGCTAAAAATGCCCGTGGCAGCGACAAGATGATGGGAGTGTTCTTTCGTGTGATCCTAGTTCCTATAACAAGCCGGTCCACCCCCAGAATGTCATGTCACTTCGCAGGCAGGCGGGGGCAGCCGCCCTCAGCCCTCGCAGCGGCTGACCGCGCCCCGCCTGTCCCCTGCCTCAGGCTGGATCTGCTATGCCGAGAAGATGCACGGCAGCTGCATCACGGCCCACATCAGCTCCGCCCGCTCCCCGCAGCAGGTCATGGGCTCCCTGGTCAAGGACTTCTGGGCCCAGCAGCAGGTAGTGGAGCTGGGAGGGGAGGCCGCCCAGCTTCGGGCGGTGACCAGCGAGCACAGAGCCCTCCCCGTGGCTGCGGGCCCCAGAGGCACTTAGGAGCGACACCGGCTGCAGTGGCGGTGCGCCCTGAGGGTGCGTTTCCATGTGGCCCCGCAAGGGAGCCCTTCACCGGAGGCTCAAGGCCTCGGGAGTGCTCCCTGGAGGCTGGAAGTCCTCAGCAGAGGGGCCGGTGGGCAGCTCCCCCTGCGGGCACAGGGAGGGCAGCTTTCTCTGCCTCTTCCAGCCCCGGCGGCCCTGGGCATGGCCGCGTTGCCCATCTGTCACCCTGGGCTGCCTCCACGCATCTGTTCTGGCAAGGACGCCAGTCCTTGGGGTCAGTGCCCCCATGACCCTGCAGATGGCATCTTAACTTGCCACTGTCCCCTAAGACCCGGCTTCCGAGGGAAGTCACATTCGGGTGCCAGGGCGGGCGCAGGTTCAGCCACTCCGTGGACTGTTTTGTCACCCTCCTCCCTTCACGGAAGCTTCCTGCCACCAGCACTGTTTCCTTTCACCAACTGCGGTGTCAGAGTGCTGGCCACCCACAGGGGTGCTGCAGGCTGTGCTGCAGCGGGGAGGCCCTCAGGACCCTGGGCCCTGAGCCCGACGCCGGCAGCAGCAGGGAGGGGCGGCGTGTGCTGGGGGAGGGCAGCCACACCGGCCTGGGGCCCTCTCCCTCACCTGGATGTGACTGGACTCCTTCCCCCGAGTCTGCCCCTATTTCTGCCATGACCAGCTTCTCCGCCAGCACAGGTGCCAGAGCTGAGGGGAGCCGCTGTCCTGGACTGTGGGGAGCACCGTCAGGGTACCCCTGCACCCCTGGGCACCTCTCTGCCTTGAGGCCCGAGAGCGGTGGCGTGGGGGGGTAAAGCGCAGCGCCGTGAGGGGTGTTGGCTCATGGCCTCGGCCTTGGCTGGCTCTGGGTTTGTGCCCGTGGGGCGTGCCCGCCTCCCCGCCATCCTGACACTAGGAGTGACCCCACAACCGTCTCTCTCCACCCAGGGCCTGACCCCCGACAGGGTTTACCACGTGGCGGTCATGCCATGCTATGACAAGAAGCTGGAAGCATCCAGACCTGACTTCTTCAACCAGGAGCACCAGACACGCGACGTGGACTGTGTCCTCACCACGGGTGGGCCCCCTCCCCCTCCCCCTCCCCCTCCCCCTCCCCCTCCCCCTCCCCTCTGCCCCCGCGCCCGTCACAGCCAGGCCTCCGCCCCACCTGGCCCTGAATTGGGGCTGAAGCGGGAGGCAGCCGACACCCAGTAGCACCCACTTTGGCTCATGTCAGTCAGCGCTTAGCACCCCCTTTTTCTGAGCTGAACATGCTCACAGAGCTCCCAGATGCTGAAAGGACAGAAAAGTCTATACCTGGGGGCCAAGCAGACAAGACACGTCTCCCTGCGGTGAGGTGGTGGCCCTGGGCCTCCTCACACCGAGACCCTGGGGGTGGGGGCGCAGTGCGGGGCGTGGGACGGTGCCCCGAGTCCACAGAGGGGCATCTGTCCTTTCACCACAAGCGCTGCAGCGCTGGGGGAGCAGGTGTGCCCCTTGACCTGTCAGGTCTGGGACAGTGGCTGAAGTGCAGCTGTGCTTGCCCCGCAGGGGAGGTGTCCAGGCTGCTGGAGGAAGAAGGGGTGTCGCTGCCGGACCTGGAGCCGGTGCCACTGGATGCCCTGTGAGTTGCCGCTGCTGGGATGGGGGCACTTGGGGCCAGGACGCCCCTGGCACTGGGGCGGGCACATCTGGTGGGCCTGGAAGCGAGACATCTGTTTTGGGTTTTGGTGCTGCCTGTGGACGTGCCCCCCCACCCTCTCCCCCTTCCCTGCCACGACTTCTTTCTGGCTGGTTCCATCTGCCCAGCGCTGTCAGCACCCAGACACAGTTGAACCCACGTAGCAGCCGTGAACCTGTTAAGTGACGGTGCAGGTGAGCTGTCACCTGAGCGCATCTGTGTCTCAGACGCCAGCAGGCACCTGGCTGGGTGTCTGTGCTCTCTCCGTTCGGCAGAACCAGACGCTCTCCACCATGAGCAGTGGCTGCACTATTTACCGAGAGCTCCAGGGTCCTGAAGCCGGGAGTGGGGCCCCGAAGTGTCTGGATGGTCCAAGGGTCCCACACGGTGCCCTGACCCACACTGCCACCCTGGGCCTGGCAAAGCCCTGGCCACACGCAGTCGTGAGCCCCCAACCCCTTCTACAGAGGCCTCTTCTCAGACCTGAAAGAGGGGGGCTGACCCCAGAGAGCCCCCTGGCCTGCTGGGCCCGTGAGCCTGCAGAGAGACCTGGGCCTCCGTCCTGGCCATCCCGGGTGCCGCCCATTGGCCCGCAGTGGGCTGGAGGGGCCCAGCAGACAGGCCCTGTGCTGGGGGGGTAGCCTTCCTCACCGGCCGCATCAGCCTGCCCCTCCCCTCAGGCCCAGCAGCGTGTCTGCCGCGGAACCCACCAGCCACCAGGGCGGGGGCTCGGGGGGTTACCTGGAGCACGTGTTCCGGCACGCTGCCCGCGAGCTGTTTGGAATCCATGTGGCTGAGATCACCTACAAACCCCTCAGGTCAGATGGCCGGGTCGGGGTGGCACAGCAGCCCCAGCGGTGCTCAAGACGTGGCCTGAGAGCCATGCTGACCGCAGGCGTCTTCCAGCCATCGCCGCAGCCCCACTGCAGCTCACGCAGAGGGGCTGGGGGCGGCAGGCAGGATGTGGGAGCATCTCCGGATGTGACGCCTGATCCCCCATGGGTGTGGGGCTCTCTTGTCTGAACTGCCACCCTCTGAGCTGAGTGCGGGAAGGGAAACCGAGGCTGGAGGGGGTGCCTGGCTTTGAGGTGGACTTTCCGACCTCCCTCGGTCACCGCGCACAGTCCCTGCTGGGCCTGCGGTTCTCCTCCCCGCCTGGGAAAGAATGGGGGGGGGGGGACTGGAAAGTCGCATGTGGTCCCTAAGCTACAGCTGGCATGTCCAGCGGCATGGGGGTGGAGCAGGTCGCCATGTGCTGCCCTCAGGAACAAGGACTTCCAGGAGGTGACCCTGGAGAGAGAGGGTCGGGTTCTGCTGCACTTCGCCCTGGCCTACGGCTTCCGGAACATCCAGAACCTGGTGCAGAGGCTCAAGCGGGGACGCTGCCCCTACCACTACGTGGAGGTCATGGCCTGCCCCTCAGGTACCCGCAGGGCGGGGGCAGCGGGTGGTCCCTCTGGGAAGGTGCCATGTGCCATGACCCAGGCCTGCGGCTGACCCTGTCCCCGCTGTCCCCATCCGCCCGTACAGGCTGCCTGAATGGTGGAGGTCAGCTGAAGGCCTCAGATACGCCCAGCAAGGAGCTGCTGCAGCGCGTGGAGGAGCTGTACCGGGCCGTGAGGACCACGGCACCCGAGGACGTGCCTGGGGTCCAGGAGCTGTACCGCCAGTGGCTGCACGGCGAGGGCTCAGCGCGGGCCGGCCGCCTGCTGCACACACAGTACCACGCCGTGGAGAGGCCCGGCTCCAGCCGCAGCATCAAATGGTAGGAGGCCAGGGTCCCCACGCCAGCCCACGCCCAGCCTCAGGACCCCAGACGACATTGTGGACGAGTTGGAGCTGTGTGTCAACCGGAAGGCGACCAGTCAGAACCTGTGGCTGTAAACAGCACCTCCGGCCAGTGCCCAGCTCTCCGGGCCCCACCGTGGTGGCTGGACACTGACCTCATTCCTCGAGCTTCCGGAACCTCCTCCTTGGGGGAGGGACCTGGCCACAGCAGCCCAGGGGTTGAGGGGTCCTTGGCCCCCAGCAGGGTCGTCCTGGCCCCAGGGTGGGCTTCTTGCTCAGCTCCAGCATCAGCGGCATAGAGGGCTGGCGAAGCTGTGGTGGATGGTACTGACCACTGTGAGGCACCCATGTGGCAGGGAGGGGCCCAGCCTGGACACTCATGCGTGGACAGGGCACCTGTGGGCCCAGCGTCTGTTTTCACCAGGCTGAGGCCTTGGGGCACTGGAATCAGGTGGATTCCACGCCCCTAGGCCTGTGCGGATGGCTTCGGGCCAGCTTCCCCATCAAGCTTCGTGCTAATAAAGGGACTCAACTGAGTGTGGCTCTGCTTTATTCACAAGTATCCTGGCCAAGGCCCTTTGTCTGCCCCAGGCTCTGGCAAACCCGAGCCCAGGATGCTGGAGCAAAACTGGGGAGGGCAGTGGGCTGGGTAGGGCTGAGGGGCGGCCCCTGGCTTCCCTCCACAGCAGCCCCTGACAGTATGTGGGCAGCTGCCGGGCCGGGCAGCTGTGGGCTCACTTCCGGGGCGCCCAGGAGGCCTCCTGCAGTGCTGAGAGCACATGCACCCAGGCTGCAGGGGGCTCAGGCCGGCTGCCCAGGACTTGGCCGGCCACCTTTCCCGTGTGCAGTGGGGACACAGATCGCAGGCCAGGGACCGTGGCCTTGAGGCCTGGGGGTGCAGCCCTCTGGGCAGGCATGTGCTGGCAAGGGCACCAACACGGCCTCTTCCTGTGCCAGGGACACTCCTCCCGACTCGGTAAATGGTCCCCTGATGCCCTCCCTAAGTGTCCAAATGACAGCCAAGGAGGCCCCAAGGACGGCAGCCGGCCCTGCGCCAGCAGCTGTGGGGCGGGGGCCCCGGGGAGTGCAGGCCGAGGCGGCAGCGGTGCTGGCGCTGGCACTGGCTCTGGTCCCATGAGAAGACCCTGTGCCCGACGCTCACGCCACCCTCGGGGAGGGACAGAGGGGCACGTCGTTCTCGTCGCTCGCCTGCAGGGACCGCAGGTCCAGGGCCACTCCTGGCTGCCTCTCTGTGCACCCCACTCCCTGGCCTGAGCACTCCTGGGGCCCACCTGCTGAGGAAGGGGCACGAGGCACATGGACCTTGGCCCTCCTCAGCTCGGCGTGCACGGGGGCGCCATGGGGCACCACTTTCTGCGTACTCGAGGTAGTTGGGTGGGCTCATGGGTGCGAAACACCTGAGGGGGGCTCAGGAGGGCCAGCCCACCCTCCACAGGGGCCAGGCAGCCTCTTGCCCTCCTGCCTCGCTGAGCACCATGCACCCTTGGTGCAGGGCTGGTGGGCTGGGGGTGGGGGGTGAGCGCCCAGACCCAGGCAGAGCTGGTCCCTGGGGAGGCCTCGGGTCAGCTCGCCGTCTCCGTGGGAGGGCAGCTCCCGCCTGGGCTTGGGAACAGGCAGGCAGGGCCGGCCCTTGCCCTCCTACAGGAAGTAGCTTGTGTGTCCCCACACACAGTCCTCTGTCAGGAGGCCACGCATGTGGAGGGCCCCGAACTGTGTGGAGTGGGGGCGGGCCTTGGAGGGCCTGGGCAGCCACACTACCGCCACATTGCCACAGCATGGCGCCCAGCTGGGATGGGTGGGGGCGGCCCCTGGCGCTCAGCCCACTCCTCCCGAGTCCCCAGTGGTGCTGGGTGGTCAGCGACTCCCCTCTTCAGCAGCTAAAAAGGTGGAGGTGGAAATGCAGACTCCGGCTCCCCCAATGGGGAGGGGCGGGGAGAGGGCAGCAGCCAAGGGCTGAGCCCCGCGCGTGTGCGGGAGCAAGGAAGGCGTGAGGGAACGGGCCAAGGGGGGGGCCACAGGGCCGAGTGGGCATGCTCGGGGCGCCGGCTCCCTGCCGCCCGCACCGGCCCTCACCCACGTGGGCGCAGCCACGACCACAGGGACAGCCTCCCGCGTGCACTCCCGGAAGACGAAGTTCATGTAGCGTCCTCAGCACTGGACGACCTTGACCTTCACGGCCTTCATGGTAACGGGCTGCCCGCAGCGCCCGGGTTGCCCAGGACAGGCCGGAAAGAGAGGCGTGCGGCGGACCGGCCCTTGGAGGCCCGGGCTCAGGGTACGAGCGCGTGCCCCACCATGCCTACGGGCCCGGGCCATCCGAGGTGACTCCTGCCGCTCCGAAGGAGCCCCGCAGCCTCCGAGCGCCCTCTGCAGCCCCGGGGCCGGCGGGCGACGGCCGGGAGCCCCACTGCCTGCACCGGGCGCTCCACGGAGGACTCGAGGGGACCACACGCTGGGGCCCGAGCAGTCGGGCGGGTTCGTGAAGCCAGCACCGCCCCCCTCACCTCAGACCCCGCCCCCACGCCGTAGGCCCCGCCCCCGCCGTTCACCTTGGAAAGACCCCGCCCCCGCCGTTCACCTCGGGAAGGCCCCGCCCCCGCGCCGCAGGCCCCGCCCCCACCGCGCACCTCGGAAAGACCCCGCCCCCGCGCCGCAGGCCCAGGCCGTGCGCCGCAGGGCACCTCCCGCACTGCAGCCCCTTCCCCGGCCGCGCCCCCTCAGCCCCGGGGATGCGCCGGCCGGGACTGGCTGAAGGACAGGCAGACAGGCGGAGGCGGGGCCTCGGACCTCTGGTCACAGGGCCCGGACAGAGCGCGGCGCTCGGCCGTCCTGCCGCCAACGGCCCCCACCCCACCCCCGGACCCGGAGCCCGCGCAGCAGGGGCGGAGGGGCAGACGCAGTGAGCGCGCCGGCCCGGGGCTGGGCACCTCCTCCGGGAAGCCCTCCTGAGCCCGGGCTAAGCCCACTGTCCCCGGACCGTGATTCCCTTTCCTCGGGCTGGAGATGGGTTTGTAATCTGTCCAGTTTGCTCACCTACCTGCACTCAGCCAGCACCGGAGGCACAGCCGAGGCGCCCACTGCGTGTGCGCACCTCCGTGGGCGCAGGAGCGACACACTGCCCTCCCTTTCCCAGGCGCCCCTCCTTGCATCCTGCCCCCACGGTAAACGCAGGGTTGGCCGGCCTGTATTTCACAGACCGGAAAGGCACGCCAAGAATGGATTAGGGGTGTCGCCCCCCCCCATTGCCGTCCCCTCGGGTGGGGCCTTGGAACCAAAAGCAACCTTGGAAACACCCGTCTCCGCGGCACAGCAACAGCTGCCTGGGCAGGCCGGGAAGCAAGTGGCACCCGGCGCAGAGTAACCAGAGTCCCTCCAACCCATGCAGCACCAGGAGGCCACGGGCCCCAGGTCGGGGGTCCCCCCACAGGCCGATGGGAATGTGAGTCGGGTCAGGGCGCTGCTGCTCCAGCCCTGGTGTTGGGGGACCCTCCTTTCCCCTCCCAGGCCAGGCCAGACCAGGGAGGAGTACCCGGCCCAGGTCCTAGGTCTGATCCTGGTGGGGAGAGGGGTGCCCCCAGCTTAGCCAGGTTGCGTGGGTGGGGCTGGCTGGCTGGTGGCTGCTGGCTCAAGGCCTGGGGCCCACTGCCCAGGGCTTGACAAACCAGAGCGGGGGAGGGTCTCCCTAGCTTCTGCAGCAGGCCAAGGACTGGCTGCCAGGGGTGCCAGGGAACGCCACTGCCTGGGCCACCAGCCTGGAAATGCAGCTGCATTCAGATCTAGTGCTGAGCGAGGAGCAGCGGCTGCAGGTGGGTGCAGGGCCTGGGTGCTAGCAGGAGGGAGCGCGTCTGCGAGGTCCCACAGGCGCCCCCTCACCAGCTCCCTGCAGGTCTCCAAGGAGCTCGTCGACCTGCAGATTGCCACCCACCGCCTGCAGGAGCAGCACGAGGCCGAGCTCTTCATGCTCAAGAGTGAGGTGGGCACATGGGTGAGCGCCACGTGCCAGCCCAAGTGCAGGGTGGGTGCACGGGGCAGGGTGTGCAAACACCTGAGGAGGAGCACTGAGGGGCCTACAGGGTAGGAGCACCCCATACAATTGTGCGTGCTTGTGGGGTCTCTCCGTGGGAGCCGCAGTGTCCCCGCGTGTGCTCTGGGGCTTGGCCTACTTGCTCACCCGGTCGCCCTGCAGGTCCTGCGGCTGGAGAGCCGGGTGCTGGAGCTGGAGCTGCAGGGGCGTCCTGGCCAGGGCCCTGTGAGCAAGACCCCCAGGCTGCAGGTCACCATAGGCTCTTGCAGGGCCCACTGGGTGGGGCTGGTTGGGAGCCTCAGCAGGGGTGCTGTGGGGACACAGCGGGCCTGGATCTGGCTCACCTCCTTGGCCCCTCCCTCAGCCCTCCCTACTGGCTTTCCTCCCGTTACAGGTGCAGCCCAAGGACTGCAGGACCTCCGACTTGGAGCCCCAGAATCTGGTGCAGAGTGTGAGTGCCTGGGGGCTGGCCAGAGTCTCACACCCTAGGGTGGGAGAGGGCATGTGGTGGGAGGGGACTTTAGGGTCCCAGCCCCACCACCCCTTGCACACCCTGCAGCTGCCAGGAGACACGGAGCCGACGCTGGGGCAGCAGCGAGTGCTGGAGACCCAAGTGTGAGTGCCACTGTACGCAGGCCAGCAGGGCCAGCGAGTGGGGCTGGTGAGCGTGCCTGGTCCTGAAGGCTGAGGGGTCCTTCCCCGGGCCCGGCCAAGCCTCACATTGCATCTGCAGGGCAGCCCTTTGCCGGCAGCTGCAGGGAGCCCGGGAGGAGGCCCAGACGGCCAGGCAGCAACTGGCCACACAGGCTGTGGTGAGACCAGCCCCACCTGTGCCAGGACCCAGGTGGGGGGAGCCCGCAGGCACAGCAGGGCTGCCCTGGCTGGACCCAGCCTCAGGACCACGCCCACGCCCCCCCACCCCCACCCCCAGGCTCTTTGTGCCTGCCAGGGCCAGCTCTGCCACGCTGAGGCCGAGAACAGCCGGCTGCAGCTGCAGCTCAAGAGGATGAACGAGGAGTACACGGTCCGGCTGCAGCACTGCGCCCGGGACATGGCTGTAAGCCGCAGGGGGCCGCAGGGGGTCTGGGAACCCGAGTCCTGCCTGGACCTGCTGCCCAGCCCCACCTCCTCCAGGACTATGCCGATGGTGCCAGCCAGGCCGCGGACGCCACATCCCTGCGCACGCTCGTGGAGGCCACGCTGGAGGAGCTCCGGGCCGCACACCGCCACCGCGAGCAGCAGCTGGCCCGTGCCGCCCATGCCTACCGCAAGCGCCTGGCAGACCTGAGCCGCAGGCACGAGGAGCTGCTGGCCGCCCACAGGTGGGCCCCACCCCGCCACAGGCCCCAGGCTGGGGAGGCCCCACGTGCTCGAGTGTGCAGGAGCCACCCCAGCAAGGAGCCCAGCACCCACGACCACCTCTGATGCAGCCACCTCAGACCTGCAGCTGCTGCCGGTGCACCTGGCCGCCGAGCTCAACCACCTGTGGGAGAACCAGGCGGGGCTGGAGGCAGAGCTTTGGAAGCTCCAGGCCCAGGTGAGCTGCTCTACTGCCCCTACCAGCCTTGGGGCCGAGCCCCATAGCCAACCACAGCCCCCACCCCAGACTCCACAAAGCCCCAACCCCAGGGTCTCTGAGCGGCCACTTCTGCTCAGCTGGCCAGGGATTCCTGCAGCGAGGAGAGAGTGGGGGGCCCAGGATGCCGCTCCTTGCCACAGAAGCCTCCCAAAGGAAGATGTCAGAGCCAAAGTGAGTGCCCCCAGGGGTGGGAGTGGGGCTGCACAGGGAGGGCAAGGGCAGGGCATGGCAGTTCCAGGTCATTTGCTCATCCTCCAATTCTCTCTGTGTTCAGGCTCTGGTCACGGCAGGGAGCAGGGCCACCAGCCTGCCCTCTGGGGCTCTTTGTCGGCAGGCAAATGTCATCACCTCAGGAAAGCCAAGTGGCTGCCTGCTAAGTGCCTGATGGGCAAAGACAGGCCCTGCCAGGGGAGGGGACGTGAGGACCAGGGAGGGGGACGAGTGGAGTGTCAGGGGGAGCCGACAGAGGCATCAGTCATGCAGGGTGAGAACAGGCTGCCTGGTGACCTCAGCCAGCTCTTGCCAAATGCAGCATGGCAGGTACTCCTGCCAGCAACAAACATTTCAACATGATGGGGGGACAGGGTCTTTGCCTGAGCTGGCCTTGTGGTTTAGCCCTCCCTGAGCAGGCAGCAGACTCCAAGGCCAGGCAGCCTTTCACTGTGGGCCACTTAGCCCCAAACTCGGTCCCAGGAGGCAACACCTCTAAGCTCAGAGAGCCCCATCTGAGCAGGGTTAACTGCTCGGTACCCAGCCCAACACATGGGGCCCATGCACCCACCTCCCTGCTCCATGCAGGGGCCTAGATGCTGCCTCCTGGGCCCAGATCCACCAGCAGCTCCAGGACTTCTCCCGCGGCACCCAGGTAGTAGCCAGGGGCTGGCTGGGACATCCCCTTGCCCAATGCCCAGGCTCAGACCCCACCCCCCTACCACACCAGGCAAAGCTGGAACGGGAGCGGGCACAGCTGCTAGTCCGGGCCACGGTGGCTGAGGAGCAGCTGTCCGAGCTACAGGAGTATGTGGACCAGCACCTCTGCAGGTGGGGACTGGGCAGGTGGGGTGGTCATGGCAAGGGCCTTGGCCACATGGAAGGAAAGATGCCCCTGCCCCCGCCAGGCAGATGACCAGGGCCCCTCTGACAGGTACAAGCAGGAGATCCTGAGGCTGCGGAAGCTGCTGGATGCAGGGGGAGCCTGCACAGTGGAGGCCATACCCAGGCCCCCGAAGACCCACAGCCGCTAGCTCCTTCCTCCAGGAGTGGAGCGGAGACCTTCCTGCAGCCACCCTTCAGGGCTAAACACGCGACCCTTTTGCACAACAAGACTTTAGAGTGGAACCCAAAGTCTTTATTGTGTCCAACTGTCAGATGGCCTGAGAAATGGGGAGCCCAGGGGTTGAGGTAGTGCTGGGTCCTGCAGCAGCCTTGAAAGGACACTTGCCGTGATGGACATCATAGGCCCAGACACGGTCGGGGCCCTCCCCTACCAGGGCCACGGCCTCCCAGGTGGGCAGGGGGAAGCGCCCAGAGACCACACGGGCCCCCTCGGGCAGCTCTGCCTGCAACTTGGCCTCCAGCAGTGAAAGCTGTGGGAGAAAAGCAGGGTGGGAGTGTCAGAGGCAGCCAGCACACAGGGTCCAGGACCTCCTGGAGCAAACCTCGCACGTACCACACTGGGGGCCAGGAACACGGACACGTTGCGGCAGTCCCTCAGGCTCACCTGCGGGAAAAGGAAGTTGCCCAACAGGAAAAGGGCCCCAGCCAGAGAGGAGGCGATAGGCATGGGGCACCACGACTTCCCAGTCCCAGCCCCACAATGTGCCTGCAGGTCACGAGTGGGGCCTCGGGGGTACAGGATGACCCCCTGGTTACCTTCCAGAGGTCTTCCCGACGGTAGCAGACGCTACCGGCACAGCCCGCTCTCCAGGCGTGCAGCCGCGCCAGTGCCACCAGCCACGGGTTCAGCTCGTACCCAACGGCCGGGCGGAGGCCGCACCTGTGTGCCGCCAGCACCTGTGGGCGGCGAGGGGCGTGTCGGGACCAGGGTGCGGGGAGGGGGCGCGGGCGGGAGAGCGCAGCGAGGAAAGGGGGACGGCTCCTTACAATCCTGCCGTCGCCAGAGCCCAGGTCCACCGTCCGACCGGGACGGCCTCGCAGCAGCGACAGCACATTCTCCACCTGCCGCGCGCTCGCGCCGACGTACGGTACCTGAGCGGGAGTGGGGTGGGGCAGGCTGGGAGGGCGGGGCACGCGGTCCGACGCGCTCCTCGTGGGCGGTGCACACTCGAATCCCTCCCGTGGCCGTCCCAGGACGCGGGGACACGGCGCGAGGCCCGGCACAGCTCCGCCCACCAGCCCTGGCCCCGCCCCCATCTGGCACAGCCCCGCCCACCAGCCCGGGCCCCGCACCTGCAGCCGCAGCGGCACGCGACGGAAGCCCGGCTGCAGCAGCAGCGCCCACACGCCGTAGGCGGCCAGGCATGAGCCCGCCACCGCCTGCAGCAGGTCCCGCGCGCCTGGATGCCGCTCGCGCAGCTCCATCAACGCCTCGTCCGGGCCGTCCATCTCCATGGCCCGCCCCCACCCCGCCGGCCGCCTCCGCCCGCGGTTCTGGAGACGCCGGAAGTGCGGGGCGGTACCTGCGGCCGCGATACCGGAAGTGGCCGGCCGAGGCCTGGCGGCCGGTACGTCGCGCGTTCCCCTCCGCCGGGGCCCCGGGCCCGCCCGCGAGTTCCGGGTCGTGCGCGGTCCGGGGAGGGGCGACCCTCGCGCCCCGGGGCTTCGTCTTGGGCGTTGGGGCCGGGCAGGGAAGCGGGGAGGCGCCGCCGTCTTGGAGCGAAACCCGCGAGGGCGGCGGAGGGGCGCGTCGCGGGCCGGAGCCTGCCGAGCTGCGGAGCCCGCGGGCCGAGCGCTGTGGCCGCAGGGTCCCCCCGCGCCCGCCGAGAGCGGGAGACCGAGGCCGGCCGGGGAGGGGGGCAGGAGCGGCGGAGGCTCAGCTGGGCCGGAGGGGCTCAGGCCTGGGGCCCTGGGGCCCCGGGGCCACCTTCCCTCTCCCGAGGGCGGCAGGAGAGCCTGGAGCCCGGGGCCCGCAGCCTCGCCGGGACCCCCTAGCGGACGCCGAACACCCAGGGACGTCAGGAGCCTGCGGGGGCCACATCCTGCCCGGAGACAGCCTCCCCGCCCCCCGGGCGGGCCCGCGACCCCCGCTCAGCCCCGCGACCTCCTCTCAGCCCCGCGACCTCCGCTCAGCCCCGCGACCCCCGCTCAGCCCCCGCCCCCCGCTCAGCCCCGCCCCCCGGGCATGCCCGCGACCCCCGCTCAGCCCCGCCCCCCGGGCATGCCCGCGACCCCCGCTCAGCCCCGCCCCCCGGGCATGCCCGCGACCCCCCGCTCAGCCCCGCCCCCCGGGCAGGCCAGCGGCCCCCGCTCAGCCCCGCCCCCGGGCCCTGCCGTCGGAGGCCTTTCCCCTGGGAGGCTTGGGGGTGGCCCGGGCCCCGGCCGCGCGTGTGCCCACCCAGCACCCCGTTCTTGGGGGCTTTGTGCCTTGCCCTGTTCCCAGCTCCCAGGGCCGTGCCCGGCGCCAGAGGCCTGGGTGGCAGCTCGGTGGGTGAAGGAACACACCAAACAGCCTCCTCAGCGTGTGTGCCGGCACCTGAGGTCACACCAGGCAGCTCGCTCCCGGCCGTGTACTCACGCCACACGTCTGCACACGCGTGTGCCTGGCTGAGGCGTGGCTAGCCGACGTCTGCCCCATAGCCCAGCTCCCGCCTCAGCCCCTGGGCTCTCGGGCAGTGCAGCCAGCGCAATCCCTGCTGCCCCACATCTCAGGAGAAAAGCACCACTTCCGAGGCTTGTGCCTGCCCTGGAAGGGGTGCGGATGGGGGCCCAGGCACTCCTGGGGCAGGTGAGCAGCGGCCACATCCAGTTCACCGCAGGTGTCCCGTGGCCCCGAAGGCCGTCCAGGCTGGACAGACTTGGTGGTCGGTGGGTGCGGCTGGTGCCCTGTGTGAGGGGTGCTGCTTCCCTCAAATAGAAAGGGGGAGAGCCACGGAGTGAGCCCAGGGGACAGGTGGAGGCTGCAGATGAAAACACGGGGGCACGCGTGGACAGTACGCACAGCCGGACCAGCTCCCAGGGGTGTGTGCAGGGCCTGAGCGGGGCTGGGAGTGGGGAGCAGACAGCAAGGCTGAGGAGGGAGGGGGACACCATTCCCAGGCAGCCTCCACCAGAAGCTGATGTCTGAGGAAAGGTGTGTGCCCCCACGTGTGGGCCCTCAGGCAGCTGCCCGGTGGGTCCCAGGCCCACACTAGTGCCTGATAATGTCAGCCAGAGCTGGGGGGGACCCACACAGCCTGCCCCCGTCCCGTCCCGTCCCCACGCCAACCCCTTCCCGAGCGCACGATGGAAAGTGGCCTCTTCCTGGCCTTGACCCGCGGCTGCATCTTTCCCGGGCATTGTAAGATCTGTTCCTGCTGCCCTTTATGCTGTCAGCTGCGGAGGAAGGCGGGGGCAGCGATAATGGGGCGAGTGGCGGGAGACGGGCCTTAGAGGCCCTACTGTGCGCCTCTGTCCGCCGGAAACAGCCCCAAGGCGGGGACCCCATGCCCACAGCGCCAGCTGGATGTGCAGAGCCGGGAACACAGGGGCCTGTTCTTCGCCGCGGCGGGGGGGGGCCAGGGGCACCCCCAATGCCAGCAGCCTCCCCTAGGCCCGGCCCCTCCCCGGGGGCACCCCTCGGGCGGCTGCGGCCAGGGGGTGGCTCATCCCGGGGCTCCGGCCTCACCCTCCCCTGCCCGGTCCCAGCGTCTCCTCCCAGCAGTGGGCAGGGCCCCCTCCTCAGATCCGGTGCCCTGCCCACCGGTGGCCGTGAACAAGGTGTCGTCCCCGACCCTCAGGCCCCCGTCCCAGGGCTGTGGGGAGGGTGAGGCGGTCCGGGCCGGGCTCAGGCACAGACGGGGCAGTGTGGCCCTGCGGGCAGTGTCCTTCCTGTGACTGCTCCAGGCCCGACGCCACGGGGTCCTGCCCCATCCGTCCCGCACCCTCCCTCAGCCCAGGGCCACCTCGCAGGGGTGCAGGTGGGCGGTGCGGGTGGCGGCGTAGACATGGCGGAACTCCCAGGCGTGGGGTGCACAGCCCGGCCAGGCCTGGCCGAAGCCGCTCCAGCCCATGAAGAGGAAGGTGCCGGGGCGCGGGCGGACGCCACAGTGCAGTGGGGCGCAGGTGGATGCCTGCAGAGGACCCTTTGTACTCCCCACCCGCAACAGCGGTGGCGTCGGGCAGAGGATCTGGGCAACTGCCACTTCGATGACGGACTCTTGCGGCTCCGTGTCGTGCGTGATGCCCTGGATGGTGCCGCGGACCACTGCAGGAGACACACTGGCCTGTGGAGGGGAGGGGAGGGGAGGGGCGGGGGGCAGGCCTCGGGCCCCCGCCCCACGACAGGGACTCACAGAAGTCGCTGGTGCGCATGGCCAGGAGGAGATCGGCGTCACTGCAAGGCCTGCAGGCTCCTGGCAAGCGAGGCCCACCGTGAACACAGCCCCTGCCCACTCCTGGACCCCTGCACCCCCAGCCCTCCCCTGGCACGAGGCGGGAGGGGGAGGGGTCAGAGCCACAACAGGTGACAGCTGCAGACACTTCCATGCTCTGCGTGGTGTTCACAGGCTCAGGCCTGGGGGCTGTGCCCGGCTGGCAGGGCCATGAGGCCCCCTCCCCTGGAGCAAGCGTGTCTGGGACACTTTTGCACAGCTGTGTTACATGTGCACATGTAGTATCCCTGAAGTGCCTGTGGCAAAGAGGAGCAGCCAGGGTGGCGGGGGTCGGGGTGGGTGCTGTGCAGCTCTGGGGTCCCTAGACACCCCACCCCTGCGGGCTCATGCCCAGGACCGGGAAGAGAAGAGCTGGACTGGGGCCCTGCACGGGGGCAGGGCTGTGTCTCCATGGCGACCAGCCCCACACTGGACTTTGGTTGCTTGTACTGGTGGAGGGGCCAGGTCACTACTGGACTAGAGCACGCTGGGCAGCTTTGGCCTGAGGCTTTGATTCTGCCACCTCCAGGGGCCCCTTGATGTACCCTCAGGGCAAGGTCTGGGTCTCCCTCCCCCTTTCTCTAGCATGAAAGGAGGCGCTCCCAGCCCTAGCCACTTCTTCTCTTAGGTTTATCCCGACACTGACAGGGGCTCTGTGGCTTCCGACAAGTCACTCTGCAACGTCTTGGAGTCTCAGTTTCCCCATCTGTGCAGTGGATGATGCAAGGCCAGGCAGGGTATGATTTCTAGACCCCTTCCTTCCGAGGCCGGCAGCACCCAGAGGGCCTCTCACCGTCCTGGCCCAGGCTGTGGGCCTGCGAAGGCAGCCCCGGTGGCCGGCCTCGCACATCTGGAAGCGAAGGCGGCCACGCAGGGCCGGGGACAGAGGTCCGTGCCATCCAGGGTCAGGCGCAGCGCCCCGGCCGGGTACAACCACTCGATCACGCCCTCTGCACAGGCCAGGGCCGGCTGCCGCACGCTGCCCGGCTCCTGGCTCAGGCTGCTGGGGAAAGGACGGGCGCTCAGGCGGGCCGACTGCGGCCCCGGGCTCCCCAGCCCCGCCGCGGGCTTCCTCCGGGGTCCCACCTGCCCCTCCAGTTGCAGCGGTCCTCCGCGAAGCCGGCGCGGGGGGCCGCGGCCAGGAGGCCGCAGCAGAGCAGCTCGCGGGGCGGCATGGCGCGCGGGTCCGACCGCGCTCTCGGGTCCCAGAGCCGCGGCCATCGCGGGGTCGGGGGCGGCGGTGGCGGCGGGAGCAGCCCGGGGCGCCGGCCGCCGGCGGCCACTTGGCCCCGCGCAGCTCTCACGTCGGGGCGCCCGGGACCTGTGAGCCAGTGGGCGGGGCGGGTGGCGGGGCGGCCAATCGCGGCGCGACCCTGGAACTTTCCGCCAATCACCGCGGTGCTCGCGGGGGCCGGGTCGGCCGGGCGCGCGGCAGGGGGAACGGTTCCCGGGCAGGGACGGCTGAGCGCCCCTGGACCTCGCGCTCCCTACCCCGCCGCCGGCCTGGGTCGGTGCCCGCAGCAGTGTCCGCGCGGGAAGAAGACCCCAGAGCTGGGCGCAGACCCCAGCAGCCAGGGACGGAAGAGGACGGCGGCTGCCCGTGGGGAAGGGGGCCTCTCTGGCAGCCCTGGGGAGGGTGGTGGGGGTGCCAGGGGCGGGAGGCGGGGGTCGGGGGCGAGGCGGGCACCAGCACAGATGAGACCACCGAGGGCGACGGAGGGCCCCAGCGCAGCAGGAGTCCACCACAAGCGGGTCGTCAAAATGCTCTGGGCAGGTGAGCTGGAACCCGACAGGGCGGGGCCCCAGACCAGTCGCGTTACTGAAACCCTATCCCCACTGCCTCCTTCCAGCCCCGCCTCCCCAGGCTCTCCAGCTCCTCCAGATCCCCCAGGGCCTGAAGCAGAGGCAGGAAGAGGAGGCTGGACGGGCCGCAAGGAGGGGAAGGCTGGAGCCTGACGCTTGCAAAGTGAGAGCTGCATACTAGCCCCTGCCCTGGGCTGGCTTGCTCCTCCCAGGACAGAGAGGGGACAGGCGACCAAGGGACCACAAGGGGTAGGCCAGGCCTGGGCCCAGCACATGGGGTTGTGGGCAGAACTGAAGCACTAGCAGGAGGAAGGAAGAGGGTTCCAGGGTCAGCGGTCACAGCTGCCCTTAGCCAGCCCTGGCCTCTGAGCCGACAGTGGGTTGCAGGCGCAGTCTGGTGGCGGTGGGACAACCAGCCCAGCCCCGCCTCTGTCCAGCCTTGGGCCACCAGTGCCTCACACCACGCCTCCCTGGAGAGAGAGCCTGTGTCTGGGCGTGGGGGGGGGGGGGGGTGCCTGGAGCCGGGGCTGGGCTGGGCGATCCTGCCCCTGGTCCCGGCCGGGCCCCTGAGCGTCCGTGCGATGATGCTGACTGGCCCCTGCCCTGGACAGGGGCTGCTTCCCCTCCCAGCTCAGGCCTTGCCCAGGAAAGCAGCGTGCCATTAGCCGTCACAGGTGTGCAGGCTGGGGCAGGGAGACGGAGCACTGCGCCCGGCCTCGGTTGCTGTGGGGGCAGGGGCTGCTGTGCCGCAGGTATTCAGTAAGCATTGGGGGATGGCTGGATGGGTGGGTGGATGGATGGGTGGGAGGTAGGTGGATGGGCGAAGTTAATGAGTAAGTGAATGAATGAATGAGTGAGCGAATGAGTAGATGAACAAGTGAACAAATGAGAAAAAGTGATAATCAAACGAGTGCATCAGTAAGTGAGCGAGAGAATGAACAGACAAGAGAAACTCTGAAGCTCAGATGACGTGACCCCTGATTATGTTCGTTTCTGGGCCTCTGGGTGCACGTGTACTGCCCCCAGCTCCAGGCCCTCCAGTGCCCCGAACTTTGAAGGAGCCCCCTCCATCCCACAGGGAGCTGCAGGGGAGCTCAGGCCAAACCAAGGGGAGAACCCCCTTCAGGGCGGTCACTCGGAGAGGCTTCTGGCTACCCCCAGGGAGGGCAGAGAGCCTGGGACAGCTGCCCCCTGGCGCACGGCTCCCCAAATTGCTTTGCCCCGGTAGGCATGCTGCTTCCCAGGCCCACCTTCCAAAAAGGGGGTAACCGGCTCGCGACCCCCTGCCCGCCTCACCCCACACCAGCTTCTTTAGAGCTTGGGGAGGCTGGGCGGGCTGAGGAGCTCCCAGTGTAAGGGATTGCCCACCGCCCAGGCCCAGCCTGGCCCTGCCCTCATGCCCGCACTTCGGGCTCTAACCAGCTGCCGGCAGTGTGGAGTTTGAAATGAGCCAGCCCCAGCAGCAGATGAAACGGATAAACAAATGCGGCCCCTGTGCACATGAAATATTCCTCAGCCACAGGAAGGAACGACGTGCTGAGACGTGCTCGGGTGCTCAGCAAAAGAAGCCAGTCGCATAGGACACGTGTAGGATTCAACTTATGTGCAATACCTAGAAATAGCATATTTGAGGAGACAGGAAGTAGATGAGAGATTTCCAGGGGCTGGGGGAGGGGGACGGGAGAGTGCTGGCTTGGTGGGAACTGACGCTCATGTTAGACATTTTAAAATAAAATTACAACAAAAAGCTGATGCTAGTTGCAAGTTGCAGGTGCCCACACCTGGCCCAGAGGTGGGGAGGGCAGGGTGGAGCCATTTTCTGGGCAAGGGCTCAGGCTCAGCCTTGGGGGACCCTGGGCTTCTCCTAGGACCTGCACAGCGAGCCCTGCCCCATCCCCCAGCGGCCGTGCCCCACGCCATCCCCTGCAGTGCCCCAGGCCATCCCCTGCAGTGCCCCACGCCATCCCCTGCAGTGCCCCACGCCATCCCCTGCAGTGCCCCACGCCATCCCCTGCAGTGCCCCACGCCATCCCCTGCAGTGCCCCAGGCCATCCCCTGCAGTGCCCCACGCCATCCCCTGCAGTGCCCCAGGTCATCCCCTGAAGTGCCCCACGCCATCCCCTACAGTGCCCCACGCCATCCCCTGCAGTGCCCCACGCCATCCCCTGCAGTGCCCCAGGCCATCCCCTGAAGTGCCCCAGGCCATCCCCTGCAGTGCCCCAGGCCATCCCCTGCAGTGCCCCACGCCATCCCCTGCAGTGCCCCAGGCCATCCCCTGCAGTGCCCCACGCCATCCCCTGCAGTGGGCGGCACCACAGCCAGCAATGGGCTTTCCAGGAAACTGCCGGGCTTTGCCCAACACAGACTCACTTGTGCACGCATTGAGCGCCTGCTGTGTGCAGGGCCTGTGCTGGGGCCACGCGGGCCAGTGGAGTTGCCCAATGGTCCCAATACAACAGTGACAGAATCGACACACGGGGCCCACCCACGGCTGGACAGGCAGAAAGACAGATGGTTGGAGGGAGTCAAGCTGAGGAGATGCGGGAGGAGGTGACAGAGTGCAGCTGAGCCAGGACAGGGAGGGCTGAGGGGTTGGGGATGGGGAGCCACAAGCAGGAAGAACATGGTGGCCAAGGGAACAGCAAGTGCGAGGACCTGCAGTGGGGAGGCACGAAGGCTCTGCCCTGTGTCCATCCTCCCCACGGACCAGGTCCCTGGAAGTCCCTGCAGCCCTCAGAGCCTCCAGGCTTATGACTCGGGTCAGAGAGGAACCCAGGGGCCAGGGAGGCCAGCGGGCAAGGGCAGCTCTGCCAGGGGCCACAGGAGGAGCGTGCACTACCCCAGACCTGCCACCCCAGCAGCCACGCTGATGGTCTCCTGGGCCACCCGCCCCACTCAAACCAAGAGCCTCCGGGTGCCCGAGCGCCCACCCCCAGCCCTGCCCAGGTTCAGGCGACCTGCACCGTGGGACACGCCCAGGGAGGCTCCTTCATCGGAATGTTTGTCCCCTCTCATGGAAAATCCACATCCTGCCTCTACACACACACACACACACACAATCCCTTGCATCTTCTCAAGAAGCTGAAAATGCAGCTGCCTATTGATTTGCAGTCATGCTAAAAATAACCGCCAGGCTCCAGCCAGGGCCCGGGGAAAAAATTGCATTGCTAGGAGACGCTGTTACTGGGAGACCGCCATTGCTAGGCAACAAGGGTTGCCGTGGTGATGCCTGGGCCCTGAGTCCTCCTCAGCCCCTGGCGGGTCAGGACCGGGCCCAGGAGGCCCAGGAGGGGGGTGGGGGTGGGACCAGAGGCAGGAGTGCGGTGGAAAGTACCTACCACTTACCCACCACCCACCACCCACCACCACCCACCACCACCCCAGCCACGAGGCTCTCACGTCACTGGGCGCCCCAACCTAGCTGCAGGGTGCTGGGGACAGCCATGTACCCCTGCAGCCTGCCTGGCCCCATGGCCCCTCGTGGACCTTCTCAGCGTCCTGCCTCCAGGCATGATGGGGCACAGTGTCCCACTGGCCCCGGTGGCTTTGGAGCAGGAATAGTCACTGGCTGTGGGCTGGGTGGCTCTTGCCTGAGGCCGCAGGGGAGGGAGGATTGGGCCCCGGCTGGAGGACCCCCCCCTTCCCAGCCACCCAGAGCTTCCCCAGGAGAGGGTCTCTGAGTTGCCCCTCAGGCCTTGGGTGCGTGCAGAGGGGACATGTCCTGAGTACCCCCGGTGAGATGTGCCAGCTGCCTTCACTACCCGCTGTGGCCCTGAGCTGGACCTGCTCTTGGGAGTCCCGGCCCCGTCCTCCCCCAGCCCCACCCCAGGCTGGTGGAGAGCAGTGAACACCCTCGCTGTCCCGGGTCTGAGCAGAACCCCGAGCCCCTTCCTCTCCAGGAGTATGAGCTGGTCTCCACAGGCACCTGCCAAACGAGCAGCCCGGCCTCCACAGACGGTGGCCCAAGCCCCGCGTGTCACAAAGCTTTCTGCCAATGCCTGCCCTCCCTCCTTGGTTGTTCACCAAGTTTGGTGGTGTGCCCTGGGCAAGGGCCGGGGTCACAGTGGGGGGCAGGGAGGCAGGCCCCCCTGGCACTCAGGGAGGACAGTCTGCAAACAACTCATGCACACACCCCATCCGACTGACAGATGGGTACAAGAGAGGAAGGGGGTCCTTAGTGCTGGGGGAGTGAGGGGGGGTTGTGATCCATCTACCTGGGGAGGGGGCTCCCGGAACATATCACCTGAGCCAAGACCCGAGGGCTCTGTGGAGCCTTCCAGGTGCAGGTGGCAGGGGGTGGAGCAGGCACAGGGAGCCCCAGGCGCTCCAGGTGGGGGTACTCAGGTTAGAGATCCTCCAAGCCAGGGTACCCTCTGGGCCAGGGGGCATGCTCTAGGGGACAGCTGCGGTGTCCTCCTGGGCCTGTAGGAAGGGAATATTTCTGGAGCTCTGGGAACAAGGAGCCAGACAGAAACAAAGGAACGGGGCCAGCAGTGCCGGACACTCAGGACTTGGTAGGCTGCGGTGGAGCATCGAATGGACAGGGCCCTAGGAGGGTGGGCCCTCCGCACACGAAAAGCGCCCCCTGCACCGTGGGAAGAGCACATGGGGTCAGAGGGGTGGGGAGACCCGTGAGGAGCTGCTGCCATTGGCCAAGGAGGAGAGATGAGGCACAGGGTGCAGGCGGAGGTGACAGAGAGACGGAGAGAAGCCAAGGGACCCACAGGTGTTTAGGAAGCAGAGACAGCACGTGCCCCACGGCATGTCTCACGGGCCTCCCAGTGCATGTCCGCTTTTGCTCCAGCATGCTGGAGCCCCGTTCCCGGCTCAAGTGCCCCGAATGCCATTTCGTGCCCTGGCATTCATGCCCATGTGTGTGCGTGCACACACCTGTGCACTCCGGTGTTCACTCCCGGCCCAGAGCCTGGGCAGTAGGGTCCAGTACCACTGGCCATGTCCTCCACCCAAGGCACCTGCAAGGAGCAAAGGCCCCTGAAGCTGAGGGTGGGCCCCCTGGGTGCAACGAGGCCCGGCTCATACGGAGCCTGCACACTGGAGCGGGTCAGGCCGCCTGCTGCAGGAGGCCCGCGGGCCCTGTCCACGCGCTGGAGGGCCACTGGGCTGGCAGTTACAGAGGCTCTCCTGGCCCCCACACATCTTCATGGGCCCAGCCTGCCTGCTCCAAGCCAAGCCTCCCCCCCTTCCCGTCTCCCTCAGCACCAGCGGCTCTGCCCCCACCCAGAACAGCCCCCACGCGGCAAGAATGGCACTCCCGCCTCCGGGGGGGGTCCACCCGGCAGACTCCCCCCCCAGCCTCTCACCAGCCCCCCCCCCACCTGCTTCCAGCCAGCGCCAACCCCAGCTGGATTCATCTCATGGAGACCTCCGTGGTGTGCCCGCTGCTGCTCTCTCGGGATGGGAGACCTCCTGCTCCCGGGATCCGGGTGGGGTTCCCTTAACCTCCGGCCCCTCCGGCCCCCTCCTGGGTCTCCCCCGCCTGGTCCCTGCACCGCAGCTTGCCCGCCCCACCTCCTGTGCGGCCCAGGGCACTGTCATCCTCCTTACTCCTCAGGACTGGGCCCAGCCTTCCTGGACCACGTCTCCCAGCCGCTCCGGCTGAGGTCTCCCACCCAACCGGCCGGCCCAGGGCGCCCTCTTGTATGACCCCCGTCACTGTCTGAACTGACCCAGCAGGAGGTGCGCAGGGGACCCACGGCCCCGCAGAGGGCCCGCAGGGCGGGGTCGGGCTCGCCCCCACCCCCCCACGGCCCCCTTGGGTGGCAGCGCGGGGCGGGGACGCGGAGCCACGTCCACAGGACTAGGCCGCTGAGCCCGGGGCCCGAGGCGCCTTGCCCCGCAGATCCGGGGTCGCCGGCGCTCGGCGCGCGCCGGCGTGTTATTGTGCTGGGGCCAGGGCTGGAGCCGGGGCCGGAGCCGGGGGCGCGGCCGGGGCGGGGCCGGGGCGGGGCGCGGCATCCTCTGCGCCCCAGGCCGGGCCCGCGCACCCGGATTGGCTCCCGGCTCGGGGGCGCGCGAGAGCGTGGCGCGCGCGGCGGGCAGGTCGGGGGGCGCGCGCGGCGCCTCCAGCGGCCGCGGAGGAGCAGAGGGAGGAGGGAGAGGGCGGAGGGAGACGGAGAGGAGGAGGTGCCGGCGGCTCCCTGCAAAGCGGCCTTATTTATCTGGGCACAGTCTCGGCCTCCCCGGTGGGAGGCTCGGGGCAACCGATCCTCTCCCACCGGGGAGCTCCTCTCCCAGCGCGCGGCCGAGGGGCCCGGCCAGGCCCGGGCGCGGGGCGCGGGGCGCAGGCCAGCTCCTCGGCCGCCCGCCCGCCGCCGCCTGCGCCCATGCCGGGCTCCACCTGACGGGACGGGGCCGGGCACACAGCGTGGCATGAGCCAGGACCCCGGCCAGAGGTGAGGTGCGCGCGCGCCTGGACTGCGGGGAGGGGAGGCGCCCGGCACGCCACCGCGGCGGCCACACGGCGGAGGGGGTCGGCGGGGTGCAGGGAGGGGGGCGCCTTGGAGGGCTCCGGTGGCGGCAGCCCCTTCCCGCGGCCGCTGCGCCTCCGGACCTGCCATGCGCCCGGCGGTCGGTGGCCGCGTCCCACCCACTGGCTGGGCCAGGGCCGGGGTCGGTGCCAGGGAGCCCAGGGGTCCAGCTCCCAGCCCCGACCGCCGGCTAGGTTAGGGCCGGCCGCTGCCTGCGCTCTGCCCCCCTCCCCCCAGTCCCATGAGCTCCTGGGCCTACTGACAGGTGGGAGCTGGGACTCAACTCAGGAGGATTCCTGGTCTGGGGGCCTCCCCTGAACCCCTTTTGGGAAGGGGGGATGGTAGTGCAGGGCCAGCCTGGAGGGAGCCACCGTGCCCCAAGGAGAAGAGCAGGCCAGGGGTGGCCAAACTCTCTCTCAGCCGACTAGACGGGCCTGAAAAGGGAGCTGGGCAGCTCAAGAGGCCCTGTGGCCCCCTTGGAGGTTGAGTGTGTAGAAAGTCCCCCACCCATCCCCACGGAAGGAGAGCAGTCCAGGCTGCTGGACCTTCAGGGGCCCTGTGGCCCCGTGGCCACTCCTCCCAGCCTCTGTGCAGGCAGCCCTGCCTCAGTAGGGAGAGCAGATGGCGATGGGGCTCCAGCTGCCCCCCCAGTCCCCTCCTCCACCTCCACTGCCTCCTGGGCCCTCTCTCTCAGTCATCCCTTCAGCCAAGTGCTGGACAGCAGCCTCAGGGCAAACAATTGGTTGGAGAGGGAGTCTGAGAGGTTTGGGAGCACACGGGACCGAAGTCCCCAACAGTGTCCAGAGGCCTGATGGCCACAGAGCCTGGCTCACTGGCAGGAGGAGGCTCCGGCTGGAGCAGGAGCCATTGGGGAGGAGAGGAATTTGAGCCGTAAACATAGGCTGCACAGGCCCCAGGGGACCCCAGGCCTCGCCGGCTTCCCTAGCACAGTCTCCCCTCGCTGCAGCCAGGCTGGGTGTTGGGGTCCACACGGCTGGGCCTCCTGGACACCGCCACCCCTTGGCCCACTGCCCAGGCACTCGAGCATGTCCTGCTCCCACTAGGTGGAGGGAAGAAGTGTCCCCTAGAGTGGGGGGACCCGGGCACTGAGGCCCAGGAAGCCCCTGGCTGCAGAGAGTAAGGACATATCTCCACCCAGCAGCGGGGAGGGGCTCTTTGGCACCCCTCGGGTTCCTGCGCCCCTGGCTAGTTCGTGAGGGAGGAGAGCCAGCTCCCGCAGAGGATGGGTGGCCCCGAGCCCTCCCCCTAGGGTGCCAGGTCAGCCTCAGGTCAGTGCGGTGTGGAGCAGATAAATCCACACCCTGGCAGGAGGGAGCCCGGGAGGGGTACTGGGTGCAGAGGGGCCGCACTGAGGCCCAGAGCCCATCCTCTGGGCCCCAGGACTCTCGTTCCTGGGCCCTGCAGCACGGTGGGGGGTGGGGGGCAACCTGCACCCCCAAGGTGCCTCGGGGCCGGGGGCGGAGGAGAGTGCTGCTGTTATGACATGTGCAGGGTGGCAGGGAGGGGAGCGAGCCTGAGTCACAGGCCCAGCGTGGAGCTTGCCAGCCTGTATCCCCTTCCTGAGCTGCCCCAGATGTCCCCCCAGGCCCCGGGGCCGCCCCCAAGGCTGAGCCGACGCCTCATAGGCCCTCCAAGGGCAGGAGGACTGTTCAGTGCAGGTCCTGCCGGGGTCAGGGGGTGCTGACCCTGGCCTGGTGCTCCTGAAGATGGAGTGTGAGGGCTGGGGGGCAACCCCCTAAGCTGGGGGCAATGAGGAGGGTCTCACAGCTGGGACAGTCCAAAGGAAGGGTCTTCCCGTGGTGGCTGTGCAGCCTGTTGCCTCGGAGAGCAGAGTAGGGGCTGGCGGGGGCGCTGGCTGGGGGCAGCTCTCAACGTGACCGCCAGCCCCGCACCTAGGTGAGGGGGACCCAGAGAGGCAGAGCAGGCCAGAGCGTGGTCGAGGGGCACAGATGGGGCACCTGGCCCAGGTCACCCTCTGGGTAGCAGCCAGACCTGGGGTCCTGAGATCAAATCCCAGGTTTGTGCAACTTTTGGAAAAGGCTCTCTGAGCTGGCTGTCCCCGCTCGAGGTCAGGCTGTGGGTGGAGGGGGCAGGCAGCCGGCCTCCCTCCCTCCCCTCAGGGGGGGCCGGCTCCTGAGGGGGCCTCAGCTAGAAAGCAGGTGTGTGCTGCCTCTTCCTGGCCTGCGAGACTCCACGCACCCCCCATCCCCATCCCGCCCACTGCCTCATGGTCTCAGGACCCTTCTCAGAGACTCTGGCACCCACCGACTATGATGGGCGCCCCAACCCCAGTGGCCTCACTCCCTTGTGGGCACTCGCCATGGTCATAACTAGGGTTAGCCTAGGAAACTCCTCCCCACTGACAGCTTCGCCGCTTACATCTGACCCTCCTTCAGGTCCCGGGACCTCTGGCAGCTGTGCCCTTTTCTGGCCCTACTACCTGGGCTGCTGCACCTCGTTTCTTCATCCATTTGCTCATTCATTCATTCGTACATTCAGCAAGCCCCAAACATGGTGCACCTGTCCTCAAGGGCCCCCAGGCCAGAGGGAGCGGCCACCACGGGGACAGTGATGGCTCTCCTAGGCAATGAGAACAACCCGAGTTGGCTCTCAGAGGGGAGGCAGGGCAGTGCTCCCACCAAGACCTGAGGGTGGCAGAGGAGCGGCTCCGAGCGGCGAGGAGGGAGCGGGCCCCTAAGCAGGAAGAGGCACAGGCAGGGCAGAGAGGGGAGCAGGGGGCTGGCCGGCTGGACCATGGCGTGGAGCCCGGGGAGGGGCAGGCACGGAGGCCGGGAGGCGGGCACGCTGGCACACAGGGTCTGCACTGGCTTGGCCTGCAGAAGAGGCAGCCCCTTGGGGGATCTCAGCGCAACCATCTGTGGGCCACCAGCTTGGTAGCTGCTGAGTGCCAGGGCCCCCCAGGAGCTCCCGGCCGCCCCTCCCCCATGCACTCCAGGTCTGCTTGAGCCCCCGTGCTCCCCTGTGAGTCTGCAGGGGACGAGGCGGAGGCCAGGGCCAGCTCTCCCCAGTGGCGCCTGGACCCAGCTCTGGCTGAGGCGGAGGGAGAGGGAAGCTGTCTCCCTCCTTCCCTTGGGGTGAGATGGGGCCTCCTAGCCTTCTGCAGTCTCCCCTCGGAGGGGACCGCCTCCAGAATTCCACTCTCCCCAACCCAGGCACAGCAGGCCGGGGGATGAGACTGAAAATAGCGCAAGCTTGGCTGTCTTTTAAGGAAGTCTCTCCTCCCAGCACCCACTTTGGAGGGGTGGATCCCAAAAAGAAGGGCAGCCTGAATGGTCTTGCAGCTGCCCCCGCCCCTCCTGGCAGGACACTCCAAGTTGGCCCCGGGGTTCTGCTGGAGTGTGCTGGGCAGTCACGGTGGCCCAGGGAGCGTGGGCACCTGTACTCCTGGGTGGTGTGGCCAGGGCCAGGTGAGGGGGATGTTCGTTTAAGTGCCCCCAAAGGCTTTGACTTGCAGGAAGGACCCCCAGCCCAGGAGCCACCTGGGAGCTCAGCTGCCTCCTCAAGCCCCGGCCCTGGTCCAGGGTGCGTCTTTGAGTTTTGCGGCCCGCAGAGGGGGGCGGTGGGGGCAGTCAGGGCCAGGTCTCAGGAAGCATCTGGGGTGCAGCGGTCTCCCGGTGCAGGATGGAGAAGCAGCAGGGCCACCTCTGTCGGGAGGCAGCTCGGCCTAAAGGCACGGGGTGAGGCCCCCTCAGGCCAGGGCTGTGCTTGCTGGCGGCAGCCGCAGAACCCTGTCCTCCAGGCTGGGGTGGGGGTGACCCTTCTTGGCCTGTTCTTCCCTCTGCCGGCTCTCTGGCCCCACCTGAGGTCTGGGGGCAGGGCTGGGGCTGCGGGCGCGCGCAGATGCGAGCATGCAGCACCCCCGCCTCGGTGCTCCACGTGCGCCCGGGCCGGGAGCGTCTTCTGCCTAAATCGGCAGCTCCTTGGGTTATTTCTCCCTAGTTCCGCCTCCGCCACCTCCTCCCGATCCTAGCCGGAGCGGGCGGCTTCTCCGCCGCCCCCGGCCGCGGGGCCCCTCCCTGCTGAGCTGGGCTCGCCTGCCCGGGAATCTGCGGCGCCGCTGCCCGCGGTGGAGCCGGCCGGGGCCTGGTCCCCGCGCACGCGCGCAGCGGCGGCCGTGGTCGCTGTCCATGGTGCTGCGCCGTCCGGGAGCAAGACGCTTGGGGACCGACCGGGTGTGCAGGCCCGGCTGCCTCTCCAGCCCGGCGCGGTCCCTGGGAGGGCGCTGCCCGGGCAGCCCCACTCTTCACCTCCGGGCTGGGGGCCTCAGGGGCCTCAGGCTGTCCCTCCACCAAGCACTGTGGACCCTCTGCCGGGACCTGAGGCGGCCCCTCCATCGGACAAGGCCCCTTGTGCCCCCTCCACCCCCCACCACTGTGGGCACATGTGTCCCCTCTCGAGCCTCGGGTTCCTTGCCTGGAAATGGGATAACCATGGTGCCCCCCCCTCGAGCTGCCGCGTGGTTTCAGTGCGTGATTTGCTCTGTGGCCCACACACAAGTTGTGGTGGGTCCATTGGCCAGTGCTGGACGTCCACTGCCTGCGGGGGAACAGCGCTGGTGGGCAGTCCCCTTCGGGCAGGGCCCAGCCCCGGCTGGGGGTGGGCGGGCAAGGCTCCCTGAGCCTGGAGGTCATGGGGAGACCCACACCACGTCTCTGCCCCCTCCCCACAGATGTGGAATCTGGGCAAGGGCCCCCTCTCCAGGGAGCAGAAGCAAAGTTTGGCAAGGGCTGCAAGGAATGCCCACCCTGGGAAGTTTGGGCCGATGGGAGGGACCCGTTTCTGTGTGTGTGGGGGGGGGCTAGGAGTGGGCCTCAGACCAGCTCTAATCTCTGGTGAAGCAGCAATCATTGGGGTCTGTGAGTGCCCACGCAGGTTTGCAGGGACGAGCATGGGCATCCTGGGCAGGGTTCCGGGGTCACCTCCAAGCCAAGGAAGATAGAACCTGCTCTGCCCTCGGACCTGGAGAAATAACCTCGACGCCACTTCCTGTGCAAGTGCTTCCCGCGAGCCAGCACTCGCTTAGCGTTTCTCACACCTGCCTCCGGGGAGGCAGCAAAGCCACCTCCACTGGGCTCAGAGGTGAGGAGACTGAGGCTCAGAGAAGGCAGTGGCTCACCAAGATCACAGGTCCAGGGTGGGGCTGGCCCCAGAGCCTGTTGATGGACGCTTCCTTGCTGGACACGTGGGGCTGGGGTGGGCGAGAAGCGAGTAGGCATGTGGGGCAGATGGTGGAGCCATGGGGGCTCGCTGCCTTCCCCCCATGCCTGTGCCCAGTTCCCTCTGCCATCCACAGCCCGGAGGCCTGGTCCCAGCTCAGACTGTAGACAGACTCACGGCCCTGAGCCCACACGCATCCTTCTGCAGCCAGCTTAGGCCCAGGGCCCCAGCCTTGGTTCCCTCACCTGTACAATGGGGTCACAGCCTCACCCTCACTGGGTCTCGTGGAGGATTGAAGAGATGATTCATGCCCTTTCTTTGGCAGCTCCTGAGCCACAGAAACTCTGTGGGTGTTAAGATTTAGAGGGGTCGGGGCCTGGAGGGCACCCCAAGCCCTTCCTCCAGTTCCCCACACCCTGCCCAGCAGAGTGAACAGCACAGGCCCTGAAGGGAGCTACTATGTGGCAGGCCTAAGGTGGGCACCAAAGGAGCAGAGATGAAGGGTGCAGCAGCCCCCCGCCCCATTTCTTTGACTTTCTCCACCTCCGTTTGCTCAGCTGTAAAATGGTAACCAAACTGCCTGCGTGTCAGGAAGGGTCTGTGAGCAGGTGCGGGGGCGCGCCGCAAGCAAACAGTCAGTGCTCAATGCATGTCATGGCCAGCCCTCCCAGTGGAGCTCGCAGGGAGGGGGTGCTCATGTGCTTTCCTCCAGGTGGGTGCAGGGAGCGCCGTGGGAGGGCAGGAGTGAGCAGGCGCCTCACTTTTCTCCTCCTGGCCCTTGTACAGAGCGAGCGGGGAAGATGTCGAGCCCGGGCATCGACAGCGACCCCAAGCCTCCGTGCTTGCCTCGCAACGGCCTGGTGAAGCTGCCGGGCCAGCCCAACGGCCTGGGCGCGGCCAGCATCACCAAGGGCACGCCGGCCGTCAAGAACCGCCTCTGCCAGCCGCCTCCCCCGCCCGCTCTCCCGCTGCCCAGCCTGGCTGCCCCACCGCCCCGGGCCGCCCTGCCCGGGGGCCCGTGCCCCCCAGTGGGGCTCCCCCTCAGTGGACCGGCCTCGGCCCCAGCCTCTGGGCCCCCGGCAGAGCGGCCGCCTCTGGCCACGGATGAGAAGATCCTCAACGGCCTGTTCTGGTACTTCTCGGCGTGCGAGAAGTGCGTGCTGGCACAGGTGTGCAAGGCCTGGCGGCGTGTGCTCTACCAGCCCAAGTTCTGGGCTGGCCTCACGCCTGTGCTGCACGCCAAGGAGCTCTACAACACGCTGCCCGGGGGCGAGAAGGAGTTTGTGAGCCTGCAGGGCTTCGCGGCGCGCGGCTTTGAGGGTTTCTGCCTGGTGGGCGTCTCGGACCTGGATATCTGCGAGTTCATCGACAACTACACGCTCTCCAAGAAGGGCGTCAAGGCCATGAGCCTCAAGCGCTCCACCATCACCGATGCCGGCCTGGAGGTGCGCGCGCCCCGGGCTGCAGGCTGTAGGGGTGGGGTAGGGAATGGAAACGCAGGCCCCTCGTGGAAAAGGAAGGATTTCGAGGTGACGACGGCAGAGCACTAGCCCACCGAGGGCCCTTCTGAACGAGGGGGTCTGTGCGCTGCCTGAGTGAAGCTGGTCCCCAGATGCAGGAGGAGGGGAGGGCTGGCGAAGGGTTCTCGGGAGTGCAGGTCAGGGGAGCAGCTGGGCAGCCGGTCCCTCCCGCAGGGTCAGGCCTCTGCGGCTTGTGGCGCTGAAGGGCAGCTCCCCGAAGCACGCCCACCGGCCAGGCCCAGGATTCCTGGGCTCCCCGCAGTGCTGCCCCTCTGTAGGATGCTGTCGAGCGGCACTCACGCATGTCGGGTGCTTGGCCGACTTCATCTGGCTGAGGGTTAGTGCGTCGGCACCCGAGAGGTCCCAGCTTCCCTCCCCCCAGCGCACGCCCTGTGCCCATCTCATCCCGCACCCACGGCGCCTGCAGGTGATGCTGGAGCAGATGCAGGGTGTGGTGCGCCTGGAGCTGTCGGGCTGCAACGACTTCACCGAGGCGGGGCTGTGGTCCAGCCTGAGCGCGCGCATCACGGCGCTCAGCGTCAGTGACTGCATCAACGTGGCGGACGACGCCATTGCGGCCATCTCGCAGTTGCTGCCCAACCTGGCCGAGTTGAGCCTGCAGGCCTACCACGTGACGGACACGGCGCTGGCCTACTTCACGGCGCGCCAGGGCCACAGCACGCACACGCTGCGCCTGCTGTCCTGCTGGGAGATCACCAACCACGGGGTGGTCAACGTGGTGCACAGCCTGCCCAACCTCACGGCGCTCAGCCTCTCGGGCTGCTCCAAGGTCACCGACGACGGCGTCGAGCTCGTGGCCGAGAACCTGCGCAAGCTGCGCAGCCTCGACCTGTCGTGGTGCCCGCGCATCACCGACATGGCGCTGGAGTACGTGGCCTGCGACCTGCACCGTCTGGAGGAGCTCGTGCTCGACAGGTGCGCACGCAGGGGCGGGGCCAGCCCGGTGGGTCGGCGTCCTCGGAGCCGGAGGCGCCTGGGAGGGACGGGGTGGGACCGTCGTGGAGGTGGGCCTCGGGGCGCGTCCAGGCGGGGGCTGGAGCCTGGGTGGCGTGTGTGTGTGTGTGTGTGTGTGCGCGCGCGCTGAGGGTGGGGGAGAGTCCTGGAGAAAGAGGCTTAGAGGGCTGCTTCCGGCCTTCCCGGCTCTGGTCTGCCCACAGGTGCGTCCGCATCACGGACACCGGCCTCAGCTATTTGTCCACCATGTCGTCACTCCGCAGCCTTTATCTGCGATGGTGCTGCCAGGTACCAGCCCTCCGCACCTCTGGGGATGGGGGAGGATTTGGGGGACTGAGGGCAATCCGCAGACCCTGCTCCCGGACCCACTTGGAGAGTAGGGAATTCGGGGTTCCCACTTCACCCAGTGGCCACCTCAGGGGGGCTTATGGGGTCCCCAGGCCCTCGCCGGCACTCCCAGTTGCCTCCTGGCCCCGTGGGAAGCTAAGAAACCCTGGTTTCGAGCCCCGCCTCCAGCAGCTCCAGCCTGGTGGCCCCCACCCCGGCTCCAAGCGGAAACAGTTGACGGGCTCCCCTCTCGCCCAGGTGCAGGACTTCGGGCTGAAACATCTCCTGGCCATGAGGAGTTTGCGTCTCTTGTCTCTGGCAGGTGAGACCCTGGCCTCCCCCCTGGACAGTAACTAGCCCCCTCCCCCACCAGGTCCGGCACCCCACCCCAGCCCTGTCGGGTCCCTTGTGTTGTTTCACTCGTGGGACTGGCTCGTCGTCCCAGGTGCGAGCCAGAGGAGGGAGGAGACGCGGGGCAAGCCCTAACGCCGCCAGGTCTGGGGTCCTGCCTCCAGCCCTTCCCCAGGCGGCGGCGGCTGTCAGATAAGCCGGCCCCGCCCGGCCCCGCCCGGCCCCGCCCAGGCCCTGCCCCCGCTGGCTCACCGAGCCCTCCTGCCCCAGCCATGCCCGCCCCACTCATTGAACCCCGCCCCTCCACCGCCCACTGAGCGCCGCCCCGCCGCAGGCTGCCCGCTGCTGACTGCCACGGGGCTGTCCGGCCTGGTGCAGCTGCAGGAGCTGGAGGAGCTGGAGCTGACTAATTGCCCCGGGGCCACGCCCGAGCTCTTCAAGTACTTCTCGCAGCACCTGCCCCGCTGCCTCGTCATCGAGTAGCGCCGGGCCCCGGAGCCCGGCCTCGCCCTGGAGAGGGTCGGGAGCGCCGCTGGGCCGCCCCCCACCCTCCGGCCCTGCCCCGGGGCGAAGGCGGGGTGAGATGAGGGAAGCCCCCCGCCCCGCCCCCCACCGCTGCTCTCCCGGCCCCGCCCGGGCTGGGAGGGGCGGCGGCGGGGCAGCCCCAAGCACGCACGCACACTCGGGGTCCTTGTGCATGCCCCTCGCGCCCGCACTGCACGCCCGCCCTCCGCCGCGCCACAGCCGCCGCCATCACTCGTCTACTCGCCGGGCGGGGGCCGGGGCTCGGCCTGGGCGCGCTCTGAGCTCGCCAGACGGCTGCCCCGACCGCCTTCCCCGCCCTTCCCCCGCTCTTTGTCTCCCGCTGCCCCACCCCCCATCCCGGGCAGGGCCCAGGGGAGGGGGGCGGGTCCCCCAGGACACGGGGCCGAACAAGCCCCAAGGGCTTCCGCATCTTCCACTGCAGCGCGCCTGGAGCCCTCCGAGGGGGGGCGAAGGGAAACAGGCCACCCCCAAAGCCATGGCCCGCGAGGTGCCCACGTCCCCCCGCCCCCCCCACCCCATGCCAGCCTGACCCCAACGGCCTCCCCTGTGTGGGGCAGCCTCCTGGCTGCCTCCCTCCTTCCTCTCCCCCTCAGGCCTACAGGTCCTTAGGCCCTGGCCAGCTGGGGCAGCAGTGGGTTGAGAGAGGGGACAGCTCATCTGACGATGACACTAGTTCTGCCCAGCTCTGACCCACCTCAGCCCAGCGTGGCACAGCCCCTTTGAGGGTAAGCCAATGCCTCAGAGCCTGCAGGCCCCAAAGGCGGGCAGCCCCAGGAGGACCGCGCAGCTCAAGCCCTGCTGCAGCCAGCAGGGCTCAGGCCTGTCCACGCCCTGCCTCCCCCTGGGCAGGAAGGAGCTGCATAAGTGGGCCTGGCCAATGCTCAGGGCCAGCGCCGGCCAGCAGCACCATCTTCCAGTGGCCAGCATGCCCTCTGCCCCGAGGAGGGAGGGCTCCTTCTACCCCCACCCCCACCTCAGCCCTCCCCAGCTTCCCAAGCCTCTGCCTGCCCAATGGGTTCTGACCAGGCTCTGTCCCATCCCAAGACATTGGGAAGTCCAGGGGGATGCTGGCACATCTTGGCGATTGCTGAGGAGGGGGCTGGGACCCCTTTCCAACTTTGAGCCCCAGAAGCTACACCCCCCACCCCCCATCTAGGGACATCCCCTTATCTGGTTGGAGAGAGTAACCCGTTTCCAGAGAGCCAGAGAGTGTGAGAGAGAGAAAGAGAGTGAGAGAGAGATGCTGTTGAAGCAGAGAAATGGTCAACAGCCCAAAGATTTCCATGCCCCTTGGAGTGCCGGCCGGTGGCTCCGGGGCTGAAGTGGTCAGGAGCCGGTTCTTCAGTCCCTCCTCCCTGCACCCCCTAGGGGGGAGGGGGGGCTGTCCATTTGTCCAAAGTATTAATGCAACTGAAGCTGTGATATTTCCAACAACTGTAGGAGGAAAAATTAAGGGGAGAGAGGAAAATAAACCAACCAACCCCTAAAATCATTTTCTTATTGTACATAACGACCTCATTCTCCTGTATATGCGGAAGATATAACCTTATATTTGGTAAGTGTTTCTTGTGCTATTTTATCACGTGACCTGTTTATAAAAATATATATTAAAAAAGTTGTAAAAACGTGTGTCTGAGTTGTTGCTAGGTCATGAGACTGTGATGGGGGAGGCGGACTTGCTCCAATGGTCCAGTCTCCGTGGACTCTCGGGGACCTCTCAGCTCCACGGACCTTGTCCTGTCCGCAAACACGTGGAGGCCGCGCCCCCCACGCCAGGCTGGGAGCAGAGCAGTGAGGCCCTGACCTCCTGCTGCCCAAGGGGAAACAGACATGGAGTCACTGCACACCTGCCCCCAAAGCGCCTTGGGCCGCCCCTCGGGGCGCAGGAGCCTTCCCTGCTGCGCATGCGGAGGTCGAGGCCGCAGCTCTCCGAAGGGTCACTCAGCGCACCTCGGGCGGGGCCTGGCCTGCGCCCAGCAGAGAAGGGAGGGTCGTGGGCGGAGGCTGCACGTGAGGAGCCAGCGGCCCGGGCCTCCGAAACAGGCCGTGGAGACGCCGCGGAGGCGACGGTGACCGCACAGCCACGCCCGACGCGGGGCCAGCGAAGGCCTCTCCGAGGACGCGGTGTCTGAGCGACACCCCGGCCGGGGGAGCGGGGAGGACAGCCTCTGGGGGAGGCCCGGACGTCCTGCGGCCGCAGGGAGGGGAGGGCTGCGCCGCTGGGCTAGGCGCCGGGCACGAGGCCCAGGGTCGGGGTCGGGGCCGGGGCCAGGGAAAAGCTGAGGTTCGAGAGGCGAAACCTCGGCTACCAAGGCGGAACCGCCAAGCGCGGAGACCCCGCAGCCCGGAACTTTTGTGACGAGTCCCGGAGTCCGCGTCCGCTTCCGGCGAGGGGCGGGTCTGAACGGACCGCTTCCGGTGCGGCGGTTCCTGACTGGCCCGGCCGCTTTAGCGAGTGGCCGCGGATCCCGGGCAGGGCAAGGCCGCCTCGCCGCCCTGCGCCGCCTGCGCGGCCCCCGCCTCGCGTCCCTTCAGTCCTCCAGAACCCTCAGCCGCTCCGCAGCTTGGTCCGCGAGGCCCCTCTGTGCTGGGCGCGCCTCTGTCGGCCGTGTCCTCCAGGCCGCTCTAGCCCACCAGCCCCTCTCCTCTTTGGTCCTGTCCCTGCCCAGTCGGGCGGAACGCTGAAGGGGATTGACCGAGGGCCAGTGACTGCCCTGGGGAGAGGGCGCCTGGGCTGGGACTGGGTCTTCCTCGGACGTCTGTCACAGTGGCCACTGTGGCTAACTGACCGGCCCATCCAGGGGGTGAGGGGGTCTGACGGACTCCAGTGAGTCTGAACTGGCCTGGCAGACGGACTGGGTTACCGTGGTCAGCCCTGGACTGGCTCACCAGACTGACCAGCCTGGCCAGGTCTAAGCAGTTGAGAGGGCCCGGGCAGAGTGAAGGGTCTGAACTGTCAGACACAACCAAACTGACCGGGCCAGCTCACTTTTCTGACCCCCTGCCCCACTGTCTACGCAGCCATGGAGAAGATGTCCCGCGTGACCACAGCCCTGGGGGGCAATGCGCTGACAGGACGCACCATGCACTGCCACCTGGACGCGCCGGCCAACGCCATTAGCGTGTGCCGTGACGCGGCCCAGGTGGTCGTCGCGGGCCGCAGCATCTTCAAGGTGTATGCCATCGAGGAGGAGCAGTTCGTGGAGAAGCTGAACCTGCGTGTGGGCCGCAAGCCCTCCCTCAACCTCAGCTGCGCTGATGTGGTCTGGCACCAGATGGACGAGAACCTGCTGGCCACAGCTGCCACCAACGGGGTGGTGGTCACATGGAATCTGGGCCGGCCATCCCGCAATAAGCAGGACCAGCTGTTCACAGAGCACAAGCGCACGGTGAACAAGGTCTGCTTCCACCCCACCGAGGCCCACATGCTGCTCAGCGGCTCCCAGGACGGCTTCATGAAGTGCTTCGACCTGCGCAGGAAGGACTCTGTCAGCACCTTCTCTGGTGAGGCCCGCAGAGGCAGGTGGATGGGCAGGAGGGCGGGGAGGTAGGTTCGCATCTCCGTAGGCGGCCCAGCCTGTCCAGGCCTGCTGAGGCCTCCCGTGCACCTCTAGAGGGTTCCCAGGAGGAAGGGCCGCTGAAGACTGGTGACAGTGGGTGCGGCTCAGGAGGGGCAGGGCAGGGGCAGGCCTGGTTGAGGTGGGAGGGACAGCAGGGAGTGGCTGCAGCTCCAGTGCCTTTGGGGGGGTGCAACCTGTAAGGAGAGAGAAGATGATGGGGTGAACTGGGTGGTAATGGGGAGAGGTGGGGCCAACCTCATGAGCCGTTGAGGCAGGAGGCAGGATCAGCCGAACTGGGTGACCAGAGTGTTCACATGGCTCCTGCTTCTCTCACCCCTGAGTTCCAGGTTGCCTTCTGCAGGATGTCTGCCGGGACCTCCAGGGATGTGAGGGCATGGGGTGCATTGCCAGGGTTCCCGGTAGTTTCCCTATTAGGCCCAGCTCCCTGACGATGGGACCTGAGTTAGCTCTCTCTTGTCCATCTCAATAAGACCAAGTGAAGCACAGGGCAGAGCCCTCAGGAGCCTCAGAGAGCTTGGAGGTCTCCTAACACAGACTTGAGCCCCCTCTGTTGAGAGAAGGTTGGGCCCTGCCTTCGGGGGCTCCTGCTGTGAGGAGGGATTGGAGCCGACCAGGCAGTGCAACTTGAGGTGGAAGGGTCTGGGCAGAAGCTGGGGACACCCTCTGTAGCACCACCTGTGCCTCCTGTAGGGGTCTCAGGACCCCCAGGGAAGATAGGACAGGAGGCTGGGTGTGGCTAGAGGTCCTGAGGCTGAGCCACAGCTTTGCCTAAGTACTGACACCAGATACAGAATCCGGGGAAGAGTGCGTCCCCGGATCTTGTGTCAGAAACCCCACAGGATCACGCCTCCCTGCCCTGGGCCCTGTCTGCCCTGTGAGTCTTCTTCCCTCAGACATCACCCACAGCCGGTCCTGAAGGGCCCATGGCCACTGTGCAGGCTTTGCCTTCAGCCACTGCCCTCCCTGTGCCCCTGTGAACTGGCCCCCTCATGGTGCCCTCCCTGGGTGTTCCACCATAGGCCAGTCCGAGAGTGTGCGGGATGTCCAGTTCAGCATCCGGGACTACTTCACCTTCGCCTCCACCTTTGAAAACGGCAACGTGCAACTCTGGGACATCCGGCGGCCAGACCGCTGCGAGCGGATGTTCACAGCTCACAACGGGCCCGTCTTCTGCTGTGACTGGCACCCCGAAGACAGGTGGGGACTCAGGGTGGGCTGGGCTGGAAGGCAGGGGTGGGGTGGGGCTCTCACGGTCTCAAGACCTGTGAGGTGAGCGGGTGAGCAGCGGCAGGACATGAGGTGTCCTGGCCTCTTGCAGGGGCTGGCTGGCCACAGGCGGGCGTGACAAGATGGTGAAGGTCTGGGATGTGACCACGCACCGCGCCAAGGAGACGCACTGCGTGCAGACCATCGCTTCAGTGGCCCGCGTTAAGTGGCGCCCAGAGTGCCGCCACCACCTAGCCACGTGCTCTATGATGGTAGACCACAACATCTACGTGTGGGACGTGCGCCGGCCCTTTGTACCAGCCGCCATGTTTGAGGAGCACCGTGACGTCACGACGGGCATTGCCTGGCGCCACCCGCACGACCCCTCCTTCCTACTGTCCGGCTCCAAGGACAGCACACTGTGCCAGCACCTCTTCCGCGACGCCAGCCAGCCCGTGGAGCGCGCCAATCCCGAGGGCCTCTGCTACGGTCTCTTTGGGGACCTCGCCTTTGCTGCCAAGGAGAGCCTGGTGGCCACTGACTCGGGGCGCAAGCCTTATGCTGGCGACCGGCGCCACCCCATCTTCTTCAAACGCAAGCTGGACCCTGCCGAACCCTTTGCCGGCCTCGCCTCCAGTGCCCTCAGCATCTTTGAGATGGAGCCTGGTGGCAGCAGCATGAGCTGGTTCGTGGACACAGCTCAGCGTTACGCACTGGCCGGCAGGCCACTGGCCGAGCTCTGCGACCACAATGCCACAGTGGCCCGGGAGCTGGGTCGCAACCAGGTGCAGGATTGGGGCCTCGGGGATCAGAGGGGCAGGAGGGGGCTCCTCTGATGGCTGTGCCCCACCCCTGCCCTGGCCTGCTTCTCTCACGCACCAGTCCACATCACCTGCATCCGCCTCGGTGACCTGAGGGTGGTGATGCCCCACAGCAGAGTGGAACAGACCCCAGTGCTGTCCTCAGGCTGCAGAGATCTGAGGGGTCAATTCCCCTGTTGCTCAGTTCTTGCAGCAGACGTCCCTAGACATCGGGGCCACTGTCTAGGAGGTGCACATGGCCCCCCTGGCCCGAGCCCCAGGCTGCTTCCCGCACCCTGTCTCCACTGCCGCCCTGGCCCCTGGGTGCTTTCCATCCTCAGAGCCCACGCTGGCCATGCCCCTTCCTGGTCTGTCTCTACTGCTGCCACGGGAGCAAGGCTGGGATTTTCATCCTTCCTGTGAGCCTCGGTTTCCCTTCTGGAGACCCAGGACACTGGGCCTCCGGGCAGCTGAGCCCTGCGGACATTGGCTATCTGGTACAGGGGTGGTGTGGGTGCTGGGGGCACTGGTGTGACTGGTGCCTGCCCGCAGGTGGCCCAGACGTGGACCATGCTGCGGGTCATCTACTGCAGCCCTGGCCTGGTCCCCTCCTCTAGCCTCAACCACAGTGTGGGCAAAGGCAGCACCTGTGGCCTGCCCCTCACAAGCAGGTAGCTGTCCCACAGGCTCTCGGATAGGGTGGGGGGCTGCCAGTGCTTGAGCCTCACCAGGCTCCCACCACCAGCTTGGCTCTTCCCTGCCCTCAGCTTCAACCTAAAGGACATGACCCCAGGGCTGGGCAGCGAGACCCGGTTGGACCGCAGTAAGGGTGATACACGGGGTGATACGGCTCTACTCGACTCCTCGGCAACGCTCGCCACCAACGAGGGTAGGGTGGGAATGCCAGGGGGAAGGGGGGCGCTGGGCCATTCCAGAATGAGCCACCCCTTCACTGCCACTCCCTCCCCATGGAGCAGACAACGAGGAGACTGAGGGCAGTGACGTGCCTGCTGACTACCTCCTGGGCGATGTGGAATGCGATGAGGACGAGCTGTACCTGCTGGACCCAGAGCACACTCACCGTGAGTGGGGGGCACTGGGCTGGGCTGGGGGGATGGGGAAGAGGCTCAGACCCTGCAGACCCCTGCCCGCTGCCCCATAGCTGAGGAGCCTGAGTACGTGCTGCCCCAGGAGGCCTTCCCGCTGCGCCATGAGATTGTGGACACCCCCCCCGGGCCGGAGCACCTTCAAGACAAGGCGGATTCGCCACACGTGAGTGGCAGTGAGGCCGATGTGGCCTCCCTGACACCCGTGGACCCCTCCTTCTCACTCATCTCCATCTCGCACGCGCTGTATGACAGCCGCCTGCCACCCGACTTCTTTGGTGCGCTGGTGCGTGACATGCTGCACTTCTACGCAGAGCAGGGCGACGTGCAGATGGCCGTGTCCGTGCTCATCGTGCTGGGTGAGCGTGTGCGCAAGGACATCGATGAGCAGACGCAGGTGTGACTTGGGGAGGGCCCCTGGGACAGCCGCTGCCCTGGCCGCTCCTGCATGGCCTTGTCCTCCTGAGCCCCTCCCTGGTTGGTACCCATTGATGGGGCAGTTCAGGGGCTGCACACCACAGTGTGGGATCAAAACCAGGGGCTGCCCCCAGCCGGGGCCTAGATGCCTGGGGGCTGTGACATCGCTGATCCCCCTCCCTGGGCTGCCAGGAGCACTGGTACACGTCCTACCTGGACCTGCTTCAGCGCTTCCGCCTCTGGAATGTATCCAATGAAGTGGTGAAACTGAGCACCAGCCGTGCCGTGAGCTGCCTCAACCAGGCCTCCACAACCCTGCACGTCAACTGCAGCCACTGCAAGCGGCCCCTGAGCAGCCGGGGCTGGGTCTGCGGCAGGTGGGACCATGCTGCAGGGGCAGGGCGGGGCGGGGCGCGCAGGCAGCGCAGGAGCCCCGCTGAAGTGCCCCCTGCCCCCCAGGTGCCACCGCTGCGCCAGCATGTGTGCCGTCTGCCACCACGTGGTCAAGGGCCTGTTCGTGTGGTGCCAAGGCTGCAGCCACGGCGGCCATCTGCAGCACATCATGAAGTGGTTGGAGGGCAGCTCCCACTGCCCGGCTGGCTGCGGCCACCTCTGCGAGTACTCCTGACTCGGTGTTTGGGGGACTCCGGACCCTGCCCCGTCAGGTCGGGGCAGTTCCTTCAGAGCTCGAGAGCAGGCCGCCTGGGCGGGCCTGCGGGGCACCTCTTGTCTATATCCTGTGCCCAGGGTGGAGGGGCTGGAACTTGTGAATCAATAAAGGAGCGCGAGCCGCTGTCCAGGCTTCCTGTCCCCCGGACGCGCCGTGCGACGCTGGCGGTCGTGTCGCCATGGTAACTGGCACCTGCCAGTAGGCGCGGAGGAGCTTTCGCTGCGCCTCCAGGAAGTGCTCCTGCCGGGCGGCGGGCCAGGAGAGGCCGCTTCCGGAGCGGCGCTGGCGCGCCAGTTGCCACGACAATGGAGCTCTCGGCCAATGGTTTTGGTTCCTGCAGCGCGGCCGGAAGTTCCCGGCGTGCCCCGCGGCGGGAATGCGGCGGGGCGCGCCGGGTGGCGGCGAGCGCGGGCTTATGGCGCCGGGCGTGCGGCTGCTTGTGCTACTTGCGCTCTGGACGCCGGCGGCTGCGGGGAGGCCCGGCTCCGGGGAGGCGGGCGACGGGGGCTGGTGAGCCGCGACGGGGCGGAGGGTGGCCTGGAAAGGGCATACGGGCAGGGGCCGGCGGCGCTGACTTGACTGTGCCCATAGGCAGTGGGGTCGGCCGGGGGCGCCGGCAGCTGTGGCCGAGGAGGAGCGCTGTACAGTGGACCGCCGGGCCGATCTCACCTACAGCGAATTCCTGCAGCGGTACGCACGCCCTCTCCCCCTCCCCCCAAGGCCGCCCTCGGAGCCAGTCGTGGCTCGCGGGCGCCGCTGACAGCTGGTTACACGCTCGTTTCGGGCCCATTTGCCCGAATCTCCCTGGGCCAACCTCATAACCTCGATGCCTATTAAATGCGTGTCGGTGAAGGCGGTGATGGGCACGGGTCAGAACTAGCCGTGACCCTGTCCTTTTCAGCTATGCCTTCGTGAGACCCGTCATCTTGCAGGGCCTTACAGACAATTCGGTAAGTGCTTCAGCCATCCTGGGTAGCTCTGGCCGGTGCTGGGCCCCACCACTAAGCCGTTTTCCTTCCTGCAGAGGTTCCGGGCCGTGTGCTCCCGCGAAAAGTTGCTGGCTTCCTTTGGGGACAGCATGGTCCGGCTGAGCACTGCCAACACCTATTCCTACCAGAAAGGTGAGCTCCCCCACGCCGCGGCTTGCCCAAGCCTCTCGGAAGCAGGACTAGCCAGGCCTAACTGGCCTCTTTGTCTGTAGTTGATCTGCCCTTCCAGGAGTATGTGGAACAGCTGCTGCGCCCCCAGGACCCCACTTCCCTGGGCAATGGTGAGCCAGACCTGGGGGAAAAAGGTGGTGGTGGGGGACACTTGGAGGACCCCAGGTGCTAGGACTCTTGCATCTGATGTCTTCCTGGGTGGCAGATACCCTGTACTTCTTTGGGGACAACAACTTCACTGAATGGGCAGCTCTCTTCCGCCATTACTCCCCACCCCCTTTTGGTTTGCTGGGCACCACTCCTGCTTACAGCTTTGGAATCGCAGGTGAGTGGTCCTTTGAGACTAAGGGGTCTATGCATTGGGGGGGGGGGTCAGCATGGTCATTAACTGCTACTGATTCACTCCACAGGAGCTGGCTCTGGGGTGCCCTTCCACTGGCATGGGCCCGGGTACTCGGAAGTCATCTATGGTCGTAAGGTCAGCGTGGGATGGGGGTGGTGGCGGGGACTGAGGTTGGGAGCTCACTGGCCACCAGAGCTCAGGAATGATTTCGCAACCTTCAACCCCAGCGCTGGTTCCTGTATCCCCCAGAGAAGACACCAGAGTTCCACCCCAACAAAACCACACTGGCCTGGCTCCAGGATGTGTATCCAGCCCTGGCGCCCTTGGAACGGCCCCTGGAGTGTACCATCCGCCCTGGCGAGGTCTGTGGTTGCCCTGAGGGGGCCAGGCCAGGCTGAGGCCCTGACTCATCCTGGCCCCTCCTCCTGTGTACCAGGTGCTGTATTTCCCTGATCGGTGGTGGCATGCCACCCTCAATCTTGACACCAGCGTCTTCATCTCTACTTTCCTTGGATAGCACCTGCCAAGCCTCCCACAGCCAGCATGTGCCCACGTAGTGCTCACAGACTTTATTCCAGGGCAGTGGCGGTGGTGGCCCCAGCCCACCCAACCCTTGCCTGCTGTTTTGGGCCTGAGGGAGATGGGGGAGGCTTACACCCTAGCTGAGCGCAAACAGTCCAGAGCCAACAGCAGAACGAATGGCGGAGGAGGCAGGTGAGGGACTGGGATCCAGACACCCAAACTATGTACAGAGACCGGGACCCGGGTCCTGGGCTAGGGTGCAGTGAGTGCGGGGAGTGGCCCTTGGTGGGTCCTCCCTCAGTAATCCTCCACCCAGCCGTTCTCGGAGACAAATGCATCGATGACTTCCTTCATGGCCAGGTTGGGGATGAGCTGTTCCTGGGTCAGGGGGCTCCGGGTCACAGGATCAAAGTGGCCCACACGCTGCAGTGACAAGAGGGCCCAAGGGTGCTCAGCTGGCCCCCCTGGGCAAACTGTTGGCTCCAACCCTGCTGCCCTGCCAGGCCTCACCTGCAGGTGCTCCTCGATGTCCTTGCGGTCATAGGTGATGCCACTTGGTGTGATGCATGGCTCCCGCATCAGCTCGAAGCTGATCTTGCCACACAGGTAGTCAGGGATATCACGCTTCTGTGGCACACGGGAGGGATCAGGGCCTGGGGAGGGGACACTGTTCCATCCCCTGCCACCTGCAGGCCCCAGGGCACAGAGCAGCCTCAAGCCTCACCTTTCTCTTCTCATCCACCTGCGAGAAGAGCTCGTCCATGTCTGCCAAGTATTTGTCCTGCAAATAAACACAAAGCTGTGCAATGGCCGGACACTGCAGCTCCCTTCCCCCTGTGCGGGCCTCATGGGCTGGTGGCACGCTCACGTGCTTGGCCTCGATGCAGGCCTGCTGGGCCCGGATGTGGCCATCATCCTCATCACCCTCGTGGCTCCGCCGACATTCTTCCAGTTCCCTGGGGGTCGACCAGGAACTAGTCAGAGATGGGTCTGGGCAAGAGAAGTGAGACCACAACTCCAGCCTCAGGGTTATAGCCCAGACCTTGTCTCCTTTGCTTTCTGCTCGCCAGCACTGATCTCCCATAAACATTTCTGTTTGTGACTCAGTTAACCTCAAAAGTGGGTGATGGGCTAGAGGAGGGCCTGCCCCACCCACCTCTCACGCTCAGCCATGATGAGGCGTGTCAGGTATGAGTGCAGCTCGTTCTCTTGATGGACGCGCCGCTCTTCCATGCTGTTCCAGCGCTTCTTCTTGGCAATGCGCAGAGCACTGGGGATATCATCCCCAAAGTTGAGCCGCTGCTCCTTGGCCAGATTGTACGCTGGGGGAGTGGAGGTGCAAGTCACCTTCTGGCCACCCACCCACCCAGTCCCAGACTGAGGCGCCCTTGCAGCCAGCCTGTTGGCCCACCTCGCTGCAAATTTGCAATGGCTTCGTCATAGCTCTCCATCTCCAGCTGGCACTGACCCAGGAAGAAGTGCGCCTTCACAGACTGCCCATCCAGCTCCAGAGCGCGACGGCAGTCAGCCAATGCCTGCTCAAGCTGCTGCATCTTCAGGTAGCACAGGGCCCGGTTGGTGTAATACACAGCCACCAGGGGGTTCCGTGTCTGGGGACCAAGAGCTGGGTCAACTGGCATGAGGGAGTGAGCTCAGTCTGGGACCTCTGCCCCAAAAAGCTGATGCCCTGCTGCCCCTGGTTCTGTCCCAGCTATAGGGTCCATAACTGGGTGAAAAAAGCTTGAAGCTTCTAAGCTGCCAAAGCTGTTGGGTCAGGACCTGCTGAGGGTGGAGTCTGGCCTGAAGCTTGACAGCCTATCCTGGTTTGACCCAAACTGATTTGGTAACTGAGTTTCCAAACCTATAGGGACCCACGGGGTAAGAGTTCCCAGCTTCCAAACCAGCCGGCCCCAGGTACCCTGAAGCCTAACCCACGAGCGCCGGTCTCGACAGCCCCGGCCTCTGCCCAATGACAACAAGAGGCTTACCTAGTGCTCGGGGCCCATGTCCCGCAGGTAGGAGCCGAGATCCTCGGCGGGACCGGCTGGGAGGCCGGCTAGGGGATGGTGCTGGATGCGGGGTGGAGCCGGGAGCCCCGCCCCTCGCCCCCATCCCGACCTCGATCCCGTCCGGGCCCCGGCGCACTCACGATGGCGCGGCCGTAGCAGGCCGCTGCCTCCGGGTACTTGCGGCCCACAAACAGCCGGTTGCCCTGCTCCTTGAGCTCCTGCGCGCTCGGGCTCTTCTCAGGGCTTCCGCCGCCCAGCCGCGCGCCGCTCTCCTTCTCCTCCTTGCCCTTCATGGCGCCGCGCGGCCCGGCCTGGGCTCCGCGCCCGGCCCGCCCTGCACCCGCCGCCCGAGGCCCCGCCGAAGCCCGGGATCCACTCGGGCCAGGTCTACGGAGCCGCCACCGGAACTTCCGGCCGCGCGGGGGCGGGGCCGCGCGTGCGCGACGCGCCTCGCGACGGGGAGGGGCTACGCGGTAGCTGCCGCCGAGGAGAACGTGGCGGCCGCGAGGGTCGCCTGAGGCCCCGAGGCTGAGGCGGCTGGGCTGCCCGACCCCCGCCTGACGCCACGAGTACTTTTTCTCGAGGCTCGTGGGCTGCACGCGTGCACGGAGCCGCGCTTCCGAGGCTCCTCGGAGTCGACCCCGCCTCCCATCGGAGCCCCGCCCCCCGATTGGACCCTCCCCCCGCGAAGCCCCGCCCCGGCGCGCAGACTCGCTGCGCGCCCTCCTGCGGGCGGGATGGGGTGGCAGGCGGGGCGCACCCCGCCGCCCGGCTCCCGTGATCCCGTCCAGGCATCCGGAGAATTCGCCGCGGTCCTCGAGGCCGGCCAACAAGCGCGTGACCCGAGGCGCACCGGAGCGGCCGGGGTCGAGGGAAAGGGCAGCGGGGGTGCAGCCTCGCCTCCCCAGTGCCCCACATGCGACCCCGGCCCGGCTGCCGCTCGTGCTCCATGGTGACCCCGAACTCGGCGCCGCCACCTTCCGGCCCTCGTGCCCGCCGGTCACGGAGGCCGTGGCGCGGCGAGGGCGAAGCGGCCGTGGGCAGCCCTCGTCACCGGCTGTTCGAGGGCCGAGGGCTTGGAGCAGGGGCGGCCTTCGCGGTGCCGGCGGAGGGGAGCAGGCGCGCCCGGGTTCCTTCTGCCCCTCCCAGCCGGAGCCTGGAAACCGCGGCCGCACCGCCCCGCTGCCCGCCCCCGGCTCCAGCCGCTTGGCGGTGGGCGCCGGACGAGTCCCCCAGCCCCGGCAGCGCCACCCGGTGCCGTGTAGAATATTTATTCGTTCTCCAAAAAGGCTCAGTCTGCAGGTCCCGGGGTGGGGCCGGGCCGGGGCCTCCTCGGGGGCCTCCCGCCCCAGGCTGCAGCGCTCGGCGGCCCGCCAGCAGGAGGGCACCGCTTCGGGGCGCACGCTCGGGGCGGTGGGCGCACTGCCCCCGCGCCTGCCCGGGGCCGCGACGTCAGGGCGGCGGGGGGACGTGGGCGCCTAGGAGGTCATAGGCGAAGACGTTCCAGAAAACGGCGAAGAGCAGGAAGGTGCCGTAGGCAAGCAGCACCACCCACCAGCCGCACTGGTCCCGCAGGCGCTCCTCGTAGCTGCGCAGGATGGTCAGCCCCATGCTCACGCCCACCACCGCGCCTGCCAGGTGCGCCATGAAGCTGGGCTGCGGGCCCGAGGCGGGCAGCGGCGGGGAGAAGCGCAGCCACACGGCCCGGCCCACCTCGGAACTCACTGCGGAGGCAAGCGCAGCGCTGGGGAGGCGCCCCGGGTGGGGGGCCCGCCCGCCCGGCAGCCCCCTACTCACTGCACACCAGCGCCAGCACCATCCTCAGCAGCTTGTAGGGACACCGCATGCCCGCCCAGTTCTGCCGGGGCAAGCATAGAGACGGCATCAGGCCCGGCCCCGCGGCCCCTTCCCGGCCCCCAGGCGCCCCCTTACCATGACAACGTTGGCCAGGTGCGCCGAGCAGAGCGCGTAGACACCGCCGGAGCCCCCTACCACGGGGGCCCGCATGTCGGTGATGGAGACGGTCAGGGAGCCTGCGGGCAGGAGAGGCCGTGAGGGCGGCCCGCGGGCGGGTGGGGTGCGCCCGTCCCCCCGCCTCACCTGCCAGCACGCCCGCCAGGTAGAGGAGGCTGATGCGCAGCAGCCCGTGCACCATCTCCAGCGGCACCCCGATCATCAGCTGCAGCAGCGCGTTGAAGCCCAGCTGCTCCAGCCTGGCCGCGCGGGGCAGAAGCACGCAAGGGTGTGAGGGGCGCGGCACTCTCGGTTGTCCCCGCCCCCCACCCCCGCTCGGCGGTGCCGACGCCCCCGCGGGTCCCACTCACCCGACGTGCATGAACATGTACGTGAGAAAGCGCCAGGCGCGCGCGCGGTGCCCGGGGTGGTACACGAGGGGGCTCTTCATGTACTCGGGGTGGTAGGTCTGCAGCACCCACTTGTTGAGGCGGGCCCCGTAGCACAGAAACACGACAATCTGGGGTGCGGGCCCGAAGGTTAGGGCATGCCGGGTGCGGGCAGCTCGCGGCCTAGGGGCGCGGCTCACCTGGGCGAGCGTGACAGAGGCCATGAACACGGGGGGCGGGCAGCTGCGGTGCCGGTAGAAGTACCAGCGGCGGTCCACCTCGCAGGGCAGGATCTCGTAGGCCACGTAGCGCACGAAGCGTTTGTAGACGCCCAGGCCCGGCTCGTCCAGCAGCCCATCCCGGGGCAGGGCCCGCTGCCCGTTGGCCATGGCGCGCTTGAAGCTGCTGGAGCGCTTGCTGCTGATCTGGGGCGCGGGGCCTGGGCGTGGGCCATGGTGCCCCTCCCGTAGCACCTCCCTGCCCAGAAGACCTCCCCAGCAGGAAGGGTGGGGAGGAAGGCACCCCTGCCCACCCCCGCAGCCCCCGCTGCCCGCCCCGCCTGGCACTGACCAGATCCACCAGCTCCTGGTAGCACACCTGGCCCTGCTCGTTGCTCTGGGCCAGGGCCACCAGCATGTCCAGTTTGGAGGGGTCCAGGGGCAGCTCATGGCTGTGCACCAGGCCAGCGAAGGTATCAGCACCAATGAAGCCTGTGTTCTCGGGGTCCAGTTGCTGGAGGGAGAGGGGTGACCAAGGCCTGAGGGCAGCCCGGCCCCCCACACCACAGGGGTGGGCCAGGTTCCGAGCAGTCCTCGGGCTCGGGGGGCTCCAGGGACTGCCTGCCTCAGCTCCACCCTGTCTCGGGAGGGGTGGGTCTCCCACTCATCCTCTTCTGGGGGCGCAAACGCAGGGGCCAAGGTCGCGCGGGAAGGGGACGGCGGGGTGCAGGGGCTGGGGGCTTGACGCTCTCGGGGGAGTCCCGCCGCAGCCGCCGGGAGGGCCTCGCGGGGTGGGCGTCGCCCCTGCCCCCTTTCCCACGCACCTGCTCCTGGATGAGCTGCAGCAGCGAGCTCCTGTCCATAGAGCCGGGCCGGGGCGGGCGGCCGCGGGCCGGGCCGGACTGCTCTGCGGTCTCCGCTCCGCCCCGGCCGGCCCGCTCCGCCTGCTCAGCTCGGCGCCGCCGCGCTGGGGGCCGCGTCACGGAGCCACCGCCCCGCCCGCTCCGTGCTGCACACGCCGCCCGCCGGCGCGCAGAGGCACCGCCCCGCATGCACGCGGCTCCCGCGCGCCGCCCGCCCCACCGCGGAGCCGGGTTGCAGCTTCGCCTCCCGCATTCAGCGGCTGAGATTGACTCAGGTTGCTGCGCCCTAGTCTCCTCCCGTGCTGCACCTGCCCAGTGTCCATCCTCCCCATCTCAGGGAGCCCCAGCCTCGGAGTGCAGTCATCTTCAGCAGGCAGCCTTCCTGGCCACCACTCCTCAGGCATCCGCGCTTCCCACTCCCTCTGGCTCATTTGCTCACTGGCTAGACCAGCCCCTGCTGGGTACCCCCACCCTATGCCTGGGAAGGCCACTGCTGCCACCCACGCGGGCCAGGGGAGGGGAGGCCGCGGGGCCCTGCTCAGCCAGCCCAGCCTGCCCCATCGTGGGCTCAGTAGCGTCCTTGCCACAGGTGCTGGACGGCCAACCTGCTGAGCCCCAGGGAACACCAGGGCCTGGCCCAGGGTTCTTAGGCAGGTCTGGGCCAGCAGGACAGAGTCCCAGGTAGGCAGGGCTGCAGCCAGAACTTCTGAAGGCCAGGCGGACAGACCCGGGTAGTAGTGTGACAGAGACCAAGGGGATGGGCAGCCATAGCAACCCCTCCACAGGCCAGTCGGAGCTCAGGGCTCACTCCCACTGGGGCCACTGCTCCAGGCTGCTGAGCCCTGGGCAGGAACATCAGGCCAGATGCAGCTTCCTGCTCACCCAGAAGCAGGCCCAGGGAGGCCAGCAGTGCAAGGGTCACAGTCAAGACCCTCCAGGACCAGCCCTGAGTGGCCCCACACGGCAGCTGCCCTCCCCAGCGGGTCACAGCACTTGGCTGGCTCAGGGGTCTGCCCAGCACAGGAGGGCACGGACAGGGCCAAGGAAGGGCCCTGGGGTGCAGAGGCAGCCCTGGCTCCTCCCCCTCCCTCTGCCGTGGGGTTCTGGGTGCCAGCCCCCAAGCACCGGGGCCAGCAGATAATGGCACTTGGCTTGGGCCAGGAACACCCAACGGGGCTGCTCTGCGAAGCTGATGGGCCCCCCTACCCTAAGCCAGCCCTCCCCTCAGCCAGGGGATTGTGACTGTCCTGTAGGAGGAATGGACAGCCCCTGGCCAGGAACCAGCTTGACCAATACTGATGGTGCCAGCATGAACAGAACGGCCCCATGTCCCAGCCATCGCTGGCCAGACCTCCAGCCCACAGGCTCATGATGTGGCTCAGCCAGGCCAGCTGCCCACAGAGAATCCAGGAGGGGAGGCAGGGCACAGCCAGCCCCGATAGGGTGGGGGTCAGCAGGGTGATTTGAGGCTGCAGGCCCCCCTGACAGACAGGCTTCAGGTCCTGTGCCTGGGCCCTTGGGGGGGGGGGGTTCCCGGGGCTGGAGGAAACAGGCAGAAGCAACGGGTTTCCAGCCCATGCCAAATTAAATGTGTTTTCAAGCTCATTCAGAAAAACTGTCTTCAAAACAGGGGATCTGAGATGGAAAGGGCACAGCTGAAGTTTAATTGTAAAACCAACCCCATGGCTTCCCACAAAAGGTGCCCACAGGGACCTGCTCCAAAATGCACAGTGGGCAGGGGCTACATGCTGGCCTCTGGCAGCGACAGTCCAGGCCCCGCCCTCCACTGCCTTTGACCCAGGCAGAAAGAGGTAGGGCCCTGAGAATTCTGGGCCTGGGGTCACCAGCTTCTTGACCTGTACTCCCAGATGCCCAATAAACAGGATGACCAGAGGCGGGGTGACACCTGGCAGCTTTGTTGGGTGGGGCAGAGGGTGCCCAAGGTGCCTGGGGACCATGCAAGGGGCTCTGTCGAGCGGGCTCCACGGACCTTGCCACCAAGCCGACCTTCTTCAGAAGCTTCCCTGGCACGGCCCGCACCCCTGCCTCTGTAACCTCAGTGGCCCTTTGCCAGGGCCCTATAGAGTGAGAAGCTGAGCATGGCGGCCACGGCGGCCACAGCGGCCCCAACGGTCATCTGGAACCAGAAGGACGTGGTCTGCAACTCCATGTGGGCTGGGTGCCTGCAGGAGAGGGGCCCGTCTGCAGCTGCCCTCAGCACGTCGCCCCAGCGGCTGCCCCTGCTGCCCACGCCCTGGAGGGCCATGCGAGAATGGCCTTGCAGCCTGACCCCATGCGCCTGCCCGCCAGCGGCCACGGCAGCACTCACGGGCAGGCCGCCATGGTGGCGAGCCGGGTGAAGACGGCAGGGCTGGGCTGGGCCGGGCCGGCGCAGGAGAACTGGACAGGCGCAGCGAGCCGGTGCCGGCGGCAGAAGTCAGCCGGGGCCACGCCGGGTGGCACGGTGCCTTCGGGCAGGTCAGCCTTGGTGGAGACGAAGAGGCAGGGGGTCAGCCCGTCCATGTAGTGTCGCTGCGGAGAGACAGGACAGTGAGGCCGCAGTCGTGGCATGGCTGCAGTGCCCTGTGGCCAACACTCCCCACCCCCAGGCCTTGCCTTGTAGACATTGGCACATGGCACGAAGGACCCGGGGTCACTGCCATCGAACAGGAGGCAGGCCACGTCACAGGCTGCGTCACAGCTGTCCTGGAGCAAGCTGTCCGCGTCCACCTCACAGAGCTGCAGGCAGGGGGCAGCTCAGAACTGGGGTGGGGGTGGAGCCAGTAGGGGCGGGGCCAGAAGGAGCAGGGTGTGGCTTACTATCAGGTACTTCTCCTGCCCGTTAACTTGCACCACGTCGATAGTGTAGGCAAGGGGTGCCGCCGGGGGCTCCCTGGAGACCTGGTGCTGAGGTGGGGTTACAAGGCATGGGGAGGAAGTACCTAAGGCTCTTGGGCTCCACCCTCCCCTGGCAGCTCCCGGGGCGCCTGGGGGCGCTCACCTCCAGCCTGCGGCCGAGGAAGGCCTGCAGGAAGGCGGACTTGCCGGCGCCGCGCGCCCCCACCACCCTGCACAAGAGCACGGCCCTCTGCGTCTGCCCCTTCTCCTGGTCCAGTCTCTTCTCGCGGGTGACTGTGGGGGAGGGCGGTGAGGGCGGCGGCCGGAGGCGGCCCGGGACCCAGGGCGAGGCAGTGCCCACCTGTGATGGCGCGGGCCTGGGAGTCCTGCTCGCACAGGACCGGGTAGCCCAGGTACCCCAGGTGCGCGAGGCAGCGGCGCACGTCCAAGTAGGTCACCAGGCTGCAGGCGGGCGCGGATCACAGCGGGCCGAGGCGTGGCACGTCGCAGAGGGCGGGGGCGGGATGAGGGGTGGGGAGGAACGCGGGGGCGGGGCTCGGGGCGGGGCAGGACTCGGGGGCGGGGCTCGGGGCGGGGCAGGACTCGGGGGCGGGGCTCGGGAGCGGGACAGCGCTTACGTCCACTGGCAGAGGAAGCCCCGCAGGGGCAGCTTGCCGCCAGGCGCAGTGCGCACCGTGTAGCCGAGCTCAGGGCCCCAGGGAGGCGCCGGGAACACGCTGAAGCAGCTCTGGAGCTCCGCAGGGGAGAGAGCGCCATCCCTGTCCTATGGCAGAGGTGGCCGTCGCAACACTGCGGGGAAGAGTGACCCTCCCCCCTGCCCTCCGCCCCTGCCTTTCCCACCTGCCCTCCCACCCTCACCTGGTCGTGCTTCTCAAACACTCTCTGCACAAACTGGTAGCCGCGATGGTTGAGCTCGGTAGTACAGCCCGGGGGCACGGAGAGCCTGCAGGCAGCAGGGACCGTCTATGTTCCCAGGGATGCAGGGGTGGAGGGGGCAGCGCGACAGCCCCTGCGGCCGCCTCCCCACAGGGCCCGGAGCCTCTCATCCCCCAGCCCCAGTTTGGGCACCGTGGCCACAGGAACAGATGGCACATCACTGAGGTAGGCGTAGGTCAGGCCACATGCCCTACCAGGGGCACCCAAGTCCCAGCAGTCACCCCAGAGCTGGGGTGGGGCGTTGTGGCACCAGCACCACAGGCAGCCACCAGCCCAATGCCCTGGGGGCAGCGCCAAGGCCCATGGGGAAGACATGCCCACCTGCCCAAGTGGAAGAGAGCCACAGCCCAGCCCCCCACTCACGGGGGATGGAGAAAGCCATCCGTCAGGCTGAGCGAGTCACTGTAACCAAAGCACCGCAGGATGGCCCACGTGGTCTCGTGGCGCCCGCGCTGGACGAAGAGCGTGTTCAGGAAAAGGAAGCCTGCTCTGCGGGCAGAGGACGGTGCTGGCATCGAGACCCGGCCCCGCCCGGCCCTGGTCGCAGGCCCCTGGCCTCACCGTCCAGTGTCAGCCGGTCATCCCGCACACCTCCTGGCACGTGCTTGCACACCACCATCTTCACGTCCTCCAGGGCCTGGGGGGCCAGGGGGTGTCCAAAGCAGGATTTCTGTGAGAGAAGCAGGGTGTCCCAGATCTGACTGGGAGGGCAGGGCGCTGACAGAAGTTGGACAGGGCCACCCCAAGGGAGGGCAGGGCAGGCCGGGCCACACCTGGAAGGCATTGAGCTCCTCATCGCTGAGCGCCTCGTCCAGGTCCTGGTCCGAGAGCCTGAAGATACGTGTAAGGGCCTGGACACAGGCCGGCCGCAGCTGCGGAAAGCGCCTGCTCAGCACACCCCACCAGCCTGCCAGGCCATGCCCTGAACCCTGGGGCTGCTGGGGGGAGCCACGCCAGGGGCCCAGCCTCAGGGGAGCTCACCTGCTTGGCCTCCGGATCGTACAGTGGGGCCGTGGGGTGCAGCACTGCCTTCTGTGCGTAGTAGAACAGCTCTGAGACGTTCTTCAGGCTTTTTGCTGAGCACTATGAGGTACGACAGCTCGGGGTAAGCGAGGCCTGGGCTCCTGACCCCAGTGCAGGAGGAAGATACAGGCAGCTGCCACAGAGCCCCAGAAAGCCAGGCCCCCACCAGCACGGAACCCTCTGCACAGAACCCCTCTTCCTCCCCCCAGCCCTGCGTCCAGCCCCCACCCACCTCCACACAGGTCTCTATCTCAGGGAACTGGCTCATGATGGGCAGCACGGCCTCCATGGAGCTCCCTGACCGCAGATCTGACTTGTTGCCTACCAGGATGATGGGAATCCTGGGGGACAAGCTATGGTCACTGGGAATGCAGGGGCTGGGGTACCCAGACCCCTCAAAGCCTGGTCCTTACCTGGGCCCCTGCTCGCTCTCCCCGTTCACCAGTGGGATCCACTTGGTCCAGATCTGAAAAGCAAGGCCTGGCATGAGGGCCTCATGCCAACTGTGACAGCCCAGTGGGAGAAAGCAGCTGGTACCCTGGACCTCATCTGTTTGTTCCTAAGTCCTCACTGGCACCCCTACCTTCAGGGCAGGGAAGGGGCTGCGAGCCTGGTCCCTCTGCAGGGAGAACAGGTTACAGAACTACCCTTGCTTGGAGATGTAGAGCCCCCGGGGAAAGCTGAAGGCATTCCCAACTACAAGGCTGAAGCACCTAAGGCAGCTCTGTCTGGGGTTCCCCAAATGCCCATTAGAGATGGGGCTATGTAGGGGTACAGGCTGCCCAACCCCAGCCTGTCCTGCAACCGCCCAGAGGCAGCTCTGAGAAAGGGCTCAGAGGGGATGGGGACTCACCTTCTCAATGGTGACCTCCTTGGAGACGTCATACACCACACACACTACGTTTGCCTGCAGGAGAGCAGCGAGGCCTGGCTTGAAAAAGCTGCTTGCTGCACACCGCTGGCTCACCCTGGCGTGCCCCATTTTGTCCTGGCCTCAGCACGTCTCATGCTCCCACAGACAGGATGGGACACAGCTTCCAGGCCTGGGAAGCCCACCATTCCCTGACTCCTCTAGGTGCTGGTGCTGTCCTGGTAGTCAGTAGACAAGCCCCTCCCTCACCACTTACAGCAGGAGCGCCTAGACCCACACAGGCCTGACCTCACGACTCTGTGTTGTGAGAATCCCTTGGGGGGGGGGGGGCGGTGCGGGACAGACAGAGCCACACTCAGGAGGCAGCATCTAAAGGAGCGACAGCGCAAACTCGAGGCAACCATAAGCAGAGACCAGCCTCAACATTGACCCTGGACTCCATGGCCTGACACCCCTGGACCAGTGCCATCCTGCGTGTGACAGTGGGGAGGCTGCAGGGAGCACCTTCTGTTCTTCTGGCGGGATAATTTGGGTCCACGTGCCCCGTCAATGTGGGGGGCCTCGGGGAAGCCCCTCCTCTTCCCATCACCATGTGGTCCTGCCTGCCCTGGTGGGTGCATCGCAGGAGCGCCAACCATACCCGGGACTGAGAGGTCACGGCAGGATTAGCAAGGCTGTGCCCAGACTAAGCGCCTTAATCCAAATCTGGCTGAAAGGCCAAAGGCCAGGCTGAGTTGGCAGCTGGCCCACAGGGCCTGAGCCCCTCACGACGTGCCATACCTTGTGGATCTCATCGTGGAGCTCCTCGTCTGTCTGCTCGGCTTCTGGACAGAAAAGGAGACCCTACTGCATACCCTGCCAGAGCTGCCCATTCCCAGGCAGGGCCCCGGGGCTAGGTGGAGCAGTGCTACCTGAGTAGTCCACGATGTGGGTGGGGACCTTCTCTGGAGTGACGTCTGCGGGAATCGTGATTTCTTCTGCCCGGGGAGGGACCTGGGACAGAAAGAGGCTGTCCTGCTACAGATCTGGCTCCACGAAGGGGCCCGGAGTGAGGGCGCGCCCTGGGGCAGGCTGAAAAGACCACACCTCCCTGCCCACTCCTCAGGTCTGGGGCCCAGTGGATGACGCCGCGTGGTCTGCAGGCCCTCGGCGGGGGCTCCCCGCACCCCTCTCAGTCCCTTGCTCGGTGACGGGGTGGTATTGGGAGGCCTAAGGGGAACGGGGCGCCGACCCTTGCCCGGCACGGGGTTCTGTTCAGGCCACGCGCGGCTCCGGCCCCTGGCGCGGCGCTGGACCACTCACCTCCTCGGGGAACTCCTCGCCCACCAGCGATAGGATCAGCGATGTCTTACCCACCTGGGCTGGGGGTGCGGGGTGGTGAGCGCGGCGCCGCCCAAGGTCACGGCAACCGGGGAGGCCCCAACCCCCGACCCCCGCTCCCCGCCTGGGGGCCTACCCTCGCCCAGCAGCAGGATGCGCACATCGCGCTTCATGGCCGCAGCCGAGGGCAGCCCGACCCGTCCTGACTGCCACCCGGGCCCCGTCCAGGCGCGACCGGGTCCTCGGCCCCGCGCTTCGGGCGCTGCACTTCCGGTCCCGGTCCGCGCAGCCGCACCAGCGAGCCGGGCGGGCCAGAGCGGCCGAGCAGAGCGCCGGCGCCATCGTGCGGACGCGCCGGGTACTGCGGGCGGTCCCGAGCTCCGACGCCCGCGGGCTGGGAGGGGCGGGGCAGCCCCGTTCCCTCACAGCCGCGAGGTGTAGTCGCCGACCGAGCAGCCGGTTGCCAAGGTAACACCGCATTTATTTAAACTGCACAGAGGGAAGCCCCACGATGCCTCCCACCGCGTCCCGCGCCCCAGGTCCACGGCAGCCCTCGTGGGCGGGGCGGCCCCCGGTGGGTCCCAGACCCGCGGCCTCCCACACCAGGAGCTCGTCGGCGGCGGCCGTGATGAGCAGCGGGCCGGCGGGGGCGAAACGGCACAGGTGCACGGCGTCGGCGTGCGCTGCCAGGTCTCGCGCCCTCCCGGTCGCGCAGTCCACCAGCCTCAGCACGCGATCTGCGGGGAGGCGTCCGCGTCGGCCGGGCCTCGCCGGGGGTCTCCGCAGCCCCCGCGGCCGCGGGCTCCTGACCCGACCCGGCCTGAGACCCGGAGCCGTACGCGGCACCGACTCTCCCGAGCGCACAAACCCTCCCCGAGGCGACTGGCCTCACCGCCGGGGACCTGGGGGCCGGCGGCGGGCGGGCCTAGGGCCAGTGCCCGGGCGGAGTGTGGGCGGGCATAGCGCGCTCACCTGCGGAGCCCACCGCCAGGAGGCGGCGCCCCGGGGACAGGCTCAGGGACACGGCGAAGAAGGGCAGCGGGATCTTCTCCACCACCTGCACGGCGGGCGACAGTGAGTGGCAAGGGCGCCAGGACGGACGCCCGCCCCCAGCCCGCGGGCAGCCCGCGCACCTGCTTCTGGCGGAGGCTGTAGAGCAGCACTTCCTCCCGCAGGCCCAGGCCCGCGCACGCCAGCAGGCCCCGGTCCCAGGGGCAGAAGGCAGCCAGGGAGGGCGGCTGGCAGCCGGGACGCTGGGGGCACAGCGCGGATGCGGAGGGACCGACCGGAGGGACACACCCACGCTTTCCCCGCCCCATCCCGCAAGGTGCCGGCCCAGGCTCTTACCTCCAAGTGCGCAGGCGCCGGAAAGCTCAGCCAGTCCACCAGCTCACAGTGGTCCTCTGGCCAGTCCGAGGCCCAAACGCTGACCCGCTGGTCACCGCTGGCAGCCAGCCACAGGTCTGTACCCTCCACCCCAAACTCTCCATACTGCCGGGATGGACAGGGCAAGTGGCACCACATACCCCGTCAGTACCCCTGGATGCTCCCAACTGGGACGGGGGCCCTCTTACCTCCTTGCTCCTGCTCTGGATGGCCGAGATTGGGGCGCCCTGGTGGTCACTCAGCACACGGACCGTCATCCCTGTGCCGGGGCGGCTCACAGCCACGAGCCCACCCTTATCTCCAGAGATGATGGTGTGACCTGCGGGACAGAGGCCTTGGGACTCGCCCCTCCTGCTGCAGGCCCCGCCCCGTTCCCGCCTGCGGCCGCTGCAGACCCCGCCCCACACCGTCGCTGGAGAAGGCCATGGCAGTCAGTGCCTTCCGGTGCGGGTGCATCTTGATCTCCATTTCGGTGCGGGCAATGCGGAAGACGCGCAGGGTGCCATCGCTGTATCCCGCGGCCACCCGGTGCAGCTCGGGGTGCCCACAGATCGGGGGACTCCATGCCAGGCAGAGGCAGCTCTGGGAAACGGCAGGGGTTGGGTGGGGGGACAGGGAGCATCAGCTCTGCCACCCTGGCGCTGGGGACCGCCTGTCTGCACTCAGAAGGGCCCACGCCACCTACCTGGTCCAGCACCTGAAACTGGAGCACCAGCTCCATGCTGGCCAAGGTCCACACCCGCACGCTGCCGTCCTCGCTGGCCGTGGCACAGTGCGACCCGCTGGGGCTGAAAGCCACCTCATTCACCTGCGAGGACCGGAGACGGAGGGACCCTCAGGGTCGGCGCCCCACCCCTGCCCCCGCCCCCGCGGGAAAGCCACTGCCCAGACACTAGGCCTAGGGGCACCACCTGACCAGGCCTAAAACAGCGACCATGACAGCCCCAGTGGGCTCCAGATAAAAGGAGAGACACGTGAAAACCCGCAGCGCTTCCAGGGGCTGCCACTGCTCTCCTGACATGGTTGTGAGGGTCGAAGGAAGAAGCAGGTGCCCCCGGGAGTGGGGACTTGCAGTGTGGGAGAAACACGATCCAGACGTCACACTGCTCAGGGGAAATAAAAACACTGCTGTCCTAAGTTTGAGTTTCCAGTGCAAATGTGAACTCATGGCACAGGCTGAGCGTGAAACACCTTGATCTGTACTGAGGAGGGGACGGGTGGCCTGGCAGGCCAGGAGCTGCGCAGCTGAGGGCCAGGCCACAGAACGGGCTGTGTCCGTGCAAGGGGACCCACTCTGACAGGGGCCGGCCTCGCAGCCACTGGCTGTGGCTGCATCTACACAAGGGCTCAGCAGCAAACCCAAAGGCACACAGGGCTGCAGAGTGCGGCAGCTAAAGGGCACTGGGTTTCATTTCTTTTCCTTCTTTCTTTTTGACTGTGGTGAACTGTGTAGTGTAAACTTTGTCATTTTTAAGTGTACAGTTCAATGGCACTGATTACATTCACAATGTCTGGCAACCATTACAACTATTTTTCCAAATAATTTTCATCACCCCAAACAGAAACTTTACCCGCTAAGAAATAATTCCCCATTCCCCACCCCACCCCTGGGCCCTGGTAACCTCTAACCTGCTTTCAGACTCCTTGGATTTGCCCATTTGAGGAATTTTAAGTGGAATCACACAATATTTGCCCTTTTGTGTCTGGCTTCTTCACTTGGGAAGATGTTTTCAAGGACCGTCCATATTATAGTGTATACCAGAGGCATCCCCTTTTATGGCCACATGAGAGTCCCTCTGGCGTACAGCCCACATTTGGTTTCTCCACCTTGTCACTAGACACTTGTGTGGCTCCACTTTTTGGCGATTGTGATGCTGCGGTGAACACTGGTGTGCAGGCATCTGTGCAAGTCCCTGTTTTCAATTCTTTGAATGAAACATCCAGGTCATGCGGTAATCCTATTTAATTTCCTGAGGAACCACCAAACTGCTTTTCACAGCAGCCGCACTGTTTTATACTCCCACCAGCAATGCCTGGGGTCTCCAATTCCTCCACATCCTTGCTGTGTGGTTTGAAACTGTTATGTGCCCAGAAAAACCATGCTCTTTTAATCCAGCCTTGTGGGAGCAGACTTACTGTGGGCAGGATATTCTGATTAGGTCACTTCCAGGGAGGTGTGGTCCTTGCTCAGTGAATCCAGAGAAGGGGTGCCTAGACACAAACGTTTGGAAAAGCAGAAGGAAAGCCCCCGAAGAAACCAGAAGGACCCAGGAGCTGAGGGCCATCCTGAAACCAACTGAGGAGGGAAGGCCAGCAGGCCCGCCACGTGCCTTCCCAGGTGACAGAGGCGCCCGGATGCTGCCTTTTCTCACAGAAGGTGTCCTCTTCTTGGTGTCTTCTTTGGATGTTTTCAGCCTTTAGAATTGTGACTTGTACCTTAATAAGTTCAACCCATTTATAAAAGCCAATCTATTTCTGGTATATTGCAATCCAGCAGCTTTAGCAAACCAAAACACTCACCAACACCTGTTATTTCCTTTTTTTCTTGTAAGTTTTAGCTACCCTGGTGGATGTGAAATGTTCTCGCTGTCGTTCGCGCTTCACCGGCAGCTGTTGTTGATGTTGAAGGTCTTTCTGTGTGCTGTTGGCCATTTGACTGTCTTTGGAGAAATGTGTAAATCTTTGCCCATTTTTAAATTGGGTTGTCTTCTTTTTACATAAGTTGTTCTTAAAATATTCTGGATTTTAAATTTTCAAGAGATATGTGACTTGTAAAAAACTCCAATTGAGCTGTCTTTTCACATTCTTGATAGTGACCTTTGAGGAAACAAAGTTTTAAATTTTAATGAAGCCCAATTTATATTTTTCTTTTGTTGCCTGTGCTTTAGTGTCACATCTAAGAACCCACTATCAAATCCGAGATTTACTCCTGTTTTCTTCGAAGATTCTATTTCAGTTCTGAAGTTTACTTAGGTTACTTAGGTCTTTGACCCACTTTGAGTTAGTTTTTGCATATGCTGTAAGGTAAGGGTCCCACTTCTGCATGCAGCTGTCCAGCTGTCCCCGCACCGTTTGCAGAAGAGATCCTTCTTTCCCCATTGAGTGGACTTGGCAGCCTTGTTGAAAATCAATTGGCTATATACTTGTAGGTCGATTTCTGGACTCTCAATTCTATTCCACTGGTCCATATGTTTGTCCTTGCTGCAGTACTACATTGTTTTGGCTACTGCTGTAGTTTTGTAGTAAGTTTTGAAATGAGGAACTCCAAATTTGTTTTCTTTTCCAAGCTTGTTTGGGCCATTTCAGGGTCCCTTAAAAGTTTAAAAAATGGGTTTTCCATTTCTGAAACGTACCTTGATAGGGATTGTAGGGAATCTGTACTTTGTTTTGGGTAGTACTGTCATCTTAGCAATATTAGGCCTTCCAATCTATGAACGTGAGCTGTTTCTCCATTTATTTACGTCTTCTTTAATTTCTTTCAGCAGTGTTTTGTAGTCTTCAGTGTACAAATCTTATGCCTCCTTGGTTAAATTTATTACTAAATATTTTATTTTTTATCCTACTATAAATGGAATTTTCTCAATTTCATTTTCAGATTATTCATTGCTAGTGTATAGAAATATAGCTGGTTTCTGCTTATTAATATCATATCCTACAACTTTGCTGAATTTGCTTATTAGCTCTAACAATGTTTTTGTGGATTCTTTAGGTTTTCCAAATATACAATCCTGTCATCTGTGAATGGAGTTTTACTTCTCCCTTTCTTATTTGGATGCCTTTAGTTTCTTCTTGTCTAAATGTCGGACTATAACTTCCACTACTGTGTTGGACAGAAGTGGGGAAGCAGGCGTCCTTTGTCTTGTTCTTGGCATTAGGAAAAGTTTCCAGTGTTTCATCATTGAATGTGATGTTAGCTGCAGGTTCTTCATAAATGGCCTCTAGCATGTTGGAACATCCCCTTTTATTTCTAGTTTATTGAGTGGTTTTTATCATGAAAGAGTGTTTTATTTTGTCAAATGCCTATTCTGCATTAATTGAGATGATCATTTGTCTTTTTTATATTGTATTTGAAACTGATGGATTTTTGTGTGCTGACCCACCCTTGCATTCCTGGGATAAATCTTACTGGCCGTGGTGTAAACCCTTTTGCTGTACTGCTGAGCGGTATGAAAAGGTTTATGTACCCTAGAAAAGCTCTGTTTTAATCCTAATAAAACTTGTGGGAGCAATGGTTCCTTCTACTCCCTATTCAGTACTGTATGTTGGAAACTTTAATTAGCTTATCTCCATGGAGATGTGACTCAATGAAGTGTGGGTATTAAACTTGATTCCAGGTGGGTCTTGATTGGTTTTACTGGAATCCTTTAAAAGAAGCACTTGGGAAAAAGCTAGAGAACAAAAGAGAGAAAGCCACAAGATTCTGAGAGAACAGAAAAAGCCACAGAAGCACAAAGCAGAGTCCATCAGCCAGTGACCTCTGGAGATGAAGGGAAAAACCCCTGCGGAGCTTCATGAAACAAGAGGCCTAGAGAGGAAGCTAGAAGATGACACCGTGTCTGCCGTGTGCCTTTCTACTTGAGAGAGAAACCCTGAACTTCATCAGCCTTCTTGAACCAAGGTATCTTTACCTGGATGCCTTAAATTGGACATTTCTATAGATCTGCTTTAATTGGGACATTTTCATGGCCTTAGAACTGTACACCTGCAACTTATTAAATTCCTATTTTTAAAAGCCATTCCATTTCTGGTATATTGTATTCTAGCAGCTGGCAAACTAGAACAACTGCTGACTTCAGTTTGCCAGTATTTTGCTGAGGACTTTTGCATCTGTATTTCATATGGGGTATTGGCCTGTAATTTTCTTTTCATGTAGTATCTTTGGCTTTGGTAACAGGATAATGCTGGCCTCACAGAATGAGTTAGGAAGTGCTCTGTCCTAATTTTTTGAAAGAGTTGGGAAGGATTGTTGTGAATTCTTCTTTATATGTTTGATAGAATTCACCAGTGAAGCCATTTGGTCTTGGGCTTTCCTTTAAGTTTTTGATTACTGATTCAATCTTTTTGCTGGTTATAGGTACAATCATAGTCTCTATTTCTACTTGATTCAGATTTGGTAGTTAGTGAATTTCTAGGAACTTTCCCACTTCATCTAGTTTATCCAATTTTTGGCCAGAATTCTTTTTGGTAATGTAAAAAATTCTCAAATTCACCATGGTGATGCTTGCACCACTCTCTGAAAATACTAAAAGCCACTGAACTGTACAGTATAAATGGGTGATCTGTATGATATGTGAATGACATCTAAATAAAGCTGTTACCAGGGAGAAAAAAAAGAAGTGAATAATCCTCACCCATGTCAAACTCAAGCATCATCATTGTTGGCAGTTGCCACTATCTCCAAATAAATAAAGATTGATTCAAAAAGAAGAAAAAGGTCTTAGGAGCCAAGCTGGAGACTCTCCCACTGACCAAAGATGGGATTATATGAGCAGCAAGAAAAACTATCGTAATAAAGCAGAAGACAAATATGATTAAATCCATGAGTTCTCTAAAACACTCAAAAAATAAAACTCTCTGGCCATTGCTGGTGGGCGCCTGAGAGCCAACTTGGTATTCTGAAACTTATCAATAAAGGAATAGTAGAAAAGAAGGCTAAAAAGTTCCGATGTCCAACCAATGTTTCCGGAAAAAAGAAATGAAAAAACAAAGTGGAAAGAATTTTCAAAGAGCTCCTTTAAAGGTATTTCCCAATAGAAGAAAGTGGAGTCACACGAGAGAGCCACAGACATATGGGACCAGTGGAGAGAAGACAGAGACCCATTTGGAGAGAGAAAAGATGTGATTTTCAGGTGGATAACAGAACGGCGAACTGAAAAGCAAACCTATAAAACTTCTAGAAGGAGAGCATCTATATAGGATGAACTATGTAGGAGACCATCTCTGTGACCTTAGGGTAAGGACGGGTTTCTTAGACACAAATTCTAAAGGAAAAAAAAAATTATAAATTTGATCCCCATCCCACTTCCCCACAAAGAAAGGGGGTGAGGGAGAGGGGACAAAACCAAGCACTTATCCTGCCACTGATTCAAACTCTCTCTTTGGAAAGGAAAGAGCTAATGAGGCCGTGTTTCTTTTTGCTTAAATTAAGTGAATAAAGAGATGACAGAATCAGACTGTCGCCATTTGAAACTCCTGCGAGACAGCCAGGCATGTCAGATGAGGGCACATGCAGAGAGGGGCCAACCCCTGTCTCTGCCCGGGGGACAGCCTTGCGGCGAGCTGACCCCAGCATCCATGGGGAGGAGAGGTGGGCTTAACCCCCAGGACACAATAAGGCAGACCACAGGGGACTCCAGGACAAATGACTGCTTCTCCCGCGATGAGGAAGAGCAGGCCTGGGAGGCCCACAGAAGGGCAGCTGGCAGCTGGGGCAGATCTATAGGACGTGTGAGCACACAAAGGAGGGGCTGTGAGGCTTGCAGGCGACTTAGAGTCCGGACCTCGAGAATTCCTGAGACGTTTAACTGTGCTGATTCAGACTGACCCGGGATGGGGGGTACGAGGCAGCCGCGGGATGTGGTGGGCCTGGGGGGCCTGGGCCTGTCCTGCCTCTCGTGCTTACGTGGGAAGTTTCCCCTTAAAAAGTCCCCTATGAGAGCCAGTAGAGGTGGGGCCTGGCACCTTACCCTGCTGCTGTGGCCGCTGACGAGGTGGGTGCTGGTGCCTTCGGCCCAGCTGACGTACCACAGAGTGCCTGCACTGGTGCCCACCACGCCCATGTCCATGCTCTCATCGAAGGCGGCGCTGACCACGGCCCCGTCCAGGGCCAGCTGCTGCTCCATGACCATGGGGCTGGACCTGGGGGCGGCGGGGGTGGCTGAGGTCTCTGTGGGGCCCCCTCAGAGCAGAAGGCATGGGGTGCTCCGGCCGCAGCCCCATCAAGCAGGCCCGTGCGGCAGGCCAAAGCCAAGGCCGTGGTACCCACCTGGCCCCCGAGCCCTTCAGCCTCAGCTCCGGCACGGCCCCCATGGCCCACAGGCGCAGCCGCTTCGTGATGCTGCCGCTGACCAGCCGCGCCCCAGAGCACAGCAGCACCCCTGGGGTGGGGGGTATGGTGAGTGCCTCCTCCGGGTGCCCCAGCACCAGGGACTCCTGGAGAGAGGGCCTCAGGGAGGGCGGTCTGACCTGCTGGGGGCCGCACTACTCAGCTGGGCACCCACCGATCTCGCCGTCGTCCGCCTCCCAGGTCAGGAAGCAGCGGTGGGTGGCCGTGTCCCAGGCATAGACCCGGCCAGCAGTGGAGCCACAGAAGAGCAGGGGCGGGCTGCCGAAGCACAGCGAGCTCAGCTCCCCTGCGCCCACCTCGGCTGGGACAGGCTCGCGGTGCACCTGGAGGCTGGGGTCGGCACCTCGCGGGAGGCACAAGGTGAGGGCAGCCCGGCCCACGCAGGTAAGCTGGCCGGCGGCCCCGGGGCTGAACGCCAGGCCGTGCACCGGCTCCTGCAGGTGTGCACAGGCCACGAGCGTGAAGGTGGCTGTACTCCACAGGGCAAGGGTGCAGTCGCGGTAATTCCCTGGGGGAGGCGCCGTGCAGCACGTCAGGACACAGGGCAAACTCCCTAGGGCCCCGGGCAGTGGGGGTAGCCCTTCCCAGCCCCCATTCCTCTCAGCGCCCCCCACCCCTGCAGACCCAATGTGGCTAGCAGCCCATCATCTGGCGAGAAGGCCAGGGCCTGGATGGCTGCGGCATGGTGGGAAAGGAGTCTCTGGCAGGAGCCCTCAGGCACGTTCCAGATGCAGATCAGACAGCTGGTGGCCACACTGCTGCTGACAGAAGCTGAGGCGAGGACCTGTGGGCAGCAGGCGGGGGTCGGTGGGAGGGCGCAGCCAGCATGGCCCACCCCAGCTCTGGCAGGGGGGAAGGCTGAGATGGGGCAGCCAAGAGAGCTTCCCTTTTGCTGCCTCTGGCAGAAATGCCAGCAGCATAGCGGGCCCCAAGCCAGGTTGAGGCAGGTGGCACCTGGGCATTGTGGCTGAGTGCCAGCGTGGAAATCTCCTCCGGGTGGCCGAGCCAGTGCTGCTGCGAGCCAGAGTGCAGGTCCTCCACCACGACCAGGCAGCCACACGAGTAGGCAAAGAAGCCTGCAGGGGTGGGGCACTGTGAGGGGCTGAGAGATAAGGAGGGCGGACGGAGGCTGGGGGTCTGCTGGGGCTAGGGCCCCACAGCTCAGAAATGACCCCTGGTATGCATCTTTGCTGTCACTTCTAGAAGCCGTAAAGTTTTTCCTGCTCAAAAGAGCTTGGATGAAGGGCCTGGGGGAGGAACAGGATAACCCAGGGTGCCAGGAAGACAAGGCCAGTGCTTGCCTTGCCCTCCCCGGGCCAGGAAGCAGATGGACAGGACTGGAGGCGGGGAGGGCTGGCCACTACCTGTGTCTGGCCTCCACACCATGTTCTCCCGCCCGTTCCCGTTGTAGCCCACCACGGCCTTCAGGCGCAGCTGCTCGCCTCTGGCTGGAGGATAGGGAACACCCTGCAAGTGAACAGGCCAGGATGCTGTGGGTGCCTGCCCCAGCTGCCCACCCCAGCTGGGGCCATACAGGCCCTCCTAGCTCAGGCTCTGATCATCAGGTGGGAGGTGGGGATAGGGTCACGGGTCACACTGACCCACAACGGGCAAAGAGGCAGAAGTGTGGACTGCACACTGGAGGCCAGCAAGGGACTCAGTTCAGCAGGTGATGGCAGCTAGGTGGGTTCAGGAAGCTAAGACAGAAGGGAGTAGTGTGGGACCACAGGGAGCTCGGTGATGGTAGGCTGGGGGGCTGGGCCAGCAGGACAATGCTGATGTGATGGGCAGGACAGGAGAGCCCTGATCAGCCCAGTAAAGCAGGGCCAGGGGAAAGGGCTGTCCTGTGGAACCCTGCAAGGCCCCCGCTTACTGAGAAGTGTTCCCAGAAACCACAGTGGCTGTCCCCTCACTGCCTGCTGGGCCTCCAGGGTCTCCACCAGTAGCCATAGCAGCGCCACCCCTCTCCCCAGAGGCCGGGCCCACCCGCCGACCTTGGGGCATGTGGAAGCCTTGAACCGTGCCACAAAGTGCTTGTAGGAGTCGGGGCGAATGGCAGGACTGGCCTCAGCCTTACTGGCGCCCTGGGCACCTGGAGGAAGGACAGGGAGGCCATGTGGCGCCGGATGCTGGCACCTCTCCACACACAGGTCACCCCTCCCTTGCCTACCTCCAGGTGGGGTCCAGGCCCACCCACTGTCCCGAAGGCAGATGCACCTCCTCTTGCTGGGCAAGCAGCCACCCCATCCCGTGGACCCTTCTGTGGGTCCCTGGGAACCTGCACCTAGGACATGGCCCCGGGGTCGGGCATGGGTCTGGGCTTGCCCACTGCCCCCTGAGCACTTACTAGGCCAGCTACAGTGGAAGTGAGAAAGACCAAGCCCCCGGGGGTCCCCTGCAGATCCCCTGGCACTGTCTCCAAATGCACCAGTCCCCTTCTCCACCAGCACAGGAGAGCCAGGGGCCTGCTGGGACCCCTGCAGCCTAGGGCTCTCCTCACATGGGCCCTCGTCATCCGACACAGAGAAAACACCTGTGGGAAGCCAGTGAGAAGAAAAGGCAGTCACAGGAGCCCACCCACTGCCTGGTCCCTCACCTCAGTCCTGGGGTACACGAGAGGGGAGCAGGACCCAGGGCATGCTGGGATGGGAGCTGATGGGAGCAGCACCCAGGGCATGATGGGACGGAGCTGATGGGAGCGGGACCCAGGGCATCCTGGGATGGGAGTAGGACCCAGAGCATGCTGGGACGGGAGCTGATTGGAGCGGGACCCAGGGCATGATGGGACAGAGCTGATGGGAGCGGGACCCAGGGCATGCTGGGACGGGAGCTGATGGGAGCGGGACCCAGGGCATGCTGGGACGGGAGCTGATGGGAGCGGGACCCAGGGCATGCTGGGACGGGAGCTGATGGGAGCGGGACCCAGGGCATGCTGGGACGGGAGCTGATGGGAGCAGCACCCAGGGCATGATGGGACCGAGCTGATCGGAGCGGGACCCAGGGCATGATGGGACGGAGCTGATGGGAGCGGGACCCAGGGCATGCTGGGATGGGAGGTGATGGGAGCGGGACCCAGGGCATGATGGGACGGGAGCTGATGGGAGCGGGACCCAGGGCATGCTGGGATAGGAGCTGATGGGAGCGGGACCCAGGGCATCCTGGGATGGGAGTGGGACCCAGGGCATCCTGGGATGGGAGTAGGACCCAGGGCATGCTGGATTGGGAGCTGGGATCCAGGGCATCTTGCGATGGGAACAGAACTCAAGGTATCCTGGGATGGGAGCTGGGACGGGAGAAGGGACCCAGGGCACCCTGGACTGGGGATGGTGGCAGCAGGGCCCATTCCTCCTGGAGCCCCTAGGACACACAACCCTCACCGTCACTGCTCTCAGGGAGCCCAGCCCTGGCTGGCATAGGCACCACCTGCCGGGGGAGCTCATGAGCTCCAGTGAGTGGGTCTTCCAGCTGTCGTGTGCATGGCCCTGGCGACAGAAGAGACCGTGGGTGGTGCTCAGGGCTGGGTGGTGCAACATGTTCAGTGTGTCCCAGGGACACGGGGCTGGCTCTGCAAGGGGCTGACGTAAGGGTGGCCATCTCGACTCCACCCTGGCCCTGTCCTGAGGCCCGGGCATGATGCTCCCTTCAGCGGCTGGGGATACCCATGTGTCCCTGTGTAGCCTGCCCTCCTGAGATGGGCACCCCAACCCATGACACAGCACTCACCAGCCTCGTCAGTCGGGGGCGCTCCAGCTGAGCTGTGGATGCTGCAAAGGCAACAAGAGACAGTGCTGAGAAGGGTGCAGCCAGGCAGCAGGGCAGGCGGGGCGAATGACGGACACTTGCCTTCCCTCAGGTGTCCCCTTGGGGATGGCCAAAACGTCCCAGAGGAAGATGGCATCCCCCACGCTGAGGACCTGCCGCTGGTCAGGGGTGAAGGCCACATCCTGCACGGGCTCCGAGTGGCCAATGTACACCTGGGTGGGGGTGGGGGTCACACGTGGGGCCCACACAGGGAGGCCAGGGGCTCAGCCAACCCGCTCCAGGCACCTGCTCCCTGCTCACACCTGGCAGCCGGAACCGGCCTGCACCGGGTAGTCCCACACCTTGATGGCACAGTTGCCAGCCGTCAGCAGGAAGCAGGAGCCCTCGCTGAGAGCCAGGGAAGAGGCCGTGGGCTGGATGCCAGACAGCTGGAACAGAGCATGCTCGTGAGGGATAGGGACTGGCAGGGGCTGGACACCAAGCCCGTCCCCCAGACTGATGGAGGAGGTCCCCTTCTCAGCAAAGGCCACTGCTTGGGAAGGTGGCAGGAGGGCCTGTGGGGGCCAGAACTAGGTCAGGGGAGGGGCTGGGCTCAGCTGGCTGACCACAGCTCAGGGCTCACCTCCTGGACGATATGGCCCAACTCTGCATCCAGCACCAGGACTGTGTTGGCAGAGGTGGCCACCAGCAGGTGGCTGGTGGGTGTGGGGCTGAAGCAGATGGTCATGGCTGAGCCCAAGCTGCTACCAGCCGGGTCTAGGGTGCTGATGTTAACCCGCCACAGCTAGGGAAGGAGAACAGCGTGGCAGTAGCACCCACAGGAAGGCAGCGTCCAGCAAGCCTGCCTCACCGGGGAGAGCAGAGCACACAGACGCTGCTCAGGCACTTGCAGGCGGTACACGTGCTCTCTAGGCCCTTTCCCTCAGCAGGGGCCAGGCTCAGTGCCTTGCCTACCCCAGGTGGCAGACCCTGCCCCCTCACCCCTCAAGTGTGTTCCAGGTATATGCCCCACGGCACAGCCAGGACCCCAAGGTGCCTATCTACCCTGGCAGCTCAGCTCTGGTGAGAACTGGAACCTGGGGGAGGTAGGACTAGGGGCTCTGAGAGGGGCCTGCTGACTGCCTGGCATGAGGCCGCCCCAGCCCCAAGAACAAGAGCCCCGAGCCACACCCACCTCTGCCAGGGAGGCTGTGTCCACAGCAGTCACCATGTACTTGGAGGGGCCCACGAAGGCGAGCAGGCGGCTGTCCCCACTGACAGTAAGGGTGCTGGGGCTTGGCCCAGCCTCCTGGTTCACCATGTTCCCTGGTAGCAGCACAGGTGTGGGTGAGTGCCTAGGTGGGGGGATTCAACCTGCTCCTGCCCACCCCAAGGCCTCCCAGGAAGTGCTGCCTGCCCCGTGGAACAGCCAAGCCAGGGAGAGCAGACCCCGCCATGGGCTGGTGTGGGTGGCCTGGAGTGGGCCCTGTGGGCTCCTGACCTGCTGCATGGAGGATGCAGCACTGGGGGTGGGTACAGTCGTACTGAGCCAGGCCGCCCTGAGAACAACAGCTGAACAGGAAGCGACCATCAGGGGTGACAGCCAGACCAGTAACAGATCCTCGGTGACACCTGCACCACACACAGGGACAGCTGTGAGTGCAGGATCTCTGTGCAGGGGAAGCCCCAGCAACAGGGCCAGTAATGGTCCTAGGACTTCCTGTAGACGGACACCCCACTGCCCCCCCAGCCCCACTGAACCTCTCCTGGCTTCTACCGCAGGTGTTAAGCCACCTGGGAGGCCCTAGCTCTGCAGGCCCCACCTGTGCTCCACCAGGACATCCAGGGCTTCCAGGCTGAAGGCACGCATCACGCCGCCACCAAAGCCGCAGAAGAGGATCGGCTGCGAGGGGTGGAAGGCCACAGCCCAGGGGGCCTCGTCGGAGGACGTGAAGTCGTACAGCTGCGGGGCAGGGGTGCTATGAGGGGGTGCTCTGGGGGGGATGTGGGAACAAGGAGGGGAGGAGACACTGGGGGGCAGGCTTGGGTGGCCCGAGGGGTCGGGTAGCACCGTGTAGGGTTCCAGCCCCACCACCCCTAGAGCTGCACCACCCCCAGGCTCCACCCCCAGGCTCCTCCCACCAAGGCTCCACCTACCACAGGCTCCACCCACCCCCAGGCGCCTCCTGCCTCCTCTCCACTGGCCAGAGCTGTGCCCCACCTGCCGCAAGGTTGCCAGGTCCCAGACGCGGATGGACGAGTCCCGGGACACGGTGGCAAGCTGCCTCCTGCTCGGCTCGGTGGCGAAGGCCAGCACGGTGTCAGTGTGAGAACGGACCAGCACATTGTACTCACAAGTCAGGACGTCCAGGAAGCCGAGGTGACCCCTGGTAGTGGTGGACAGCACCCGCAGGCCATCGGGGCTGACATGGACAGAGCTTACGGGCCCCTCGTGCTCTGAGGGGAGGGGAGGGTCAGCCAGCACCTGAGCCAATCCAGGTGGCCTTGGAAATGCACAGGCACTAGACCCCAGCCCCGTGATGCAGTGGCCTACTTCCTCCCACCCAAAGTACGGACAGCCAGCTAAGGACCACCCACTCTCGGGCCCGCCCACCTTTGTGCAGGGCCAGCCACAGGCAGCCCGGCAATGGGGAGCCCAGACGCAGCCTGAGAAGCCCCTGGGGCTCCCTGCCGTGCAGCACTCCCAGCAACAAGAGCTCTGAGGATGCAGGAGGACCCTGACAACACCGGCCAGAAGGGTGGGGCCTGCCCAAGGTGGCCGTGGGCCCTCCTGGAGTGAGGAGGGGCTCTCAGGGCCACACCTGCTTCCAGGAGCACTGAGGAGAAGTCCAGGGGCCAGAGGCGCAAGTAGCCATCCCCGGAGCCCACAGCACACACGCCTGGGGACACACTGAGACTGCTGATGGGGACGCCAGGGCCTGAGGGAGGGCAGAGTGCAACATCAGAGCCTGGCCTGGACCCCAGACCTCCCCCACCTGGTCTCCCACCCACCTACCCGAGGTGAAGGGCTGCTTCTGCAGGTGGGGCCTGCCAGGGGGCCGGGTGGGCAGTAGGCGGCGGGCACGACGCACGGCTAGACGCTGGCAGTCGATCTCCAGGATGTGTCCGCTGCGACTGCACACAAGGCTGCCGGGAGCAGGGGCAGGAGGTGGGGTCCCTAGGACACGGCGGGGTCCCCCAGGCCTGGTGGGGTCCCAGTGGTGCAGAGGGACTTACAGCACATGGGTCGAGGGCTCCTGGCAGCCATCCTGGCTCTGCATGAAGGCGAGGCCCGTGAAGTCCAGGGCGTGGTGCTCCCCCAGATCCACCGGGCAGGAGCGCAGCCCCGTGCCCCGCAGCCGCCAGAGCCGCACGCTGCTCCGGCCACACGACACCATCCTGCGGGGGGCCCGGGTGAGCACCGCCGCCCTACCTGGCCGAGGAAACCGCGCGCAGGTGGGGAGGGGAGCCCAGGCCCCGACCCAGTCTGAGATGAGCAGGAACTGCAGGCCACGCCACCTGGTTTCATCGAAGAAGGCGACCTGGAAGGCCTGGATGTCTGCGTCGGTGTGCGCCTTCCCAAGCACGGCCACCTCCCCGCCGCGACCCGCCCGGTCTGTGCTCCACGCCACCACCATCTGCAACACAGCCGCTGAGGCCACCCCGCCCGCCCCGCGCCCCGGGCCTGCCTTCCGGCCACCACCCGCAAACCCGCCGTGTACCACAGAGGCCGCAGCTTCTCCCTTGCACAGAAAGCAGCTGCGCAGGCCCCGGGGAGCCTCACCGTGCGCCCGTGGCCGTCCTTGCCAGTGCCGCAGAGCACCATCCCGCTGCGGGAGAAGCTGCAGGCACAAAGCAGTGGTCAGCGTGCACCAAGGCTGTGCCCACCCACCCGGGGCCCTCACCCACCTGAGGGTGCTGAGGGTGTGCACGGGGCTCTGGAACAGGGCCAGGCACACTCCTGCCCGGAAGTCCCACAGCCGCACCACACTTGGGGGTGGCCCCTGTGCCGAGGCCAGCAGGGAGCTGTTCCCATCAAGGGCCAGCGCCGAGACCTAGGGAGGCGGCAACTTGAGGAGGGCACAAGGGCCCCGCCCCCGCCCCAGCCCTGAGCCCAACACCCAAACCTTGTCTGTGTGGCCTAGGAAGAAGCGCTGTTCCCTGGTCTCAACGTGCAGGGCGACGATGACAGCGTGGCACGGGTACACAACAGTGGCTCCGTCCTCGGTCCACAGGGCCTAGCATGAAAGGCACGTGGAGCTGAATCAGGGCTTAAGGCCCCACCTAGCAGGGCCCCAAGGGACACACGTCAGAGCCTTGGATGTCTGCTGTCCCAGCAAGGGCCCCTCAAGACCCAGGTAGCCAGGCAGGGGTCGTTGGTGGAACGCTGTCCAAGCGTTAGAAATGAAACAGACCTTCCAAGTCCACGGAAGCACTTCAAGGAGCTAAGACTGGTTCTTCAGACCTGCCAGTGTGGTGAGTGTGTGCCTTGTGAACACGAGAACGTTTGTGTAAAAGATGGCACTCGCCGAGGTAGGGACATGTGTGTGCCAGGCTGTGGGCACGGATGGTGAGGCAAGCCGGAGGAAAGCACCAGGGTCCGCAGGTGACCCCAGCTCCGAGCCACGTGGGACTCACAGAACACCTGGGTGACGCAGCATCTTCCCTCTGCCGGCTGCCCCCAGCCCTAGCCAGGGCCTCTGGGAACTGAACGCACCAGCCCTGCCCGTGCCCCTCACCCATCTGGTGCTGTGACCTCCAAAGCCGATGACGCTCTTGAGTCTTAGGACCGGATCTGGGAGGGAGTCCTGCAATAGGCAGACTCTCAGCAACGCCCGCGGGCGGCCCCTACCCTGCCCCACCCCTGCCGGCTGGTCCCTGACCCCCAAGCCAGCCCCTTGGTCCTGGGGGGCCCTTCCCACTGCTCTGTGGCAGGAAGTGGGATCCCAGGGACGCCAGGTCCTGCCCTGTCTGGAGCCTAAGTCCTCAGAGACCCTTGAGACTGAGGCTGCCTTAGAACGGGGACCGGCATACACATAGTTGCTTACTGTCTGTGGAGAGGGCGTCTTGCTCGGAACCACCTTCTGTCTGCTCTGCTTCCTGCCAGGAGGCTGGATGAGAAGGACCCATCAGAGGCCTCTGCATGTGCAGGGGACCATTGGCTCAGGGCAGGGACGCACCCACACCCAGACGCCCCGAGGTCCAAGCCTGCCCCAGGAGGGCGCTGCACTCACCTTGCAGACAGCGACGTCCTCGAGGGCCGCTGGGCTGTGGGAAACCACGTGCACGCCCCTGCCCCCCACCCGCACGACACTGGGGCCGCCTCCACCGGAGCCCTCCACCCGTTTGCGGGACCGTCTGACTCCAGAAAGGGGCCTGGGTGGTGTGGGGCCCCAGTGGGGCTGCAGGAGTGGAGTGTAATCAGTATGTCTTGAAAGCACCAGAGGCAGTCCTGAAAAACCACACCCCACCCCATCTCCCAGAGCCTCGGGGGCACTCACAGCCACTGAGCTGGGTACCTGGACCTGGGGCGAGGCGCCGCCCTGCACAGGTCTGCTCGCGGCCACCAGACGCAGGAAGGCTGCAACGGGGCACGGGGTTGGCGGGGACCGGGCATGGCAGGGGGAGCCACCAGGAGCTGCTGTCCCTACTCTGCCCCACAGCCAAAGCCCGGCAGAGCTGTGTGGTCAACATGGACCCCATGCCCACCCAGCAGGTTCACCTGCCCAGAGGCAGCACCAAGGACTCCTTGGCCTCCCATGGCCTGCGACCCTCCTACCCACCTGCCTCAGGAGGGGCGTGGCTCTTCTGGACAGGCTCAAGTGCTTTCAAGCTGTCACTGGGGAACCTCGGCAGGGCAGGGAGGAAACAGCATCGGGGATGAAGGGTGCCCCCAGCTGAGGCCCTCCCCCCAACCTAGGGGACCTTTCCCTGCCCCCCACACCCCGAGGAGACCCTCCCTTAGATGGCGGTTACTCACTGGACGTGGACATAGTGGTCATGCCAGCGTTTCCCCTTCGGCACCGGGAATGCCATTTCTCGTGGAATGGGGGTGATGGCCAGCTTTGCCTGTCGAGCCTCACTGACGGTGACAGCTTTGAGGAACAGGGACAGGGGTGTCCTGGGTCAAGGGAAGCTTGTCCAGCCCTGTTCCAGCCCCCGGGGCACCAGTTCTGCCTCCACCTGCCAACAGGGGTGCCTCAAGAGCCAGGGCCTGCAGGGCGAGAGCTCGAGCTGCAGAGGCAGCGGGCCTCACCGGGGTTGAAGCTGAGGTCACTGGTGTAAAGGTTTCTGACCAGCAAATTGGCACAAAGCCTGACGCCCTTGAGGTGGCCATAGCGCCGGTTCAGGTAGATGAGCAGGATGTCCAGCAAATCGAGCTGCAGGCAGGTCCAGCGGACCCCAGGGGGAGCTGCAGCCCCCAGGTCTGCAGGACAGGTGCCCAGAGTCAGAGCCCATCCCCTCACCAGCTGGCCTCATTAACCCCCCTTACCCTGGCCCTGACCCAGGCAGCATGGGAGCCAAGAGGCCTCAAAAAGTGCCCTCTCTGCCTTCAGCCTGCCCCTTCCTGGACTGTCACCCCATCAAAGCATCACCTGGCCTGGACAGCTGGGCCTCGCAGATGAAGGGAAACTGGAGCCACGTGGCTGTCGACTTGAACTCTTTGAAGAGGTTGGAAAAGGACACTCGAATGACTTGGCTGTCCTGGAAGGATAGAGCAGGGTCGTGAGCAAACAGAAGAGACAGCAGCAGGAACAGGTCCCACCAGACTCCCCTGCACCCCACACGGGGCCCCTTGGCACCTCGGTGGACACGTCCAGGTGGATGACAAAGTGCTTGGTGGGCAGGGGCCTGAAGAGCACGTATAGGTAACGTCCTGTTAGCCCCAGGGACTGGGTGCTGGTCTTGGGGAGCTGGATGTAGTTCCCCGCAGAGATGGAGCCCCGAATGCGGTACACCCTCCTCTTCAGAGTCCGGTCCTGCAGAGGCAGGTAGACCGGGAGGGAGGTGTGTGTGTCCACAGACTCAGGGAGCAGGGAGAGGGGCATGGCCATAGCCTGGGAAGCTCCCCGGAGGGGGACCCCTGGGTGTGGGATGGGACCCTCGAGGGTGGAGCCCAGAGGCGTTTCCCAGGAGAGGAGGGGCTCTCGGCCCACCCTCACCCCCCCCAAGGCACCCCTGCACCGACCATTACAGCGGCCACGTCGCCCTCCTTGGAGGACCGCTTCCACTCGTCCACCTTGAAGTGCCTGAAGACGTTCAGGAACGGGTGCTGCCACACTGGGGGAGGGCGGAGGGGAGCCTGGGCGTGGGGCCGGGCCCCAGGCTGAGCGCGCGGGCGTCCCAGGCTGGGGATGGCCCGGCGTGGGACTTCCACGAACGAGAGCCGCGGGGACAGCGCGGCGGCTTCCTGAGAAGCCACGGCCGGCGCTCAGCCCGCAGCCCGGGCGGCAGGCGCGGCGAGAGGCCTCGGAGACCAAGCGTGTGCCCGGCTGGGCCTGGCCGGGGCAAGGGCGCCAGCGCCCGCCCTCCCGACCCCTCGCCCGCGGCCTGATACACACCCGGGGCCCCAGGGGGGTCCTGCGCGCTGCGGTCCCCGCGCTGTGCCTGCCGCCCCCGCCCATCCTCAGCCCGCGGCCCTGCGCCCCAAGCCTGGCTCGGCCTCGCCGCGCGCCGCTACCTCGGGCCATGGCGGCGCCTCTCGAGCTTCCCGCCTCGGCCGCCGCGCGCGCCACGCAGGGCACGCAGCGCAGCGCCTGGCAACGCGCCTAGCAACGGCCGCCGGGCAACCACGCGCGTCACTTCCGCCGTCATGGCGGCGCCCAAGACCCACGTGACCGCTCCGGGTTCAGCCAGTGACCTGCGCGAGTGTCAGGCCGCGGATCGGGGCTCTTCTCCCCTGGGCCATCCCGGGGATGCGAAAGGTCCGAGGTACCGCGGAACTTTCAAAACTCTGGACCAGCGTTTCTCAGGCGTGCTGGTCCCCTGGCCTGAGCCTCTCGCGGTTCCGCACGGGTCGCCGGGACCCACTTGTGAGGGTCCACGTTTCCAGCCCTGCCTGCCCCCGCCACCTCCTCCACAATCGCTCCCTGGGATAGGAGCCTCCGCATCGTGGAATCTAGGCCACGCCCAAGCCGGGATCCTCTTGGGGCAACCCACGGGCAGACACTGCTCCACAGGATGAGCTGAGGGGCCCAGGAAGGTTTCCTTACCCTCTTCGGGACTCACAGGTGTACCAGGAAAGAAATCCACCCCCAGCTCGCGTTTGTGGGGCCGCAGCTGACCGAGGCCTCCTTGCCGGGCTTCCCCTTTTGTGAGGGGTTGGGAGGGCTGAGGCCAGACCCCTCCCCAAAGCCTGTCCACACCCACCGACTGCCAAGGATGGCCCTACCCTGTTGTTTTCTAGCCCTCTGGAGGTAGTTGCCAACATCAGGAACTTCGTTTCCTCCTACATATAGCCGGCAAGGTCACTCCTGCCCAAACTTGGCAAGGCCAGGCAGGTACGTTACAGATACTCCTTGTGACCTCATCTCCAGTCAACCACAGCTCCCCAGGCTTGTCCTCTGGGTGTTCGTTCACCACTGTTCTCTTCCCAAACCTATGGAATGTCTTCGCCCGGTGTCTACCAACCAGGCTCTGAGACCTGGCCCCAATCCTGGGGAGTAAGAAGCTCCAGTTCCAGAGCTGGTTACTTAACATCTCTGGGCTTTGAGGCCTGGCTCAGATACCAGCTAAGGCCAGCAGGGAGAGGAAGGAGGCGTGAAGTCAGTGTGGGATGGGATGGGGTCCACTGACTTCCAAGCCAGGCAAAGCAGCCCAAGGCCCCTGCCGCTCTGGCTAGGGGGACCCAGGAGGGCAAGAGGGGGCCAGGTGTGAACAGCCACTGCCTCTACTGACAGAGGGGTGCTGTCAAGGGTGGTATGGGAGGCTACAGGGGTAACCTGGGCTGAACCTAGGCACTCAGATTGGAGACTGCAGCAGGGACATGCGTACCACCTCAGACTTTACACACAAACACAAAAGAAAGGGGCCACTCAGCATGGGCAGTTTCTCAACTTTATTAGCCTGGAGCTCCTCCCTGCCAGCTCCAAGAGGCTGGCCCAGGGCACAGTGAGCAGGATTGAGGTCAGACAAGTTCAGCCCCTCGCCCCTGGCAGCCTGGGAGTCAGGCCGAGTGAACAGCAGGTGCAAAAGTCCAAACGCTGGCACTTCGGGTGTGGTGGGCACCGGCGAGGCCCAGGACAAAGCAGGGCCTGTTCTGGTGGGTGGAGGGTCCGCTGTGGAGCAGGGCTGGACCCAGCACAGGTAGCATTCCTCCAAGCACAGCAGCTACGAGCAGTTGGTAATTCTAGCCAAGAACTGCTGGGCCCACCATTCGTCCAAGTCAATGGGCACAAAGTCTGTGGGGGGAGCAGATGGCTGGGCAGTGAAGCCACCTCCCAGGGGCCAGCCTTTCTGTGCTTGAGGCTGACCACCAACCCCACAACTGGACTCCAGGTATGGAACAAGGGGCAGGGGCACTCACCTTGCAGTCTGGGGTCGGGCGTCCTTTCCATGTACTGCACGGCCCTTGGCCCGCTCTCTCCAGCTGGGCTGCCGTCCAGCTGCTGCTCCACCTGCTGCCAGGCTGTGGGGAGAGGGAAGACAGGCTGAGCCAGGGCTGTGCCACCCTGTTCTTGCCCCAGGGCCTGCTGGCCACCCTGGACCCCAGCCCGGCACCGGGAGTGGGCAGTCTGTTCCGTGGTCATAAGACCAATGGGCAAAGGCCCAGGAAACATCCAGCCCTCCGACTGCTGGGGTCAGCTTGCAGTGGGACCCGCCAGCCTGGGCCACTACCCTTTGGCCCCCTCTACCTTTGGACACAAAGCGGACGTTCTCCTCGTGGGCCAATGTGTAGGTCTCCTGGGCCACCTCGAGGGATGGGGATGTGGCGGGGGGCCGCCGGCCGTTCACCCGATTAAACACGAGCCTGGGCCCCGGGCTGTGGGAATGGGGAGAAGGTCGGCCACGGTCCCAGGCCCAGGTGCTACCTGGCAGAGCCCCAGGCCAACTTGTATCATGTCTGTGCCAAGGCCAGGACCAGCCCAGGCATGTCCTCAAACCACCCCAGCACCCCTGGCCATATACCACCTCCGGCTCAGCCTCAGAGGAGGCAAGTGGCCGCAGGCCAGGGAGGGGCGGGCCAATCTGTTCCAGGCTGGCCGAGGGTCTGCGATGCCCACACATCCGCCGAGCGCAGTTCTCAGCCCAAGAGAAGCTTCTCATCTTGCAGGGACCAGTCTGCCCTTGGCCTTCCCTGCTTCCCAGCTCCCCCCAGGTCCCCTGGGAACAAGCACCAAAGGGAGGCTCTGCCCAAACAGCGCCGAATGTTGGGGACGGTATCTGGCACCCACTCCCACCCAACCTGAGACAAGGCGCCCTTGCCCACAGGGCAGGAACTCGGAGGAGACGCCGACCCGGAAGAAGGGGCTGCCCCAACGTCAGGGTAGGCTGGGTCCACGCGCCCAGCTAGGGTGGAGGAGCCGTGGGGGAGCGGGGCCGCACCTACGGCAGGGTGGGAGCCGGGCTCCTGGCTGCACGTGCCACTGTGCCAGGCACTCGAGGTCCCCGGCCGGCCGGCTCGCATTCCTGCTCAGGTCCCCACCGCCGGGCGCGTGCCAGCCGCTCTGAGTTCCTCCTCAGGCGAGGGGGCACTAAAACAGAGAGGGGCGCCTTGAGGAGCACGAGGGGCCAGGCCAGCCTGGGGGCCACAGGGGGCCAGCTGGCTGCCAGGGAGCTGGATGTGTGCAGCCAGAGGAGGGCAAGGGGCACAGGGCAGCCCTGACGTGGGCTCCCCCTGGCCCGATCCCCCTCACAAACCAGGGGATGTGGAGGTTTGAACTTGGCCCTGAAGGCTGCAAACTCTGGCCAAATTTGGAGATCAACCTCAATTTTACAAAAAGAAGAAAGGCCACCCAGGGCTGTGAATTCCAGGACCAGGTGGGGCCGTGGGGGCTGGGAAGGGACCCGGCAGGCGGGGTGTGGGGGCAGAGGTGCCCCATCCTGCCCCCGTGCCCCAGGCAGAGGCTGCCCCAGCTAAGCTCAGGCTCCTTCCAGGGCTGGGGGCAGTGTGACTTGTCCAAGGCCGCTGTGGACCCCAGAGCCATACCCCAAGCTTGAGGCCGGCCCCCCACCCTGCACTCCCATGCACCCCAAGACTCTCCCCAGGCCTGGGGCATGCCTTGCCAGGGTCCCCAACCTCTCCTCAACCTGCAGGACTGAGCTCAAATGTACCCCTCCGGCTGTGCTTGTGCCCACCTTGCAGCCAACCCTGCCCTGGGGGCAGAGGGCGCTAGGGGTGTGGCTTCACCCTGAGCTGCGGAGGTCTAGCCAGCCAGGCCCTCCCAGCCCCTATCCCCATCTCCAGCTCCTGGCACAGGCCAGAGTGTGGGGTGGGGGGAGGAAGAGAGGTGGGGCGACTCCAGACAGTGGGCGGGAAAGGCCCCTACAAGAAGAGGAGTGGGGGCGGGCCAGGCAGCCCTGCCCAGCAGCCCAGAGGCCACAGCTGTCTTAAGCCCCGAGCTGGGGAGCCTACCGTCAACTATTCTGGGCCGGGGTGGGGGCAGGAGGCGCCATGTTGTGACCACTGGGGGAGGGGGGATGGCGCGCGCCTCACAGGCCACATGGCCATGCTGGGAGCCACAGGCTTGTCCCTCAGGCTCATCTGAGCCCCCAGCTCCAAGGTGCCCTGGCTGGCTGGGTGTTTGGGGGTCCAGGCAGGGCAGCCAGTGGGCCTGGGGCCCCCACTGAGGCCCTCATCCACTTGAGGTCCTGCCCACTCGAGGAACTTTGCTATCGTTTCCATCTCTTTCCCTGACACCCCAACTTTGCTGGCAACTGCCCTTGTCCCCGAGCAGTGGGCCATGAAGTTGGGTTTCCCCAGGTAAGCGTGAAGGCCAGGACCCACCTCCCGTGCCTCTCCCAGTGAAGCTCAGAGCCACCCCCACAGCTCCCTGCTGCATGACCACGAGCTGGCTGCACACTGTGTGCCTGTTTCCTTTCCTTGGGAGGCGGAGCAGCTGTGTGGACCATAACTGACATCAGCCAAAAGTGTGCTCAGCACACCTGGCAGCTCAGCACCCCCACCCAGCCCCAGGCACCACATGTCTCCCTCCAGGCCATACCATTGCCTGGAGCCCTTTTCCTCACTGTGATTGAGACCTCCAGTTCAACACACCCTCCCCCGCCCTGCAGGGGTCCGTGGCCACGCCCCAGAAGGTCCCAACCCGACAGGCCTCTGGGCCCTCTGAGCTGCGGGGACAGCCCCACGTGCCCTGCTGGATCCCCGGCCTCTCTGGAAGGAAGCCCTGTGCTGGCGAGGCTCCCTCGGGCCCTTGTTGGCCTTGCCTCCCCTTCAGGCAGGTGTGGCTCTAGAGCAAAGCCCTAGGACACTTAAAGAATAAATGGGATGCAGACTTTAGGAACTAAGCCAATGAAGAAAAAGGCTCAGCCAGCCCACCCAGCCCAGGGGGCTGACCCCCAGGGCACAGTCACGAGGAGGCCAAAGCCCTCCCAACTGATCACAGAGGCGGACCGAGCCCCTCCGGACTCTGGGTTGAGCTCGCACTGCCGGCTGGCACTGGCCCTTGGCGGCCGCGGGGCAGGGCTCTTGGTGGCCCAGGGTGCTGAAGGTGAGCAGAGGGGTTCAGACCTGGGCTCACCCCACTCTGTCTCCGAAGGGAGTCCTGGGTTGCTGCCCTCACACCTCGGCCTCAGTCTGCTAGGCCGGCCACTCGGGGTCACTCACACCCTAGAGCCCATCGATTTTGCTCCCAGCCAGCGTCCCCCTGAACGCGGGGGCCTGGAGGGTGCCCTGCACCCAGGCCCAGCCCCCTGCGACTCAGTCCGCTGAGACGGAAGAGCCCAGGATCGGCAGAGGCAGGATCGGCCGCGCCCTGCCTTCCCCGCCCCGCCCCGCTCCGGGCCATGTGGCACGGTTACCCATAACCTTTCCCCAAGGTCACCCTAACCCTGCGCGCCGGCGGGGGAGGGGAGCGCCGGGCTCGCGGGCGCCGCGCTCTTACCTTGGCAGGGGCCAGGGGCCAGGCGGCTGCGCCCGCGGAGGCGGCGGCGGCGGCGTGGACTGCCGGCATCTAAGGAGGTCGCCGAGCCTGCTCTCCACCTGCTGCTGCGTGGGACCTGCGGGCACCGGGCGCGTCAGCTGCCGGGTCGACCCGGAGCCCCGACGCGCGGCCTCCCGGACGGTGACGCGCCCTGGACTCGCGGGCCCCCCGCCGTCCACGCCCGCCCCGCGCCCTCCGGCCCCGTCGCACCTTTGCGACGCTGCGTGACCAGCTTGCTGGGCCCCTTGGTGATGGTGTACATGGCGCGTGGGGCCCCGGGTGCGGGCTGCCCACGCGATCGCTCGGCCGCGCGCCCGCGCCCTCCTGCCCGGCTCGCGGTCAGGGCGCGCCAAGGGCGCAGCCCCTTTAACCGGCCGCGGGGCGGGAGGGGGGCGGGCCCGCTACACGCCCCCGGCGCTTAAAGGGGCCGCGCGGGCTCCGGCCGCCAGGAGGCGGGTGAAGGTGGGGTGGGCCGGGCCGCTCTCCCCGTGCCGGCAGGTGCCGGCTGGTGACAACCGGCCACATCCCCCATGACCCAAGGCCAAAGCAGATGGAGCCACCTGAGCCTTGGGACAGCCCATAGGGTGGTCGATGCACCCCTGCAGGGGGCAGAGGTGGCCGCTACTCTTTGATGGGCAAGGCCAAGGGGCCTGGGTGCACCTTTGGCCATTCTCCAGTCAAGCAAAAGGAATGGGGCTGGGCAGGGAAACGGTGCCCTGTGTCTCTCTTGAACCCCACTGCAGGGATGCATGAACAGCACTGGGCTCCAGCTCCCAGGCCCCATGCCTTGGTGCACCACCTCCAACTCCAGGGACTGGTGGGAGAGGCCACTTACAGGTCCAAGGACCATGTGGGGGTGGCCCCAGAGGCTGCTGACCACCACCTGGGGGCCAGATGTAGAGAGGAGGGGGTGAGGCAGGCCCGGCCTTGCTTTTGGCCATGCTTCATCCTGGGGAGGGCAGGACTCACTCCTCTCGGTCCTGGGCCCATAGTTGAAGGTGGCCCTCCCTCTGCACACACCCTGCTCAAAGCCAGGGGGCTGCAGGGTCTTTCCGTGGCTACCAGCCCAGGGATGGAGGCCACAACTGCAAATGGACACTGAGAGCCAGGCCTGGGTACAGTGGGCATTTGGGAAGCCCCATGGCTGGCGAGCGGGAGGGCCACATTAGGCACAGCTCTCCAAGGCTGCCATCACCCTCCACTGGCTTGAACTCATTCGTTAACCAATGCTCAGCAAAAACTGCCCCGTGGCCGTCGACAGCCTGCACCCCAACCTTGGGCCAGCACGTGGGCCCGGGGCTCCTGGATTCGCCTGAGAAATACCTGAGGATACTCCAAGGCCTGGAACAGGTCCAGGCAGGGCTGAGAGGCTGGCGTTGGAGGCCCCAGCTCCTCGGGGCGGGAGTGGGACCAGGGCTAAGCCCTAGACAGGGAGAGGTGGGCAGCTCCCGAAGGGGGTTAGGGGCTGGCAGCAGGGGCACCTGCTCCTCACACACCCACTGCACCTGCCCTTCCTCCCTCCCAGGCCTGCCCCATTCCACTGATCCTAAGCAAGGCTGAAGGACGTGGGGACACCCAGCTCCCTCCTCGGTAGGGCCTGGTGTGGGAAAAACAGCAAGGTTGGGACCCCGAGATGGCAGGAAGGGCTCCCAAGACACGCAGCACCTCGGGGTCCAGGAGCCCCGCTGACCCCCAGGCAGTGCCTGTCCCTCCCCCCCCAGCCTGCTGTGTCCTTCACGCCTGGCCTGGTCCCGCGTCATCGCACAGCCAGCCCTGGCCGCTCCCTGTGGCCTTGAGCTGCCCGTGACGGTTCCCTGCTCGGTCACTCACGCCCTGGGGGGTGGCACAGATGGCCTCCACCTCATAGAGCTCCCAGCCCCGTGCAGGGAACGGGTGCCACCAGGTGCTGGGCCAAGGCAGCCAGGGTAGAAGGGCCCTGAGTAGAGACGAGGCCCACAGCAGGGGGTGTCCCTGCACCCTGCACAGCTTGGCCCATGAGGAGGAGAGGGACAGGTCCAACGGGCTATGCCTTTGCTAAACCAAGGCCGTGGACCTTCCAGAAGATTCCCATCCTCTGAGGTCAAAAGTGGGACCAGAAGCCCTGAAAGAGGTGCAGGGGAGAGGCAGAGAACAAGCTAGAGGGCAGATGAGAGGTGAGTGGGCCACAAAACAGGGGCCCACAGCAGGGCACAGAAAGGGAGCCCATGTGGCTTGTGGGCCAGTGGCCCTGGCACTCGCGTGGGGGCCTGGCTTTGTGGCCCACTCAGGACACAAGGTCAGGGGTCAGGTCAGGCCTGGGGCCATAGCCATCAAAAGGCCGTTGGCTCGGGTGGTAGGTCTGGTTCTCGTTGGGCAGAACCTTGGCCAGCCTGGCGCAGTGCAGTGGCTCTGGTGAGCTCCTGACTCTGCCCCACCCTGGACTGGCCTGTTTCTCCAGGGGCCAGCTGAACACACAGAGGTGGTGTCCCCACAGTGAAAGTGCCCAGGGACTGTCCCTAGCCCTGGAACGTGTGGGCCTCACTCACCAGGGCGGAAGAGTGGTTCTGGCAGGGGAAGGACAGGCCTTTTTCTCGAAGACCCACCACAATAAAGACATGTTTTTTCTTCTGTTGACAACACGACAGCGTTTTGTTCACGTAATGCTAAAGTTTACATAAAAGGAGAAACTTCCAATTGCCAGCCGCCCCTGGGATTTTTCCGCAATCACAGGTGTGATTGAGTCTAGTCCTGGGCTGGGGCCACCAACCGAGGGGTGACCAGTGACTTCAGGACAAGGTCTTGTCAGTGCTCCCACCTTCCACCCCAGGAGTTGGCTCAGCCTGGGCCCCAATCCAGGGAAAGGGGAGGGGCAGGATGGTTGGTATCCACAGCAACCGCTGGGTGGGGTCCAGCGAACAGTGGGTACAAGGACCAAACCCAGGAGAGAAACTGGACTCTGCCCCCCACTATGGCCGTCGGGAGCAGGAACCGGTGGGCACAGGCATGGACAGCCCACCCCTCAGGAAGGAGGATGTCAGATGAAGCCAGGGGGCCCTACCAAGGACGACTGGTGCCCCCCACTCCCCCCAGGCCAGTTAGGCACCTGCGTCCCCTGGACATGGAAGTGGACCCTGGGAAAGGCCGGTGGAAGAGCTGCTTTGCTGGACCTGGTGGCTCTGGGCTGGGTGTGGGGTTCTCTGGGCCCGAAGCTCCAGGTCAGAGGGAGGGGCTGGGGTGAGGGCAGGGGCTGCTCCTCAGGTCCTGGGAGAACCGAGCCGCCCTCTTTGCACCTTAGCCCTCATCCTGGCACGGAGGATCCGCCCACAGCCCAGCAAGAGGAAGGCAGCCGGGGAGCCTGGTGCTCTGAGAGGGAAAAATGGACAGCGTGAGGACAGCACGCCTGCCAGCAGGGCAAGCTGCCCTGAACCCAGAGGAGGGGGCTGCGCACTGGCCTCCCTGAGCGCCGGGACCGCGCCCGCTGCCCGCGCCGACCACCCCCGGGCCTCCCGGACCGAGCCCTGGCCCGGGGCGCCATGTGCGGGGCGCGCGGGGCGATGCCTCCGGGACCTGAGTGAGCACCGGCTGCCCGGCCCTGCCCGCTCTGGGAGTGCACCCCGACGTCGTCCCAAGACGCGCAGCCAGCCGCCGGCGCGCGACCCCCTCTGCCCCCGCCCCATGCAAGGGAGAGAGCGGTGGCCGGGGGCGGGGGCGGGGACGGAACGGGCGCCCCCAGGAACGCTCCAGGGCGGGTGTCCCGTGCCCCGGCCTCTGCCTTGGGGACCTCGACGCGCCGGGGGCGGGCGGGAAGGGAGTCGGGCGGGTCTGTCCGTTTTCTCTCGGGGTGACTCCGCTGCACCCAGGGGCGGCACCCCCCGAGGCGCACGACCGAGGCCGCGGCCTCACCCGGGACATCGTTGGGCGCTGCCCAACGGCCCCCGCGGTTGCCATGGTTTCCAGAGCGCCCGGTAGAGGCGCGCATGCGCGGTGTGGCGGTCTGGCCGCGCGGGCCGGGCTGCGTCATGGTCTTCTAGGCTCCTGGGCGCTTCTGAGCACGACAGCGCCGCTGGTGTAGTGGTATCATGCAAGATTCCCATTCTTGCGACCCGGGTTCGATTCCCGGGCGGCGCATTGCTGTTTTGGAAAACATTTTTTCCCCCATCTCAAAATTAACTCCGTTTAACCACAGAAACAAAAGGCCACGGGCCTATTCTAGAAAACCCCACCGCCGGAATCAAGCCGGCGGGGCCCCGCAGCGTTGGGGAGCTGACCCCGTGCGGGAGCCGAGTGCACAGACGCGGCTTTGCTCGATACACTTTCGCTCACGAGACTCCGGACGGATAGACAACTTCAGAGAGTGACAAGCGCAAAGAGGACACTAGGACAGCCATGGGGTATACGGCGCTCAAGCGCCGGGCGCCTGAAGGCAGCGACTCTGCCGGCCGCGGGTACCGAGCTGCTGGCCCATTCATGGCGGCGCGCGGCCTCCTGGGAGTTGTAGGCGCGCGGAGATGAGTACCACAGCCAGCCTACAATTCCCGGCGTGCACTGAGGCTTCAGGTCCACAGCTCCCGGCGTGTCTCGCGGCTTCCGGACCATAGCTCCCGGCGTGCCCCGCGGCTCGACCACAGCTCCCGGTTCGCTCCGCGGCACCCGACCACACCTCCCCTTGCGCCGCGGGCCGCGGGTGTACGTGCCGGCGCGCCCCGCGGCAGTTCCCTGACCCGGGGAAGGGCGCTGTCGCGATGCTCGTGGCGGCGGCCGCGGAGCGGAACAAGGATCCCATCCTGCGCGTGCTGCGGCAGTACCTGGACCCGGCCCAGCGCGGAGTTCGCGTACTCGAGGTGGCCTCAGGCTCCGGCCAGCACGCAGCTCACTTCGCCCGGGCCTTCCCCCACGCCGAGTGGCAGCCTTCGGACGTGGACCAGCGCTGCCTGGACAGGTGTGACGGGTCCCGCTCAGTTGGTCCCTTCCTGCGGCCGCTCTCCGACCAGCGCGGGCGGGCAGAGTCGGTAGAAAGGCGAGACGGTGGACAGTCCTGTCAGTGGATGAGGGTGGCAGGAAGCCCGCGGGACCCAGGCCCGAGATATTTACGGCCTTTCTTACCCCAGCGCAAGCGCCAAGTGTGGGGAATCCCGAGGTTGAGAATGGGACGGCTTCGAGGGCAGGTGACCCTGGGCTGCGTCCCATCGCCCTGGGCCCCCACTGCCCTCGTAACTTTGAATGAGGCCTTTTCTCTTCTGAGTCTCTCCTAAGAGTAGCTGCTGTGGAGAGGGGCCACAAAACGCGCGTGCACAGGCTGAGCCCCCCACCGACAGCACTGCTGTCCCGCAGCATCTCGGCCACCACTCAGGCTCAGGGCCTGTCCAACGTGAAGGCGCCACTGTACTTGGATGTGACCTGGGGCTGGGAGCAGTGGGGTGGAATCCTGCCCCAGTCTCTGGACCTGCTGCTGTGCATCAACATGGCCCACATCAGTCCCCTAAGCTGCACCCAGGTCTGTGGGACAGTGAGGGGCCTTTAGCACCCCTCTTCCTGCCTTGGGAGGGAACCAGGGGCCAAGGGGATGGGGCATCCAGGTCTTGGAAGTCATGGCTGAACCTCCAGCCCCAGCCAGAGGCTCTTTCTGGGGCCTGGGGATGGCTCCTCACTGCATCCTACTGCCCCTCCCCAGGGCCTGTTCAGGGCAGCAGGACACCTGCTCAAACCCAAGGCCCTGCTCATCACTTACGGGGTGAGTGCTCCTACCGGGACACTGTGAGAGAGACCTCCTCTTTCCAGAAAGGTCTGCCAGCCAGTCTACTGTCCCACAGGTGTAGGGCCTTTGAGCCTTCCCAGCCCCCACTCCTCTGGGCTTTGGACATGCCCGCCAGCACATGGCTTCCCTCTTCGTCACTGGCCCAGCTCTGGCACAGGGGACATCACTTTGCCTCACCAGTTGGTCCTCAGCACACACACACACACACTCCCACCCCCACCCCCGCTCCTTGGGGCCCATGAGCCTGCCAAGCCTTTCCTGTGCTCCGCTGGAGACTAGCAGCAGGGCTCTGCCCCAGCCCCTCCCCCTGGCTGCCCCCGGGCATGGGGGCACTGGTGGAGCTGTGACTGTGTCCCTGCAGCCCTATGCCGTCAACGGGAAGATCTTTCCCCAGAGCAACGTGGACTTTGACCTGGTCCTCAGATGCAGGTGTGCTGAGAGGGCAGGGGCCTGGCTAGGAAGGCGGGTGGATGCCCGGTACCCCTCCAGACTCTGAGTGCACCTCTCTCGTCTCTGGCAGGAACCCAGAGTGGGGTCTGCGGGACACAGCCCTCCTGGAGGAACTGGGCCAGGCCAGTGGCCTGCTCCTGGAGAGGATGGTAGGTGATGGGAGGCCGGTCTGGGGGATGGGGGTGGGGGTGTCTTCCCAGGCTCTGGGAGCCGCTTTGCACAGCCAAAGCATCTCCCCCAGGTGGACATGCCAGCCAACAACAAATGCCTAATATTCCGGAAAGAATGACCCTTGCCCGTCAAGATTCAAACCCAGACCTTCGGTCACTGGCTCTCTGGGCTGGGTCTTAGGGACCACAGGTTGTGGCCCATTGGGGGCGCCTGTCCAGTGGTCGCAAGGCTGGTGAGAGCCTGGACCCCAGCCTGCTTCTAATAAAAGCGTGTCCTTCTCTGCCTCATGTCCAGCATGCCACCTCTTGGGAGCAGTCCCCCTTGGGAGGTAGGAGGTATCCCAGGGTTCTAATAGGCTTGGTCCCTGTGGGTTGGAGGCATGGCCTGGTCTGGGGGGTCTCAGGGGTCAGGGCCATCCCAGCCTGCCTAGGGCTCAGGGGCAGAGGGAGAGAAGGAGGGGAAAGGATTGGCCCAGGGGCAGGTGCTGCGGCAGGACCCCGCGGGCCTTCCTGCCAGTGGCAGTGGGCCCTGGGCCCCGGGGTCTCCAGCTCTGGGGGAGGCTTCCCTGGGGAGGCTTCCCGGGGGGAGCTGATGCTCTGGGGTGGCTTCTGCCTGTAGCCAAAGCCCAGGTTTGGTGGCAGGGTGCAGCCGGGGTGAGGGGATGGAGGGAGAGGCTCCAGGCGCCGGGAAGCCTTTTATTCAGCAGGCCAGGGGTGCCTAGTCCTGGAAGCGGTTGAGCAGCTCGCACGCCTTCTTCTCAAGTAACTCCGAGATCTTCCGGACACGTTTGTCACTGGCAGCACGCACATAGCTGCCGGCGTCCAGCACGGCCACACCGTCGCGCACCTCGCCCATGAGCACCAGCGGCCCGTCGCCGGCCGTCACGTTGGGGCAGGGGCAGGCCCAGTCCACGCCGTGCAGCGTTACTTCCAGGTAGCGGGTGCCAAAGAACTTAAGGCCCATCTTGTCGTCCTTGAGCACGTCGTCAAGTGCCACGCGCGCGATGCCGCCGGCGCCCGCGGGCTCCTCCAGCACCTCAGTGAGGCGGCCCACGATGGCGAAGTCGCTGCGGCACAGGCTGAGCGCCAGCTTGCTCTTGAGGCGGCAGGCGCGGCAGGGCGGCGCGCGGGGCACTGGGCAGGCGTCCTCGCAGCTCTCGCGGCTCTCGAAGTTGTTGGCGTTGCCGTCGCACCCGCCGTAGACGAAGGCGTGGCAGCGGCGCAGCAGCGGGCTGTAGGCCCAGCGCGGCTCCCAGCGCTCGCAAGGGCCCTGCACGGCGGGCAGCGTGCACGCGTCCCCGGGGCCTCGCGCACACGCCTGCTGGCATGCCTCGTAGGTCTCGAAGCCGCCGCGGGCACAGCCGCGGGCTGGGAAGGCCATGCAGCCGCCGCGCTGTGGGTCGAGGTGCCAGTGCACGTGGGTGACGGCGGCTGCCGGCGCAGCGCAGGCCGGGGCGGCCGGCGTGCGGAGGCATTCGGCGGGGCTCGGAGCGCTGGGGACCCCGGGCGGCTCGCGCTGCACCACGGAGAGTGGGAAGTCGGCGCGCAGCAGGCCAGCGGCGTTGCGGGCCGTGCAGGTGTAGACGCCAGCGTCCTCGGGCCGCGCGTTGTATAGCACCAGCTGCCCGATGCTGGTGACCGCCACGTTGCCGTACATCTGGTCGGGCCGCATGATGAGGTGCTCCCTCTGTTCGCTCTGCTTCTCCCAGGTGACGGCCGGCGGGGGGCGACCGCCCACGTCGCAATGCAGGCTGGCGGTGCCGCCGACGGGCACGGCCTGTGGCGCGGGGCTGCTGTAGAGGGCGGGCGGCACCGGGCGGGCGCCCGCGGCCCCGGACGTGGGCCGGGCGGTGGTCTCGGGGGGCCCGGGGCTGCTGGGCGGCCCGCTGAGCACGTGCTTGCAGGGCACGACGTGCAGGCGCCGGCCTCGCAGGCAGGCCTCGGCGTCCATGTAGCACCGGTTGTAGTAGGTGAGGCCGTCCGAGGCGCAGGTGAAGGCGGGCTCCTTGCCACAGCGGTCGCGACAGCGGCACACGGGCTGCCCGTCCCAGAGGTCGCAGGTAGCGCCCTGCTGCGCGCACGCAAAGCCCTCGCAGGAGGCCGCCGGCGCGGGCGTGGACGGGCCCCCCTGGGCGAAGCGCGCCGCCACGCAGCTCCGCAGCCCACACACGTTGGAGCAGCACTTCTCTGCGGCCGCGCAGTCCTGGGGACAGTGGGGGTGTGTGGGTGGGGGTCGGCTCTGGCGGCGTTTGGCCCGCACACGCCCCCAGGGTCCCCAACCCAGCCTGCCCTGGCATCCAGCGTGCCCCAACCATGGTGGGCCCACGGCCCGCCCTTGCATCCAGTGGCCTATCGCCCTCGACCTCCACCCAGCCTCAGTTTCTCCCGTGCCACGCTGCGGAATCCCGCAGAGGTTCAGCTCCCGCCCAGGCCAACGACGGGCTGTGCACTGTGTGAGGTGCTGAAGCTGCACCGCTGGTACTGAGCTGTCCACTCTCCGGTCCCCTCATTGGGATCTCTGAACACCTGGAGGAGACTGAGACCTGGGGGAGGGGCCACGCGCTCAAGACACGGCCTCCTGCCTCCTCTGCTGGGCCTTGACTGCCCCTTGGGAGGTGGGCAGGCAGCAGAGCCCCAGTGGCATCCCTGTCCCCGCTGGGCTGGTCCCCAGAAAAGGCAAGGGCCCAGCAGGTCGGGCCAGGCCGGGCCTCCCCCACCCACCCCATCTTTGGACAGCAAAGGGTGACGGATGGGGCCAGAAGGAATAGCTCTGGTTCGGTTGAGATGGCGGGCAGACCCCTGGGCACAGTAAAGGGGTGACCCTTGGGACCTGCACCCCGCATGCAGTCTGGTGAGCATGGGCAGCTCTCCCATTCCCTCCTTGGAGAAAGCCTGGGGTCAAGAGGCGATGTGCTGCTGGGGGTGGGGGGGGGTCCCAGGCTTTGGGCGATACTGGCTCCTCCCGCTGCCCGCCTGAGCCCTCAGACTCCCCAGGGCCCTCCCCGGCCCCCAGCTCACCTGGTCCCCGAGGCACTCGCGCTCACAGGTGCTCTGGGCATCCACCCACAGGTTGGGGCTGAGCTGGTTGGGGCACACGCCCGCGTGGCCCCTGGGCTCAGGCAGGCGGGCCCCCGCAGCTAGCCCGGCAGCCACGAGCAGTGGCAGGAGGGGCCCCGGGGTCCGCATGGGGACTGCCCACAGAGGGGCCCTTGTCTGGCTCCGCGGAGCCCCCCTCCCCACAGGCATCCACCCTCTCTGCCCGCCCCTCACCCCCGCAGATACTGCTGCGGCGCTGCCCCGGTGTGTGGAGCCCGGCGGCTACGGGCTCCCTGGGCGCCCCTCGAAACATGCGTCCTCCAGTCCGGCTGGGTGGCGAGGGAGGGGTGCGCGGGCGCGGGAGGCCTGGGAGGAAGAGCCACTGGCGGGCGGGCAGGGACACCGAGGGGCGGAGAAGGGCGGCTTTGGTCAGAGAGGGGGAAGAGCGAGGAGCGGACGCTGTAACCCGAGCCCCTCGCCCGCCCCTGGCTTTGGGGCTGGAGAGGCCCCAGGACGCCCCTGGAACCAGGGATCAAAGCCCTTGGCCCAGACCCGCCCCTCGCCTGGACCCGGAGCGTGGGGGCGGGGCGAGCACGGCTTTGTCCTGACCCAGGACTGTCACCAAGTGGGAGCTCAGCTGACCACTGCCTGGGGTCTCCCCAAGGCGGGTGCCCAGTGGCCATTTGGAAGCGACCATGCCCACCAGGGTGGTCCTGCACCTCCCTCACTCCTTCCAGTCTTGGGGTGGAACCTGAGTCCTTCCTGTCCGACTATCCCCTGCTGACTGGGGAAGGGGCCTGGGGCCCACCCAAGCGGCACGTGTCCACCCCAAGACCTGGTCTGCTCGGACTCTGCATCGAACATGACAGGAGCCAAAGTAGGGCTGTCCCTTCACCCCAGCTGCTGGGTGCCTGACCTGCAGCTTGTGCCAGGGATGGACCAAGCAGTTCATTTTATTAAAATTGCTTAAAAGCCCATCGTGGCTGTTGTCCCGGCATGGGATCGTTGGCCTGGGGGCGCTCAGGGGCCTGTCTGGTGGCTTCCCTGCAGCCCAGGACCCAGGGCCTGCTTCCCAGAGGCCAGGTAGGTGAGGGAGTACAAAGCGCTCCAGGAGCTCCCTGAACCTCCGCAGCCAGGAGGTGGAACCCAAGCTTGGGAAGGCTCTGAGATGGGAGGGAAATGCCCCCTGGGACCCTGGGACCCTGGGCCTGCCGTTCTAACCCAGCAGTCAGGATAAGAGACGCCTGCTGTTCACAAAGAAGCCAAGAGGTGGACGCCTTGAGGACACTGTTTGTTCCTGCACTGCCACGGGGCCCTGGGGGTGGGATGGCCCCACAGGAGGTAGAGGTCCTGGACTGGATAGGGAGCCAGGCGGGCTGAGAGGCCCCAGGAGGAGCACCTTTCCTAGTGTGGGGTGGTTGGGGTGGGGCGCACCCAGCCTGGCTCCAGGAGGCCCCCACACCCTGAGGGCACGGCTCAGGGTGCAGAACTGGCAGAAGCACCAAGACAGCCTGTGTCACCAACATGGGGCCCAGGGCACCTTTGTCCCATGGGCTCCCTCGCCACGCAGCCAACCACAGTGAGGCTTCGTTTATACAGAGGATGTGGTCATGGCAGTCAAATTACATTTACTGTACAAAGAAATAAAAACAGGTCAGAGAACACAGGAATGGTGCAAGTGTCCGCCTGCAGCTGAGGGTAGTGTTGACTTGGTAACGCCAGAACCGTTTGCGCCCTGAAGGAAGCAGGCGTCTGTACAATTTCATTCATGATTGCAAAGAAAAGGGCTGTTTGCCGGGAGGGGGCAGGTAGGACCTGGTCCTGGAGAGCCCCCCCTGCAGCAGCCCTCCTGACACTTGGCCAGGACCTCTCCAAGGACGGCCCCCAGAGCAGCCTGGGCCACCTGTCCCAAGGCCCACTGCAGGAAGAGGGCAGAGCTGGAGGCAGGGGGCAGCCCAGGCCAGGCAGGGCCACGTCGGAGGGGGGGTGATGGCACAAGCCAGAGGCCATCTCATGGAGGGGAGGCCACAGAGGGCAGGCCAGGGGCTGGGGGCCACAAGTGGGCAATAGCTTCAGAAGGGTGTTGGGGCTGGGCAGGTCTTGCCCTCTGGCCGGGCCTCTAGAAGAGTGTATGCTAACCCCACAGGGCCTCCTGTCCCTGGTCTCGGTGTCGAGCTGGGCCCCAGATGTCCAGGCACGAGTGACATCGGCACCTAAAAGGCTAGTCTGCACTTTGTGAACCAACAGCCACTGACACCGGGGGGCCTCTGTGGGGAGGGCCCTTGCAATGCCAGGGTCACGGCTCACAGGAACCCAACCTCTCCCCTCCTGCTGAAATATTGACACTCAATTTTGAGACCAATGTGTCGCCTGGCATCACATGACAACAGCTGGTGGAGGCATCCCCAAGTGCTGGCCCGTCAGTTTCCCATAAGGAAGTGACAAACTCAGAGCAATTCACACTTGGACAGTGGGTTCCACCCTGCCACAACCTGCCCCATCCCTACAGTGAGGAGGCGGGGGTGGCCTGGCTAGTCACAGGGCAGCCAGGGGCTTCCTTGGCAGCCCTTACACATCTACAAACCCGTGAAGTGTCTTCTCTATAAATAAAGAAAGGCAGCGAAGCTTCCATGCAGTCCCCAGGACGGCCCCTGGAGGCACGGCTTACAGCCACATTGACGCTGCTCTCAGGAATGGGCCTCCTGCCCAGCAACCCAGAGGCCCCATAGCACCAGCACCCCCTGGGCTGGCCGAGCAACTCCCTGCACCCGGCTTGGGGGTGGGGGGGAGCCCCAGAGCTCCCAGGTAAGCTGGGCCTTCCCGCGAGCCCGACGCTGAGCCCGGCAAGGACCCTTGGGCTTGTGTCCTGGAGGGCAGGAGCTGCTCCCTGGAGCCGGGCAAACGTCTGTCCAGGGCAGGTGGCAGGCGCCCGCTAGGAGATCTTACAATTGCTCCGGGAGCAGTTCTGGGGGGGGCTCTGGGGAGGGCGGATGGACTTGGATCTCTTGAGGCTGTTGCCCTTGCTGCCCCCTCCGCCGCCGCCACCCCCAGCCAGCGAGTAGGAGCGGCCGTGCATCATCACAGCGTTCATGCCGTTGGCCATGGAGAAGGACTTGAGGTGGCTCTTAATGGTGACTGGCAGCGGGAGCTTGTCTATGAGGTGCACAGGGGTGCAGGAGACGATGGCACGGCAGCAGAGGTCCTGCAGGCTGAACACTGTGGGCGGAGAGGGGGTCAGAGGCGGGGGAGGGAGGGGGGAGGGGGAGGGGTTGGGGGGCCGGGGGGTACCCTTACCGCGGTTGGGCCTCCAGATCTTCTCCATGCCGTGCCGCATGAGGACGATGCGTGACAGCTCCGTGAAGGACTCGACCACGTTGAAGTTGCAGAGAGGGCTGACCTCGAAGAAGGTCATGCAGTTTTTCTCAGCGTAGGCCCGTGCCTGCTCCGTTGGCACCTGCCGTTTGAAGGCCAGGTGCAGCCGGTTCCCCACGAGGATGCGGGGGACCCCGGGCGCGTGCTGAAAGCAAGTCACAGGATTCAGGATGGCGCGACCACTGGGCCCCCCGCCCTCACCTGCAGGCTGGGCAGCGTCCCACCACCATCGGAAGGCCAGGCTGGGCAACAGCTGGCACAAGCAGCCCCTAGCAGGGAGACCCCCCCACCTCCGCAGCCTGCTGGGCCTCCTCCCCCCTCCTTCTGCTGGAGCGTGGGTGTGGGGGCAGGGGCCCCAGGCCAGTCAGGAAGTAGACGGCACGAGAATCCTGAGACAAGGAACGTGTCCAGGACCCACCTCGTCGATCTCCTTCATCCAGCGGTCGATGCCGTCGAAGGACCAGCGGTTGGTGATGTCGTACACCAGGAGGATGCCCTGCGAGACGTGGCAGGGCTGACCCGGGAACAAGAGTGCCGGCCCCTCTCAGCCCCAGCCCGGGCGGCCCTGCACGCGGACTCTCATGGAGCACGACAGGCAGGAGGAGCCCGGGTCTGGGGCTTTCTGCAAGCTCCCACACGGTGCCCGGAGCTCGCAGGGAATCCCGGACGCGACCAGCCAGGAGAGCCTCCCCACAGTCTGCCCTGCCCCCTGCAAGGCCGGACCCCCCAAGCCCTCCTCCCTCTGTTAAATGGCAACACCATCTGATGGCGCGTGCTGTGGGCTGTGACGCCCGCACACAGTGCCTGCCTTCAGCACGCTGCCCTCCCTGCCCCCCACGTACCGGGAGCCTGAGCCCGGACACATGTGACGGCGGCGCAGGCCCCCCCACGCCCAGGCCCACAGCTGGGCCACTGGTGGAGGGGGCGCTCTGGAAGCTTCCAGGCCTGTCGCCACGGCCTGGGAACATTGGGCTCAGCACCACAGCAGCTTGGGAAGCCTTGGCAGTTTGTCCAAACAGTGAACTTGGCTCCAGGGGCACCCAAGGGGGAGATGAGGGGAGGCGCCCCTGAATTTTCTAATCCCAAACTTCCTGCATAGAACTGGAGCCACTGCAGTCACTGCAGGCAGGCAGGCCCCACCAGTTGGGCAGGAGCGGCATTTGCTACAGGGGCTTTCCTGTCACATCCCTTAGAGACCAATTACTCGGCGCTCAGAGCTGACTGTGCCCACCCGGGCACTCCTAACCACCTGAGGTGACACCGTCATGGCATGAGGACGGCAGTGAACGCCGGCAGCCAGCTGTACTGCGCAGCATGCCAGGGGGCCAAGTTAAGTGGCGGCACCCAGCACCCGCCTGTCCTCCCCACTCTGAAGGGAGCTCAGAAGCAGAGCCAGGAGCCAGGACTCTTGGTCCAGCAAAACCCTCGTGTAGCCGATGACCCAATCCATAAGAAAGAAACAGAAATGCACAGGTAGAGAGAAGCAGGAAGGCATTTCTTCACCTCAAAATGTCCTTCAGTTTCTCCAAGTCCAAAGCCTCATCTCCCAGCCCTGCCAATACGTAGAGAGTTACTTTAAACCCCAGCTCTGTGGGTCCTACTCTTCAGACAAGCCTTGCTCAATGGGCACAGACACGTGCAGGCCCAGACGTCGTCCCAGGGGAGGGGCCCTCCAGGGCCAGCACACCAGGCAGGAAACAGAACCAACTTGAGTCTGATGGTGAGAAGACAGCTTGGTGGGTGGTAAATGCTAAGATCTAAAAATGAAGGTAAGGGCTCACATTTCCTGGTTTCAAAACTTACTACAAAGCGACAGGAATCCAAACAGCCTGGTGGTGGCACAGGGGCAGACACACAGACCAATGGAATAGAAGCGCGGGCTCAAAACCAGACCTGCACGCCAATCACCATTCTGCAAGGGTGCCAGGCCCGCTCGCTGTGGAAAGGGCAGTGTCCTCAGCGGATGGCGCCGGAGGAGCTGGACACCCACATGCAGGAATGGGGGAGGCCCACTCCAGAGGAGCACAAAGTCAGCTCAAGATGGGCCAAAGCCTCGACCGGAGAAGCAGAACTGCACAACCCCAGGGTGACACGCAGGGAAGCCCTGGAGATGTGCTTTTACTTTTTGCGTCAAAAAGGAAAGAGGGAAGATGGACTTCATCAAAATTTAAAATTTTTGCACATCAGAGGACATTATCGAGACACTGAAGGAAACCTGCAGAGACTCGGCATGGCGTGGCAATCGTGGAGGCCCCGAGGCGGTTCTCTGCTCCCACGGCTGAGTGCAGATGGTCGCACTGGGTTCCTCCCGCATTCACGTTAGCGGCTGCTCTGCTTGCCAGCTGACCCCGCAGGCTCCATCTTTCCGCTGCCTTTCCGGGCATTTCCCAACAACCCATTATTACAAAATCCACGATTACCATCCATTCCCCATCCCTTCCTTATTGATTTATTACAAAAGTAATACATGCTTGTTGTAGAAAGATTAGGAAATACAGGAAAGCAAAAAGGAAACGAGAACTCATTATGCAACGGACTGCTGTGGGACAACTAAGAGGCCCTGGGAAGAGGGTGGCTGGCCCTCAGCCTTTGCGTGTGGGGACAAGACCCTCCGCACAGAGGCACCCAGGAGGGCCAGCTCTGGAGCTGGATGTGCGGGTGGGACAAACCCTCAGTGCTGCCACAATGCCCTTCAACATCTACTGCTCTCTGGCCATTTGAGACCAGTGGGTGTGACGCACACACACACCCGCCCCTCCCAGGCCCCACCCCCCAGGTCCCCCAGGCGCCAAGGGGCCAGGCCACCACACCTCCCGGGCTGCTGCCAGCCTGGGGTCCTCCATGCGACCCTCAGTTAAGACAGACAAACAGGTGCCAACTACACTTCGGTGCAGACAAAATAGTTTAACAAGAATTGGAGGAAGAATGAGCTTTGCAAACAGCAGTTTTCCACCTTCCAGCTGCTAGAGGATCCCACCTGGCCACAGGCCACCACTGTGGACACACCCTGACCTCGTGGGACCCAGACCCAGACACCCCCCTCACGGCCTCCCAGGCAAAAGCAAAGCTCCTGCAGGGAGGGGGGTAGGCCCAGGTGGGGAGGCAGAGGGCAGGGTGCGTGGGGGGCCGCGGGCAGGGCCTGCACGTACAGGGTGTGGGTCCCGCCTGGGTCTTTTCAGAATTCTTGCTGCCGCGAAGATGCAGCACCCGGTGGCAGCTGCTCAGCTCCCACGGCTTCAACTACTCTCCCTCTTTCCTTCCCAGCTCAGGCTAGCCGTGGATTCGGCCCCCCACCCCGGCAGGGGCTACCCGGACAGCACAACTGAGCCTGCGCCCCAAGGGGCCGGCCGGAGGCCCCAAGGCGCCCCCAGCCTGGGCCCTGCCAGCCTCCCCACCATGTCCCAGAGAGGCCCCAGGCGACATGGGCGAGCCGCAGGCGAAGGTCCACCTCGGGCTGACACACTGCCCCCGGCAGGGACGGCAACACAGCCACCTGAGACTCAAGTGCCGAAACAGCCTTGGAAAGAAAGACGCCTGAGGGAGTGGATGGGACAGATCTCCCGTGCCGCAGGCAGTGCCGCCGCTGGGACAGCGAAGAGTGGAGCTGTTCTTACCTGCGCCCCCCTGGAGTAGGACCTGAAGATGGTACAAAACCTGCCCTGGCCAGATGTGTCCCTGAAACACACGGGGTGGGGGTGGGGGTCAGGGAGGAGAGGCCATGGACCCTCTGGACCACTGCATGGGGACCCCCAGGCAGAGGCCTGCCGCCCCAACTCCTATCAGGCTCCCGCCCAGCTGTGACAGCCTGTCCCAGGAGCTCCAGCGCACAAGAGAGGGCCGGCTGGGCCGCGGCCGGGGGCTGGGAGAGGCTGAACACAGAGAAGTAGTCCTCGGCCCCCACGAGCCCAACGTGGAGGACGGCCACCGTGGAAATGGTCTTTATGGGAAAAGGATCTGGGTTCTGTCAAAACCAGACCAGTTTGGCGTCTGCAGCATGGGACGCCCTGTCTCGTGTGCAAACTGAGTCTGCCTAAACAGCCACTGCAAATGGAATGCCAGCAGGGCCCCTTCCTCCTTTAAGACTCTGGATGTACTTCCTTTGCCACCAGGAGAGCCTGATGCCGTCTCCAGCTCCCCCTCCCCACAGTGGCCCCTGCCCACCCAGCTCCCTGCCCTTGGCTCACCAGAGCTCCAACTTGACCCGCCGGCCGTCCAGCAAGATGGTGGTGGTCTTGTAGTCGATCCCTGTGGGGGGTGGAGGGGGCAGAGGAGGCTGAGGCTTAGGGCGGGGGCAGGCCCCCCTCAGGTACATGAGCAGCTTCTCCTGCTCAGCCACAGCAGGCAAGTGGCAGAAGCCCCCTGGGGTCCCCCCAGGAGCTGTCCTGACCCAGCCCAGGCCACACGGCCGTAGTCACCCCAGGTGTACTGTGGCACAATGGCTCCCTGGGGTCTTGGTGGCAGGGCAGGGGCCAGGTCCAGCAAGCAGGATGCCATGTGTCCACTCCATGCCACTGTGGTGGACTTAGAGATGAATGCGCCAAGGCCAAGGGGTCTCCCCGTGCTCGGGAGCTGCAGTCAGCTGTAGGCACTGACAACTGGGGCGTTGTTCAAGTTGGGACAGATTTAAAACACTTCTATAGGAGGGTGGGGAAAGGTCACCTGGGAGAAACCTGTAGCAACAGAGCCAGTGCCAGACGCACCGCCCGTGGCAGACCAGCTTCCTGGGTGTGCAGCTCAGTTCCTGCCCAGCCCGGCCCATCTTAAGCCGTGCAATGGGCACCGGTTTCTCTGTCCCTACAGCTGTGGCGGGGTCTCATGGTGTGTGTGGTATGTGAGATGCTGCTGTGTGTGAGATGCTGCTGTGCTCACTATGTCTTTAAAGCCCCTGCAGACCTGTTGGCGAGCGTCTGCACGCACTGCACACAACTCAGGCACGGGAGCCTGTTGGTGCCATCCTGCCCCAGCAAACTCCTCTCTGTGTCTAAACCTGGCTGCCCACCAGCTGCCCCAGGACCAGCCCCTTCCTCCTCCATGCCTTGAAGCCCCTGCCCACCCTGAGATCCCATGGGAGGTCTGGGTTGGCAGTCTCTGGTTGAGGGCCAGTTTCAGGGCAGCAAAGGGGCAGAGGCAAAGAGGAGAGGTAGGAAGGTGGGTCCAGTGCAGCCCTTCTCTTCCGACTGCTGCTCCTCCTCTTTGCTGAGGAGGGTATCTGTATCGGAGGGGTACCAGCCCTCAGGCACAGCTGTGTGGGGCTTTCCATACCTGATGCCAAGTGACAAGTGCCCCGGCCAGCCAAAGGACACTGCAGGCCCAGTCTACATGCCCTGGGGGAGCATGTCCAGGCCCTCAGACGGTGGCGCAGGGAGGGGAAGCCAGGCCGGCCCCACGGCACAGCGTCCGGGAGGTCCCCAGCCAGGACCCCCTGCAGGCCGGGTCACAGCCCCTCCCACCCCAGCCTCTGCCTGGCAGCCAGCACCAGGCCCCGCTGAGCTGCCCTGAACCCAGCCGGTCCAGCAGTGGCTTATTACAAGTCTGAAGTCACCCTTCCACTGTGAACGACCAGAGCTAGCAGTCCCAGCCGACCAGGAAATGGACAACAAGCAGGCTGGACAGCGGGGCCGCTGTGGCTGTGTGGAAGCAAGCGCAGAATTCCAGCACGGAGCCGCCGGGAAGCGCGGAGGGCGAGTCACAGGGCAGGGCCAGAGCAAGGTCCTCCTGGGGAAAGCAGCCCTCCCCAGAGGCCCAGGAGGGCCCCGCCACACTGCGCGCTGGCCAGCCAGGTCCGGGGCAAGTGTGAGGCGAGGCAAGACCCTCCCTGGGCTCTCAAGTGAACAAAACACTCAGCTCACGGCTGTCTCTGCCCTTGTCCCTCTGCCTCCACCTCCTCTCTCCCCGACCCACACGTGGTCGGCTGACAGCCAGCTTTCCTGCAAGCTGGAAACCCCTGGAAGTCTCTGTCAAACAGGAAGAGCAAATCCGAAGCCTGTGGTCAAGGACCCATTCCCAGTACAGTTGAGTTCTCATGCTTTCCTGTCTGAAGGTAGAAACTTCAGGATCCTGTTACGACGTTAGGAAAAGCAACTTCCACAAAAGCAACAGGTGCTAGTCCTCACGACAGACCCACCATTACCTGAGCTGATGGACGCCCCCAGGCTGGAGCACCCCAGTCCCTCCCATGTGCAAGCAGAACAGCAGCCAGGGGCCTGGGGGCAGCAGGTGGCAGCGCCGCCCCCGCCCTGCCTCACGGGGCAGGCGTCCACGAGGGGTGCACCCAGGCCTCACCCCCAAGCACAGGATCAGCGCGGCAGGCCCCTGAAAGCTGCGACCAGCGTGCACAGAGCCAAAGGTGGGTGGGGACCAGGCCCCAGAGGGACAGGGCTGGGGACGCCGTCCAAGGAAGGGGCCAGGCACGGCAGGCGCTGCTCAAGTCTCCACATACAGACCGAGACAATAACCACAGGACACCAGGGGCCGCGGAGGGTGGCTCCGGGCGTGACTGCACGACGAGTACGAAGTGGCTGTGAATTTCAGAAACTGTGACACAAAATAGAAAAGGTTGCTGCCGGGAGGTTTCATCTTCCTACATCTTCCCCACTGGTCCTTAACTATTCGGCTGTTTTTTTTTTTAACAGACAGTCATCACCGGGGGATCTACCTAGACAGTTTTGCAGCGTGCATGGCCTGGGTGCAGCAGTGCAGACAGAGCTCTGCGGCCGAGGAGCAGCTCCTGCTGGGGTCCTCAGTGGGCAACAGACCTGAGGAGCGGACTCCGCCCCTGGCCTGGCCTGGCTCCCCCAAGCCCTGGCACCCAGCTCAGTAGGCTGAGAACGGGTGGCGTGGGGATCGCAGCTCCGAGGGCATGTGTTGGGGTCTCCCGCTCTGAGATCTGTGGGCGCCTAGCTCTCTCCCTACGATTAGTGGCCTGGGTCTTGGGACACCCAAGCAGAATTGTCACACAGGAAACCCCATGCCCACCAGACATGCACACCCCTGGCAGACGCAGAGCTTCTGTTGCTGGCGATCTGAGTGGCCTCTGCCCCTGGAGGGTCTTTGGGGCCACTGCACCACTTCTGGGCATGGGACTCAGACGCAGCCACTGTCCCCTGACAGGCGAGGACAGACCAGCTCTTGTCACACTGCCCTTCTGCCTGAAGTGCTGGCCCACTGGAGGGCACCCATCAGCCCCCCAGCACTGCACAGTCCCTGGAGACAGGCCCCACACTGGGGCACCCACAGTGAGTGTGCCACCTCCCCCCTGCTGCCAGCAAGAGCCGCATGCGGCTGGTACGCCAAGGGGAGGCCAGAGGGAGGCCACAGGGAGGCCGGGCCCTGAGAGCTCCTGGGTACTGAAGGCCTTCGCCAAGGGGATGCCAGGTGGCTCTGCAGGCCCCTCCCACATGCCTCGGCCATCCCCTGGGGTGGGAAGCAGCAGCGCTGCCGTGGCCTCTAAGTGCCAGTGTCCAGCAGCACTGGGGCCAGGCACAGCCTAGCAGATGGGCCCCAACAGTGACAACAGCAGTGGGTGTCCAGGACCCCACCAGGCAGGACGCCCCACACCACTCCATGAGGGCGCCCCTTCCAATTCCCCCCTTAATGAAAGCCCAGACCAGTCCAGGCAGCCTGGCAGCCCCTGCTCCTTCAGGCCCTCCCAGTGCATTCGCAGGGTTCACCGAGTCTGCTGGGCCCAGCCTGCGCACCGGCAGTGAGAGGAGTCAGGACTGCAGGAGGCCGGGCCTGGGCAGAGCCTCTGCATGTGCACTGGCAGCTCTGGGCGCCTGTGCCCTGTGAGGTGCCCTCTCTCAGGAGGAGGCACTGAGGGGCAAGTGGACAGAGCGGATGCTTGCTGGCATGCAATTCCCGGCCCCAGCACCGCCTCATCCAGGCCTGTCCTCGCCCGCTGTCCCCAGCCTCTACTATGACAGACTGACTCAGGTCACCGCAACCCGGCCCAGCCCCTGCGGCTCTTCAAGGTGGCCACTTGGTTTGCACACTAAGACGATGTCTCCAAGGGGTGAGGGCAAGAGGCCCAGAGAACCTGAACCAGGCAGGCTGCAGGGCTGAGGGGAGCCACACTCCTATCCTGGGGTGAGAAAGGACTGAGCGGGCAAAGCCTTCTCGGGCTCTCCCCACCCACCCCAGCTGCAGAAACAGGAAGGCCCTGTCCCTGGGCCTTCAGGGAGCCCGCAGGGCACAAGCAGAGGGCACTGGGCTGGTCTGCCCAGAAGTGCCGGTCTGTGGAGGGGTGGCGAGCCAGGCGGGCCCGCAGGCCCTGACACCTGGTATCCAGCCTAAGCTGGGCAATTCAGGCCTCTGTCCTCTGCAGCAGCCCTGCTGCCGGGGGCAGGGGGAGAGGCCTGGACATTGCCCGAGGGCTCTCTGTTCTCCACAGTGTAGTGGTAGCTGTGGACGGTGCCCTCAAGCCCCACTGCAGGGAGATCAAAGGGGACAGCCAGTGGCTGCCCATGGGACCCCGCCATGACCACGCCTGGCCACAGCCACCAGGGCAGACTCTGGGCAGGCCCTGCTGAGGCCCACACAGCTGCCGCCTCCTCCTTCGCCAGGGCTTGCTCCTGCAGCGGGGTCTGAAGACCCCTCCCCACCACTTGGCTCGCTCCCTGACAACGTCGTGCTCCTAGGACACAGGGAATGCAGCGGCTGCGGGAGGCACCACGCCATGCTCACAGGGCACACAGGGAGCCTGCAGACCAGCGTGCTGGCGGCACAGCACCGTGAGGCCCCCGGAGCCTCGCCCTGGAGGGTAATGTGAGGAGCCTTGCACGTGTGTTACCATCAGCAAACCTGAAAACAAATACCACCGGCCAGCTCTCAAGAAGCAATTTCCACATCAGTTAACCATTCTGTTTCCTGAAAGGGTGCTACCTTCTCAATTTAAAGACAGTCCCCTGGAAAGCTATTTTCCTTGGAGAACTATTTCCAAGCCAGGCTGCTCTTTCCTAGCCAGGAAAGCATGCGTCTCTGTCGCCAGACGCCTCCCATGCACACGCACGCCATGGAACGACTCCCAAGGTTGACAGGTCATGGAACCTCAGGGTAATTCAGGAATCTGGGGCCCGGGGGGGGGGGGGGACACTCCCACCTAAAGAGGCCTCACGCTCAGAGCATATGGCTCTGAATGCTGCTGACAATCACTGAAGATTTCTGTAAAACAGAATAAGAGACGGGGTGAATGGCTGCCCACTAAGGAAACTTCCTCGGACCCAGGAAGCCAAAAGAATGTCACAGCGAGCTTTCCTGGAAGAGGTAGTGCTCACTAAGGGTGGTGCAGACAGCAGGGGCCGGGGTTGCCGGGGGTCTGGTGCTGTCTGTACACGTCCTCCAGCTTCAAGGCTCCCCAGAGGAGAAGGCTGAAAACAGGAGTGCAGCTGAGGAGCCACCTTCATGGCCTCTCCGATGACACCACGGCCTGGCAGCTATGCCCCGGGCCTTCCCTCAAGAAGGCAGGATGGCTGCTGTGCTCCGGCCACTGCAGCTGCATTCACAAGAGGAAGGAAGGGGTCCCACTGCCTCCTCTCTTCAGGAGGGTAGTAACTCCTCAGAAACCCACCTCCACTTTCACTGGGGGTCACTAGTGCCGAGGCCACTGGGCCAGGAGGACAAGAGAACACTGGTGAGGCAGGCAGGGTACCGGGGAGCGTGCAGCGTCCCCGTGACCAGAGGATGCCTACACCACCCACCGATGCCACCTAAGGAGGGCTGGAGCCACCCTGACCCCTGACCCTTCTGCTGTGATCTCTGTCCCTCTCAGAGCTTTCAGGCACTTCACTGCTCGCATGTCCTGGGTGGCTTGTCCCCAGTGTCCCTGGGCCCGTGACCTGGGGAAGGGTCTCACCGTCTGCAACTCCTCACCCCGAGCTCCCAATAGGGAGGGGGACCTTGCCGTATCCACCCAATCTTCTCATCGGTGCCCCTGTCTTTTGTGCCACTTCCTGGGAGATTCCCTCGGCTCCATTGTGCAGCCTTCCTGCGTGGGTGTAGATAACCTCTTGCTGACTGTTTTGGGTTCTGAAAGCTCTTCCCAGTTCTTCGGATGGTGCTGTCCATGCAAGCCATCTCTGTGTCTCCCGCCGCACTGATCACGAGTCTTTTCAAGTGCTCTCACGTCCCCCAAGGTCTTTTTCTGGTTCTGTCTCAGTGCTCCACCTTGGCTGCCTTTCGCACGGCAAAGTCAGGCATAAGCAGCCACCAGGAGGCCCAAGGTGCCTCTGCTGCGACCAGGCCTTGCCAGGGCTGGGGGCGGGGGCGCAGGTACACCTGGAGCTGCCTCTCTGTTTCTGCTCACTCCCGGCCCCTCTGCCAGCACAGGAAGGGGGACACTGGGATCTCCCCATGCACTCGGCCTCTGGCTCAGCCCTGCCTCTGGGGCCACTGGGGGCGCGAGGGCCTCAGGCTAAGTCGGCCGCTGTCTGCACTGGGCACACGCAGCCTGCAGGCATGGTCCTGCTGCGCCCCCACCCCACAGACACCAGGGTCCACCCTCTCCCCTTGGCCGGAGCAGTGGCCCCTGCACTCAAATTCCCAATCTCTCTCACCTTACAGATTTGTTTGTTTTTAAGCATGTTTTAAGCGACTTTGGGGTGGTTTCAGAAGAGAATGACAATTTTCTTTAATGTCCACAAACACCCCAGGAACTATGTTGGGAGCTACAAACCCAGCAGGGAACAAGGGGGGCCTGAGCCCCCGGGCACATGTCCTGGTGGCAAGGCTGCCCCCACCTGCCTCCACCGCAGTGCCCTCTGCACAGTTGCTCCATGCCAGGGAGGCGTCCCAGAGGGGCGCAAGTGCCCGTCCTGCACAGCAGGGACACAGGGCTGTGTCTGCTCAGAGCTGTCCCCAGAGCTGGTCTCCACTCTGAGGAAACCACAGCACTCACATCAGGGATGCTCTTCTTTGGCTTCTGGGTGTCTGGGCACAGGCGGGCACATGTGCGCCTCCCAGCTGGTGGCCTAATCACCTGCGCTCAGAGACGCAGGCCATTTCCTTCCAGGCCTGTCCCTTCCTCCTCGACACCACACACGTGCGCCCAGATGCTCTTCTGTTGCAAGCACAGGTGCGACCATCGGTGAATTTCATTTTTTGTCAGAACAGTAAAGAGGTTACAGAATATCTATTTGGAACTGAAAGGCTCCAGCATGCATGCTGCCCCCATACCCACCAGCTGCTCTGCAGCACCCCCAGCCCTCCCCCACCCCGCGGCCCTCCCCATGGCACCCCTGGACTCTGTGTCACTGCACTGCTGGGCTCAGTGCTGCCAACCCTTTAGGATAAATGAGGCCCACGGACAGGTCTAGACAGGGAGGAACTGCCCTGGGAAAGTGCTGCTGACTCAGCCTCCCTCAGAAGTGGGGTTTCACAGCACGGATTCGTGACAGGAGGTGTGGGAGGAAATGGAATGGTGGGGAGAACAGATAAGAAAAAATCAGAAAAAGAAGGTTCTGACTTTCTGGAACGTCCTTTCTAGACAGCCACTCCCCTCCTGGTGATGGGGTGCTCCTGGGGCCCCCACACTTCTGCCCAGGGAGACCACCTCTCCAGGAAGCTGCAGGGGCAGAACAACGGGGAGGGCAGAGAGAAGGCCAAGCAGGGGTCCGTGCAGCGGCTCTGCCCTCCTGCCCTCGGCCTGCTGCCCACGGGGGCCTCCAGGGTGCCAGCACCAAGGACTCGGCACTGCAGCTGCGCCCCAGATGCCCCGCTGACCACTTTCTCGCAGTGTCGTGAGGCCCAGCCTCCCACCTGGGGGTCCAGAGCAAGTCACACCTCCCCCCTGTTCCCCCCTTCTGAGGAACAGTGGTCATGCTAACATGTCGGTGCAAGTCCGGACAGCGACGGGAAAGCCCACCTCTGCCCCAGGAGGAAGGCAGAGCCATCAGAGTGGGGGCAGCCAACACACACAGCGGTCCCCAGTGCTCAGGGCTCTGCACGGTGCTGCTCTGGTCACCCAGCTTTACTGACAGACACACAGCAAGACTGGGGCCGTCTTAATTTGAAGTTTCCCCCGTTCCGGGGGAGGAGGGCTGCAAGGATGAAGCCCAAGCCGTCCACAACGCCCACTCCAGCCTGAGCTGTGTCCCAGCTCTCAGCACAGAGGCAGCCCGCGGCCCCCTTGAAGAGGGGAGCACGGGCAGAGGGAATGCCCACCACTCCCCCGCTTCCTTTCAAGACTCATGTCTTTGGAAGAAATGCTAACATTTAAGTGAACAACTGTCCAACATAATTAAATGCCAAAGAGAACTTTTAAAAATTCGTAACAATGACGAAAAAACAAAGACCAGGTTAAGCATCAAACAGAGAACACGCATGCGTGTTTGTCCGTGAAAGCGCTTCACCAAGAGTGGGGTCACCACTGGGTTCCCAAACATGCTCCTCCACTGCCCGCCTGGTCTGAGGCGCTCCCCGAGGAGGGGCACAAACGCAACCCCACAACGGAGCTCAGCAGCCAACAGCCAGTGCACAACACTCCCCCCACCCCACCCCCGGCGGCAGATGGCCTGCCTGTGCGCTGGTGACCCAATCTCCTGTCCAGGGGGGCTGTCCATGGACAAGACGGCCCCAAACCGGTGCTGGGGTCCAGTCCCCAAACCCAAGACTGCACGCCACTGTGGTTTAGGTTCATCATTAGGGAAAATAAGCTCCCAGCAAGTACCCGAAGAGACGCAATGCAAAGAGGGATGTCTGCGTGGGCAGGGGTAGACCAGCTTTCCAGAATGTGGGCGGGCATCTGCAAGTATCCCAGCTGGGCACCAGCTGGCCTGGCCGCCAGACCCTGACAGGCAGCACGTGCAGCCGGGCAGCTCTGCCAGTGCCGGCCTGTCCTCCTCCGAGGTCAGGGCCACAGAAGCACCAAACTCAGAAAGCTGGTGTCGCACCCCAGCATGCGGGGTGTCGGAGGAGGAGAGGGAATCCTCGCCGGGCACATGGCTTGGGCGACCTGTTTGAGGGGTGCTGGGCAGTAGGGGGCCCCAGGACCCCATGTCCTGCACCCTGCCCCGGAGGGAGGGTGCTCCCTGTGGCTTCTGACCCACAAAGCACAGCCAAAGGGCCAGACTCCCCTCCCCCTGCCAGCTATGGCCCACATCTCAAGGAGCAGAGGGGCCTCCACAACAGCTTACAAGGAGCTGAATGAGGACAAGAAGTGGGCCCCTCCCTAGGCGAGCCGCAGCTGAGACACCCCCCCTACCGCCCCGGCTGTGCTGGGCCCTGACTCCTGGCCACAGAAGCTGGGAGGCGATACATGAAGCCGGCGCCTGTGGTCACTGCTTCTGCAGAAGTGTCATGGCACGTACCATCTGAGAGAGATGCTCACGCGCTCGCTCTGGACCCCGCCACGGAAGCCACACAGATCCACGAACATGAAGCAGCAAGACCTTTTCAAAGGTGTGTCAGTGAACAACGGCCCACAAAGACGTCCCTGGTCTCAGGGCCCCAACCTGTGAACACCATCCTCACGTGGCAAAGGGGACCCTGCAGGTATGATGAGGGTTAGGGGCCTGCAATGGGCATTATTTGGGGTTACCAAGGAAAACCCAATCTGATTAAATGAGTTTCTTAAAAGTGGAGAAACTGATATTTCTAAATTCTGAGATGCTGAGCATTTTGGGTATAACCTGATCATTCTCCGGAACTTCAGGGGTCTGTGTGACACCTGAGACTCAGAGTCAGAGCCCTAAAGCTGTGAAAGTCAGCACTACCCCACACAGAAACTGCTAAAAAGTTGAAAACCTGATCAGACTTGGACTAGAGATATGAATGAATCCGATCTGGATAAGTCTAAGGTAATCAAAAATAGAGTGTAGAAGATGCTATGGTCTTTATTTTAAAACTTAAACTTCTGTGTGAAACTAAAGAAAGACATGTTTATTTGGTGCAAAATTTATATTTTTGGCAGTGCACTATCTAATTAAACTTATATGGTCAGTTTTCTTGACCACCACAATTACATGGAATCTTGAACAGGGTGTGAGATCTTGTTGGTTTGTACTTAGGTCAGTGTGATGCCCTGATACATCCCAGAGTGATTTGCGTAGAGAATGAAGAAGCGTTTGCAGAGCCCCCTGGAAGGAGTGGGGAAAAAGGAGGAAGGAGGAAATACTCGTCTCCCCAGCCTGGGGAATCCCTAATATTCTCATAAGCATCTTCCTCCTCAACCTACTCAACAGGCTGAGCCCTCCATCTTGGGGCTCGCCCCTGCAGAGGTCACTCCTGCAAAGGAGAAGCTAAGCCTAGCGTAATTACACCTGAGAGTCAGCCCAGAGAACCTCTTCTGTTGCTCAGATGTGGCCTCTCTCTCAGCCAGCTCGGCAGGTGAACTCTCTGCCCTCCCTGCTATGTGGGGCATGACTCCTGGGGATGGACTGGGATCCCACATCACTGGACTGAGAAAACCTTTTTGACCAGAAGGGGAAAGAGAGAAATGAGACAACATAAAGTCTGTGGCTGAGAGATTTCAGAGTCGGAAGGTTATCCTGGAAATTATTCGAACGTGTTATATAGAGATCCCTTTTCAGTTGTGGTGTGTTCGGGTGGCCGGAGGGAAGCACCGGGGACTACTGAGCATGTTCCAGCAGCCAGGACTCTTGAAGAAGGCTGTATAACTAAACACCTATTACAACGTGACCGTGTGATTGTGGCTGATGCTCCCTTTATCGAGGCTATGAAATTAAAAAAAAATTCGTGGTGACTCTTCCCAGCAGAGCCAGAGGAACGAGATGGAAGGAAGAGGAGACATTTGAGCAGGAGAGGCATTCCACCGCCCTGCAGGCGGTAAAGACAGAGGAGAGCAGCCCTTGGTCTACAGCCAGCAAGAAGAGAACAGGCGCCTCGGTCCTGGGACCACAACGAACCAACTTTGGATAAGAGCACACGGGAGCAGGAACAGGAGCCCCTGGATGCCTGCAGGGCAGAACCCGCCGCCAACACTGTGATTTCAGCCTGGCGAGCCCATACTGGCTTATGACCTACAGAACTAGAAGAAGATAAATCTGTGTAACTTTAGGCCATGGAAGTTGTAGTCATTTGTTAGAGCAGCAACAGAAACAAACATAAAGGTGTAGGAGTAATTCAGTGATGTTCACCACAGCAACTCTTGTTTTAATCAACTGCATACAAAGTAACAACCCATCAACTGAGGAATGGCAGAGTGACCCCGCAGCCTGGCTAAAGGGAGGCAGGATGTGAACGGAACCGCTTCCGCACCCACCAGAGAGAAGCGGAGCCGCTGTGCCTCCTAACTCGGACCAGGTGCCTGGGGAGGAGCGTGCCCGACTCACTGAAGCCCTGCCCATGAGAGTCTGAATGGAGGGACCAGCCAAGGGCCCCCGAGAGAAGAACTAACAAGATGGCATGGTGCTCACGTACGCCACGCAGGCTCTCTGCAGCCACAGGGCGCCTGCCCGCCACATCCAGCAAACAGTGGTGCTGGACAGAGGTTGAGGACCTCCTCAAGGTGCCACTTACCTCTTTCCTACTTTCCCCTGGGCTTATAGGCTCCCTCCTAGTGCCAGAGCTGGAAGGCCCCAGCAAGAAACCCTCTACGTTCCCTCCGTGCTGCCCCGGAGCGCCACAAGTGCCCCACGCCGAGCTCTGACCTCCATCCGGCGGCCACCTCCCAGGCTGGAAAACACAAGGGACAGGCCGGATCACGCCGACTGCAGCGTGCGCGGGGACCATGGCAAGAGGGCATTCGGCCTGTGAAGCCACAGAGGCGCTGCCCAGAGACCTCACACACCCACCTGAACCATCAACTCCCTCCTGACTCCACCTCCAAAAGCCCACGATACCCAGTCACTCTGATTTAGACCCAAAGCCCCACAGCCAGGCACAAGACCCAAGACAGTCGTGTGTGTGTGCACACGTGCACGTGTGTGCAGGTCCCGCACGCTGGACTCTCAGACCTCTGCTGCAGACTCCACTGCGGCATCACATACAAACAATGGCCAGGGACGGAGCCACACCTTGGGCAGGCCCTGATTCTGAGAGAAAATCACTTGCTCACGATGCTTTCAGCATTCAGACATCTGCAAGCAGAGTGCACAGAGCACACTCCCCAGGGAGACAGGCGACCAGGCAACGTGCGGCAGCGACTAACGCAAACAAGTAAGCAAAAGATGCCCCTGGCTGGAGAACAGGGCCGACACGGGCATCCAGCACCCTCTGCCTGGCACACTGCACCTAAACCCGAGCCCCCATGAGGACCGCTCTCCCAGTGACCCTGGCCTGCTCCACCACCTTAGGCAGGCACGTCCCTCCCTCCCAGAGCGGGTACAAAGGTCCCTGCCCCAGATGGGCTGGTCTTAGGATAGTTGAGGGCCTGGACACCAGCCCACGGACTGCCAGTCTCATGGATCCTGGTGGGGGAGCACCCTCTCAGGATGGGGGAGCACCTCTCTCTTACAATGTAGACCATCCTCCGTTGGGCTGGGCAGAACCGGCCCTCGCCACCCAGGGCTGGAAAGACTTCCCACCATGTGATTTGGGAATACATCCTTGTAGGGAAGTGGTGGCACCAGAGCAGAGCAGCTCTGCCTGTCCCTTCACCCCCACCCAGTCACCTGCAATCAGGGATCAACCCCTTCTGTAGCTGTCCTTGTCCTCAATCCACCTAGGAGGTCCTTCTATTCTCTTAGCATTTTCAAAATTTGGCCCTCCTGACACTTCTTCACCCGCTGCGGCCCCAAGACCACTGGCCCAGATGCCACTCACCGACTGCCTCTCTTACACCATGACCCCAGAGAGCAGGGGGCTTCTGTGCACCTGCCCATCCTGCCCCAAATTGCTTCCCTTCTAAAAATTCTCACTGAAAGTTCAGACTTATCTTTTCTCTAAACTTCCAGAAATGTAAAGGCTGGAAGCCCACCTGGTCATGCCCTACACCCTCCACGGCAGCCTTGGCCTTAGCCAGACACCCCCGCCTGCTTGCCCCTGCTCACCTTCAGAAAGGCGGGCGTCCATGGGCCCACCACTCTCCGATGTCCCCATCCTGGAAAACCAGAGTGGTGCACTCGTGTAGGTCTCAGGACGCTCCCATCGCAAGGCCCCAGCTCTCAGGAGGGCTCAGGGGTACCTGAGGCTCACGACCACCTTTGTGGGCCTTGGTCAAGTTCACCTACTTACTTACACTTCCTCCTTTCCCAAGGACCTAGGGGTCCCTTTTGTGCCCAGGTTCTGGGGCCACGTTACTCACTGTCCCCTGGTTTCGTCCATGTTCTTTCTCCAAGGTGATGAGGGCAGGAAATCCAACCTAGCCAGCCACCCTCCCTCCCTCCTGGCATTCTTCATGAAGCTTTCTCAAAGCCACAATCCTGGATGTCGCAGACCCATCCCTGCGGAATGAGCCCCCAACAACGTGCCCCGGGGTGGGGGTGGCCCACACTGGGCACTGCCACACAATGGGCAGGGACACTCCACTGCTCCACGTCGACTGGTCACAGAATACTTTCATCTCACTTTCCCAGTTACCACCTTCCGATGTGACGGGAGGCTGACCAGCAAGGCCCGGGCCCTCCTGCTGTCTGCCCCAGTCTCCCTGAAAACTGCTATACTTGGTTCCGTCATCCATGTCAGGAATGACTTTGCTGGTGGGAGAGGTCACAGTCTGCATCTGTGGCCTCCATGTGAAATCCCCGCCTGGGCACCACCGCGGTGACAGGACTGTGCTCCCGCTGCCCCTCAGCATGCGCTGTTATCTTAGAGCCTGCAGCGCGGCCAAAGGCTGGGAAAAAAGAACACCTCAGAGTAAAAAAAATTAAAACTGAATACACTGTAATCACTAAACCATGTTCTGAAAATTGAGGAAAGACCAGCACGGTCCAACTTGCAAAATAGCAGGATGAACGTAACAAAAACCAGAGTGCAGCAGCGCCTTCTTTGACCCCTCTCGCCACATGCTCTTTGACCACTTGCGCGCACACCAGGGACTGACACGTGGAGATGTGCACGGAGCCAGTGGGCTGCTGACCGGGGCTGACTCTCCAGTTCCCTGGGCTCAAAGAAGCCTCCGCAGCCTCCACAGACAGTGCCCCACAGGGCAGAGAGAGGAAGGAAAGGGGCCATGTGGGGTCATTGTCACCTACTCTCAACTCTTCCAGGATGCAGCACTTGCACAACTTGCTGGCCTGGTGGCCCCAGAGCCTGGGACAGAGAAGGACCTTCATCACCGACAGCGACGAGGTCTGGTGTGTGCACACAGCAGGGGATTCCTGGGTCGCTGGGGACGTGTCCAGCGGCTGCGGTGAGTCCATGCAGCCCCGGCCGTGTGTTGTGTTTGCCCGGCCCTCGTGCTCCTCCCAGGGCAGCCTGCGTCACTGGGAGTACTGACACGTGGGCTTTGAGACAATTTCCCAGCAGTTCACCAGGAATACACCAGGCACGGCCGTTCTATCCGCCAAGAGGACTAGCACGCCCCCCCCAACCACTACCATGTATTTCAAAGAAGGAAAGCAGAAGCCCGACCCAGTGCTGTGGGAACTGCCAGAGCAAGCACCTCCCACTCTGAACCTCTGCTTCAGGGCTCGGGCTGCGGGAGGCTGTTTTGGTGGCTTACGTGTGCAAGGCTCAAGGAGGGACGTGTGTGCCCACACCCCTGCCCAAGGAACCAGCCTGGTGAGCCTGAAGCCCCAAGCCACCTGGCTACCATCAGGACCGTGGTCAGGAGACAATGCCGAGGGGTGAGAAGGGCCGTGCAGATCGGGCTTGAGCCTCTGCGAGGTCAGCACAGGAGCAGGCCCTCACCACACCCTCCACCTCCACAGCTCCTTGAGTCAGCACGCGCCTACCTGCCAGCAGGCCCTACCCCAGGCAGAGAACACAAAGCAGCCCTCTTCTGAATTAAAAAGCAAAGGCGACTTTTAACAACCAAGAACAAAAAGATGTATGCATATACTTTTTACAAGATCAGGAAAACGAGAATACCACAACTCTCCCAAAGAACAAACTCACAGCCAGGCTCCTCTAGAACTACCTAGGCAGGAGCAGGGGCAGTCAGGGGCAATGGCAGTCAGGGGCAGGGGCCAGCAGGGGCAGTCAGGGGCAGCTGTCCTAGACAGCACTGAGCTTGCAGGGGCAGCAAAGAAACGCCTGGCCTCAGGCCACGCACATGCGGACCCCTGACACAGGCGCGTGTTTTCACCCCCCACGGCAGGCATGCAGCCCAGGAGTGTGCACTGATCCTGTCACAGGGCAGCCCTAAAAGTGACCTTCCTCACCACTCCCAGCAGGTGCAACTCTGCCGTGCCAGGAGCCTCTGTGCCCATCCCTGCTGCCCCAGGAAGGTGTCCCCACTTTACACAAACCAGTGCCCATTTCAGATTGCATGTCACAGGAAGCGTGGCAACACACCGTGCCCTTAGTAGAGGGGACCAAGGATGGCCTCTGGGAGAGAGGCTGAGCTGCCCCTCACAAGAGCCAAGCCGGCCCCCCACGGTCCTAGCTCCCCCCGCCCCCACTGTTTCGCAAACACATACACTGCCAGCCCCTGGGAGTGGGTTCCGGGGGCCACACTGCAACTGGACAATCAACTCAGGTGCCACGCCAAGGCAGGGACATCACTTCAGAGCAAGGGACAGTTTGCCGGAGACGGCAGCTGCTGACACGGTGGCTGGTGGAGCCAATAAAGGTGCTCTCACCACCCAGCAGGAGCCACATACTTTCTCCACCCCCATCTAAAAGCAGCTCAAGACTCTGCCCATCTTGTTCCTGGCAATGTCCCCCCTAGGCGGAGCAGGAGCACCTGCTTTAGGAGGGGATATGCAGCGAAGTGGCCCCACCCCGGGAAGGCCGCACTGGGCATCAGCAGGGCGAGTCCACACCACCCGCAGCCAGCTCGAAAACGCAAGGACTGGAAAAACAGCCTTAACATGGGCAGCTGCCTGTTGGGACCCACAGCAGTGCTAGGACAGGTGAGATAGAGGCGTCACCCAGTGCTTCCGGAAGCACAGCAAGACGCAGGAGGCCGCAGCATGAGTGTGGAGCCCCTGGGTCTTCTGAGGAAGGCCTGTGGGTCTGGGCTGCACTGCTCCTGCCAACAGTATCTTCGCTAAATACAGAAATGAGGAAGTGGCCTCGGGAGAGTGCCAATACTGCAATATTGAATGTGGGTTTTAGACACACAGCCAGAAGTTTACAGAGAACCCTCAGTGACGTTGTTCCCCACACGGCAGGTGACAGGTGGAACCCCACATGGCTCAAGCACAGCAGTCACGTGCCCCTGACATGAGCTACACCTTCAGCAGCTTGTACACCTGAACACCAGGTGAAGGCTGGGGGCATGGGCTGCCTGGACCATGGCACACATGTGCAACGGGATAAGACAGCAGCCTGGCCAGACCAGCCACTGCCTCGTCACAGGCCTGGCCACCTGGACTGCACCCATCCCTGCCACCACGACACTCCAGCCCTGGACGCTACTTGCTTAAGGGACATCCTTCCCCCTGTTCCCCAGCTAACTCTTTCTTCCCACACATCCCCAGTCCACCGTTGTCACAGGGCCAGGACTGGGTGTCTAACCCAGGCCCAGCTCAACCCAAACCCAACCTCCTCCACGCAGCCCTCAAACTACTCTAACTTGACCCAGGGTGATGAAAGCCCTTCTTCCGCATGAGAGTATCAGTAAAATGTCAGTCTGCTGATTGTGCCACCAGCTCCTGAAGATGTCTCCAGCCAAGACAACCTGACTACGCCAAATGATCATAAGCTCGAGGGTTGGGGCCTCCATTTGAAAACAGACTGCAAACTGCCAGAGGCCTGCTCCCTGCCAGGAGGCGTCACACTTTAACTACAGGGAAGAGAAAGGGAACGGGCGGTGCTGATGCTCGCTCTTAATTGCAGCCTACCCACGCCGGGGTGCGAGGCTGCCTGTCAGCCTCCAGACTTCGCGGGAGGTGACAGCCTGAGCCCCACGCTCCCCGCACGCCCTTCGCACGGGATCAGGCCGGGGTTCCCTCCGCCCAGTCCCCGCGGGGCCGCCCCGGCCCTTGCTGGGCTACCCCCGGGCTGGGGACTGCCCGGCCCCTGGAAAGAGCGCGGGCGCCGGGCGCCGAGGGGTTGCTTTCTGCCGGCGCTGGCCGAGGCCCTCCGCAGCCCCCCAGCCCGGCTCCGGCGCCGAGGAGCCTCCCGAGGCCGCGCCCGCCCGCCGGCTCACCGTTGCTGTAGGCGTAGGGGGACTCGGAGGCGCCGTCCTGCAGGCTCTCCAGGATCTCGCCCTTACCGACATCGCTGTCCCCCACCAGCAGGAACTTGAGCAGGTAGTCGTAGCTCTTCACCGGGCTGCCCTGCGTCCCCATCGCCCTCTCGCCGGCGGCGGCGCACCCGGAGGCCGGAGGGGGGCCGCGCCCCGTGCCACCTGAGGGCGGAGAGCGCGCTGGGCGGCGGGCGGGCGGCCCCGGCCCTGCCCGGCCCTCGCCCGCGCCCTCGCGCTCCGCGCCCCGGGCCCGGCGGCGCAGGCCTCGCCCTCCCGGAACAAAACCCGCCGCGCGCGGGGCCCGCTCCCACGCCAAGCCGCACCTGCGCGGGCGCCCCGACCCGGGCCGCCCACGGACTGCACCGCCCACCGCCCCCAGCGCGAGGCCTGGCCCGCCGCCCCGCTCACCTCAGCCTCGCCGCCGCCCGCCGCTTCCCGCACGGCGCCCGCCGCCCGCCGCCCCCCCCCCGCCCGCGCCGCCGCCATTGGCCGCCCGCCCCCGCCCTCCCGCAGCCATTGGTCCGTGAGCACGGCCGTCACGGCCGTCCCACCCCCGCCGTTTCCCACACTGCGGAGCGTCCTCCCGCCTCGCCCCCTTACAGTCACCATTGGCTGCTCGCCGCCCGCTTTCCCATGGCTATTGGCCCATCCGCACGTCTGTCACGGCCTGCCCACCGCCCACTCCATGTACCACTCAGTGCTGCGGGGCTTCCAGCAGCTACGCCTCTTCACTGACACCATTGGATGCCCGTCTCCCGCTTGTTCGCAACCGCTGGTCCATTTGCATGTCCGTCAGGACTACTACCGCCCCGGCCCCTTCCGTCGAGCATCCCGGTGCCACCTACGACCCCGCCCACTGCCCGCAACACTGTTTTCTCCCTCGCCCGCCCCTCCACCGTCGCATTGGCTACGGTCCATGACTCTCCTAGACCCATTGGCTCGCACGTCTGTCTGTCAAATCCTTCTAAGCCCGCCCACCTCGCCCGTGTCCCCTCCCCCTTTCCTTACGCTCACCAATCACGAGTGGACTAGCGGGCTTATTTGCGCACGCTGCGGGCCGCGGCGGACGGTTTAGGGGGTCGGCTCGAGGAGGGCCGCGCTGTCTGCGGGCTCGGGCCGGCCGCCTGCGAAGAGGCCCCCCGCGGGTGGGGGCGCGGGGCAGGGAGGTCACGGCCAGCGCGCGCTCGGGAGGTTGGGGGGTGGGACTTGCGTTCGCGGCGGGGCGGGGCCGGGGGCCGCTGGGTCAGGCTGGAGCACGTCTGCGGGCAGCGCGGGGCTCCTTCCCGACCCGCGGCGGGGGCCCTGGGTGAAGTCTAGCGCGCCTCGCCCGGGCAGGGTCCTAGGTCACGCCCTTCGGCTGCGAAGGCTGTGATGTTCTAGAACCTTTGTGGCCCGCCCCGCAGGTTACTTTCGGGCGTCCGAGGCCATCCGTGAGTTCAGGCCCGCCCCCCCCCCGCCCAGACGGGGCGACCGGGGCCCCGCGGAGAAGTGACTGCGGTTGTCACGGGACGGCAAGGGCCGAGGAGCGTGGGCGGCTGGGGCGCACGCGGGAAGATGAGGTGTCCCTGCAGGAGACCTCTTCCCACGGCCCCCGAGAATGGCGGGGGAGCGGCGGCGCGGCCCGGGGAGGAGCGAGGGGCGGACACGGACACCCGTGGACGAGAAGACGGGTGAAGGCCGCTCCTTGTGGAGAAGAGCGTGTCAGGGCGCAGCGGCGGCCACAGCACCTTGCCTCCACAGTCGGAAGCCCAAGGGTGACTTCCCTCAGAATATTTTTATAGGGATATGTAAACATGACATCTTTTAAAAATAACTGAAAAAGTGATGCACCAAACTACCGTATGGCCCAGCAGTTCCACTCCTAGGTATATAATGAAGAGCACTGAAACAAGCGCGCATGCAAATGATGCCCAAATGTTCAAGGCAGCACTATTCTAAATGACAAGAGGCAGAAAGAACCCAAGTGAGCATCTGTGGGTGAAGGAACAAACAGAAGGTGTCTGCAAAGGAATATTTCTCATCCATGAAAAGGAACCAAGTGCTGACACAAACCACAGAATGGATGAAGTGGGAAAACTTAAGCTCAGTGAGATCAGACATGGAAGGACAGGTGTGTGATTCCACTTCTGCCTAGCGTCTGGGGTAGGCACATCTGTAGGCAGGAAGTAGGCTAGGCTACCAGGGGCTGGGGGAGGGGGAGCGCGGGAGTAGGGAGTGGCTCCTGGGGGTATGAGGTTGCTTTCCGGATGGAAAATGTTCTAAAGCTGATGGTGGTGGTTGTGCCCCTCTCTAAAGTTACTAAAAATCATTGACTTGTGCACTTGAGTTGGGTGAATTCTATGACATGTAAAATGTGCCTCCGTAAAGCTGCTAAAAAATCAATAATAAAATGAAAGAGAAATCAGTTGTTGAAGTGCAGCTGTGGCCTGTCGGTGCTGGGGAGAAGCTACGCAGGTCTCCCCACACATGGGGGGGGGGAAGAAACGAACCCCTAGCCACAAGGCCATTTCTGGGTGGCCACCCCCCCCCACCTCATCTGGCAGTCCGTGATCCCCAGCTGCCAAGGGAGAGGCCATCTTCATCCGTCCCAGAGAATTGGTCAAGAACACCTGCAGGGCTTATTTCAGCCTTGCTGCCCCTCCTTGGCCGGAACCTATGGCCACCCTGGCCTCGGTCCTCACCCGGAGTTCCCTGGGAAGCCTGTGCTGCTGACTGTCGTCATTCTGTCTGTTCGGAGCCTTCCAGGACTCCGTCTGGCCCAGTGCTTGGCCTGTTCTGAGTTCTCCTGCCCTTCCATCCCACGGCCGGGACCTCCACGGCTCCCTTCCCCTGGCCTCTGGGTGGCATGTGGACCCACAGGGGCTGCCGGTGAGGGTCAGTGCAAGGCAGTGGGGTCTGGGAGGGAGGGAGGAAGGAAGGAAGAGGGAAGGGAAAGAGATGGAGAGGCAGAGGAGGGTCTTCCCTGGAGCCCACAAGGCTCGCAGCAGAGCCGGGGTGCCCACAGAGCTGCACGCAGTTCTCTGGAGACTTGGAGGGCCCACCTTATGCTGGGACAGGTCTGGGCCTCCAGTGAAGGGACAGGACACTGCCCACCCTGAGGGCCTCAGGCTAGGAGCAAAGCACCTGTGGAGATAGGAACTTGCAGAGGACAAGCCTGGGCCATGCCCCTGCCTCAACGGCCTCGGGCCATACCCCCAGCCCTGTCCCATAGGGGCTTCAGTTACTTAGGACCCCGGCCCGCAGACCTCCCCTTACTGCTCACCAATTACTTATCACCTAGGGGGCTCTGGGCGGGCACAGCCTGGACTGTGGTGGACAAGGCACCCGCCTCCAAAGCACAGAAGCCTGAGCTGGCAGAGACTAGGCCCCGAACAGCCAAAGACAGTGGTTGCAATGCTCCCCACCCTGCAGGACCCACTGTCAGCTCCCATCCCAGGCCCCACCAAGACCACGACGGGAGGGGAGAGCTGGCACACTCCAAACATGTGGCTTTATTTTCACTGCAGGGAGAGGCTGGTTGAAGCGCTTCGCTTCTGGGCAGCGGAGCGGCTGGGACGCTGCCTCCATCCTGCCTGAGGATGACACCATGGGTGCGCTCGGCCTGCTTCCTCCTGAAAATTGTCGTGCATGCACCTGCACCCGCACCCAGGTCTGGCTGATCCCATCAGAGGGTACCCCACCCCCCAGAGATGCTGCAGCATCTCTGCCTGGGAAGGCCCGGAGCTGCCACGGAGGGAAGGTGGGAAGGTCAGGCCAGGTGGCTCCATGGGGCATTGTAGGATAGGGTGGCCAGGCATGCTAGGGGTTCACCTTCCACCAAAGCAGCTCTGGCCACCCCCAGAAGACTGACTGTGAGCCAGGGGACATCCATGGGGCTATCAGTGGTGCTTCTGCCAAGCAGTGTCCTCAGGAGACTTCTTGGGCACCCCATGCACATCGGACCAAGGGGACCCCAGGAAGGCATCCTACTTTGGGCCAGTATGTGGAGGCAGAGCCAGGCAGCTGGGGAGTGAGGAGGGCTTCCTCTCCAGGCCCCAGTGAAAGGGCACAGCAATCTGCAGGACCCTGAGGCTGTGCAGGCCCCACGTGGGACAGGTGGGACAGTGCTCTGGCCGTGGGATGGAGCCCAGCTGGGCCACTTAAGGATGTTCCCGGTGGGGTGGTGCTCACAGTGGGGAATGCTCCCGATTGGGGGTACTGCTGGTGGAGAGGTGCTCCCGGTGGGGAATACTCCCGATTGGGGATGCTCCTGGTGGGGAGGTGCTCCCGGTGGAGAATACTCCCGATTGGGGATGCTCCTGGTGGGGAGGTGCTCCCAGGCAGGCTCGGGGCTGATAAATCTCGGGTTAACAGCCTGGAGACAACAGGAGCAGGAGACAGGTCCAAGGCAAACAGACAGTGCCCATGGCAGGCCCAGGCCAGCTGCCCTGTGCCCCCTACTCCCCCACCCCCACATCAGCATTGGGAGGACAGCGAGTCAGATGGGGCCTGAGGATAGGGCAGGGAAATGGGAGATGAGAGACGGGGGACAGGAGCCAGGCTGCCTCCCACCCCACCCCCAGGCATCAGCCCCAGCCAGGATGCAAGGGCAGAGCGACAGTGGCCCTCGGTCAGCAGTAGTGCTGGCAGTGGCGGCCAGGGTCCCTCAGTCCTGCTTGTCCCTCTTCTGCCTCCAGGGGTAGATAAGCTCCCCAAAGAACAGCTTCCGGCACAACGAGCCCCAGGAGTGCTTGGGGTGGCAGCCGCAGCTGGGGAGGCGGTAGGTGTCCACCACGCGGCTGTATGACAGTGGGTTTATCTGTAAGAGCCAGGGGCAGCAGAAAGGTCAGTGGGGTCAGTTGAGGGGTCAGCTGGGGCCTCTGGCTGTGTGGCTGTGTCTGTAGAGAAGAGATCCCAGGCTGCCAAGGTCAGGAATTCCAGGAAGCATGCAGGGCAAGAGAGGTGAGGGGTCGAGACCAGGTGCACTCGGCCTGGTGGGTGGTTCCCCACTTCTGAGCCCATCTGCTCTGCCTGGGCTTGAGGAAGGCTGGAGGGGTGAAGTAGTTTGGGGCTGCTGGGAACAGGGGCTGCACCCTACAAGCCCTGCACCCTACAGGCCCTGTCACTCAGGCAGCCTAGGTACCCCAAAACGCACTATTTCCCAGGGGTGTCTGCCCTGTTAGGAGCTGGTACGGGCCTGTCCATGCCCTGAGAAATACTGGGGCCCTCCCTCCCCAGCACCTGAGTTTCCACGATGCCTGAGGCCTGTTGGCAAGGGCTGCTGGGGCGGGCACTAGCACCAGGTGGGAGAGTCGGGGCGAACCCTGCCTGCCTGGACCTGTCACTGGCTCTGCCCAGAGCCTGGCACAGCTCTCCTGCAGCTGCACAGGGCACCCAGGCTGGCAGTTCAGAGCCAGAAGCCCATGGCAGGAGGCCACAGGTGACCTACTGCATGAGCCCAGGGCCAGGGATGAGACACAGGGCCCTGAAGGGGTGCTTCTAGGACAGCAGTGTGACCTGCACCTTCCTCTGCTCCTCCAGGCCCCCAGCTCAGCTGTACCCCACCCTGGAACCTGCCCCCCCAGGTGCCACAGTCGTCACCTGCATCAGGAGGCAGAGGGGCTTGCCGGCCTCCTGCTCCAGGACTCGGAACTTCACACCAGCTGTAGGGACAGGGGCCATGAGGGACGAGGTGCAGCCCCAGAGCCTGTGTCTACACAGCACCACAGGACCCCTCAGGTATCCACTGTGATGGCGCAGGCCCCTGGCCCACAGGGTGGGCTTGGAGCTGCTGCCAGGTCACATGGTTGCCTCCTGACAAGGGCCCTGGTGGACGGAGGCCAAGGAGCGGGGCAGGTGGGGGTGGGGAGCCGGCCAGCCAGGCCAGGGAGGCACAGCATCTGGTGGTCTCTGCAGGGGGGCATGGGGTTCCGGACCGAGTTGGGGGGGGGGGGCACTGGCAGGGACAGCGACCCATGCACCTCTGACTTGGGGATTCCCAAGGGAGAAAGGTTCTTAAAAGGAGAAACAGAAGCCAAGTCTCAGTCAGCAAAGAGGCCTCGCATGGCCTCTGCAGGGGCTGAGGGCCCAGTAGGCACGCGCAGGCTTCCCAGGCCCAGGGACACCCAGAGCCCAAGCAGGCAGCACCCGCCGCTGCAGGGCTCCTGAGGGCACAGGTGCAGCTTTAGGGAAAGGATGTGGTACAAGGGCCTCCAGCTTGGGCCTCCGGACCCTGGGGCTACTCTTGGAACCTGAGTGCCAGGCAGTCCCACCCTCTGCTTCTCTGAGGCCTTCAGCCCAGCAGCCCCCACCCAGAAGACCCCTCCCAGGAGAACTCCACACGGGAACCGGGGCACAGGCCCTGGATCTCAGAGTCCTGGAAGAAGGCCTTGCTGCCCGCCTGTGTGCCCTGCTGGCCCCAGCACCTACCCGCGAGCCTGTAGGGCCGGCAAAGCCGGAGGCCGACCGAGTACAGGGGCAGCGAGTTGAGGAGACCCACGAGCAGGCGGATCAGACCCTGCACAGCCACCACCAGGAGCCGGAGCTGCGGCCGGGACAAGTGCTCAGGTAGGGTGGGCGGGGCTGGGGGGCAGTGACCAGGGACTGAGCCCGAAGAGAGCGTGGACCTGCCCGAAGGCCGGGTCACCCTAAACCTACAGCCTCAGAGCCGAGGTGGGGAGCAGCAGATGGGATGGGGCACGACCTGGCCACTGGGGAGCTGGCAGCGAACAGTCAGCCCCTCCCAGAAGGCCAGAGAAGACCATGAGTCCACCCCAGGGTGGGGACGAGGGGCTGCTGGCCCCCACGCCCCAGCCCTGTGCACTGACCTAACTGTCGTCCAGCGGGCCTGGGCCGCCCCACCCCCACTACATGAGACACCCCCCACCCCCACGACCACCTCCAGGATTACCCACCCACGGGCCACTCACCCTGCGCCCAGCTGCGTGTCTCTGCCCCAAGCAGGGCCTCCCCCTCCCCCCCCCCACACCGCCCGAGCCCACACCTGCCGCCCAGGGGCCCAGGGCACTCACCAGCGTGAAGACCAGGTAGTAGAGGGCCGTGGTGGGCAGCAGGAAGACCAGGATGGTGAACAGCAGGGTCCCAATGAACAGCTGCAGGGCCCCCCATCCTGTCAGCTCAGAGCCTCTGTGGCCCGTACCCTGCCCACCCTCACCCCAGGAGGGGCAGCAAGCGTCCCAACAACAAGACAGGGCTGGGGGGCCAGCAGGAGGCAGGGAAAAGGGAGATGCCTGCAGGGCAGCTCCAGACCGGGCCTGAGAACACAGATGACACTGCCTGGGGGCTTCCTGCCTTGGGGACCACTGCACCCTGCAGCCTCCCCCAGCCCAGGTGACACCTGGTCCAGGTCATAGGAGCAGGAGTCCACACGCTGGCGCAGGACGTTCCACTTCTTTCCCCGGAACAGGCGCCAGAGTGAGGACAGGCCATGAATCTTCAGGTGGTACAGCCTGCAGGGGGCACCGGATCGGCCAGGTGGGCAGGTAGCAGTGGGGGCTGCGTGGGGGCGGGCAGCGGTGGGAGCTGCGCGGGGGCGGCTGCGCACCTGGCACCGTAGACGTAGAAGCAGTAGATGTGAAAGGTGAGCAGGGCGATGATGTCAGACAGCAGGGACAGGGCGACCGTGAGGCCCAGGCAGGCCGAGAGGCCCACATGCCACAGGACCCGCTCGACGAAAGGGGACGTGAGGTGGATGTAGCCTGGCAGAGCAGCTCAGCTGAGGCTGCGCCCCTCCTGCCCTGCGGGGGCCCCAGCCCCTCCCAGGCGCCCACACTCACTGATCCACAGGTGAATGTGGTACAGGAAGAAGCGGCCCAGCACCTGGTCCAGCGCCCGGTTCATCTTGAGCCCGGCAGGGGCGCCCATCAACCACTGCAGCAGGCGCTGGAGCTCCTCGGCCACGCGCTGCGGGGACACGGGTGGGCGGGGGTTCATCGCGGGTGGCTGAGGAGACCCCGCACTCTGCCTGCTATGTGGAGTCCCCACAGCCGGGCGGGGAGGCCCAGGCTTCACAGCCCACGAGGGGAGGAGGCCCTTCTGTACAAATAGAGCGGATTTAATTTCTAGACGGCGGGAGCACGGCAGCAGAAAGAGGCTTTCGTGTTCACATTAAATATTTATGTTTCTTGCAATCTTGTGAGGGGGAGGAGGGCAGAGCCGTGAGCAGGGTACGGCGAGCCCGGCGAGGCAGCTGCAGGCCACTCCAGGGGGAGGTCAGCCTCTGCCCTGCCCGGCCCCAGGGGGGCTCAGACACCTGGCCCCACGCCTGCCCTTGTCCCCAGGTCCCAGCTCCTCAGCCAGGAGAAGCTGCCCCCTCGGCCCCCGCACGCTCCCACAAGCTGAGGAGGCAGGGAGTGGCGGCCCTAAGTGGGGCAAGCAAGGCTGGGCAAGAGGGGGAGGGAGGCCCTGCAAACGCCCAAGGATGCGGCCAAGACCCTCAGGAGCAGTGGCCAGGCTCCCCAAGAGGCGGGAGCGCAGAGGAGTGCGCAGGAGTCCGGGCCCGGCAGGGGGAGGCAGCCTCCAGACCAGCTCCTGCAGTCAGGGCAGGAGGGTGTACTCGAGCCCGACATGGCTCCTGGGGCTGCCAAGGGCTGGGGCCGGCAGGTGACAGTGGACCTCTTCAACTCACATCGGCCACAGGGACAAGGGTGTCGGCCAGCTGCCCGGTGCGGTCCTTCCTGTAGAGCCAGGACAGCAGCGCCAGGCCGAGCGCCACATCCAGCAGCACGGACACCAGCACATTGGCCTTCCTGCAGGGCCGGGCGCGGGCCGTGAGCGCAGGCAGCCGCGAAGGGCCAGCAAGGGGCTGCCTCCCAGGTCCCCACCCCCACCTCATCAGCTGGGCAGGGCTTCCAGCCTTCTGGGTGCTGAAGACGAGAGTGAGGTGCTCCAGCCGGTGCCCGACCTGTTCGCACGTGGACAGCTTGCTCTGGACGAAGGGCAGCGGCCAGAGCTTAAACACCCTATAGGGGACGGCAACAGCGCTGTCAGTGCCCCTCCCCACAAGCCCACAGAGGTACACCCCCAGACTCAGCCGGGCAGGAACAGGCCCCTGTGACCCCCAGCACCTTGGCCCCCTCTCAAGGCAGCAAGTCCCCGAGTACACCCCCCCCAGGCCGCCTGCCCCCAGCACCAGCATAGCAGCTAGCCGCCCCGGGGGCTTGGTGGGGGTCTCGGGAGGCCAGTAGACACCAGGCGCACTTCTCATAAGGCAAGGGAAGCCTCAAAACACTGCAGACACACAAATGTTGAGGGGAGGTGCTTCTGCAGCAAGGGTCAGGAAGGTGTGGCCTCACCTCTGCCGTGCTCCAACCCGCACCTTGTACCCAGAGCCCCTACTAGGGGTGGTGGGGGGAGGCCTGGGGGCGACCCAAAGGCAGAGCTGCCAGGGGCTGAGGCCTCCCCCGGGAAGCATAGCTTGGCACCGCTCTGAGAAGGAAAGCATGTCTGGCAGCCCCTCATCTGCATTCCCCAAGCCCAGAGGGAGGGGTGGCAGCTGTGCCGTGGCTGCTCACCCGGGAGGTACCCAAGGAGACATCCATTTGGGGCGGCCTTTCTCCTGGCGAGGGGCGCTGCAGCCCAGCCCTCAGCTCCTCGGTTAATTCACCAGAACACCCCAGGCAGTGCCCCCTCTGCCGTGAGCATCAGGGGGCAGTGGTGCGAGGTGAGTGTGGGGGGCCTACGGAGGGCAACGAGGGCCCAGGCCTAGGGCGACAGAGCAGCAGCCTGACCTGTGGTCGCCTCCTTCCCCTTGAGGGTCCTGAGCCGACTGAACCCCCCCAGACCCCCACTGGTGGGCCCAATGCAGCTGCCACCGCTGCCCATGCATGAGAACCCACCCCCGCCCAAGCGTGCAGTGCAGGTACCCACCGGCAGGCACTGACGGCAGAGACCAGCGACAGCAGGCAGGTGAGTAGCAGGCAGATGGGCCCCGCAGCCTGCTTGGCCAGCTCCACCAGCAGACTGGCTTCCACGCCCTCCGACTGCCAGTGGCTCAGGCGCACCGGCCCCCCATCGAACCTGTCACTGCGAAACAGCGCCTGGCTGCGAGCCACTGTGTCAAACACGGCCGCCAGGCCCCCCGCACTGCCCAAGGCGTCCCCGGCCTCGTGGCCGGGCTGGGCTGCGGGCAGGTGCAGCTGGGACAGCAGCACCTTGCGCTGGTCGTAGAAGACGACCATGACCTGGTCCTCGCTGGGCGCGCCGGGTGCCTGCCGGTGGACAGCTTTACAGCTCCAGCACCTGCTGCCCTTCTCGCGGCACAGCTGCAGCCAGGGCTCGTGGGGGAAGATGGCACCCAGGCCTTCCAGGAGGCGGCCCAGGCCCTCCTCGGGCTCCAGCCGGCGGTGGCTCCAGGTGCCCAGCACAGCCACAGCCACCCGGCTGGCCCGCTGCACCTGTGCCAGGAGCTCCTTGACCTGCGCGGGGATGAAGGGGAAATGCACCACCGCCAGCACCACGGCGCTGCCCTGCTCCGGGACCCACCGTCCGACCAGCAGGCCGCTGTCCGCCGAGGCGCAGCACGTGGGAAAGAAAGCCTTGAGCACCATGCCGGGCACCCTGCAAGAGAGTAGGCAGAGGCTCGGCCTGGGGAGGCCCCAGGACCACGGCAAGCCATGGCCGGCTGGTCTCAAGCACATGGTGGGAGCCTGGCCGGCCTGGGCTGAGGGTGGCAGCCCGCTTCCCATTTCCAAGGCGGGGCCACGTTACGGCACTGGCTCCGGAGCCCTTGACAAGAGCTTTGAGGCTGAGCACGAGAATTTTTGTTTTTAATTTTAAGGAGCCTGATTAGAGGTTTTTACGCACAGCACCCGAAAAAATGACAACCTCGTTCGCAACTAAAGGAAGGCGCATGGAAACCGCAACAACCGTGGAGGGTTTCCTAAGCCAGCAGGAGTACGGAGGCATGGGGAGAGCAGTGCTGGCAGCAGAGGCAGGCTGACCCGCACACCTGCCGGTGGCCCTGGGCACTGGTGTGGCCATATCAGGTGGCCGGGGCCGAGCCTGGCCCCAAGCAAGTCCCTGTCCGGTCACCCCCGGAAGATCCCAAGGCCGAGTCTTGGTCTCTCCACAGGGAAGACACCTGCCTGTCCACAGCACTCACAGAGCAGGTCCGGCTCCCACCGGGCTTCTGCCTCGGCTCAGACCCTCTATTTCCCGGGAGCCCCGATGGCCACCACGTGCACGGCCTCAACCTGTGAGCACATCTAGACCTGGGGGCAGGAAGCCCATGTGTCCTGAGATAGGAAGACACTGTCCCACGCCTTCCGCAAAAGGGTTCCACTCTTCAGGTGAGGGACTCATGGCTTCTTGGCTGCTCTCTACCTCAACGTGGCTTTTCAGCAGTAACAAGACCCAAGTAGCTGTGATTTCTGAATTCTGAAGGACCTGAGCCTTTTCTTCCCGACTGGTAAGCTCATGGGACCATGGGTGCTGGAAATGCCCCCAGCAAGCACTGGTGGGCTTCCGCTGCTAAGACCTGCCCCCAGACAGAGCCTGATTTGACAGGAGGAACTCGCCCCCGCTGGTGACCAGGGCCTTGGGGCTGGCTGTCCAGGGCCAGCACCCATCCGTGCCTGGGCCATACACCTTCTCAAGCACTTACTACCTGCACCCTGCCTGCACAAAGGGCAGAGCAGCCACCCTGGGCATCAGAGCCAACACCTGGGAGGGGGGCCCAGACCTACAAACTAACCAGGTCTCCAAGCCCCTGCGCTCACAGGTCCCATGACAAGGGACAGCCATGCTGGTGGGGTGAGAGGACACTGAGGAAGTGCAGAGAGCTCTCCCTCACCTTCATGGCGGTGCTGAGGGTCGGTAGGTACACAAACTGCCTGGCTCACACTGCACAGCTGCTCCACGCCAGCAGCCTCTCACTGCTGTGGGTTCCAACCAAAAGGGGTACCTCTAGGTGGGCCCGCAGAGGGCTCCCAAATGCCCTAGCCCCCTGCCTCCTGGGGCCAGGTGGGTGCCATGGGAACCACCCGCCAGAACACACCAGCTCTGGCGACAACACCCCACCCCACCTGGGGAAGCTAGGAGCTAGCGAAAAGTACACTGGCTGTGGTCTGAAAAGAAACCCAGGTGCCTGACAGTAAGCCCCTGCTCTGGGGGAGGTGGTCGCCAGGTGCTCTGCCCTGTGAAAGTCCACCGACTGGAGCACACGTGATCTGTGCTCTTTCTTTGGCTAAATTACGCTTCATTTAGAAAGTATTCCTTAAAAATAAAAATCTTCACATGTAAGGAAAGAAGAGTTTTAGAAGGTAGAAATTGACCTGCTCTTTGGGACAGCGAAAGGGAACTCTCAACAAATCACAGCACGAGGAGGGCGCACTCACTCACCGGGCTGCAGGGCCAGAAGGCCAAAAAAAGGCGAGGGAGTAGAGGGGATGGGACAGGAGGAAGGGGGTGCAGCGACTGGGGGACGAGAGCCCCCCCCATGCTGTGACCAGGAAACAAGGACCCCCCCACGGAGCACGCGATAGAGCGTGCCTGGGAAAGCGCGCCCTGCGTGGCCTGCAGCCACCGGCGTCCCTCTGAAGCAGGAGCTGGGTTTCCCTGTCCTCCTGGGCATGAACAGATTCCAGGAAAAGCCCACTGGGGGCCGGCCGGGAGCACCTCCTCCGTGAAGCCCCCTGTGCTCTGCTCCTCAAGGGCTCTCAAGAGCTCGTTTCCACGCGTGTTGTAGGTGTTGAAGGGCACGGCGCCTCCAAGCCCCGCACCCTCCCTGGCTGCAGCGCGGACCTGGTCCTGGCCAAGTGCCCGATCCCGAGCAGACGCGCTTCCGCAGGGCCACCGGCGGGGGTCCCCGCAGGGAAGTGGGGGGCGAGCCGGAAGACACGGAGGGGTCGACGGGGGGCGGGGCCTGGGGGTCGCGGGGGACGTGGGGGTCCACGGGGAGTGGGGCCAAGGGATTCGAGGGGGCGGGGCTTGGAGGATCGCGGGGGCGGAGACGGGGGTGGGAAGCGGCGAGGCGGGGCCTGGGGGGTCGCGGGGGACGTGGGGGTCCAGAGGGAGTGGGGCCAGGGGGCGGCGGGGGCGGGGGGGGGCGGCCAGGCGGGGTTCGGCGGGGCCCTCCGAGGCGGGCGTCCCTCGGTCCCGGGCCTGCCCAGGCCCTGCGGGCCCCGAGAGGCGGCCCGTGTCGCCCGCCCCCACCCTGCTCACCGGCTGCTCGGCGGGGCCCCCTCGGGCGGCGGGGTCGGGACCGGGTCGCGGCCCGCGTCGGGCGGAGCCGGGGGGGTGACGGCGCTCGCGGCCCCCAGCCCCGCCGCGGCCGCGCCGCGGGACCCGAGCCCCATTTCCGCCGGCTCCGGCGTTGCCGCGCGACGGTCCCTTCGCGAAAGGCGCCCGGGCTGCCCCGCGGCCGGCTCCTGCGTTCCGGCGCGCCGCGTTCCCACACGCCGCGGCTCCCGCGGGCAGCGCCCTCGGGCTTTCGGGGGCCGCGCGGGCTTTGGGGGCTCGGGGGACCCAGCGGGCCTAGCGTCGGGGCTCCCTGACCCCATTTGCCCCAAGCGATCCAGGTGACAGAAGCCCCGGGCCCCGGGGTCCCAGGCGACCCCAGCGCCCCCCACCCACCCGCAGGCCGGCCCAGCTGCTCTCCTAGAGGTCCGGGCCGCCCCCAAGCCCATCGCCCTGTCGGGTTGTGGCCACAGCCGCCCAAGCCGGCACAGCCCCAGCCTTTATTGAGCTCCTACTGCATGCCCCGCCTGCTCTGGGTCATCGGACCCAGGGCTGGGACGTGTCGGGGGATCCTGGCGGGGCTTCACGGCCAAAACCACCGATCCCGGCCCTGGCCCTGGCCATGGGCATGAGCCCCTTCCCGTCAGCCCCCCGCCGGGTCAGGCAGGCGCCCCCTCCCCTGACAGAGCCCCTGAAGCCTCTGGCACGACCCTGGGCTCCCACCCTCTGTGAAAGCAACAGCAGCCTGTGGTCCCAGGCTCTCTGGAAGCCCCCACCCCAGCCCCAAGCCCCGAGCGTTTGGGCCCCTTGTCCAAGGGAAAGGAAGGTGCAGGCGGCCTGGGAGAGCGGGAGGGGGTTGGCCTGTGGCTGGAAGAGGCCCTGAAGCTCCAACCCCATCGTGGGCCCCCGGGGCCCCCGTTTTACCTCCACTGCTCCCAGAAAAGCTGCTGCAGGCCCCGTGCTGTTGTTGGCTTTGGCACCAGGGACTAGGGCCAGCCCTGCCCACCGCACCCTCCCTGCTGCCTCCCTCTGATTAGGACGTGGAGTTGCTGCCTGGGAGCTGGCAGCGGGCCCTGCTGTACCCAGGAACTCGAGGCACAGCTCATGCACGGATGGGGATGTCCTGGGGTCAGGATGAATGGGCCCCACGGCCCCCCAGCTGCCCAGTGGGCACAGGATTCACCCCCAGCCGGGGCTGCTGGGAGCAAGCAGCGGCCGGGCCAGTGCAGCATAGCTGCAGGCCCTGTGGGGCGGCCAGCCATGCGGGGCCCAGGACATGGGAGCGGCCAGAGGAGCGGGCGGGGCCCAGGACAAGGCGGGCGAGGAGGCTGTGGCATCTACTCAGTGCCCTTCAGGGCCGTGTCCTCCTGCCTCACAGACAAGGAAACTGAGGCACAAGGAGCACCTGAGGGGTGTCTGTGAGGACCACGGGCACTGAGGACAACCCTGGAGGGGGCAAGGGGCACAGATGAGCCCTGTTCCTCAAGCTCCTCTGTCCAGAGGCCCCTTTCCCCCTCTGGCAAGTACAGCGGCTCTCCTGCGGGTCTTGCCCAGGCCTCTGGTTCTGCCTGACACGGGGGAGCCCCAATGCAGACAGGCCCCTCCCTGGGGACAGGCTCCTCAGCCCTGTTCCTGTGCGCCAGGCTGCAGCCTCTGTGTTGGGAACTAGTGCTGGGGAGGGGGAGCACCCAGGGCCAGGGAGGGGGGAGCATCCGGGGAAGGGGGAGCACCCAAGAGTCGGTGAGGAGGAGCATCCAGGGACTGGTGGGGGGAGCACCCAGGGGCCGGGGAGAGGGAGCACCCACGGTTGGGGAGAGGGAGCATCCAGGTTCCCCACTGGGCCTCGGGCTGAGTGGGTACTCTCCCCTGGGTGTGACCACTGAGGAATCTGCAGATGTAAGTTGAGTCCGGTGCGCAGAGCCCCCGATGAGGCCTGCCCAGGCACTGCCTTCCGCCTTCTCCCTGTGGACCTTGCTCGGCTGCCCCCGATACCCACCTCGGTCTTGTTTAGGGGCTTAAGGAGCCCAGGCAGGACCTTGGGAAGGGGCTGTGTGCCCTCACGCACGCCCCCCAGCAGTGTCCAGCTTGCATCTGTGGAGACCCCCCAGGGCCCCCTGAATGGTGGGATTCTGGGGGCAGCAGGCACCTGGGGTCCATGGAGGGTGGGTTTGCCTCCGACTTGGGTCCTGGGGATTTCTCCAGCCCTGGCGCCTTGGCTGCGGCCCTCAGCACCCTCAGGCAGCGCCTGTGGCCCCACCACGCCCTGGGCTCCCGGCGGCAGTCAACGCCCCCCACCCCTGTCCTACGTGGACTGGCCGCGGCCTGGCCAGCCCTGCTCAGCTTGGGAGCTGGGGGCTGTGTCCCCGCGAGGGGGGTCCTGGGGTGCTCCCCTGCACCCCCATGGGAAAGGCTGCACTGGGCAGGGGAGCAGTGAGCCATGACGGCTGCCGATGCCTATCGCAGCTGCAGGGCCGCCCGGGGGGGCCACGCTCGGCCAGAAGCCTGGGGAGGAGTGGCATCTGGCCGCAGGGGATGGTTACCCCTTCGCTGGGGCTCTGGGTCACCTGCCGGGGTGGGGGGGTCCATGCCTCTCCTCCCCTGACCTCCGCCCCCAGGTCTGGGCCCCACAGGGAGGCGCAGCAGGGGGTCTGTGGACACCCCTGCCCTGCCTGAGCCCCAGGCCGGCCACATCCTCGGGTGCCCGGGGAGACGCCGGGGAGACGCCGCACAGTGAAAGAAGGAGCCAGGGGTAGGCGGGTGGTTTCTATTTGAACGTCCACAGCTGTGATCAATAAATAGCAGCCCCCCGGGGCGGGGCCGCATGCAGGGGGTGGCCGGGGGGTCAGCAGGGCGATGCTGGGTGCTGGGCTCAGACCTCAGCACCCAGGGGTTCTGTAGGCCGGGTGCGGCCTCGGGGGTCCCAGCCAACCCCCTCGGGGACCTGGAGGGGGGACCCTGGGGACAGGATGCAGAAAGGGGCCCCCGGGGGCTGGACGCTGGAGTCTGCCTCACACTTGGTGGTGTGGCCGGTGCCGGGCTCGGGGTCCCCGGGGAGCAGCGCGCCAGGAGGCTCGGGCTGGCCTTGGTGCCGCATGGGTCCCGCGGGTCCCTGGGTGGGCACCCGCTTCATGGAGAGGTCGAGTGGTGTGTCCGGAGGCCGCACGGCCTGCTCCAGCGCCTGGTGGATGGCGAGCAGCTCCCGACGGATCTGGCCCAGCTGCCCCAGGCGCCGCTCCACCTGTGCGCAGCCACCCAGCGCCCGCAGCAGCTCCTCGCTCACGCGGCCCACCGCGCTCCCTGGGCTGGCCGGCTCCTCGTCCTCGGGCCACAGCATCCTGGCCGCGCCGCTCGGCCGGCTGGGGCACGGGGCAGGGGGGGCGGTCATGGGTGGCCCTGACCCCAGGGCTCCTCCTCTGGAGGCCCAGGGACGCGAGACACCGGTCGCCCCCACACTCCGTTCCCTCTGCAGCCTGGTGCCCCCCACCCACAGGCAGTCCCTGGCACCAGGGTCCCTGCACCCACCTGCTGTGGGACCCCCACTCAGCCGCGTTGCTGGGGGCCTTGGGGAGCTCCAGCCTGCTTCCCAGGGCCGGCTCCTTCTTCAGGGGGCCCTCGGCGGCCTGCTCCAGATCCCCGCCCTGTCCTAGGTCCCCGGGGCTGCCGCAGGCCCAGGGACCCCCCAGCCCAGCCATGGGCCCTGCCAGCAGCCCCGCACCCAGAGATCCGGGGGTCCCCTTGGGGACCATGGGGGGCTGGGCGAGGGCAGCCCTCCCTGCTGGCAGCCCCGGGCTATGCTCCAAGAACAACGGGTAGTAGAGGCGGGGGGCGGGGGCCAGGCGCTGGGGGGGCTGTGGGGCTGGGGGCAGGAAGGGCAGGTGGGCCGCGGCGGCCAGTGAGGGCGCCAGGCAGGAGAGGAGCCCGGGACCGAGAGGGCCGCCGACGCCCAGCAGGGACAGGTGGAGGCTCCGGGGCTCGGGGGGCTCGCCTAGGGTGGGGGGTGGGTAACAGGGGCCGGCGCCCCCCGTGGCCACACCCCCTGGGCCCCTGCTGGGCCCCGGCTTCCATGGCTCCCTCTGGGTGGTCCTGGCTGCGGGTGGCAGCGTCCCCGGGGCACCCTGGGGCTTGGTCTTGGGGTCCTCGGTGCAGCAGTGCAGGGAAAGGACACTGGACGCCGTGAGACCAGGTGAGGCGGGGGCGCTGGGGCGGCGGGTGGGGGCGTCGAGCAGCAGCGACCGCGAGTCCTTGCAGAGGCTGTACTTCATGTGGTTGTACAGGTGCGACTTCTCCAGGCAGGTGAAGGGGCACTGGAAGCACTTGTAGTTGTAGGGCTTGCCCCACGGCCGCGGGATGTAGTGCGGCTTCTTGGGCCTCCTGGCCCGGGCCCCGGGGCCCGCGCGGGACATCGCGGCGGTGGGCACCTGTGGGCACCGAGACCCTCAGGTGAGGAGGGCCATCCCAAGCACGGGGCGTGAGCAGTGTCTCGAGCCCCCGACAAGACTGTCACTTACCCAGAACTGCAAGCTTGGCACCTTGGGAGCCTCTCCCACCCACCTGGGCCCCTGCCGGCGCCCCGCGCCCTCCATACCCATGGGTGTGAGCACACACGCATGCCCCGGATGTGGGTGGGCACTGGGGTCTCACAGGCTCAGCCTCCCGGCCCGGCGGGGGCGGCCGTGGCGCGCGGCCACCTGCTCTGCGCAGCTCCATCTGGGCGGCTCCGGGCAGGTCGCGGCTGCCGGGGACACGCTCGGCCAGGGCTCTCCCCAGGCCCGGACGCTCGGCGCCATCTGGGCCGCCACCTGGGCCACCCGCCCGCCCCGTGCCCACGGCCCTGCGGGGCCTCGCTGCATGCCCATGTGCACACGTGTGTGTGTGTGTGCGAGTGTGTGCATGCGCACCCGGCACGGGGGCAGGGACACACACAGACCCCTCCCCACTCAGCCCAAACCCAGGGCTCTTGTGGGGACAGACCCACAGCTGAGGACAGACAATCACATGCAGCCACAACCCTCACGGATGCGACAGACCCACAGACACACCCACCCCACTCTGTCACAGAGCCCCCCCATGGCGGGCGGGGGTCCGGGAGGGGATGGGGCACCCCGAGGATGGCCGCACCCCCACCTGGACTTGGTGTGGACTTTGGAGGCGGCCTCTGCCCCGCACCCCCAGGATGGGGGGTGACAAATGGGAGCGGGCTCGGTGGCAGGGGCGGCTGTGCCGGACCAGCCATTGCCGGCTGGAGCCACCAGCTATGCCACGCTGGGTAGACGCGGGGGGACCTGCCGCTGTCCCTTCCAAGCGGCTGCTAACTCCACAGGGACCAAGAGGACCTGGGGCCGCCCAGTGTGCTCGCCCTGTGCCAACCCACAGCCTGCAACCCTGACCTTTCCCCACGAACCCACCGGGTCCGGTGCCGGCGGGGGGACCTCCAGGCGGCCTGAGGTCCTGGGGGGCCGGGCAGACCCCTCCACGGAGGGGCGGGGGGGCGGATCGGGCCGCGCGGCGGCGTTTCCTCCTGGCTGGGTGGGGCTGCGGGACCCCCGCTCCCTCCTCGCCCGCAGGGCCGCGGTGCCGCGCCGGTGGTCCGGGTGCGCGAGCCCCAGGCCGGGACGGGGCCGGCCCTCCGCGCCCTCCGCGCCCTCCGCGCCCCTCACGCCCTTCGCGCCCGCGGCCCCCGCCCCGCCCCGCCCCGCGGTCCCCCTACTTGGGCCGCCGCGCCCGCTTCACCTGCGCGGTCCGGGAAACAGAGACGGCGGCGCACGCACTTCCCAACCCTTCCGCGCCCCCGGCGCCGCCGCGACCCCCGACCCCGAAGACCGCGGGGGAAACTGAGACCCGGCGCGGCAGCGGGGCTCGTGGGACGTGCAGTCCCTCTCGCGGCGCGACTCGCGAAGCCTCGGCCGCTGGCTGCGCCCCCCGACGCCGGCTTGCGCCCCCCGAAGTTGGCGGCAGGAGCGGCTGCGCGTGCGCGGGTGCCGGGCTGGGGGTGGGAGCTGCACCCCCCCGCGCCCCAGGCTCTCGACCCCCCCGCGTCCCCCCCCCGCCCCCCGCACTCACCGCCTCCCGCACTCACTGCCTCCCGCGCCCGGTCCCCGCCGGCTCCAGGTGGCGGCCCCGGCCGAGACGGCGCAGGTGTGCGGCCAAGCGAGGGGCCGTGTCCCCGCCCCCGCTTGCCCCGCCCCGCCCCCCCGCCCGCGGGCTGCACACAGGCGGCCGCGTCCCCCGGGCCCCGCGCGCCGGGATGGGTGTCGCTCCGGCCCCGCCAGCCGCGAGGAGCCGCCTCCGAGCCAGGGCCTGGGGCTGAGCCCGGGGACAGAGGGCGGCCACAGGGACGGAACCCAAAGCGGAGCCAGCGCGATCCAGCTGGGCCCGGAGCACCCGGGGCGGGGCGGGGGCGGCCACCAGCGGCCTCAGGCTCTGCCCCTCCCGGGGCCCCGCAGCCGGCCACCACGTGCTGCCCCGCTGCCCACAGCTCCCCACCGAGGTCCCCCAGATCACCCCACCTGCTCCTCCCAGGGCCCCTTAAGAGAGTGAGAGAGTCGGGAGGGGCTCAGTGCGCTGGACACACCATGCGCAGCTCTGCAGCCCCCTCCTCACCCCCGCGGCAGCCCCGTGCCTGGAGCTGCCCTGTCCCCGCCTGGGCCGTCTCCGGAAGGTGAGAGGGGTCACTGACCCAGAGGGGCTGAGTTCCCCGGGGGAAGGACTCAGAGCTCCCAGCAGGGGCAAGTGCCCGCCCCCCCACCCCGGCGGTCCCCCTGTAGGCCATCCTCTTGGTCCTTGGGTACCCACTCCTTGGGCTCCCTGTAGGCACTGACTGAGGGGCAGGGGCTCAGTGCCACACCTGGGTGACACCCTCCACCCCAGCCTCTGTGTCAAGCCTGCACAGTGGGTGCCAGCCATGCCCCCCGCCCCCAGCCCACAGCAGAGGATGCAGCAGCTCCAGACCTGCTGCGCAGGGGCCTTCCAGTCCCCAGGAGGCCGGGAGGGACAGGGCGGGGCCCTGGGGCCACCTCATGCAGACATGACAGGTGTGTGTCGCCTTTCATCTCGAACCACCCCCCGGGGAAACGAGTCCTACGGGCTGGGACTGGGGTGGGGGCTGCCATGGCCGCACAGCATGCCCCCCACCTGGTGGCCCTGCTGCCCAGCTGCTCATGTGGCGGCCTCTGGCCAGGCAAGGCTGGCACCTATGCCAGCTGCTTCTGCACACGGGCGCCTCTGGACATGGCCCTTGGATCCTCTGCCCTGGTCTAGGCTCCTTGGCTCAATGGGGACTATCCCCTGCTCTTACTGGTCCACCTGAGACTGGCACAGGAAATGGCCTGGCTGGGGGCACTGGCCTCTGTCTGGGAGGGGCGGGTGATAGGGTGACCCTGGGGAGCCCCGTGTCTCAGAATGCAGAGGGAACAGTGACCTGAGTGGCCAAGGACCCCTTGTGGAGGGACTTGGTGCTGCTGGGAAAAGCGGGAGGGACAGCTCCAAGGGGTTGGTGCACAGCGTCCCCACCACGCAGGCCAGATGAAATCTGGGGCCACTGCGCCACCCCACTTTCCTCCCAAGAGTGACCCTGGGGGTGGGTCATGACCACCCATGGAACCCCCCAGAAGTAGGGGCGAGCTCAGCCTGAGGACTGGCCCTGCCCCTGGGCTCGGGAGAGCCTTCACTAGGCAGTCCTACCCTGGGTGGGTGGTGGGAGGTTGGTGTCCAGGCACCTCTGGCTCTCCCTGGGGTCTTCAGGGCTCCCTGGGGCTGGTCCAGGTGCAGGAAGGGGCAGGCCAGCTGCCTCGTCTCCTCAGGGTTGGGGCGTAGGGGCTGGGCTGCCACGCGGGGTGCACAGGATAGCCAGAGGGGGTGAGAGCCCCACAGCCTGGGGTGGGGATGTCTGTACCGTGCCCTGGAAGGGCACCTGCCCCGCAAGCACGCAGGACGCTCCTGGCCGCTCAGGGCCACCCTTGCTGCTGCCTCCCCTGTGCCCACTGGGGCGGCCCCAAGGACCCAGGCTGAGAGGAGTAGACCCATGTCTTAGCCAAAGGGCAGCACTGGGGAGCCACAGCAGGCACGACAGCAGTTAGGGAGGGCTGGGGAGGCGGGTGGCACCTGGGGCCCATGGGCCCGGCCCAGGACTCTCCTTGGGGAGCCTGTGCGGGCAGCAGCCAGAGCAGAACCAGGGACCTGGGAGAGCACCAGGACCCCTGGGGTCCCAAGTCTCCCACAGGTCCCAGGGTGGGCCCCAGGCCAGGCTGGTGGCCACCTGCGAGACAGCACTGGCCGCCCATCCTATCACTGACCCACAGGCACGTTCTTTGCCCAGCCTCACCCCAGCCTCTGGGATGCAATGAGGCTCAGGCCTTGAACTAGAGGCGGCTGCCCCCCTCGGCTGCACTGCCTGCCCTGCGCCTGCCCCACTGTGGCCCTGACCCAGAGACCCGCGGCTCCGGGCCAGGGCTCGCCCCTAGGAGTGGCAGCCATCACGCAGCCCAGCTGTGGCAGTGATTTCTGGAAGGCCTCGCGTATACCCTGCCTGTCCCTTACTGAGGACATGGATTACCCTGCAGTGGAGCCCATGTGTCCACGTGCAGCTGGGATGGGACAGCTGAATGGTAGTGAGCTCCCCGTCGCAGGAGGCATGTGAGCTGGTGTAGGGGCTGCCCGAGCTGCAGGGGAGCCGGTCGGGGCTGCGCGCGTGGGGGAAGGCCCCGCCCGGGCTCTCTGCAGCGCCTGGGGCCGACAACAGCCATATGCTCTGGAGCAGAAGCTGTGTGCGTGTGCCGGGCCCCGGGGCCGGCCTTCCCGGGCCTGTCACAGACGATTTTCCCTGCCTGAGTGGCAGGCGGGGGTGCCCCGTGCCGGGCCCCACTGCCCCCCTCTCGGGCTGTCCCCTGGGTCTGGTGTAGGGACCCGCCATGGCGGGGCAGAGCCAGGGCTCCCTCCGGACACCTGCAGTGGCCGGTGCGGGTCAGGCGGCTGCGAGCCCCGGGCGGGCGGCAGGAGAGGCCTGGGGCCACGGCCCTGTCAGCGCAGCGCCCACAGCGGCGGAGGAGGCGGCGGCCGCGGCTAATTTGTACACTAAGTGCTTCTGACAGGGACCGCGCTGCCTGCCCAGGCCGCAGCCACAGCGCCACCGGGGCGCAGGCAGAGGCGGGGAGGGTCCCGTGGGAGTGAGGGACACGGGGCGGTGGACAGAGAACATACAGGGGGACAGTGAGGCTGAGGTCGAGCCTGGGGGGGGGCTTTTGGGGTGGGGAGGGGATGGGGTCCCGGGAGCGCCGGAGGCCCAGACGGTGCAGGGGAGCCCCCAGCCAGGACCCTTGGTTGAGGCTGTGTCCCAGGCCCTGCCCCCCGAGCGTTGTGAGCAGGGGGCGTCTCGTGGGGCCCCACCAGCCTGTGCTCTGCGTCCCTGAGGATCTCCTGACCGCCTTCTCACTCAGGTTCTAGGCTGGGTGGGGCACGTGGCCTCTTGGTCTGAGGAGGGGGCCCACCGGACTGGGGTCCCCAGGACCCTGCAGTGAGCTGGGGGTGAGCCAGCGGTCCCAGCTCAAGGGCGGCCGTGGCGAGATGCACGGTGGCAGCTCCCCAGCCGCCCGAGGCCGGCCCCGAGCTAAGTGCTGGTGGCTTTAATTGCTCTCACTGCGGTCCTGACCGGCCTGCCACAAGCCCCGCCCCTGCCCCTGCAGGGGCTCACACCGCTTGAGCAGCGGTGGGGAGCAGGCGGGGTCAGGATATCTTCCCCTGCGACTCCCATGCTGCCCACTGCATCCTTGCTGGCCCCCCTCATGCGCAGACCCCTGCCCCGGGGCCCCCCTCCCCACACAGACCCCTGCCCCGGGGTCTCCCTCCCCACACAGATCCCTGCCCCGGGGTCCCCCTCCCCATGCAAACCCCTGCCCCGGCACCCCCCCCAGCACCACGCAGACCCCTGCCCTAGGCACCCCCCCTCCCCAGCCGGGACAGACTGGAGGGTCGTTAGAAAACAAAACTTTTTATTTGGTCCGTCAGAGCCTGAGTCTGGAGGCCACCCTGGAGGAGCCGCTGTACAGGAACCGACAGTGATAAAATAGCCTCTGTGCGGGAGGAGCCAGCGTATTTACAGGGTTAAAAATATTCACAGCTCCAAGTAAAAGGATGAAATAAAAAGGAGGCCCAAAGGGTGGTGAAGTGTTCCTCGAGATGTAAAAACCCCACGAGCCCAGGGGGACTGTGGGACGAGCGAGGGCCTCACGCTCAGCTCAGGGGGCCACAGGGGCTCCCACCGGGCAGGGCCCCTGCCTACACCCTGTCATGGCTTCGGTCCTGGCAGCGCCCAAGACTTGCATAGTGTGGCCAGCAGGAAGGGCTGTGGGGGCTGTGGGGCCCTGCCCGTGGGAACGGACCCGCTGCTGGCTGCAGGACCCACCAGGCCCTGAAGCTGGGGTCTGGCCACCTTGGCCGCAGCGCGTGCTCAGCCCAGCGCCTTTGGTCCCTGCCCTGCACAGCCCCCCAGCACGGAAGGGGGTCTGGTTGTGGGCTGACCCCGGTGCGCAGTCAGGCGCTGGCCCGGCCCGAGGCGGGCTGCCCACAGCTGGCGGCGGCTTCGAGGTATTTTGCTTTGCCGGGCAGGGGGGAGGGGGCCTGCGGGCCGAGCGCTGGGCGGGGTCCTGAGATTCGGGGGTGTCCCTCCTAAAGTGCGTGTGGGTGGGGGTCAGGTGTGCCCTGGCCCCATCCTGAGGGGAGTGGACCCTCGGTGGGCGGCGGGTCACAGAGGCCGGGGCCCGTGCAGGCCTGCGACCTCAGGCGTGAGCGGGGGGCTGTGGGTGCCGCCGGTGGCCGTCCAGTCACTGAGTGGGGCCTGTGCAGCCTTGCGGTGGGCCAGGCGGTGCGTGATGGAGAAGCCGGCGTTGCCCTCCAGCTGCGACAAGATCACCAGGACCTGCCTGGGGGAGGGGGCCGGTGAGGGGCCATGGGGGGCGGGGGCCGCGGTCAGAGAGGGCAGGGGCGGGGGCCGCGGAGGGCAGGGGCCAAGGTGGGGGTCAGAGAGGGCAGGGGCCAGGGTGGGCCCACCTGTGCAGCGGTGGCACGCTGTCCTGGGTACGCAAGCTGCCGCGTGTGGACACGACATTGAAGCTGTCGGTGCAGTCACACTGCACGTGCAGGAAGGCGCGCGGGTGCCGGTTCTCCACCACCACCATAAGCCCCGCCCAGCCGTGTGTCAGGTAGTAGCAGGTCATGCCCTCGCGGCCCTGGCGTGGTGGGGGGGGTGGGGGAGTAGTGGGCATGGGCTCCCCACCCCCCGCCCCGGGAGTCCCCTGCCCTCCGGGAAGCCCCACCCAGCCCCCCAGGAGCCCTGCACGCTCCCACCTCGTGCCGCTCGCCCCGGCTCTCAGTGAGCAGGATGATCGCGTCGGCCAGGGTGGAGGGCTGTGCCTCCAGGGGCTCCACCATGACCAGCCGAGAGCTGTAGACAGCCAGCACGTGGCCGGAGACTGCAGGGAAAGAGCCAGTGAGCGCGGTGGGGGAGAACAGGGACACGTGTGGGGACACCCCAGGAGCCCAGGCAGTTTACCCTGGCTGGGGGGGCCGGCGCCCCAGTGGTTGAAGGCGCAGCACACGACGGCGTACTCGCCGGGCTCCAGCATCACGTCGCAGCTGACGAACTTCTTCACAGCACGCTTGCTGTGCGCCAGGAGGCGGCCCAGGCGGAGGCGGCCGGCGCTGCCCAGTGTGGCCCGGAACACCAGGATGCACAGGTCCAGCAGATGGCTGTCCCCCATGTCTGAGCGCCTGTGGGGACGGCCGGCCACGGGGTCACACAGGTCACAGTGGGGGCCGGGGTCTCGGGGTCTCTGGGCCTCCCGCCTACCTGCGACCCACCTGCTGCCCTCCTGGAAGAGCGCGAACTCGAGGGCAGTGCGCTCCAGTACCGTGAGCGCAGTCACGCCCAGGGGCCCGCTGGCAGAACGGGGGAAGGCACCCTGCACCCGCACCTCCTGCCAGTCCGCGTGCACCTTGCAGATGTCCACCGAGTCGAAGTACCTGAGGACACCGGACACAGCGCCGCTGGGGGTCAGCCCCAGCCACGCACCTCCAGCCCAGGGGGCCCCCTTGCCCTAGGGCACCGGATTCCGAGGGCACCTGATGAAATCGCTGTACTCCATCCAGAAGACGCCCTCGCTGCTCCCGTGGGGCATAAGCTCACCGCGCAGGTGGCCCGGCCAATGCGGCCACTCATCTGACCAGCTGCCGTTCCAGGAGAAGCGGCCCCATGGGTTCCGGAGGCGCAGAAGCCTGTGGGCCACGGGGCTGAGGCCAGGCCACCGCCCGCCTGTTCCCACCGCCTGCTCCCTCTCCATCCCTGTCCCACCTCCCTCTGTCCGCCCACCTGGAGCCCTGGACGTCACGCACGTCCAGGATGGAGTAGGCATGGCGGGGGCGCAGGCCCAGGCTCTCGTAGACGGCGTCGTCCACCCGCATGTTGCCCCCGCCACAGGAGGCACCCATGAGGAACCTGCCGGAAGTTCAGGGCTCAGGAGGGCAGGCTGGCCCCAGAGGGGTCCCCGCAGGCCTGAGAGGGCAGACCCGGCCCGGTCAGGGTCTCTGCACACTGGCCCCTTACCCAGCCTCCTTGGAGCTCAACATTGTGGCCCAGATGAGGTCGGCGTCCACGGGCTCCTCGCGGGGGTTGGTGGCGCTGACCTGCAGCACAAGGCTCTCGCAAGGGGCACCTGTGAGCGTGGCCAGGCCCTCGATGGCCCGGCCAGCCTGGAGGGCAAAGTACGAGCCGTGCAGCTTGGCCAGTGCCTTCTCGATGAGAGCCACCCACAGCTGCTTGCGCTGTGCCTGCGGGGGACAGGGGGCTAGGATCCAGAGCCCACACCAGCCCCATCTGTGACCCCCAGCCTTGACCACCCCTATCACCAGCTCCTCACTGACCCCCCCACCCCCCCGGCCCTGCGCACCTGGGAGAAGAGCAGGTAGCCGGCCTCGTCGCAGGGCAGCATGTCGTCTACCAGCACGGTGGTCCACGTACCATCCTTGCATAGCCGCACCTGGTAGGCGCCCTCTGGGCACAGGCTGCGCGTCACCAGTACCCGCTCGACCAAGTCAGGGCGCTCGGCCAGCACAGCCAGCGCACTCAGGAACCTGCGGGCAGGCCAGCCTCACCAGGGGCTCCAGCACCCCTACAGCTGCCCCCGCCCCCAGCCCACCCCCCACCAGCCCTCACCAGCAGTTGCCCAGGAGCCCCTGCAGGATGTCTGAGGGCCGCAGGGTCCGGAACACGGACCACTGGACGCCGTGGTCCCGGAAGACGGAGCAGTTGATCTCGTGTGGCCGCAACCACTGCTTCACCCGCTGCTGGACGCTGTCACCTTCAGGGAAGCCCACAGACCTAGGCCCGGGTGGGAAGCTGTCGTCCACAAAGTTCACGCCGTTCTGGGGGCCAGAGCATGCGTGGGCGAGCGGGGCCAGTACGAGCCTAGCGCCCGAGGACAGACCCAGGGCCCGGGGAGATGCAGTCCTCGGGACTGCCCAGGAGCCCTCCAGGCGGCGTCCCCAGCCCTGCATCCCCACCGCCCGCTGCTCGTGGCTAGACGCTTCACGTCTCAGACCCTGGCCGGGGCCGCCGCTGCGGGTGGGAAGGGGGAGTCCTGTCGGCCCGACCTCACCTCCCGGCAGAAGGCCACGATGTTCTCCCAGAGGGCCTTGGCCTCGCCCTCATCCGACTGCCGCCGCGTCTCGGCATGCACGCTCTCCCTGCGCCGCAGGGGCGCGGCATCCCACAGCCGGGCCCGCGGGGCCTGTGGCGTGTGGCAGGCGGCGCAGTGCCGGGCAGGGGCTGCGTTGAGCAGGGTGCAGGCTGGGCAGGCCCATTGGCCCGGGGGCTCGGACGGCGCAGCGGGGAGGAGGCGGGCAGCCTTGCAGGCCAAGGGGTCGTGAGCACAGGCCCCACAGGGCCCCGCTGGCAGGTCGGCACCGCAGTCTGGGCAGCAGGTAGGCTGCTGGCCATGCTCCTGGAAGCCGTGTAGTTTGGAGCAGCCGCAGGCCGAACAGCGGGCGGCCGCCGTGGGGTTCCGCAGCGTACACCGGGCGCATACCCAGCTGCTGAAATCGGGGCTGGATGGGCTGGCGGGGGTGAAGCGCACAGCGTCGCCAGCCAGGTCGATGACGTCACCGCCCTCCGCGGCCGGCTCCCCCGATGCACCCAGCCGCTTGCCGGCCAGCAGCTCGGCCAAGCGGGGTGGCCCCCGGGCACCAGGAGTGGGCTGTGGGGCCTCCGGCATTGGTGGCTGTAGCTGGGGTGGGACCTCCCGGCGGCTGCGGGGCAGGGGGTGGTTCTGCGGGGCGGGCGAGAAGGGGCTGCAGGGTGGCCCCCGGGGGGGCTCCTGGTCGGCGGCAGGTGGGTCGGCCTCAGCACCCTCCCTGGGTGGGCCCGGGGCCGTGGGAAAGCCAGCGGGGGCCACCACCTCGGGGACCACCAGTGCCTCGGGGGGGATCCTGGGCAGGGAGAGCCGGCGGGGGCCCCCGCAGGCAGAGCAGGAGCCGGCCACGGGCGTGTTGTGCAGCGTGCAGCGCGGGCAGGCCCAGCCACAGCCGGGCTCTGCCGCCGCTGCCTGCTCCTGACAGCAGCCCTGAGGCTCGGCTGGGGTGGGGGGTGGCAGGGGCAGGGCCCTGTTGATGGCGGGAAGCAGGGCAGGGCCAGGCACGGGGTCTGGGGCCAAGCCGCAAGCCTCGCAGGCCTCCTTGCCAAGGAAGTTCCGGAAGGTGCAGCGGGCGCATGGCCACTTCTGCTCCTCCACGCTGAGGCGCAGGATGCGGTCGAGGTCAGGCCTTCGGCGGGGCGCCTCGCAAATGGAGCACTGGCGCCTGCCGGCCGGGTTCAGGAAGGTGCAGCGGGCGCAGGCCCACTCTGCGGCGGCGGCCATGGGCCCGGGCGAGAGCGTGCGGCTGCAAGAAACGGCGTCGGGCGTCAGTGCGGCCACAAACGGCCTCGGGGACCTGTGGCTCACCCCAAGCGCCTTGGGTGGGGGAGGTCTGCCCTGAGTCCCCAGTTCTGTGGGACTACAGCCTCCCCCTGGAGACCCCTGCCTGGCCCAGAGCCCCGAGAACAGGAGCCCGAGATGGGCAGGTCTGGAACGCCAGGGCAGCGGGCTGGGCCGGCCCATCAGCCTACACAGGCTGTCAGGGTGGGGGCCCCGGCGCGCACAGCAGGCTCCGAAACCAACCACGAATGCTCTGCTCACAGGGAAAACCAACTGTTCTTTACATCAAGGCACAAAGCTTGCGCTTCCAACTGCATGCTCCGGCCTGAGCCTTCTGGCTCAGAAGAAAGACTCACCTCATCCAAGAGACCAGACAAAAAAACACATAAAAGCCCCCCTACAAGGACCAGGGCCGTCCCCAGGCCAGAGCAATCTGCGGTGCCACCTTTCCACCTGACACAGGGCCCTGACTTCAGCCCCAGGTATCCCAGAGGGACAGGCCAGGCCGAGGCTCTGGCCACTGGGCAGCTTCCAACCAACACACGTGCAGCAGCCTGGAGACCAGGCCCTGTCCCTCCCGGTCGGCACTCGGGAAAGGGTCCGGCCCGGGTCAGGGCGCAGGCCAGCCCTTGCCCCCAGCACTCTCCGCAGTGCCTCCTGCAGGTCCTCCAGGCCAGTTCCAGCCACGCCCCCAGGGAGACAGGAGATGAACTGCGGGGCACAAGGAGCGCTCCCTGCCTGCTGCTCACGAGACAAGCCCTGCCTACGGATCCAGGGCCCAGGTCCTTGGTGGTGGCTGGGGTGAGGCCGGGTCTGCTGAGCCCACCTGCTGACTGCCCCCCGCTCATGGCCCCCGTGACGAGCTGCAGGCTGCATGGGCCGGGCCAACAGCAGCTCCCAGGGCACCCTGGCAGTAGAGCCTGCATGGTTTTTCCTCGAGGTGGCCGCCAGGCCCACATGACCAGCGCCATAGGGAGCGGCCCGTGCAGGGGACAACAGGCCAAGTCCAGTGGGAGCCCAGGTGACTGTCCACAAACCCAGCAAAGGGCGCCGGCTGGGCTTTCACAACCGGGAGCTGCTGGCCCTCAGCGCCGCTCGCTGCCGCCACGCACAGCCCCAGAACCCGCGTCCAGGCTTCGCCCACAAAGCTGTGCGGACAGGCATGTGGGGAGGCGTCTCCTGTGGGAGCCGCAGCGCAGCTGCCGACAAGGCCATGCTTTGGCATCTCGAAGAACAAAGCGTGGACCCCGGGAGCCCGCCCACCTTGAGAGCAGCAGCCACAAGGGCCCAGGAGCAGAGGCAACAGGCCGTGCGGGACAGGACAGCGCTGGGAGGCGCTACCCACGGAAGGCCTGCGTGCCACTGCCCGGCCCACCCACAAGGGGCTTCCAGGAGATGTAGAAAGGAGACGGGGGCCTGGGTTGGCGCAGAAACGCTGAGCTGGGCAGTGCTGGCAGCCACTGCCCGGGCGAGGCTCGTGGCGTCCACACCAGCACCCACCTTGGGCTGACACCTGGAGATACCTGACACTCACCCCGGACCCCACTGGCTCCCGCGGGATGCCCTGCTGCCAGGCACACATGCGACACCACGGGGACCCCCGCCGCCTCTGTGCTCACCCCTGCAGCGAGGCCCATGCACAGAGGGGCCGTGAGCCCAGCCCCAAGGCTCCCTGACCGGGCAGCCCCGCACTGGATAGGCCTCAGACAGGGAGGGTGGCGGCAACCTCCAGCAGGCACCCCTGAGTGGCCAAGGAGCTCGAGAGCAGCCTTGGCTCCAGCCCAACTGACCGCAGGCTCACTTGTGGGACAGTGCTGAGTGTGGAGGCCACTCTCCCAAGAGCACAGGGGCTCTCAGACCCATCTGGAGCCTCGGCTCTCACGCCTTTAGGGAAAAGGGAGTCATCAGAAGGAGTCCCAAGACACAGAGACCCTGCCCCCCTCCCAGGAAGACCCCCCCGGGTCCCCCTTTCTTACCTTCGGGCTCGGGGCCGGGTGACCAGGGCACCTGCCCAGACAGGACCCCCAGGGCCGCCCCGACACCAGCCGGACGCTGCAGGGGGCCCCGGGCAGGGAGGGCCCCCAGCGAAGCCGTGGTCCGACTTGGTCTCGGTGGCCAGCGAGGAGGCGGAGCTCCCCATGGCTGTCCCTGGTCACATCCGGCCGGCGGCGGCACCTGCGGGGAGGCCGGGTGCGGGTGGACACAACACAGAGAGAGAGACGGGGAGAGAGCGTGACTCACCCAGACGCCGCAGCCAGCATCACTGGGGGGCCTCCAAGGCCCCGGACTGCTCAGATCCTCCCAGCCAACACAGAGAGCCCTCACCCTCTCTCTGCAGCCGCCACCCTCTCTGCATGCCGGCTTTGCAAAGCTGGGCACTGGGAGGCGCCCCCCAGGCCGGTGTCCCCTCCCTGTCCCCAAGGCCCGGCACCCGTCCTCAGGCTTTCCTCCTGCCCCAGAGCAGCCCATGCGACCTGGCTTTACCACAGGGGAGAACCAAAGGCCACATGGCACCTGCAGGGGGTGACGGCACCAGACAAGACCCACAGGCCTGAAACATGCAGCTGTGGGCAGGGGCAGAGCTGCACAGCACAGCGGGTGGGCAACGAGGCAGCTGCCCTTCTGACACCTTCCAGGACAGACGGCTCGCCCGGACTACCGGGCCAACTGGCTGCACATAGCACCCCAAGAACCTTGGCCAAGTATGCCCTGCCTGCCGTGGGCTAGGGGTCCACAACACTGGCCCCTTGGCCCCTCAGCTGGCCCGGCCAGCCCTCGGCACTGCCTGGCTCTCCACAGAGTCTGCTGGGTCTTGGTGGACCCAGCAGGGACCCTAACAGCAGGGGTGTCTGGGTGGGCTGAGAGCAGGGACCCCGACACTGGGGGTGTCTGGATGGGCCAAGAGCAGGATGCTGCTGCATCCTAGAGTGAGTCTGGAATGCTCCGCAGGGCAGCTGCCCAGTCCAAGAACCATCGGTGAGAACCCAGGAGCAGCCGGCGGGAGGGAGGCTGAGTCTGCAGCTGGCACCGCCAGGCCCTGCCCAGTGGCCCTGGGACCTTGGAGCCTTGGCACAGACCTCAGTGCAGCCAGCTGGGGCCGGGTATGACCCACAGGCTGGGAACGGCATTGCTCTTGGGGGTAGCAACACCAAAAGCAAAACAACACTTTGTAACAGATGAAAATCACATGGAACTCAAATTTTGGTGTGCGTTTTAGCTTCCGGGCTGCTAAAACAAATGCTGTGTAGAGCAGGTGTCCCAGAGGAGGCTGGTACCGCCTCCCTGACAGATGCGGGCCCCACCCACGGCACAGACGCGTGTCCCCACGAAGCCCGACGGCACCGAGCCCGGGCCGGTGAAGCAGAACTCGTGCTGCAGACACCACATTCTGCGTTCTGGTACCACATGAAAAAAAAAGGTAGAAAGAAACAGGCAAGGCAAATTTCCGATGTGTTTTGTGTAACCCAATACGCCCAAAACGGGGTGAGCACGCCAACCCGAAGCCAATGTGGGGGTGCGGGGGCCCCAGGAACACACGGCCGGCCCCACCCCCACCCCCCAGCAAGGATGCACTGCCAGGTCCTGAGGACACAGTGACCCCCAGGAGGGGCCCTACGGGAGCCAGAGGGCGGCAGGCGTGAGCCCACGAGCCCTGACCCTGAGGCACCTCTGCGGGAGGGGCTCGGTGGTGCTCTCGGCCTGCAGAGCCCCGGCTGCTCCCGCCAGGACTCCAGGGCCCGCGCTCTGGAGCCAGCGTCCTGGTTCCTAAGTGGGTCAGGGCCCTGGGCTCCGGCGGGCCCTGGCGGTGTAGCTGGCCCTCCCCCTAGGCATCTTGTGCGCAAACTGAAGGCAAGACTCCACGCCACACCCACCAGGTCTGTATTAAAACCGAAAAAAGGTGCTGGCGAGGACGTGGCGAGGAGTAAATGGGTGGTGCCGTGGGGGGCACTCTGGCTGCCCTTCAGGTGCCACGGACAGAACCACTACGAGCCCCAGCCTGTGCACACGGCGGGTCCCAGGACACACAAGCACACTGGCGAGGCGGAACAAGCCAGGCACAAAAACACAAATAGTGCGTGATCTCGCTGACATGAAATGCTCAGAATTCGCAACTTCACACAGACAGAAAACAGAAGAGAGGCTCCCGAGCAGGGGGAGTGGAGACCAGCGAGTCGGTGCTAAATGAGCCTGAGTCTGGGTTTGGAATGTTGGCAACAGTCTGGAAACAGCAGTGAAAGCTCTGCAGAACGGCCAACACACTGAAAGCCTGAGAATTGCGCGCTCAAAAAGGCTGTGGTGATTTTTACGTTACGCACGCTTTTTCACAGCTAAAAATAAGTTACAAAGGAGAAAAATCCTGGGTGGTGCCAGGGAGGGCAGGGAAGCCCTTGGGCTTCTGGCGCTTTGTGGCCACGCCAGCAAGGCTGGGTTAACGTCACCGCAAACAAGAACAACCTGGCACAGACGGTCACTCTGGCTCCCCGGAGCAGACATCTCCACCTGCGCGTGTGCCGAGGGGCTGCAGGTGTGCCCTGCTGGCTCTGCCAGGGGCAGGGCAGGCATCATGGAGGGCGTGAGGGGCAGCAGGCCTTTGCCTCAGCCTCTCGGGGGGGCCGGGCGAGGTCCTGGCAAGCTCCTAACACAGTGGATTTCTTGGTCAACAGTGGGGGTGGGTGGGGCAGGGATCTGGGGACGGGCAGCAGTTCAGCCACCTGGGAAAGTGAGCTCCAAAGGGTGGCCTGCCTCGATTCCTCCCAGCCCCACCTAGCCCGTCCTCCCAGGCAGCAGCCACCAGCCAGCACCTGAGACTGGCCACCAGGGCATGGTGGCCCAGCAGGTGCTGCCCTCAGGGGCCGTTTGCTGGGACCGAGTGAGGGAGGGCAGCGTACACATCTTCACACGGCCGTGGGATGCTGTTCCTCGAGTCCTTGGACACGTCCTTGCAGGAGGGACAGCCAAAGAACTGGCCACACCCCTCCTACGGTCTCTGTGCCAGGCCAGCTGGGGGCAAGTCTCTTGAAGAGGGCACCTCTCTGCCCCTGGTCTCGCTCCGTGCCCCACACGGTCCTCAGAACCCAGACCCGCTGGCCGTCCCCAGGTCTGTCCTGCATCACCAGGACTTCAAACATGGCCGTGACCCCCGGGGTGCTAAGTGAGGGAGGCGGCCCCGCCTCAGCCCAAAGTTCCCCCTGCCTCCTCCCAAAGTGACACCAATTCAAGGAGGATCCTCAAGCTGGCAAGCCCACTCCTGATCTCCAGAGATGCGCATGGCTGTCACCCCAGAGCTCCTTGGGCCTTGGTACCCAGAGCCCCACACTGAGCAGCACGACACACCAGAACAAGTCCACGAGGCCACCACAAGCACCCACCCTGCGTGCTTACCCCCAGCTGGGACACAGAAGACCTGTCGCCACAATCTACTACAGAGGGCCAGCTCGTGAGGAAAGTGGGGTGTCCGGAGAGACGAGGGACAGCGGTCTCCAGCGCTCAGCAGTGCAGAGAACCAGGGTCCAGTGAGAAAATGCCTGGAGGAAGCCATGTCCGTGCCAAGGGATCTGGCCTAAGCTGCAGCACGCAGACAGGCAGGGCAGACCCACTCACGCACAGGGCGCTCCACTGTGCCAGGAGCTGGGTGCCAGCAGGAGCAGGCAGCCGGAGGGCGGGCAGGCAGGGGCCCACATGGACCAGCACATCCCTCCTGGCCCTGGCCAAGCCCACTGCCCCTGCTTGGGGCGACAGCCCCTCGTACGGCCGCCCAGACTGGGGAGGGGCAGTGGCGTGGGAGGATGGGGATGTGGCCACCCTTTCACCATGTTCTGGGCTTCCCTGGCTGGGTTTCAAAAAAGAGCCCGAGGAGTCTGTTGGCAATTATCAACCTGGCCTTTTCCCATGTGGGGAGGACAAGCTGGGGAGTCGGCAGGGGGCATGCCAAGGGCTGAGGGGCTGGGTGAGGCCGTCCCTCCCTACACCCTTGGCTTGTCACTGACCAGCTCAGGCCAGTAAACCAAATGCGTGACTTCCAGGGATTTTCAGGCAGCAGACCCCTTTTCTCTAAGTGCTAAGTGTATACCCATGGCAGGCAGTGGAGAAAGCTCTCCAGTTGGAGATCAGGATGTGGGACGCGAAGCCTCCACCTCCTCAGCCAGCTGCTGTACCCTCAGCCTGCAGCTTGGTCTGGCACGAGGCACACCAGGTCGGGAGAGCTGCCCCAGGGCGAGGGGAGAGATGAAATGGGGCAGGTGGCACATAAGGAGCTTCAGCAAGGGTCGTCACCAGCGACACCAGATGGAGCCAGGCTGCTCAGGGTGTTACGGGAAAGGGACCCCAGCTTCACTCCCTGGCTTCCCCCGCGGACCCAGTCACCTCCTGCTCTCAGACCCCAAGTTCTAGGGAGGCGCAGGGCAGACAGTGGAAGCTCAGAGCCGGTGAGTCCCGCCAAGTTACAGGGTCACAGAGCCCTGGACCCACCGGGTGCTAGCCTGCCACGCACGTAGGAGGATGCACCGGAGCAGCTCAAGGTGGGTGCTCTTCCAGATAGCAGGGAGGACGAGAAGAAAGGCGCGCTCGGCCCAACCCCAAGCTGAGGTGCTCCGGGCAAGGCCCCCTCCCACCAGTCAGCCGCAGAGCAGCAGCTCCCCAGCTCCCTTTCTTCTGGGGCCCTCTTTCTGTTGACTTGAACTAGGGAAACACTCTGCAGACTCACTCAGAACCACAAGGATGGAATTGCCGCCGTTTCCCCACACTTTCACTGTGAAAATCATGCACACCCGGACCCGGAGTGGCCTCAGGAATCCCCGAAGGACCTCAGACCCAGAGCAATGAAGCGATGCGCCGCTCCACGCTACACAACCCCAAGCGCCCAGGCCTGGCCTCCGGTTTCTGGGTCTCAACCGCACTTCCGGGTCCCACTGCCCCAGGCCGCCTGGACCTTCCCACAAAACACGGGTCGCTCGTCAGGACCGGAGGGAAGCGCGGAGTCCGCCCGGCGGCGCCGGGCCCCAAGCGGAAGAGGAAGTGGCCGCGCACGGGGCGCAGCGGACACGGAGGTAGGGCCTCCGCTCTGGGCGCCGCGCGGGCCGACCCCGGATAACTGCTGGGCAGGGACGTGGGCGGCATAGCCGCCTCCGCTCGCGCCGCGCGGGGTCCCGGCTCTCGCCGGGAGGAATGAGGGCACTCAAGGGCAGGTGGGCCGGGCGGCTTCCCGCCGGTAGCACCGGAGCCGGCCCCCGCGGGACCCGACGGTCCTGGCCCAAGGTAAGGCCCCGGCGCCGAGGTCCGGGCAGCCCCCGGAGGGGCGAGGCGCCGCGCGCCAGGCCTGCGCCCCGCCTGGTCCCAGTGCTCCCCGGCCCGGCGCCGCCGCACTCACCTCTGCAGTCCCTGGGCCCGGCGGCGCGGCCCTGCCCGGTCGCGCCGCAACTCAAGCCCGGCTCCCGCCTCGGCCGAGACCCGGCCCGCCGCCGATACCGCCGACGCCGCCGATGCCGCCAACGCCTGGACGCGCCCGCCGGGCCAGCGGCTACGGCCGCCCGGGGCGCACGCGGCGCTGGGGACGCGCCCGCCGGCCGCTCCCACAAGCCCGCGCGGCGCGCCGGCCGGAAGCGCGGGGCAGGCCGGGAGACAGAGTCCGCGGGGTGTGCGCGGCGCGGCGCCGGGCTGGGCCTACAGCTCCCAGAAGGCCCTGCGAGGGCAGGGCGGGACTTCCGGCGCCGCGCCCCTCGGCGAGTGCGCGAGCTCCCCGACGACCCCGGCGCCCCTGGGCTCTTCCCAGAGTTACCTCGGCCTTCGCCGCCCCGTTTCTGCAACTCCTCAGACCTCTGCCCCCTCGGCTTCTCCTTCAGCGGCTTCACGGTCGGAAATTTCAGTGGGACCGAGCCGCGCCGGCGGGACTCGCCGAACCCTTGTCTGTAGAAGAGGAGGCGACCGTCTGAGAGGCGCCGGGCCGCGACGACTGAACCAGATGACGTCCCTCCTTCGGCTGCCAGAGGACACCCAGGCACACCCGCCAGCAGCCCCATTCCCTGGGCCGAAGGCTTGGCCCTTGCGGTCCCTTGGGGCGTGCCAGGCCTCCCGACGAGATGCCTCCGGGAAGACGTCGGTGCACGTGGGGAGGGGCTGAGGGCACAAGGCCGGTGGCCTGAGAGGGCATGGGCTTGCGGCCCCAGTGCAGCGCGGTCCGCGGAGTGTTACGAGTTGGAGGTTTGGTGGCATTTGCTCCACTACCAAAGCCCAAGCGCATCTCAGTAGGACCTGCGGGGACAGGGGCCCCAGGTCGGGCTTTCGTGCCCAAGGGAAGCGGGCAAGCTAAGGGCATACCTCTGCTTCACTCCTGCACCCCAACCTGGAGCAGTGGGCTTTTAGCGCAGTGAAGCAGAAGCGGCATCCTGAGCACTCTGGGGGCAGGAGATTTACCTCGGTTCTGGGGGCCTTTTGGCAGGAACCCTGGCCAGAGGTTGGCGATCCGCCGGCAGAAGGGGTTCGTGTGGGCTGCCCTGTAACCTTCCAACCAGAGACACGGCTGAGACTGCGCTTGTCAGCCTGAAGACCTTGGGGCCAGAAGCATCCCAGCCTTCCTCAGAAGGGGCAAAGGCCTGCCATTGTAGGGGAGAAAAGTCACCCGGAAGAAGCCTGGTCAGGAATCGCCAAGAGTTGTGAGGTGTTTGCTGTCCGAAGATGGAGCTGGAGGGGATGGGGAGCCTCTCCTGCAACTTCCAGTGGAGGTGACTTTTGACCATTTAAACTGTTCCAAGTTGTCAGAACATCGTACACACAGAAATAAGTTTTAAGTTAACAATTAAGCAGCAGAAAACTCATCTTAGGTTATTCAGAACCATTGACCAAACCCTGCTCTGTGTTAGCTGCAGTACTAACCAGAGAGATGGGCAGCATCACTAACCACAAGACAGTGTGTGAAGGGCTGGGGAGACCACCTGGAGGACTGGGATGGAGACTCCACTCGGCCAAGAACTACCTGGAAACTGATACAGCTGTTGCCCATCCAGGTTTTGGGGGACAGACCTGAACCCCTGCCCTCAGAGCCCAGAGTCCAGTAGAACAGGTGCAGTGGGAGCTGGTGAGGTAGAGAGCAGGGCTGGGCTGGCGGGAGGACACAACGGTGCTGGCACGTGGTTCTCAGGCTTGCCCTGATCAGATTTATGGGATGGCTCTGTGGCCACCTGCTTCGTGACCTTTCAGAAAGGTCTCCACAATTAAAGGTAAATTGTGGAAGCACATACAGGCCATCTGGGACAGGCCCCTCTGAGCCAGAGGGGAACTGTGGCAGGAATTCTGCATCCGATTCCACAGGCTGGATTCTAAGCTGCCAGTGAGACTCACAGCTCCTGTGGAATGCTGGTGTGCAGCTTGCTGTCATTTTACTCAGGATCCAATTCTGAATTAAATGCCAACTTCTCTTTTTGGTACACGTCGCCTAACAAAGAACTGTTTTATTTCAAACAGATTCTGTACGGACAGCACCTCTTCATTTCCCCATTTGGCTCTGGTCATCCCTTTTGTAACATGTGGCATACACCCTTGTGATCACTGCATGTGTTGTAAATAAAACAGTATTTTTTTAAGGAAATAAAAGTGTGAATCACTGAGCTTTGTTGCTGAAATTCCAGTGCCTTCTCTAGCTTCCAGCACCGGTAGGGGAGGAGGTGGCTGGGGCACGTGGTTGGGAGGGCTGCTGGGGGCTTCTCAAGGGGGACCGTGGGCAAGGCTGGGGTTTAGTCTGACGGCCACGAAGGTCCACAGCACATCAACACCTTACTGGCAGGCAGTTCTACAGGAAACATGGACAGGGTGGAGCAGCCAGTGGGGCAAAGGGTCTGGGAGAGGCCCTGGGGGTAGGTGAAGACAAGTGCAGGAACCCAGCCATCTGGCCTGCAGTGGGGGCCATGCTGCCCACAATTCAGCAGACTCCTCCTCTGGGACAGACCGGGGACCAAGAGTTGGGAGGTAGAAGAAGCTGGCTTCTCTGTGAAACCAGGGGTCTCTCTGGAACAGGCCCCTCCCCCCCCCCAGAAGGACAGAGTGCCACTGCTGGAACCAGCCATGCAGAGAGACCTGTTGTCAGACAGCCACAGGGTTGGGGTGGAGGGTCCCGCCAGGAGCCAGGAGGCTTGGGCGTCCTGCACGCTTTACCCTCTGCCCTGCCCTGGCTCCATGTGGAATGGGTTCCCATCTTGCATTTTCCTGCCCTGCCTAGCCTTGTCCCATCCTGGGGCTTCCTTTGGGCTGATCTCAACATCAGCTGCTGATGGGCAAGACCCTCAAGCCGTGTGACTGAGAAAGTGGATATGGAAGGGAAACAGCGTCCCCTTTCCTTGCTTCCTAGCCCAGCTGCCTGCCCTGGTGCTGGGTGCCTCTGAGTGGCCAGTGAGGGGTACACAGTGCCAGGCCCATGGGCCAGTGTGGGGATTCTTAATTTCCAGATCTGAAGGAGCCTCTCCTGCACTTCTCACCTCCAGCCCCTTCTCCCCAACAGAGGGGCCAGCCTTCCCCTTTCATGGTTGCGGGACATGGAGCTCCTTGATGCAGCACGGCCCCCTCTGCTGGGGAGGGGGGCTCCCTCCTCATAAGCACTCCCACCTGTCAACCTGCTGGGCTGGGGTCCCCTGTGCGGGGCTCCTCGCTCTCATGGCTGCTTGACCCCACCAAGTCCAGTGCCTGCTCTGGCTAGGAGCCCACCCGGAACAGATAGGCCCCTTTGAGTGGCCTGTCCCTCAGGGTAGAGGAGTGAAGTTTCACTTGATGATCTCGATGAGAAGGGAGTTGAAAAGAGCAGTAGTCCTGGGCGTCCCTCCGGCCTTGGGTGAGTTCTTGCATGGGTGGCTGTGACCCCTGCTGCTGGCAGGGAGGTGGCCCCACCTGGACTGCTGAACATGGCTCTGCTCACCTTTGGAAGCAGGTGGCCACAGCTGGCCGGCCAGGTTTTCTGTATGTGGTCTGGCTGGCTGGGGCCCTTCCCAGGCTGTGCTCCCCCTTGGATGCATTACGGGACTCTGGCCTTGGCTCACAATTCCCTCTTCAAACCTGGTTTGATCTGCTGCCTGGCCACCAGCCCCATCTCTACGCCTGCCCCGATCCCCAGCTCGACCTCTGCCTGGTCCTCCTGCCTCCCTGACCAGCATCCATGTCACATCCTTCTCTCTCTCATATCGTGGCCGTACCCCACAGACCTGCAATACCCTGAGTCCCCATGTTCTGAGGGTCCCCCACGTGTAGCTCCAACAGCCCAGGCCACCACTGCCTTCTGAGATTCACTCAGGAGCCATGTCCCTACAATAGGGATGAGTGAGGGGCGGTGTGGGCCCCATGCCCAAGGAGTGTGCTGACCTACTGGCACTGCCTCAGAACCCCCAAGGCGGCCCCGCGACCCAGGAGGAAGGAGCTGGCCTCTGTGTGTGCGGTAACAACTTTAATCTGTCAGGCCGGCGCGGCAGGACGGTCCACCGGCACTCAGGGCCTCCGTCACTCTGCCTGGAAGCAGCTCTCGGTGCATTAAAGCGTGATGGGTGGGCAGGCCAGTGTGCGGGTGGCTCAGCGTCCCAGCATCCCAGCGCGTTGCACTCGAGTTCAGTGTGGCTGGGCGGGCTGTGGGGCCCGCTGGAGGAAGGCAGAGCTCCAGTATTCATGTATCATACATATATATATACATATATATATATATATATTTCATGTGTATACACAGATAGTTTTCTCTCTTGAAAGTATTTAAAAAATTGATCAACCTCCAATCTATAAAAAATACCTACTCTACATGATAGAAAAATCTCTCCTCCAAGTTTACACTGATTTACACCCAAGGCTTTTCCCAAAATGTACAGTACGAGGCAACATCTTAAATCTCAGTGTGGAAGGGAAGGTGGGCCACATGGGGGACGGACAGTCAGGGAAAACACACGCACACAGGACGGGGCGGCCACCTGCATGATGGGGTCTTGGCCCACTGGGTGCCCTGGAAGCCTCCTGCTGTGCCCAGGCTCAGGGGCTACAGCAGCTTCTGGAGGTGACCCTGTGCTGGACAGCGTGGGAACACCTGGGACGAGCTGGGCCAGCAGGAGCCGCTGCAGTGCTCAGCACAGCTGCTGTATAGGCTCCCTCCCAGGAAGGCCTCAGAGATGGCCCTCTTCCCCCTCTCCTACGAAGTGTGGTCCTGGGGAAGAACTACTGTTTCTATGTCCAGCACCCTGAAGGTTCTGGTGCTGGTCTGGCCTGTGAAAATGGCTCTTCCCAGAGCAGCCGTGGGCGTAAGCTCCTGGGGCCAGGGAAGTCTGACACAGGGAAGACAGCACCCACCCATCCTGCTTGCCACCTGTTTGGGAGGAGGAAGAAGGGTCCACACGGCCTGAACCTCTCAAGTTGTGAGTTCGGAGCCAAGGGTCCAGCATGGGCTCCCGGCCCAGCTCTTGTGGGAGGAGCCAGGCCAGCTTCCCCCAGCCATGGTCAGAGCCCCTGAGGTTATTGCAGTGAGGGGTCTGGCCATGGGAATGGCTGTGTGGCCTGGAGGACCCCTGGCCTGTGTGTTCCCGGGAGCAGCATCCCTCCCGCTAGGGAGCGAGGCCTGAGCGTTCCGGGGGGTGGGGTAGCTCCAGGGAGAAAACAAACCCCCAAGAAAGTGGCAAAGGGAGTTGCGAGGCCGCGGCACCTGACCAGATGCTGCTGGCTGCCTTAGGCTGGGACCCACAGGCCAGCCTGTCTTTCCTCTCCCAACCGAAGTCCTCCAGCCCCTCACCACCACGTCCAGCGTGGGGGTCCAGGGCCTTGATGCCCACCCTGGAGCAGCATTTGCACAAGAGTAGGACTCCAGCGGGGAGGGGGCCCCACTTCCTGTCCTTTCTTCCTGAGAGGGCTGGATGGCCATGTGCAAGGAGCCCCCCAGCCGAGAAACCCACCCATGATCTACATGGAGAGGAGGAGTGGCCCCTGAGCCCCAAGCACGGCCCAGGCCTGGGAGCTTTGGGTCTTCCTTTCCTCTTCCACCTCTTCTCTACCCCTCCACACCCTGGCTTCATTTGCCCCACCCAGCCGGCCACTCCTCGGTGGCGGGTGCTTCCTGCTGCTCTGGCTGGGGGCTGTCAGGCCTGCTGGTCTCGGCTGCGTGGTGGTGGGTCAACACCCAGTCCTGGCCTTGGTGCTCTACTTCACCTCCAGGATGGAAGGGTTGGTCTCCATGATGGCCACGATGATGCGGTCGATGTAGTCCTGCAGGCGCAAGTTGATCTCTTCCTGCTTCTGGATGGCTTCCATAAGCTATGGGAAGAACCAGGGATGAGCGCCGGGCAAGCCCTGCACAGACATGGGTTGCTGGAGGGGTGGGGGTGGGTGGTGCTTTGCTACCTCGTCGCGGGAGACGGAGCTAATCTCCGCAGCCAGGGACTCCGAGAAGGACGTAGAGAAGAGATTCTTGGCGCCCTGAATGCTCAGGTTGATGATGTGTCCGTTGAGCTCATCGTTCTGCTCCTTCAGGCTGCGGTTGTCCTGCAAGGGACACGGAGGTGTTCCTGCTGCCGCGGCCCTCGGCAGCTGAGCAGGAACAGACAGGCCCACGAGGACCTCCCACGTGGGTCCTGGCCCTCCATGTGCCCTCTCCCCCAATGCCAGGAGGAGCAAAGATACCATTCCAGGAGTTTCTGCAGGGGTGCAAGGGACCAGGCCAACGGAGCTGTGGGCCTGCAGCCTCCAAGTGCCGCCCTCCGGCGCCTGCCCGTACCTGCTTCAGCCTGCGGACCTCCTGCTCCAGCTCGCTCTCCCGGGCCCGGCTGTTGTACTCCTGCAGGCCTGCACTGCTGCTGCGGCCCCTCCTCTGCTCTGCCTCCAGCTTGAACAGCTGCAGCTGCTCCAGTTGCTTGCGTAGGTCCTCGATCAGCTACAACCACAGGTGAGATTGGGGGGCCTGGACACGCCAGGGGGAAGGTGTCTGGGTACAGGGGGGGTGGGTCCAAGCACACAGCAGGCAGCCATCACTGGATCATCAAACTCTCCAGGGCCTCTGGGTCCACCTGCTCTAGGGCGGACGACACAGGACTCCCACCCTGCCATCAGGGATTATTTTAGGAAATAAACGGCGGGGTGCTTCCACCTTATCATCAAATGGGCATCCAAATATACACAAGGGAATGGAAAAGCCCCTGGGGCGACCTGGAAGACTCAGGGAACATGGTGAAGGGCACAGGCGGGTCCCCCGTATTCTCCTTGCCAATTCTCCCTAAGATTGACAGTAGCTTAAAACAGAATGTTACAGAGACATATAAAAAAGGAAAAAGATTACGGCATGTCACTGCTAAAAGCAGAAGCCCATCATGGCTCTGGAGCAGGGCTCACCTGGGGCGACTTTGGGATAGGGGAGACACTTGTGGCCATCATAGCTGCTTAGCACCACATGGCCAGAGGCAGGACCAGGGCAGGGTGGCCCCGTCTCTCCAGGAACCCAGATCTGCCTCACACGGGCTGCAGCTTCTGTCACTCTTTCCTGTCCCCTTCCCCCTACTATGCTGCCTCTTGTCACATGCTCGTCCTTTGCTCAGCATCTGTGCCCCGATGCCCACACTCCCCTGCTCCTGCCCCAGCCTGCACCTCTTGGGCCGCTTCTCTGTCTCTCTGGAACCGGTGCCTCTCATGGCTCAGCCTGTCTCCCGCCTGCCTCCTGCTCTCCTGCTCCTCACTCAGCTGCAGGGACAAGTCTTCAATTTCATCCAGCAATCTCTGCTTTTCCTGCAGAAGGAAACATTTTACTCTGGAACACTGTCATTTCAGAGGAGATACAACTGCACCCTCCTGTCCTGGTCATGGACTGGGATCTGCCATCTGGTCCCAGCATGGCCACCCTGTCCCAGGTGTGGGCATGGCAGGTGCACATGTGGGAGGCCTGCTCTTGGGCACTCGGGTGCTGGGTGAGGTGCGGGAGGCCTGCGGGTGTCAGAGCTCCCCAAGGGGCACCTGGTGGGGGGCAGGGGTGCTCCCAGGCCACTAGAAGGCAGCCTCAGAAAGTACTGTTCCCTGGATTCAGACACCTGGGTCAACTGCCCTGTGGCCGGAGGGCTGGCCTGAGCCGGCCATTTCCTGACACAGGCAGCTACAGGGTCCACTGGGGGCTGGCACCCTCACCCTGCACAGGAGGCAGCCGGCCTCTGTCTCTGCAGGCTCCCCTCCCCACTCAGCACTGAGCCAGTGCCCCCCAGCAGCCTCACCTCCTCCAGGTGCTTGATGCTGGCCTTCAAACAGGGCGCACAGGACCTCAGCTCGCTATTCTCTTCATCCAGCTGCTGCAGCCTGCAGCACAGGAATGAGGCTGGCACCCATCCAGAGGGGCCTCTCTGTGGGCATGGGGGCCACTTCCTCCAGGAGACCATGGGACCACTGACTGTTCCCCAGAACACCAGCAGGCTGGTTGTCGGGGATTCCACCCCAGTGCCCTAAGTCAGACTTTCCCCAGGGTCTGTGGAAAGGTTTTTTTCTAGGGTCCGTGCTTGGTTTGTTCGGTTTTTTTTTCTTTTTCTTTTTTTGGGTACATGGTCCGGAAATCAAACCCAGGTCTCCTGCATAGAAGGCGCGCATTCTACCACTGAACCACTAGGGTGCCTGGTTTCTAATAATGTTGGAGGAAAGCTGCTGAGATGGTGCAGAGACTGCTGGAGGCCCTGGGTTTGGTGCGTGCATCAGGTGATGATGCCTGCTCTGCACACAACTGACCAAACCCCAGACTCCACTCCCTCTTCCCCTGTCTGCCCCAGGAATGCCCCTGTGACCCGGTGCACTGGGTTGCCCTGGCTCCTAGATCCCCGTGTTTCTCAGGACCCTGGGGAGGGCTGGAGCACCTGTAGCCCGGCCCTGGCTCAGGCTTGTCTGATGGTTCCTCAGGACAGATAGGGACTATGGCACAATCACAGTGAACCCTCACCCGGTGGAGGTGGGGTCTCCATCCCCTGGGCAAGCCATGGCCTCCCCACTCAGTCTCCTCTGGAAGTGAGTCGTAAAGCCCGGCCCCCTCGGAGGGGCTGCGGTGGCTCACTTTCACCGTCTGCAGCATATGTTATGTGGAGTTCTTCGGTCAGGAAGGGTGGTCTCTTCTCTCCTTCATTTGTACCTGCAAGGACTCATATCTGCTGAGCCGCTGCACTGGGCCGCCCTCCAAGACCCCACCTTCTGTTGCTTATGAGCCCCCAGCTCTGGCTGCTGGCAACTCCTTTGGCTTGGCTCCCACAGGCCTGCCATGTGCCCTGTCCTTTTGGTCTGGGGGCACCTGCTTACTTTGTGGCATTACAGGACGCTCAAGGCTCATCTTGTACTGTTTCTGTCCTTCCATCCAAGAAGCCCTGGCTCCTTTCTACAGTTCAGCTTTGCCCACCATTCCTCCTAATTTAGCCACGGAGAGTACCCGGTTTGAGACTTAGGCCCCAGGAGGGGCCCGGCCCTGCCTCACAGTAAGCAGGCCTGCACACACACCCTACCCCCAAGGGCACCCGGGCACCCAGGTCTTCTTTCAGACCATGGGTGTGCTCTCAGCAGGGTGGGCACAGGGAGGCCAGCATCCTCACCTGTGCCAGGAGCCTGCCTTCCCGGGCCCTCCCATCCCAGGATGGGGTGTGGGTGGGGCCCACCTCTTGTTTCAGTCTCACCCAAACCCTAACTCCCAAGGTCACCTGATGCTGCCTCTGTGCCTTTGGTCCTAAGCTATAAATCTGGCTACTTCTCAGCCCCTCCAGGGCTGGCTCAGAGTTGTCTCCACCACTGTGGCTGTGCCTAGCCTGGCACATGTCACCCACAATTGTTTCTGCCTTTCAATGCTTGCTTTCCTGCTGCTTGGTCAGGATGCGGCAGACGGAAATGCTAGACCTGCTCACTCTGCCAGCCTAACATCTCTTCCTGCTGTTACATGTCCCTTTTAAAACTACACTGTTAATTTATTTCTTCATACTTATAAAGCATAGTATGTTTTAATCCCACTGAATTTCAAAAGTAGAGACAAAAGAGAAGAAAATAAGTCTACCTGGAGCAATGGCATCTCTCCTTGGGGCCCCATCTCTCCTGCTTGGCCAATGACTCCCTTTGCTCAATGCTCTCTCTCTCTCTCTCTCTCTCTCTCTCTCCCTGCGACCTCGTCTGCCCACAGTCACGTCCAGTTCTCCCAGCTGACTGGTTGCCGTGGTACAGTCCTCTGTCTCCTCTCTTCTACCCTGCACCACACTTGCTGGCAGGATGGAGTTTGCCAAGTGCAGTCACAGAAAGGCCTCCTGGCTTACACACGGTGCAAGAGTCACACAGCAGAGCCTTGGCTCATGCTGACCATGTGGGGACCTGAGCCTGACACCGGTGTCATCCTGTGTGGTGTCCCACTGGTGCTGCCATGTCGTCCCTCTTCATCCTCCCCCAGTGCCCTGCAACCAACGTGCACTTACCCCTTGCCAGAGGCCTGAGGGGCTCACTAGGGACCCCCACTCCCAGAGACTGTCCTCAGACCCTCTGACTCCCTGCATATCCCACGCTGCTCTCCACCTCCCCCAACATAGACGACTCAGTCACGGCCCTGTTGCTCTCCACCTGTACACCCAAAGGTGCATACACCTCCTTTCCTCTGTCCAGGGGTGCACACCTCCAGTCTCACCCCGCCTCGTGCTCCTGCTCCAAGCTCTGCAGCATTAGCTCCTGTCTCCCGGCAGGCGCCCCACTCCTAATCCCGGGTATGTTGTGGGCGGTGAGACCTCTCATAGCATAGCACAGACCAGCCCCTTAGCCAATGTAGGGCCACTCGGCTTGCCCTGACGGCCTGCTAGGCGTAAAGCTGTGTGGCACGCGGAGCAATGTCCTCCCTGCTGGGCCAGATTCCACGTGCTGCACGGGGCAGCAAGGCACTGAGGCCTAAGTGCAGGGCACGCTGCCACCAGGAGGCTCCTCCCTGCTTCAGGCCTGTGGAGGACTGCAGGGAGCAGGCCACAGCGAGATCAGAGCAGCAGCTGCCCCTCATTCCACCTGGCTCCATGAGGGGGTCTAGAGACCTCCATGTGCCTCACGCTCCTCCAGGCATCTGTCATGCTCTGCTGAGCCCTTTGGGTCGAGGCATGAGGGTGCAGGGGGGCATGCTGGCCCCAAACTCCATGGACCCCAAAGGATCGCAGCTCATGGCAGGGCCCAGAGGAGAGGCTGCCAGGCAAGAAACACCATACTCCACCCTTATGCTGAGGCCTAGGAGGGGATTCAGTGCTGGCCGGCAGCCGGCGTATCCCCTGCAGGTGAGGAGGCAGTGTACCTCACGGGTGGTGGCCAAGTCTCCTGCACGACACGGCCGGGGCACAGATGTGGCTCTTGGCAGGCAGACTCTTTCCTGCCACTCCCAACCTCCACCTTGAAAAGTGCCCAGGAGCAGAAAATGAAGAAGTATTTGGGGGACTGGGAAGAAAGGAAGAAATGCTGAACCCCCCCATCTGGGGAATTCCTGATCTTCTCATAAGCAGTGGGGATAACCAAATCAATAGGCTGAGACCTTGAGCTTGGAGTTTGTCCCTACGAAGTTAATTCCTGCAAAGGATAGGCTAAGCCTACTTAAAATTAGGCCTAAGAGTCATCCCCAGAGAATCTCTTCTGTTGCTCAGATGTGGCCTCTCTCTCTCAGCCCCCACATAACAAACAAACTCACTGCTCTCCCCCTCTCTACGGGGGACATGACTCCCAGGGGTGTAAACCTCCTTGGCAACATGGGACAGAAATCCCGGGATGGGATGGGACCAGGCATCAAGGGATTGAGAAAACCTTCTTGACCAAAAGAGAGAAATGAGACAAAATAAAGGTTCAATGGCTGAGAGATTCCAAACAGAGATGAGAGGTTATCTTGGAGGTTATTCTTATGCATTCTATAGATATCCATTTTTAGTTTATGGTGTATTGAGTGGCTGGAGGGAAGTGCCTGAAATTGCTGAGCTGTGATCCAGTAGCCTGGATTCTTGAAGACAATTATATTAAGATATAACTTTTACAATGTGATTGTGTGATTGTGAAAACCTTGTGTCTAATGTTCCTTTTATCCAGGGTATGGACAGATGAATAAAAAATAAGGACAAAAAATAAATAATGGGGAGGGTGGATAAAGGTTAAACAAATTGGGTAGACTGCAATACTAGTGGTCAATGAGAGGGAGGGTAAAGGGTATGGGATGTTTGGGATTCCTTTTTCTCTATTTCTTTTTCTGGAGTGATGCAATTGTTCTAACAGATGACCATGGTGATGAATACACAACTGTGTGATGATACTGTGAGCCACTGCCCGTATACTTTGGATGGTCAGTGTGTGTCTGAAGGTATCTCTATAAAAATATTAAAAAAAAAAAAAGCCCAGAGCCCTTCTCAAGTACAGTCATAAAATATATCTTTGCAACTTTAGGATCTGGAAAAGAATGCAAGCAAAAGAACCTGTAACACTCTTCTGAGAGTATTTTTAAATATCATACAGGAATTTTGAAAATGGATGCTTAGTTAAAAATACTGTATAAATTGAGTCCCCAACCCCTCCCACCCACCGAGAGGAGCTCTGGGGAGGGCAGGACTGTACGCAGGTGGTGTGGGGACACAGCCCTTGCTGACCTATGCCATGGAGCGTCCACAGCAAGGGCCCCCAGGGCAGAGCTGCTGGCTTCCAGCACGGCGCTTCCACCTTTAGCTTTTATACCTCTCTAAGATATTCTGATTCAGGATAGCACCAGGTAATCTTTTTTTTTTTTTTTACTTTTCACTCTCACTTAAGGCTTATAGCTTCAAAAGAATAATTCTGTCAGGTTACGCTTAAAAAAAGATGGATATTTTGACTGGGATAACATCAACTAGAGAGAGACTCAGAGAAACTGATGTTGATTAGGACTCAGTCTCTGCAGTCAGCCTTTGGTGGCCTTCAGTAGGGTTTTTAATTCTCTTCACGTGGGTTTTCTACTTTTTCTAAGATTAGATTTTTCCCTAGCAATCATATTTTCCTGGGTCCACTGCCTTTTCTCAAGAGCAGGGCAGGACCTCCCTGCACACCCTCCCCGCTGCCTACCTGGCCTGGAGGTTCTCCACTTCGATGCTCCTCTCCCGCTCCACCTTGCACAGGAGCTCCTTCTGCTTCCGGGCCTCCTCCAGGACCCGTGCGCTGGCTCTCAGCTCCTGCTCTTTCAGTTGCTCCTCCAGGGCATTGGCTCTGCAGGGCGGGGAGAGGAGTCTGTCTCAGGGCCCCAAGCACAGCAAGCATCCCCGGGCTTTCGGGCACCCCTCCTGGCTTCAGGAGCAGAGCAGGGAGTAACAGGCACACTTCCTACTGGAGCTCGGGCTGGTAGTGGCTCTGCAGCAGGGATGTGCCTGCTGCACCCGCCACCTGCTCAGCCATACTGCGGGCGCCCAGGGCTCCAGACCATCACACAAGGTCACGGGGCAGACCTGGCCCACCCAGCCTATGCCACAACTGCCTCCCCCAACTGCTGCCCCTGCAGGAGGAGAGGGCCCTGCAGAGATATGGCCCATAGGCCCATGCACTGAGCATGGAGGCTGCTCCCCTTGCAGCCACCGTGCAGGATGAGCTTAGCACAGCATCTCTTCAATACATGGGTTGGAACAGCTAAATACGGCAATACTGAGACCTCCTAAAGGACAAATCATGGTTTGAACTAAAGCACAATCCAGACATAGAGGCCTTCAGGAATCACAGGTCCAGACCAGACTGAGGCGAGCCCGGTACTGGCTGCTGGGCACAGCTGGGCCACAGAGGTTGTAATGGGACCAGGGCAGGGACCTGACTGCACAGACCACTCCATCCAGGTCTCCCAACAGCAGAGCTGAGGACAGGCATGAGGGGGAGCTTGGGGACTCATGAGCTGTTCACTTCAGGAGCCCTGCGCTCCCTACCCCTGGCCACCCCCACTCTGTGGTCCCCACTCCACATCCCGGGGGAGGCAAGACCCAACCATGTTGAGAAGGGTGCCAGGCCCCGCCCACAGACCTGCAGGCCACAGAGTGCGGCGACACTCCCTCCCACCCTGGACGCATATACAAAGCTGCTCGTTTGTTTTTGTTGTTTTTTTTATCATAATGGCATATTGTAATCCATCAATAAATATCAGCGTTAAGTGTTTTTAGTCACATATTGTGGTTTAAAATATAGCTGACTTTCCTGGATCCCAATACACTTCCTTTTTTAAAAAAAAAATTAATTTATTAATTAAAAAAATTAACAAATGAAATAAAAAATTAACATAGATAATCAGTAATTCACAATATCATCACTTAGTGGCATATTCATCATTTCTTAGAACATTTGCATCCATTCAGAAAAAGAAATAAAAAGACAGTAGAAAAAGAAATAAAACGAAAACAGGAAAAAAAAAAAACAACTTATATCTATCATCTATCATACCCCTTACCCCTCGCTTTCACTGATCACTAGCATTTCAAACTAAATTTATTTTAACATTTGTTCCCCCTATTATTTTTTTTCTATATATTACTCATTTCTTTTTAATGCACACGGAGGCCAAGAGCCCCCAGACATTGAGGAGAGCCTTCAACACAAGAGGCCAAAGCAAATGGAAAGGAAAAGACTTCATAGGAAACACGTCATGCAGAAACGGCAGGGAAAGGGCCCTACAAAGGCCTCATATCCTCAGTAAGTTAAGAGCAGAATATTGAAGGAATAGATAACAAAAAATAACTCTTAGAAATTAAAAATACGAGGAAAAAAGTTCAGTAGAAGAGCTGAAGGAGAAAACTCAAGATATTATAAGGAAAAGTAATATAAAAGCAATATTTGATCTGAAGAAGTTCAAACACATGAGAAAATGAAACATGTTCTATGGAGAAATAATTCTAGAAATCTTCCTGAAACTGAAGGACATGTTCAGACTTCAAGGCTTTTGAAAACTGAGTGACAGCCAAAATCGACAGGAGAGCCTGTGTCCAAGCCGAGAGGCGAGGAGTGCGAGCCAGTGGTGCCGAGACCGCGAGCACAACCTCTGGGTCAGGCAGCATCTGAGTCACGTCTCCAAAAGCCCCAGAGAGCCCAGTTTCCAACCTAAGATCCTGTACCCAGCGAGACTATCAATGGTGGTGGGTGAGAAATAGTGGGCAGGGATCGGGGGAGAACAAAAATATTTTCAGACACATAAGAGCTCAAATAACTTATCTCCTTTGTGCTCTTTTCTTGACGACCATTGGGGAGAGTAAGCAAAAAGGAAGGGAATGTAGGGCTCAGAAAGTAGGTTCAGATATGGAAGAAAATTGTAAAGAACTCTTGAGATGGTGGCCAAAGGGGTCCTGGAGGAAAGGCTAGAAAGCAGCACCAGCCCAGACTGGGCTGATGGGATGTAAAAATGGGGAACTGAAAGAAAACAGCAGCACAAGCATGTGGAAAACTGAGATGTACAACAGAAGAAATGGCCACTGAAAAGTGGTCAACCCTGGGGACAGGAATTGGTGGCAGGGGTAATGAGGACAGCACATGATGGATGCAGGACTGATGAGCATGTACAAAAGGCTGCCACGAAGCCGCATCCTCAGCTCAAAAGGAATCCAGTTGGCCCCTTCAGATTTCTTTTGACAAGGACAAGAATGTAGAGGCAAGCACCTTTTGGGATGTAACACATACTTTAATGCACTGCTGGAAGCCAAGGCTCTCTCCCACGTGAGTGACACCCCCACCCCTGCTCAGCAGAAGGGGTGCATTTGCCTGGTGGGAATCCCAGTGAACAAGCAGCTGCCAAGCTCACCTGTGCACAACCCTCTCTGCCCTGCTCACCTGTGCACCAGCTGGAGGTTCTCCTGCTTCAGGCGATTGTGCTGCTCCCCACTGGCCACAGTGTCCTTCTCCAACTCCGACACCCGCTTCTCCAGGAAGACAACCTTGGTTAACAAGACACTAGCTTCAGACACAAGCAGAGAAAGCCAGAACAGTCTGTGCCCCACCCCAAGCAAGCTGCCCAGCAGGCCACAACACAGGTTTTCTTTGCAAAGAATCAGAAACACACATGAAGCTGGACTAGATCCAATTGGTTCTTAAGAGATTGTCCCTGTATACTTGTGGGTGAGGTTTGGGAACTACCTGTTGCCTCAGGGGCAAGTGTGTTCAGGGTGCTGGGGCTGAGGGCTAGGCTGGGGTCCGGGTATCTTTCTTTCTGACAGCAGTGAGCCTCAGTCCCCCAACCCCCAGCAGGGACCACTACTTTGCCAGAAGCAGCCCATGGAGGCAGCCCAGGTGCCCAGGGAGGTGAGGGACAGCAAGGCCCAGGGTCTCGGGCCCTCCTTCATATGGGGCTCACTGACTAGCTATGAGACAGACACCTAAATAGGTATGAGAAGGTATGAGGGGGTAGAGGAAGGGCTCAGCCTTGGGGCGCAGTGGGGTGGGGGACTCTGCAGAGTGAGTTGCAGAGGGGCTGTGGAGGTAGGAGACAAGAGGAGGAGTTGAGGTGGGATGTGGGTCCAAGCAGCCACCCTTGCCTGTTCCCTGGTCTTTGGCCCCACAAGGTTGCCCTGCTCTACGGCACTGCTAAGCACCAATAGGCTCAAGAAATCACCCCACCCCACACACTGTGGTCCTGAGATCACTGCAGGACGTGGTCTTCGCCGGCCCACATGGAGGGGGTCTGAGCGGGTTGGATATGAGGCTGTCTGTCAACATGCTTTTCCTGGACCTGACAGTGTACGAAAGTGGCATAAAGCATGACGGAGCTCCGTGCTCAGCTCTACTCCCGCAGTTCCACTCCTTTTCTGCCCCATGAGGAGCTTAAGGATAGGGCAGGGGCAAGGATGAATGAGTCCCCGCCCTGACACAGAGATCACCTCAGCAACGGCCGCTGCAGACCTGAGTGCCCCTGGTAGACAAGCTGGGCCCCCCACATAGGGCCACGGCTGCCCTAGATGTGTGCACCATGCCCAGAAGTGCACTGACCCCTGGCCCACCTTGCCAGCAATGTCTTCCTCCATGCCCTCGGTGGGGTCCCGTGGAGGGTCCTCCAGGGCGTCCATGCTCAGGGTCCCTGAGTGGTGGAGGTGCCTACAGAAAAGGAAAAGCAGCCTGATCCAGACGAGGTCCTTCAACAGCACAAAGCAAGGAAAGAAGGGGAAATACCGAGTGGCCAGATTCCTCAACACGAGGCTTTCCAAGCTGTCCAGGTACATTTGGAAAGTAAAGACCACGGCATGGGTGGTGCCAGGCCTGCACCACAGCGTGGGGTCTGACATATGGGCAGAGTAGGACAGGGTGGAGGGCAGGCCAGTAGCTCTAGAGCTGCAGGGTCCCCCTGCTGTTCTTTGGCGCGGGACAGACAGCCTCCCTTCCAGGCAGGGCTGAGGCAGGGCCTGCGCTTAACGGCACCACCTCGCTCTCCAGGGCCAGGCAGGGCCTCCTGCTCACAATGATCTGCCTCTGCACCCCCGGACACGCTGGGACAGTCTCAACGCACGTGTGAGGCCTTTCAGCAGGCCGCAGGAGGGACAGGCTCAAAGTCACCCTCTCGCCTGAGGTGAATTTATACTGACTTTACATGTACCTGGAGTCTGTCCAGAAATGCAAATAGCATGTGGCGGAGCCTCAACACCGCACAGAAAGGCATGCGCAAGAACCTGGTGCAGAGTGAGAATTCAACAAGAGGCTAAAAAACCACCATTAACGTTTCTCACACTACCTTCGTCATTTATGAAGAAGCATTTCCTGTCAGCTTGTTTATTTTCTAAATTCGACTATTTTCCCCCCAGAAATTTCTAAAGTAACACCTCCTGGTCAGAGCACCATGCCAGGACCTGGGTCGGGCACCCACCACGTGCACCATGTGGGGACTCGGCTGTAGGTGTACCTCATTCTCAAAAGGCTAAGAGTAACTGGTAGTTCTCTCCCAATCACGTCCTTAAATGCCCCATGACTTAAGCCCCAGGCATGAGCTCTTGATCAGACTCCAGGGCCCCTGGCTCAGGAGCAGGGCAGCAGCACAGGTGTCCGGCCCACCCAGGGCCTCCAGGCGTGCCCTCCACCCTCACACGGCTCCCGGCTCCGAGCAGAGGAAGGCCGAGAGAGGTAACCAACGCAGCCAGGGCTGCTGAGGGCAGAGCAGGGTGATCCCTGGTGTGGGGGTGGGGGTGTTCTGAATTTCTGCACAATTCTGGTGGCAGATTTAAGGACAAATGGCAGCAGATTTAAGACTGAACCCTTCGGAGAGAGACTCTATAGAATGTATGCCTATTTTGTGAACTCGAACTATAAACACCTGCAGACTGGGCATTTTCATACCAAAGGGCATCTACGGAGGAAAAATGGACACGGCAGAGGCTGTTTGTCAGGAGCAAGAACAGGGGACATGACCTAGCTGGCCCGATCGCCACAGTACAGCCCAGCTCTGGGTGCTGGGCATTCACCTTCCTTTAGTTTCACTAACTGTGGCCTGATAGGTGGGAGTGAGAACAAAAGTTATGCTAGAACTGTCATAAAATACGGTTAGGAACAAATACCAGGCTTGAGTGTGGTGCTTCTCTCAAGGTGGGGACGGGCATGATGGTGCACTGATGACTTTCATGTCTGCTTCCTCAGCCCCCCTTAAAGCGACAGAAAACGAAAACAAAAGGTTTATCCCTCAAGGATCAAGGGAGCAGGAGAGGTTCGAGGAGGGACGTGGGGGCTCTGCAAGCAGACACATGAGGGAGGATCCCAGAGGAGCAGGGCCTGAGGCGGGCAGCAGAGACGGAACCGGCGGTGCTGTGTGAAGAGCATGAGACCCCCAGGCCGAGACATGCAGGTCCACCAAGGGAATGAAACAGACCATGAGCCTCAGCTAGAGGTAGGGGGTGTTAGCTGAGAAGCTCCCCACTCTTAAAATGAACAAGCAGCATCGCCGGACATTAGAGGAAAACATCTAATAAGAAAAATGGGGCCCAAAGATGCCCACACCAAACAAGAAGCCAAGGGACAAGAGCAACCAGGAGGGGAGGGCCTCAAACATTTCCAAGGGTGGTGGAGAGCAGTACTGGTGGCGCTTCCCAAAAAGAAGAGCACAAAGTAGAGTGGCAGAGAGGCAGCCGTTGGAGCCCGTGCAGACCCACCCAGAGCAGCTGGCAGCTGAGCACAGGTGGGGTTCTAGAAGGAGTGGGAAATGGAAGGGAGGAGACTAGCAAAGGGATAGTCCAAGAAACTTTCCTAGAACTTAGGGACATGAATTCCCAGGTTTAAAAGGCACATATTTCATTTTGCCCAGAATAATGAGTCAGAAAAAAAAAAAAGTAAAAGGGTTCACAGTCTCATCATAAGATTTCTGAACTCCAGGGGGAAAGCAAACATCCTAAAAGTTTCCAGAGGGAAAAATAGTCACAAAAGAACAAGCTCGGACAGTATCGAGCCTCTGAGTAGCAGCCCTAGAGAAGACCAGGCAATGGCTTCAGAAATTTTAAAGGCAGATTCTCTAGTTAAGAATTCTATGTCAAACCAATGTGCAAGAGTGAAACAGCTTCACTTTTAGACAAGCAAGGTCTCAAAAATATATCTTCTATGCATCTGTTTTCTCAAGGAGTTGCCAGAAGATGTGCTGCATGAAAAATGGAGATAGAAAACAAGGAGGAAGACAGGGTTCTGGGACCTGGACGTTCTATCACAGAATCCATATGACACAGGGAAGAGACTCAGGCCTGAGCTGTGTAGAGGCTCTGCCAAGATAGGTGGGTGGAGGGCTGGAAGAGAGTGCTCAAACAACAGTGGTGTCCCACAGCCTAAGGTCATTCCAAGCGAAGCCTGGGGGCCACCTGTCCCATCCAGTGCACAAGTGGAATAGGGACGCACTGCCCTCCCCCAGCCCCAGGGTTAGTGGCACCGGCTGGAACTGTACCAGTTCTTCACCCAGCTCACCCGTCGTCACAATCGGGGAAAGGTGGACCTAAGTAGAAGAGAGGCCCAGGAGCGCCACCAGCTGGGAAGAAGCAGAAAGTGCCATCTGTTAACTGCCTATCTCTACCTAGCTTCAATCAGATGCTCAAGTAGAGGCTCATTCCTGCAGGAAATCCGGGCCTTGGTTTGGCAGGGAATTAATGACAAACCAAGTACAAGAGGAGCCTTCAATGCAAACCCAAGCAGATGCAAAACCTCAGATGACAGGGAAATTAACCTTCAAAATAACCGAATCACATGATACCCAGGGGTGAAAGTCTCCTGACAACGTGGGACGTGACTCCTAGGGATGACCCTGGCCCTGTCATCATGGGATCGACAACACCTTCCTGACTAAAAAGGGAAAAGAAATGTAACAAAGTAAGGTATCAGTGGCTGAGAGAGTTCAAATAGAGTCGAGAGGCTATCCTGGAGGCTATAGTTATGCAAGCTTCAGCTAGATATTGCTAATTGCCAGGCTTTGCCAAACCCCAATCAAAACCATTCCTGTTAACCCTAAATCACACCTAGGGCTTTACCTGAGATCCTACAAAGGTTCCAAGCACTAAGATTACTTTCCGGATACCTACAACTTCCAGAAGGGTTCCTAGAACAGACAAATCCTGATATCCAGAGGGGTCATGAAAAAGTTAGAAAGAGCAGAGGCCAAATACCTCTAAAGATTGGGGGAAGGATCAAAGGAGGAGGAGTTATATCAGAGAAGATGTAACAAATGAGTATGACTGCTGAATCATTATAGTGATGTTTCTCTTAGTTTTCAGTGTCTTGGAGCAGCTACAAGGAAAAACCTAAAATTCTAGAACAGTAACCCATATTAAATTCTGGAATTTGTTCAATAACTATTTGTTACCAGGTACTTTGAAATGTATTGCTTTTCTGTATATATGTTATATTTCACAATAACAAATGTTTTTTTAAAAAGTATATAGGCATAGCAGAGAAGAAAGAAAAAAGACAGTGGTGCTGCAGTCCTGAAAGATAGCATAGCTACAGACAGTAACAGTTACAAGTAACCGAAAAAAGAGGTCAGGCATCAATTAGAGATAAAAACGAAGCAATTCTGGCTGGGACTAAGGTAAACAAGAACACTGGGTAAAAGATGATAGTGCATGTACTCCAGACCTTCACTTACTGTGTGAGACCTAAGGCCAGGCTGCCTCTGGTCCCCAAGGAAACTGCACTCTGTTTACCTGCAGACTCTGCACAGTACCCAGGGCAGGACGAGAGGTGGTACAGTTTGCCCTGCTGAGCCTCGCCAGCAGGAACAGTAGTAATAAATGCACTCTTCCAACTAAGCCTTTCTTTATTAGTTCTCCTGTTAAACCTCAATTATCCCCCAGCAGATTGCAAACTCAAAGTTCATGTGATTCCAAAGTCATCCCACTGCAAACACACAGCACTGATGATGGCCTCGTGCTGGGTTCCTGTGGGCAGTGTGCGGCAGCAGCTCACGTGCCTTTACCTGTCTGCAGTGTGTGGCAGCAGCTCATGTGCCTTTACCTGTTGCTGAGAAGCATTTGTTTCTGTTTTTATGACTGTCACTGGACCTTTGGTTCTTGAGAGAGACAGCATGTGACACTGTGATTTCACATCTAGCCCCGCCCAGGTTGGCGCTCGGAGCTGTGAGCTATGAGCAGTTAGTGCACTGCTGGTATTGCTGAAGATAGGGCTGGTCCCTCGTGTGCTTGATACTTGTACTGCATTCAAGAGAATCTAGATTGTGTTGGGGAAGAGACTGTAGTCATGGCAAACCTGCAGTTTTGCAATAAGGCTGCCCCTACAGCTTTCCCAGACACATAGCATGTGTCCCGTGGCAGAGGGCAGACTGTGCTCAGCTTGCACAGCGCCTCGGGAGAGAGGGAATACATGGGTGAGGAATGGGGTGGAGAAGGAGAGATGGGAATGCTGCATCCAGGTGGTTCCAGGTTCCGAGAAGGTGGCACCAGGTGGTTTGGGTGGGTCTGATCTATGAAGAAGTTCCCTGCCTGCAGATAAATTACTGATCCCCCAACTGCTATGTCCAGTCTGTAATCACTAAACTAATATGTAATCAGCGGCAGTATACCTAAAGCCTTAGAAATAGCCATTGGTGCCTCACAATACCAGTTCTTATCCTCTAATTCTACCTGATCTTTAACAAGCGTTAATAATCCTAAGGATATTCTCTTTTGTTGTGCTTTTTTTTTGTAACTGTTTTAAATCAATTTGTACTGTAAAAACAAAACAAAACAAACATAGTGGGAGAGGAGTCTTGTGGTTCTGTTATGGGATTGGGCAGTGAAGAAGACAAAGCTATTAAGCCCAGAAAGGACAGCATCCATTCCAGGAAAAGCCATAACCTGTCTTGGAGAGCAAAGGTGATAGCGCTACATTACATGGCTTCCTGTGGACAACACTGGTGTCTGTAACAATGCAAACCCTGAGCAATAAAACACTGTCATTGAGCTATACTGGCAGGGGGAGGAGGAGAAATGTGTTGTCATCTTTCATAGTAGGAAGCCAAGAGATAATATCTAAAACTGAAAAATAAAGAAATGACCACAGAGCATGTTATTTAGAAACTCAGAGGTAGGCACACCTCCTCCTCCTCCTGCAGACCATCCCCGACAGGCCGGGGGCAGAGCCCTGGGGGCTGCGAAGGGCCCAAGCCTTGGTGTGAGGCAGACCTGCCCTGCAGCGGACCTGGGGACGTCGGCTCCTTCCGGACCGTGCAGCAAGGACTAGTGAAGCAGGGGGCGCAGGGGTAGTTTTCAAGAGAAACTGCTGCTCCCAAATCCAGGTTCAAATCCACACCTTTTGTTAAGATTCTTTACAACAGATCCCCTTAAATTATTTTCAAACACAACCATGAAAAGTAACTTTAAAAATTGCCTTAAAATATTTTTAAAAAACATTTTCTTAAGGATTATAATTAATCATACACTTCAGAAGAATGCTTTTCAATAAATAATGAAGCATTTGCCTACCTTGCCACCTTCCTGCTGGAAAGCCGCTTTGTTGGACTGTGCAAAAATAAAAATAAACCGGAAAATAATGTCAGAGAACAGATAGCGAAGAACAGGAGGAAACAGGAAATGCAGGCTGATGTGGGGATGGGGCGCGTCTGGCTGCTGGCCTCCCCTGGAACATGGGTGCAGCCGCACCATGTTGGGGTGGAACTGCAGGCAGACCCCACAGCCATGTCAGGCGCATTGGTCCATCGGCCAGGGCCAGGTCCAAATGCTCCCGAGGGCAGGCCGCCGTGGGAGGCGACTGTACATAAGGGATGCCGCGTTGTCATTCCAACTTGGCACTGATACCTCACAGTCCAAACCCCACCTGGACAATGATGGACAAACTTTTCCTGTTGCCATTTCAGGGCAATAAATACAGTCAATTACCCATCACCCTTCTAATTTAACCATAAGCAGTGGCTCAAAAGCTAAACTTCTCTTCATTTCTGGAGTCCAAAATTATATCTCCCAATTTAACCTCTACACTATTGCCCTCAACCCAGGGGAAGGCCCACCTGTGTTCCAAAGTGAACCCACAGCAGCCACAGAGCCACCTTCCTCTTAAGCTTATTCATCTCAAACATACCTATGATTGCCCTTTAAGAATGGGAAAAAAATTCTACTGGGGACAACAGGAAGTGTGACGTACCCTCCCGCCTGCTCTGTGGAACCGGGTCTGGGCCGGCTCACACTTCCCAGGCACTGCGGGGCCCTGTGGGCACAGGGCCTTGGACAGCACAGCCGGGACAGAGAGCCTTGCTCCTGGGCCCGCAGGCCTGCACGGCTCCCCCCACTTCCAGGGACAGTTTTGCAGCCGGTGCCTCTGCGGAGACCCTGCCCTGTGAGCAGCTCTCCTGGCGGCTGAGAGGGGGTTTCGGCATGTTCCCAAGGGCAGGCCACAGGAGCTGCTCTGCCACCCAGGAGGCTGGGTCTCGCAGGTCTCGGCCTGGAACAGCTCTATCTGGGGGGTTCCATCACAGGCTGATGTGGGGCTGTGCTACAGCCGCTGCTCCACTCCAAAGTCTCCGCTTCTCCCCAGCCCCAGCCCCAGCACCTCACTCTGGTGGGTGATATGGTACGATAAGCCCCCTGGGCCTCCCTGCTCTGTCTGGGCCCTGATTGAGACCATGCATTTTTTTATTTATATGCTGTACAGTGGGGGTCACATTTCATCCTTTTTTCATGTGAGTGTCCTATTAACAGCAGCACCATTTGTTGAATGGTGTGTGTGTGTGTGTGTGTGTGTGAGGGGGCACATGGGCTGGGAATCAAACCCAGGTCTCCTGCATGACAGGCGAGAATTCTACCACTGAACTACCCTCACATCCTGATACTGTGCATTGTAATACAAATCTCATTTCATCCTAATATAACCAAAGCTCCCCAAAACTAAAAACTCAGGCAGAATGCCACAATGCCACAGTGCAGGGACAGGTTTATCATCTGAAACCATATCTCTAGGTAAACAGACTTCTCAATTTCTACAAGAACTGTTTTTACCAAGGCTGCCAGGTACCTCGAGAACAGCTCAGCGGCAGGCATGTTCTGAGGTTCACTGTGTAAATGTTACTATAACTGACATCAAAGCTTCCAGGATATGGTTTGGACTAACTTACATTTTATCACCCACAAACTATAATCACATGTGTTTATTTTGAGGCAATAGTATGGCAGCCAATTGGTAAGATTCAGATCTCTGTGAGCATTCTGGCGGGAATTTTCTTACTGACAGCCGTATGTTCTGATTACAGTGATTTTAACGTTGTGCTGTCCCCTTGCCCATCTTGGGGAGAGGGGCAGCGGGATCTGGACAAGAGCTCACCCTACCCCAGCCTAACTGAGGGCTGTACTTGGCACAGGTACCTGTCCCCTGGCCCACGAAGCCCAGCTGAGGCAAGTGTGCTGTCTTGGTCACTGGTAGGTCACGACCTTTGGAGAATGAGGTGAGACCCATTTCTTCATGTTTACTCTCAGAGATAGCACTCCTGACCTCACACCTGCCAATCCGTGGCACAGTGAGTCTGCAGGGAAGAGCAGGTCCCCTCCCGTGAGGAGTGAGAACCTGTTTGCCCTAAAAGAGGCCAGAGGATCTCTGGAATGACAGGCGCCCGATCTCCCCAAATGTGCACAAGGCCAAGCAGGCTTCTGCTTCTTGTCCACCCTGGTGGACCCCAGGGTTTGGGGGGGAGGGCGGGGGGCCTCCACTGGCCTTGGGAGGGGGGCTCCACCCACCCCTCCACCTGGACTGAGGCCTTAGTTTGCAATATTACATGCAGCATGCCTAGCTGCTAAGAAAAGGAATTGAGAGAGCTAACTGGAGAAAATGTTGAAGGCACTAGGATCAGAACCGAAGGTAAGCCAGCAGGTACAGGTGTCTGCAGTGCAGCTGCCGGGAAGGATGAGCTAGCCTTGGCGAAGGCCCCTGCAGCAGGGCAGGCTCCTCAAGATCGGCAAGAGCTGTCAAAGGACTCAACACGCGCTGCGACCAACAAGCACGTTCACCTTCTGGCCACCTTTTGGGCCATGGGGCTGATCCCCACCCAGGCGGGTGCTCCTTCCTGCATGGAGCCCCCAGCACCGGTCCACACATTTCTCATGCGCCAGGTCTGTCTACCCTGTGCAGGTGAGGCTCTGTTGTCTCCTCTTCTCCTCTGTGGTTGGTGGAGGGTAACATCCAGACCCTTCCCAAAAGCAGCCAGCCTGGGACTGGACACAACACAAGCTAAATCAGCAATATGCTCAACGGAGACGTCCCTACATGGAAACAACCCCCAAATACTTTCTCTATCTCAAGTCTCTGAGGAGCCGTATCCTTATGGAACTCTGTACAGGGGATGCAGAGGGGAGGGAAAGGCTGTGTAGAAACTCTAAGCAGGGGATGGAGAAGAGAAACAGAACGGAGAAATGGTAGGGGCAGTGGGCATGTGCTGTGACCCTGGTTGTCTATTTTAGAAATCAGGTGACTGAGCTGGATTTCTTCTGGTCACTGAGTCGAAGGCAGCCTTATAAAAATAAATTCAGGTAAGGGGCTCTCCTTGAGTACAGACAAACCCTGATGTCAACCAACATCTCTGAATGCTCTTTACAAATCCATTTTAAAGGAAAAGATTGTATTTTAAATTTATTAATGCTGACTCAAAGGACTCACAATCAAAGAAGACTTTTAGTAAAATAACGCAAGCATCTCCTTTTTAAGTCCAGATCCCCACAGGTAGGATCTCTGTAAGCAGGAAAGCACCGCCCTCTAAGACCACCTCCGCCCTGAGACAAGCCCACAGCATGCACCCAGGAACCAGGAGTGCTGAACACACAGGCAGACTCAGCAACATGCAGGGCGTAGGCCAGGTCCCGGGGGACTCCCACCGCCTGCCCCGATCTCCTTGGCCAGCTCACAGCAGCGGCAGCCGGCCAGACCAGCCTGGCGGGAACTGTGGACAGTGAGAGACCCCCTCAGCTCTGAGAACAAAGAGCAGGCAGCACTAAACCAGTTACCTATTCATTTCAAGATCGTTCAGGCGAGCAGAGAGGTCCTCAAGGCGGTTGATTTGTTTGTGGCACTGGCTACAGTAAAACTCAAAAGCCTCCTCAGTGAGGATGCTGTGCAGCTTGGTGGCAAGCTGGTCGGTGCTAGAGAGAGGAGAGGGGTCAGGTAAGAAGAGAGCCAAGTCCAGTCGGTTCACCTGCAACTCCCACAGGGGAGGCCGAGGGGTCGGCAGGATGCAGAGCGGCCAAGCAAGAGCAGATTGTAGAACCAGCTGCGGAAGACTCTCACTTTTAGACTGTCAAGCCCACCTGCTTCACCACGGACCCCCTGGAGCCTGAGCCACCCCCGCAGGTGAGCTGCACCTGCCTGAGCCACAGAGGCCCCTGTAGGCACCTGCCCTTCCTGCTCAGGCACCTGGGGAACCGCCAGCAAGGCCAACAGGTTCACTGTAAAACAAATTAAAAACCCTATTTAGCCAGAGGTGACTAACACACTGATTTCTACTTTGCCAAAAAACACAAATATGATACCAGAGGAGACTTTCAGCTGGATTTTTACTTACTGTTTTAAAACTATTTTAGTAACTGCTCTAAAAACCACTAGTATCAAAGAACATGAATGGTCAATCACCACTAATTTTGCCATTTGAAAGACCTCTGTTAAAAAGTGAGAATTTTTTAGCTCAGGTTTCCAGTTTCTGGTGATGCTGACTGACTCTTCCTGCTCCCAGGGGCACTGGGCAGATGGCCAAGTAAGTGGGTGAGAAGACACTGCCCCTCGCACATCAGGACCCAAAAGCTCTGGGAAGTCAAGTTGGAAGTTTCATTTAAAGAAAGGTTAAAAGTGAAACAGAATAGGTTGCCCAGAAGCTGCACTTTGGACAGAAACAGTGAAAATACTGGACATGAAACAGGGACAAACTAAACAGACAAGAGGTTTTTAGAAATACTTTCAGTCCTTCAACCTTTTTTCAAAGCTATCATAAAGCATATATAAGGGGACTGCTCAGAGTTGGTGTGCAACAGCCCCTGAGACTCAGCAGGAAGCAGTGAAGCACAAAGGCACTCTAAAGGGGTTCCACTTATGCCATTACTGCGGGGAGGGCCTGGGGAGTACTGGAGGAGGAGGGACCCCCAGCAGCTGGGGCTGGACGGTCCTCTCCATCCCCCCACCCTGGGCACTGTTCTCCCAGCACTGGTAACAATTTGGGCAAAGAATCTCTGAGTCACTGGTTTCAAGAGACTCAGTTGCTGCTGTTGTCAAAGCTGGGGAATTTTCAGAAACAGGAGCAAAGGGCAGAGGTGGCTGATGTGGACAAGCCATGCCAGCAGGTAAGGGTCTCCCCTGAGGAAGCAAAAAGATAACCAACAGGCCCACGCCCTGAAGGGCTGAGCACAGAGGAAAGGCCATCAGGCCAAGGGACATCGTGCTTTAGAACAAAACTAAATGGACTCTGTTTTTTCTTGTAAACTTTCTCACAGCCCTAACAGGAAGCTGACCTGGGAATCACTGGCTCTCCATGAGCAAATGTCTCACCCTTTAGATGCTACAGTTCAGTTTATTCAAACTTAGAAGCTTCCAGACAGTTTTGGAACATCAGATAATTATAACAAAATCAATCCAAAGAACCCTGGGTGGTGGAGAAACCCCACGTGGGTCTGCTGCAAAGCACAGACCAGGCAGTGGGGCCCGTGCCTGCTGAGCCGCACAGATCCACAGGGGCCGGGGAGTGCCTGTGGACGACAGACACTTCAGCCAGCCTTCATTCAAGGGTGAATTTACACATTCTGAGTGTGATTTTATTTAATTCTATTACATCACATAAAGCACATTGTCTCTTACCAAATCATGAACTCAAATAGCAATCTCCCTACAATTGAGGGAGACCAGCTGTAGGGAGACCAGTTCACAACTGAAACGTGAAGATGAAGGGAGGGCCATCGGCATGGTGCCAGGGCTGTTACCTGGGGGAAAGAAAGGCAGGGCCGCCATAGATGTCCCCACCGTTGCAGAGGGGCAGGGTCTCTGGGGACGGCTGCCCCTCACTGCCCTCTCCGTAGTCCTCAAAATGCTCCTCACCACCGATCACTGTGACGACGGGCTGGCCATGAGAGTGGGACCTGTGGGATGAGACAGACAGACCTTTGGCCCAGCCACAGCCCTGAGCTGGGATTGTGCTGGGGTTGCCAACAGAAATGTTGCAACATATGGGCATATGCTAAGAAAAGGGAGACAGACAGGCAAATTAGATTTTAACAGGGTAGGGGCCACTGGGGACAGATCCACCTTTCTTCTTCAAATTGAAAAGAGCAACCCAGCACGCACTGGCAAGCATCAACTCACTCTTTTTTCAGAACAACGACAGGCTTAAAATTTTCACCTTTAGACATCACTACAAAGGCAGGGGTCTCCCAAGGACAGTGGTCTCCAAAGGACAGGGGTCTCTGAAGATCAGGGACAAGTAACTCCACAGGACAGGGGTCTTTGAAGGACAGAGGTCTCCAAAGGCAGGGGTCTCTAAAGGCAAGGGTCTCTCAAGGGCAGGGGTCTCCTGTCTGGCTGAGAACTGATGACAGCTACATGCATCATGCCCGACCACGCAGCTGGGCCTGGGAAGTCAGAGCTCTCCTATGTACTCCCCAAACCAAGAACTCAAGGGCAACAGAAAAGGGTAAAATTTAGTTACTATCTAGCATCCTTGCCAGACATAAGCTTTTCAAAATATTTGGTACCCCAAACACCTACCACTTCTTAAAAACAAGTGGGAAAATAAAATAACATTCCTTAAATTGGACATTAAAGCCAATGACAACAAATCTTAAGGGCGAGAATTGTTGGTTATATAACACAAAAGGTAACGTTTGGAAATTTTGCCAAAAAAAAATAAGGGCACACTTATAATTTCCCAGATTTGTGTTTTCTTCAGCTTTGTTTGAATATCTGACTCAAATTAAATTTAATCAACAGAATTTACCTACCTTTAAAAATACTATGGCAAAACTGGCATTCTCATCTCATTGTATTTTGTCTTTATACTTCAAGATCACAGCTGTTTTCTTCCATCCACTCATTGCTGCCCCAGTGCAGGCTCCATTTCCACAGCACAAGAGGTGCCCCGAGGGTGCACTGCCCGGGGCTGTTCTCCCTCCCTGACTCCTCCTCCTTTTCCTTCTCAACTTTCTTCCCTGAGTGCTCCCCATCACCACACTCCCTTAAAATCTGAAGGATTCCATGGGCATCAATGATGCAGGGAACAAGCCTACAGTGCAAAGAATTAGCAAAGCCAAAAGCTGGTTCACTGAAAAGATTAGTAAACTGATAAACTAGCAACAATGACCAAGAAAAAAAGAGAGGAATGAAAAAGAAGACGTCACAACAGAGTGTTCAAATATCAAAAAGATCAGTGGAGAATGTAATGAACAACTTTATGCTAATAAAAATAATCTAGATGAAATGGCCGAAGTCCTTAGACAATACAACTTACCAATCTGACGGAAAAAAAGTAGAAAGTTCAACTATCTGGTATATATCAAATAAACTAAATGTATCACTCATACCCTGCCTACAAAGAAAAGTCTAGGCCCAAATGGCTTCCCAGCAAATTCTTCCAATTTTTTTTTTAAGGAAGAAAATCACCCATCTTGAATGTCCTTAATTTGTCTACTTAAAATACTTTGCCCCCAAGAACGGGAATGAGACAAAGAAGCTGCTATTAGCACTTGTATTAAGGCTGGTACAGCAAGTCCCACAGAGCACATAAGGTTAAGAAAATTGCAAAAGGCACAAGCCTGGAAAGGAAGAGATAAGGCCCTCAACACTTGCAGACGACATGGTGGGTATATGGATACAGCAAGGCTACTGATACTAGGTTAACACAACAATCAATCTATTCTTGTATACAATAACAAGCAAAAAGAAATGGAGCAATGTCACTGTTCATAGTAGCATTCAGACACCTGGGAATAAATCTAAACATGAACAAAACTTGAATGATGCAAAGAGAAAACTATTAAGATAATGAGATAAACTCTGTTTACGGACTGAAGACCCAATATTGTGAAGATGCTGACTGCCTCCAAATTAACCTACAGATCAATCACAACACCAACCAAAATCCCAGCAGATATTGTTTTTACAGAAATTAACAAAATGATTCTAAAGTCCCACGTGGAAATGCAAAGGACCAGAACTATCCAAACCAGTCCCGAATGACAGCTGAGCTAGAGGACTTAGAGTGGACACCATGATCTGTTATAAAGCTGGAATAAAAAGACAGCGCAGTCTTGGTACAAGAATGAACAATGGAATATGGAATAGAATAGAGTCCAGAAATATATGCACTCACATGTGGTCACATCACACAACAAAGGACACTGCAGGACAGTGGAAGAAAGATGTCCTCCCTTATACTGTACAGAAAAAGACCCATTCCAGACAGGTTGTAGATCTGCATATGTAGATTAAAAAGCTTTTAGGAAAGCGGAATTAAACATCATAATGATGGTAAAGTAAGCAAAGTTCCTTAAATAGCTCACAAAAAGAACTAACCATAAAAGAAAATTGATAAACTAGACTAGATTTTTAAAAAATTCTGCTTCTCAGACACTCCCAGGAAAGTGAAAAGACAACCCACAGAGTAAGAGAAGATGTTTGCAATACACATATGCAATAGTGGACTCATACTTAAAATATATCAGGAACTCCCACAAGTAAATATGAAAAAGACAGACACCCCAGTAGAGGAGGCAAGACCAAATCCTAACCACTGCCTGACTCTGAACAGTTTTATTGAAGCACAGACACACTCAGCAGTTCCTTGAGCTCTCTGTGACTGCTTTTGCACGACAGCAATAGAGATGAGTATTTGTGATAGAGATCAGAGGCCTACAGAGACAAAACTATTTTCTATATGGCCTTTTACAGAAAAAGTTTGCAGAACCTTGCAATAAACAAATGGGCAAAAGACTTGAACAGGCACTTCACAAAACAAGATCTCCAAATGGGCAATGAATATAAGAAAAGGTGCTCAACTTCATCTGTCATCTTGGAAATATAAGAAAAATGATCCTGCAGTACCACTGCAAGCCCCCCAGATGCAAACATGAAAAAGGAAGCAAGGCCAAGTGCTGAGGAAGGCAGGGTACCCATGCACCACTGGGAATGCAAACTGTTACCCTATTGAAAACCATCTGGCAAGAAATACTAGCACAGAACATATGTGAACCCAACAGTCCAATTACTCCACTCCTAGATATGGACCAGACCACCAGGAGACAGGAAATATTTATAGCCGCTTCATTCATAAAACCAAAATCTGCAAATTGCCTAAAGGCCCATCAGAGGGAGAAGGGTATAAAAATGTGCGGCATATTCATAGACAGGAATCTTCTAATAACCATAAAAACGGATGATGCGCACAAGAGGAAGGCGACTCTTACAGCCCTATTCAGTGAAAGAAGCTGAACGTGGGAAGGACATAGAATGCGGAATGCGGGCCACGCTGACATCAGGGACAGTCAGAGGGCTCCGCCTGACCAGCCAGCTAGCTGTGCATCATGATGTGTGCACATACCTGTAGGAGTCTCATACTTTAATTAAAAAGCAAAAACAACAACAACAAAAAAAACCCCAAACTGTGAGGGTCAAGCCAAAAATGAAATGAAATGAAATAAGCAAAATAAAACAGAACACTTCCATACCTGCCAAGAGTGATGGCTTTCTAGATCTTATTCAGGCTTCAAATGCCCCCTTGCCCCCCAGGGCACCTCCTAACCCTCCCCTCTCCCCTTCAACCACAAAGAGCTCCTTGCTGGTGCTCAAAGACAGAAGGCTGAAGACATTTCTGGGGGCAGGGAAGGAAAATGGGTAGTCTGTAAGGGCGGGGGATGAGCTTGGGGATTGCAGTGAAGATAGATAGGCTCTGAGACACTGGCAGAAGACATTCATTGGATATGGTGCCAAGGTTGTGCCCTGCTCCATACGAGAGAGTGAGTTAAAAGTTTTCTCCTAGAATATCTCTACAAACAAAGAAGTTGTGCACCTTTTAAAACCAGGCTCATTTGGTGTCAGTGGGATGGTGGATTTCTCCTAGCAGGAAGTTGCTGTGATGGGGGTCTCTCGGGACCAGTGGGTGTGGGAGAGTGAAGTGGACGTGAACCTCGCTCTAGGAAGACCCTAGACCATATGCAGGCATCATAAGGGCAACTCTGCCACATAGCCTTAAATGAGAGAGAACTGCTTCGATGACCCAACTCCATGGAATCTCTGTGGGGGGCCAGGACAGCTGCTACGGACCTGCCCGCCAGCAGCAGCAGTGCGCCAGGGTCGGGCTCCTCAGCAGTGTCCAGGCACTCGGAGGGCACAGCTGAGCCCCCCGCGCTGTCGGCGTCGCCCTCGTGCTGCAGCTCGGCGTGCACCAGCGTGCTGGTGTCCTCGTCCGTGAAGGTCTCGCACTCACTGTAGGTGCTCTCGGAGCCCATGTATGCACTGTCGCTTACCTCGGCGGCCTAGGAGAGAGGCCCAGAGCGTCAGTCAATGCCAGCCTGCAAGGACAGCAGCACGTGGCATGGCCCAGCCACTGAAGCCTCGAGGCCCGAAGGACAGATTAGGCATGAGAGAAGTCCCTGCTGTATGTCTAAACAGAAATATTAACTTAGAAAACAGAATGCAATGTTTTCTAAAAATGAAGAATTGATACATGACCAACAAAAGAAAAAATTATTAGAATAATTTTTAAAGTTAGTTACATCAATATACTTGGAACAACTGCAAAGCATCACAACATCACATGACAAATTTCAGCAGAGCCAAGCTCCTTTGGTGGCTTCCAATCTTTGAATTATTTCTATCTGAGGAGTTAGCATTCAAGAAGCTAAGCATATGCACTTATTTTTATTATGGGACATTTCTTTTTTTTTTGAGAAGTTGCAGGTTTATAAAATAGTCATGCAGAAAATACAGAATTTCCAAATGATCCTCCCCACACAGTTTTTTTAACTATTACTACTTTACACTGGTGTGGTACCTTTGCTACAACTGATGAAAGATTATTATAATTATACTATTAACTGCAGTTCACAGTTTAATTTAGGGTTCACTGTTCATGTTGCACGTGTTATATATGTTAATTTTTATTTTAGTAACATATACATATAATCTAAAATTTTCCTTTAACCAAAATCAAATACATGCTTTAGGGCAGAAGTGTTATTTACATTCATAATGTCGCGCTGTCATCACCACCATCCATTACCAAAACTCTTCCATCACCCTAAACAGAAACTCTGCACCAATTAAGTATTAATTCCCCATTCCCTAACCCTGGTAACCTGAATTCTAGTTTCTGACTCTATGAATTTGCTTATTAGAATGATTTCCTATCCGTGAGATCACTCAAAGCGATGGCTTCAAGGTCCACCCATGTTGTCGCCATGCGCCCGCACTTCACCTCTTTCTACGGCACTGTGCACACATCACATTGTTTACCCGCTCCTCTGTTGGGAGGCATGTGCGCTGCTTGCAGCTTTTGCAAACTGAATAATTCCACTATGAAGATTGGTGTATGACTATCTGTTCAAGCCCTCGCTTTCAATCCCTTAGGGTACATAACTAGAAGAGGGATTGCCAAGTCATATGGTAATTCTATATGCACCTTTCTGAGAAACTACCAAATTGTCTTCCGCAGCAGCAGCAGTGTTTTACTTTCCATCCAACAAGGCACAAGGATTCCTACTTCTCCACATCGTTACCAACACTTGCTATTTTATGTATTTTTAATAGTGGTCATTCTAGTGAGGTGAAATGGTATCTCACTGTGGTTTTGATTTACAATTCACTAATGGCTAATGCCTCTGGGCATCTTTAAACATGCTTTTTGGTCATTTGTGTATCTTTGGAGAAATGTCTATTCAAGACTTTAACTGGGTTGTCTTTTTGTTGTTCAGCTGTAGGATTTCTATATATATTCTGGATATTGAACCCTTATTAGACTTGTGGCTTCCAAGTATTCTCTCCCATTCTGTAGGCTTTTTTTTAAAAAAAAGACAGTACATGATTTATTAAAATAGATGCTTTAATAAATACCACTCATTTGGCGATATGGATTCTACAGTGTTAGTTAAAAGTCAATCGGTCTCATGACTTCATAGTTGCACCTTGTATTTAAAATGCTTTCCTATGAATGCTTGGATATGTGGCTGAGCCAAAATTATTTGATTAATCAAATATCTGCAGGCTGTCTTTTTATGTGACAAGGTCTTCTGATGTAAAAGTCTTTAATTTTGATAAAGCTACATCTACCTACCTCTTGGTTTTGTAGCTTACGCTTTGGGTGTCAAGTCTAAGAAGCCATTGCCTAACACCAGGTCCTGAAGAGGCCTCCCTGCGCCTCATTCTAGGAGGTTCTACTTCTAGGTCTTCTGCTCAGTTCTTTCGCCCATTTGGTCACTCTTGTGCACACGGACATCCCATTTTCCCATCACCACTTGTTGAAGTCCCTGTTCTTTCCACAATGAGTGGACTTGGCAGCCTTGTCAAACATCAATTGGCCACAGGTGTGAGGATTGATTTCTGCACCCTCAGTTCTAGTCCACTGGTCTATATTCTGCCCTGTGCCAGTACCATGCTGTTTTGATTCCTGCAGCTTTGTAGTAAGTTTTAAAATTAGAAAATATGAGTCCATCAAATTCGTTCTTCTTTTTCATGATCGTTTCAGCTATTTGGGGTCTATATTAGTTACGATTCTCTAGAGAAACAAAATCAACAGGAAATATTCGTAAATATAAAATTTATAAAAGTGTTTCACATAACCGTGGGAATGTAGGGTCCAAAATCTGCAGGGAAGGCTGTGAAGCTGATGATTCCGATGGAGGGTCTGAACAAACTCCACAGGAGAGGCTCGCCGGCCAAAGCAGGAAGAGAATCTGCCTCTTTTGAATTCTCCTTAAAAGGCTTCCAGTGATTAGATTACACATCACTCATTGCAGAAGACACGCCCCTTGGCTGATTAAAAATGGAATCAGCTGTGGATGCAGCTGATGTGATCATGATTTAATTCTATGAAATGTCCTCATGGCAACAGACAGGCCAGCACTTGTCCAAACAGACAAACAGGTACCACCAAGTTGACACATGAACCTGACCATGACAGGGTCCTTTACTGTTACAGATGAATTTGATGACTGACTTTTCCAATTCTGCAAAGAAGCTGCTGAAGTTTTGACTGGTAAGCATAGGCATGTGCGTTTCTAAATTAAAAAGTCAACATAATCTGTTATGTACATTCAGGTTACTGCTTTGAAATTCAACCTGGTCTAACTTCAAAACACTTACTACAATATAAATAAATGATAGGTTTCTTCATGTGTTGATTGTTGAAGCATCTATTTTCTCAGTGACATACCTACTATTTTTACTCTTATACACCCAGCCCCTTGCATAGGGCCTGGCATAAAGTTGTACAAATAAATGTAAAACTGAAGAATCAGTAAACAGCCCATTTTCAATTTATAAACTCAACTTTAATTAAAATACAATTGCAAGTTAGGAAAAGTAGCCAACATCTGGTGCTCAAAAGATCCTGAGGTTAACAATTTGCAAACCAAAAAGGTTTCAGAAAAGTTACAGTTTTAGCTCGAAAGAGAGCACTTTGTACTTCACTTCTGGTACCCTAACAAGGAGACAGAGTGTGCTAGGACATGCTGTCAGAACAAAGCCACTTGCCCTTAGCCAAGCCAAGGTCAACCGGAGGGCACCATCCCCATCTGGAAGGGATGCGCAGGTCTGAGCTGACTGGCACAAGCCTCATGTGGCCACTGAGAAACCCAGGGCTCAGGCCTCAGTCCCCTATCCACCAGCTGTGACCCTAGGGACATGACAACCATTCTGAGCCCATTCCACTCATTTCTAAAACAGGGGTTAAGGATTCTGATTCCATAAAGAATGAACTTACAAAATTAAGGGAGATAACATAGGCAGGAGCTGTTCAAAGGTGGAATTTACAAAACAGTTAACTGAAGGACTGTGGGATAAACATGTCACTGGAAGAAGAAAATCCCGACTATTTGCTTATGATGCCAAAGAATAAAACAGGGAATGACATGGATCATGCTTATGCTCCATTCCAATGGAACGTTCTATTATGCTACTTACATTTCCAAGTAAAAATACGAACTTCCTTAGAATCTAAGGCAAATAAGCAACTCATCAAGAGCACGCCATTCAATATCTGAAACCACGAAACTGTTTAAGAGGACATCAGCTCTAGTTTTCTTCATTGTCACTAAATTGTTCTCTTTTTCCTCGAGCAAGAGCTCCGAAGCAAGGCCCAGAGCTTCCCACCACCCCAGCACCTCTGGCCAGGTAGATGCAGATGAGTGTGCAGGAACTGAGACTGGGTGGTCAGAGCCAGCAGGGAAAGGCTGGAATGGCCAAAAAAGCAGATGGGGTCTGCATGTCAGAATCTGGGCAGCGGGAAAAAGGACAGTGGAAAGCAGGAGACAAGATCCCAAGCAGATAGAAGGAAATGATCAGAGGGAGAGCAGTCACTGCCTCCCACCGACAATACTTATCAGCAGATCAGGTCATCTTTGGTCTTTGTTACCAGGACTCAACCCAATGGACACTAAGAAGACCTACTGCAGACTTCTAAAATGTGCAATTATCAATAACGTCAATCAAAGGCCTGATTCAGCTAACCAATACAATGCCCAAAGCTCCTGAAGGACAGTGTTGCTCCTGGTCTGTGACAGGCCACACAGACACCTTCTCTGGGACAGCCACTCGGTCCCCATTACCCCATTCCTCCCCAAAGGAGAGGCAATAAGGGCCACCCTAGACTAAGGGGGGATATTTTTCCAAAGACTTTCAAAGAATGGCTTCTTGCAAGTATTTTAAACTTGAGCCTTAAAGTCAGCTTTTAAAAAAAACCAACGGCCCATTCCTTTATGGTAGGTGTGTGATGGTCCTCCCCAGCATGTGTTGTCCATGATCTGACAGGCAGCTCAGCCATTTAAAAGAAGAAAACAGCTCTTTCTTCTTATCAAGCACAATTCACAAAACACTGCACTGAGTTTTCCTCTCACCAAAGAAGGAAAGGAGGTGGCTCAGGCTTGCAAGCCTAGTTATTTCACTATACCAAGAATTCACATCAAAATCTTGAACCTTCTGGGCTAAAGGCCTGGGCTGCCTGCAGCTTAAATCCTCCTTAGATCTTAAAGGAAACAGTTTGTGGCCAAAATAATTCTCAAGAGGCCCAGGAACAAGGAGGTAGACTTCATGCAAATCCCAATTTCCCATAAATCAGCCATGCCCAACACACAGGCTCCATTTTCATCAGCTTACCTACCTTTCAGACAGATAAAGGAGGGCAACACTTCACTGCCAACCTTCAATCCCTCGTTTCTGAAAGTAAACCTCATTCCTCCCACACCACTGAGGAGCTAGTAAAGTGTATGTAAATCATACATACATGAATACTGTTTTCTGCTTTTCAAAGGATTTTGTTTTGGCCTTTACCCCATCACATGCCCAAATGATAAGCAGAGATCGCAGGGACCCCATTCAGCGGCACTGCTGTCAATATTCAGATGCCCTACAGGACTGCTCAACTGGCCAACCTCACTCAGCCACAGGCGGGCACCCAGGAGACCAGTCAGTCCCCTGAGGATCCTGACCGCCAAGCAAGACGGGGACTCAGGCCAGCCCAGTCTTCTGTGCAGTCTCTGCCCTTCCCTGTGCTGAGTCCCCTACCTACACACTCCCTCAAAGTCTGGGCCGCAAGTTTGCTTCTATTAGTAAAGGCCACTCTAGCAATGTCAGCAGGCCACGTGGTTTCTCAGGGAAATGAGGCAAACATTTGCCTTTGAAGAGAGGCAAAAAATGATCTGATAGCATTGTACATTTGGTTCAGAGGGTAGGGGCTAAAATACAGCACACAGATATGCCCCTATCAATTTGTATTTGCCCCCTAGAGAGGACCTCGCTCAGCCCAGCAGCCCACAAGTCTATGCTACCAACTTCTAAAACCTGTACAGATTACAGATTTTAAGATGAACTCACGTGAAAATCAAAGGGCAGCTCAGAAAATTACACCCTGTGTCAATGTTCCATTCACTGGTTAAAAGTTAGCTAAGCTACCAACGGGCAGCCGCAGGAACCCTGTGTCTAGAGCAATGCCAGCATAGAAACCTCTGCTTGCTGGCTCCTGAATGTTCAAGCCACTCTTCCTTCTTCCCTGCGCTTTTCTCTTCCACGGGAGAGCAAACATCAGACACAGGGAATGTTAGCTTCCTGCCAAGGCCAGTCTCTTCTTACCCTCAGATGCAGGACTGGCCGCCTTGATGGCCAGGCTAGGCTGTGCACACCAACTCCCAGAGAGGCTGGAGGCTGCCTTTCCGCTTCACCAGCAGTGCTGAGGGACCTCTGATCGGGCAGTGTTGCGGGCTTCTCTGAATTGGCAAAGATGTGGTTGTCCTATCTGCTAGTCATGCTAGGGTTTCTGCAAAACCTGTGTTTCTGTTTTCATCCGAAGGAACACTGCCACCTTGGACAAAGTTTAACTGCTCCCAGACATGCTCTATTAAACTCTGCTGGTGCCGGTAAGGGTGGGGGAAGCAAAGTTCAATAAGTATCCTTACTGAGTTTTCAACAAACTAACTTTAGGTCTAAGAACAGAGTGACTTTTGTCTTTGACTTTCTAACTTTTCTGATAACAATTTGTACAAAAGACACACTTGCCAGTCATTTTACTAAGGTACTCTTCTCTCCAAAACCCAGTAGTGGGAGAAGGAGGGAGGAAAAGAGAAAGCACAGTAGAAACAATTATTTTGTGATATCAATCCCATGTTTCTGTCTGTGCTGGGTTCTTCCTGTGCCTTTCCACTCTCTTCCAGAAATCCTGATAAAAACGTGCTTTCCCTCATGGCCTTCCAGCTTCCTAGAAAAGGCACTTTTCCTCATTCCCATTCCCACAGAGTTAGGGGCAACTCTTCACTCATCCCCTCCAAGTCCCCTCCTCCCTCCTCAGACTCACCACACCACTAACTTTCTTCCAAGAATTCTGTTTCAAGCCACAAGCCAAAAGGACAACTTGGGAAAACATTGGGACCTTCTAAAACCCATCGAGTTCCCTGGTAGGAAGACAGTCCCTGAAGAACTGGGCACATCACTCCGGACCAAGATATTTTTTTTAACAATATAGTGTTTTCATCAAAAACGGGTTCTGAACCAGAACCATTTTCAGAAAAACAATAAAAGTTTTACTTATCTCAGAGCATCGAACATGACGTCTGAGTTAACATACATTCTCCATTCAGATTCCTATGTGAAGTTTTTTTTTTTTTTAACTTTTTATTTAACTTTTAAAAAACTTTTTATTAAGCAAAGAAATGAAAAAGCAATAGTTTTCAAAGCACTCTTCAACAGGTGGTTACAGGACAGATTCCAGAGTTTGTCATGGGCTGCCACACGACCCACTCATATTTTTCCTTCTAGCTGCTCCAGAATATAGGAGACTAGAGGGCTTAAATACTTTTATATCATCACAATTGACTTTTTTTCCTTCTTTTTTTTTTGTGAAAAATAACATATAGACAAAAAAGCTATAAATTTCAAAGCACAGCACCACAATTAGTTGTAGAACAAATTTCAGACTTTGACATGGATTACAATTTCACAATTTTAGGTTTTTACTTCTAGCTGCTCTAAAAGACTGGAGATTAAAAGAGATATCAATTTAATGATTCAGCATTCATATTCATTTGTTAAATCCTATCTTCTATGTTTAACTCCACCATCACCTTTGTTCCTTCTATCCCTCTCTTTAAGGTTGTTTGGGCAATGGCAATTCTAAATTTTTGATACTGGAAGGGTTTGTCACTAACATGGAGTAGGGAGATGTGAGTATCGGATGTTCTGGAGAGGCTGGGCTAGGTTTTAGGACTTATCTGGACCAGGGACCCATCTGGAGATTGTAGGTTTCTGGACAGTTACCTATGAGACGTTTTAAGACTACATGATGTATGACCTTTTAAAAAAATAACCTTTCTCCAAGTTTCACTCCCTTAAAAATGACATCTGAAAACGCTAAAAGGAAATGTTCCTTCATTGTGTAAAATAATATCTAAAAATTCAGGATACACTTTATTATGGATAAAATGTGCCCACAAAAGGCACGTTTGGTCCTTAAACATCAGTCGCGTGGGTGCGGGCCCACCTGTACACAAGACTGCTCTGCTGCTCAGAGGGGCACCAGCTAAGGTGGCCCACGTTGAGTGGTGGGGAGTGGTTTGAATCCAATTTGGCTGAAGTCCCTACAAGCAAAATAAATTAGACAGAAGGAAGCCACAGGAAGCAGCCAGAAGCTGGAAGAAAAGGAACCCAGAAGGAAGAAGACATCACCATACGCACTGCCATGTGATGGAAAAGCCAGGGAACCCCAAATCTTGTTGGTCAGTCAGAAGATACCGATCCTAGGAAGAAACGGGCCTCTAGATTCCAGCATGGTGAACCAATAAATTTCTGCTCCTAAGCCAACCCATTGTGTGGCATTTGATTTAGCAGCCAGGACACTGAAGCATACTCCTTTTACATACTCTGAAAACTCAGATTCCTGCCACGTCTTCAGAAAGAGACAAGCACGAGACCTCTGCTTGTGTGCTGGGCTGGGCCAGGGTGTCACCGAGGGGAGAAGGGCCAAGATGTGAGGATGGGGGCATATATGTGGGGCCAGGGTCTGGCAGGACTCATGCCTTCTCCAAGCAGCCCTGGCAACAGGGGTAGGCAGTAATTTCAGACCCCATGGGCCTTTTATGAACTAAATGTGTAATGCCCCTTTACTATTCTGAGTGACACAACCTACTGCATTCATTCCTAGGGCTGCCGTAATAAATTACAACAAACCAGGCGGCTCAGAACAGAAATTCATTTTTTCACACTTCTGCAGGCTAGCAGTCCAAAGTCACACTCCCAGGTTCCAGGTAGACATCTCTTTTGGGATGGGCCACCCTCAATCCACTACAGTTCACACTTTGTCCCCCCCCCCACCAAATTCACATCCATCCCATGTCCATAATACATTCACCCTATCCCAACAATTCTAAGCCCCAAATCTCATCTAAATATCATCAGCTCACAAGTCCCAAATCTCATCATCCAAATCATCAAAAACAGGTGTTGGTGAGACTCTTGTTATGGCCCATCCAGGGACAAAATTCCTGTCCACCTGTGGATTTGCTCCCAAAATGTAACAGTGGGACAGGTATAAGATAAACATTCCTATTCTAAAAGAGAGAAATTGGAAGAAATAAAGGGGTCACTGGTCCCAAACAAGTATGAAATCCAATAGGGCAAATTCCATCAGGTTTCGAGGCCTGGCTAATCCACACTGTGGCCACAGCTCTGCCCTCTGGACCATGACTCGGTCACACTTCATGTCCAAGGCTCTGCCCTGAGAGTCTTTCTTCCCTTTCCTTGCAGCTGAGTCACTCTCTCAGCCCATTTCTTCAATGTAGAATTTTGGAAGTCCAACGTTTCTCTTCCACTTCTTCCTTTCTCTGTCAGTGTTTCTATTGAGTAACATTCTCAAAAGTCTTGCGGGTCTCCTGGGCCGGTCACAGGGATTGACACCATTAGAAAAAAGGCTCCTCTGTGGAGCTTTCCCCAAGAACCCCATGTCTACTCTTGGCTTCTGCTGAGAGGGTGGTCTGGACTCAGGAGTCACACACGTTTCCAACAGTGAGTAGACTAATTTTAGTATCCTTTGCTATCTGGACAGCCTGAGAATGCCCCAAATGATCAAGTGCCTTTTTCTTTTTTTTGTGCATAGCAGTTCCTTCCTCAATGTATCTCCTTCCTATTAAGTTTTACTATAAGAAACAAGGAGAGGGAGGCAGGCTTAGATCAGCTCTGAGCTGCAGCTGCATCTTGTACCCTCATGCTCCAGGTGCTGCTTGGACTTACTTTTGGCAACTTAGTTGTAATGCATCTGGCTCAGAACTCTGATTTACCAAACCTGGCCAAAATACTTGAAGATGTCAAAAAGGACTTGGAACCTTCCTGGCAATGTGGGACAGAAATCTGAGAATGAGCTGGGACTCAGCATCAAGGGATTGAGAAAACTTTCTCGACCAAAAGAGGGAAGAGACAAATGAGACCAAATAAAGTGTCAATGGCTGAGAGATTCCAAACACAGTCGAGAGGTCATCCTGGAGGTTATTCCTATGCATTATATAGCTATTACCTTTTTAGTTAAGGTATGTTGGAGAGGCTGGAGGGAAGTGCCTAAAAATGTAGAGCTGTGTTCCAGTAGCCATGTTTCTTGAAGATTGTAAATGATATAGCTTTTTCAGTGTGACTGGTGATTGTGAAAACCTTGAGTCTGATGCTCCTTTTATGTATGGTATGGACAGATGTGTAAAATGTATGGATTAAAAATAAATAAATTATAGGGGGAACAAATGTTAAAATAAATTTAGTAGATTGAAATGCTAGTGATCAATGAAAGGGAGTGATAAGGGGTATAGAAAAAAATAGGGGAAACGAAGGCTAAAATATATTGGGTAGATGGAAATACTAGCATTCAATGAGAGGGAGGGGTATGGGTTTTGGTACATATGAGCTTTTTCTTTTGTCTTTTTATTTCTTTTTCTGAGTTGATAAAGATGTTCTGAGAAATGATCGTGGTGATGACTATACAACTATGTGAAGGTATTGTGAATTATTGATTATATACCAAGAATGGAATGATATGGTAAGAATGTTCGTGTTCGTATGTTGCTGTTTAAAAAAAATTTTTTAATTAAAAAGAAAAAAAAAAAGGACTTGGATGCCCAGAAGAAACCCCTAACTTCCTGAGGCCAACTGCGGCTGCCTTTTGGATGCCCTGATTCAACTGTCCTCAAAGCCTTCTTTACCATCTGAACCAAAAGCTTTTGTTTTAATCTCCAGCCTCAGGAAATTTCTTCTTTGCTAACCCTGAGTTGCCTTAGAGCAAAAATGAGACCACAGGTTAAGAACTAACTACTCTTACTTTTCCAATGTCCTTACCTCTTCATCCTTCTTCCAGCAACTTGGAAGACTCTAAAACTGGAATTATGGCGATAAATTAGTAAACATGACCTTTAATTAGCACTCTCCTCTTTATTCTTTGGAATTTCTATTACCTGTTTTCAAGAGAAAAATTGAAGAGTTTTGTATAGCTCATCATAAACAAATAACGCTGATTTCACAATTACAACAATTATAATCGGTGCCTGTTAAGCATTTGGTACTAAATTATGTTGTTTAAAAGTAATTAACATCTAGAAGCCAGTTTCTAGTGAATTATCCACTTATTTTATATTGTTGTCAGGGAGTGCCACGGTTGCTAATTTAACCAATAAATCAATTTACTCTTCAAAAAAAAGAAAAGAAAGAAAGAAACAAGGAGACACTAGGCTGTAACATCAGCCTTTAGAAATCTTCTCATCTAAATATCAAAGTTTGTTGCTTACAAATTCTGCTTTCTACCCAACAAACACACTTCAGCCACTGTGTAACAAGGGCTGCCTTCCCTCCAGTTTCCAATAACACGTTCCTTGTTTCATTTGAAGTCCCCACCAGCAATATGTTCAACATCCATATTTCTATCAACAGCCTATTTAAGACAATCTAGGCTTTTCTTGTCATACACCTCAGAATTCTTCCAATTCCAGAGCCACACTCTGAAGCATCTGTCACAGCAGTGCTCTACTCCTAGGTACCGAAGTCTGCATAACTTTCTAGGGCTGCTGTAACAATTTACCATAAACGGGGCGGCTCAAAACAGCAGTAATTTACTCTTTCACAGCTCTGGAGGGAGAAGTCTGAAACCAAGGTGCTGGTAGGGTTGGTTCCCTCTGCAGGCCCTGAAGGAGCACTTGCTCCTTGACTCTCCCAGCTCCCAGGGGCTCCGTGCAGTCCCTGGGGCTCTGAAACTTGGGCTGCACCACTGCATTCTCTGCTCCATCTGCATGTGGCCATCTTCTCCCCTCCGCTGCACTTATATGGACACTGGTTATTGGATTTAGGGCCCATCCCAGTCCAAGCTGGTCTCATATTGAGATCTTTCATTTAATTACAGCTACAAAGACCCTTTTTCAAACCGTCACACTCAAAGGTAGGGGCCATCACTCGGCTCACTGCTCCTACCCGCACATAAAATATAAAATCTCCACACAAAATGCCCTCATAGTAACATAGGGAGTTTATGATGAAGTGTGAGCCTCAGTGTGCGAATGCTCAGGCATGACTCCACAGGAAGACGTGACAAAGGGCCCAACCTTCCCTGACTCTAGCAGCAAGGACCCTGCTCTACCGTCGGGAACATGCCTCCTCCGGACAATGGCAAGACAATAATCTGCCCTGGACTTAGGAAGCTTCCTGGAAAACTCAAAGTATGTTAAAACTGTACAGGAAATACCCCCAATTTCCTTGTAAGGGGAGCTAGGCCCTAAGCTCAGGTCACTGTAACTGCCCTTTCACAGAACAGCAGTTGGCCACACTGTCCTTGAGAATCCCCACAGACTTGTCAAAGATGCCCATGCCTCTCCCAGACTCTGCCCTGCAGCAGCAGCATACCCTCCCTGGGCACCTCGCCTATGAGTCCCAGGGCCAGGCTCAGCATCCCCGATGCTCCATACACACACAGGTGTGGCCCTCCCTCAGATGGCAGACACCTCAGGGCAATGTTGCAAAGGACAAGTGACCCCAGATGGCCTAGGGGGCTGCTGGCAGAAGACGGACAGACTGTCAGTACAGGGTATGACGCCTGCGGGGGTACTTGTCAAAGCAGGAAGCATAAGGCCCTGAAGGACAAAAGTGGGGTCACCGTGGTGCGTGAGGGTCCACAGGGACCTTCAGCAACTCTTTCATGGAACAAACTCCTCGCTCTGTGCCTACCAGGGGCAGAGGGGTCTCAGTCTCCCACCAGCTCATAGCCCAGCACTGTGTCCTGGTGCCTGCTCACTCAGCTATCACCATGGCCTTCCCAACAGCCCGTTAAGGCCTTGGGGGATTCTTCTTAATGCATTTTTAAAAGACAGAAGCCTTCAGATTCAGCCACATGAGGACCCCTCCTGTCTCTCCCCCTCCCTTCCTCCTCAGCCCTGTCTGGGAGCAATGCAGACAGGTGGGCAATATTGACAGTAACAGTGTCTTCTGCCTGGGCCCTCAGGCCACTCCCCCAATCTTGGTAGAGACCAGAAGCACCACAGCCACCATCACAGCTCTGGCTACACCTGTGGGCAGGGGTGAAGAGCAGCACACCTCAGACAGTCTGGCCAGACGTGAAGCAATGGCACAGAGGAGGCCTCACAGCACCCCCCATCCTTATGTTCGACAACGGGTCCCAAACCCTCCTTCTTCTCTTCACATCCATTTCCTACAGAACACACTGGCCAGGACCACAAAATAAAGGAGTATTTCTATTGCAGGAAAGAAAGAGGGAAAGCATCAAATTCCTTCTTAGCTCTTTGGCAAAGAAAAAAAAAAAAACTTGCCTCATAGGTAACAAAGTCATCAAAGTCCTCAGAGCAGGCCAGAGGCTCTTCCTCCTGGGCCAGCACATCGCCACCCAGCTGGCTCTCGGAACCTGCAGGGAAAGAAGAGCCAACACTCAGCAGCAAACCTGCAAAAGTCCTAGGAAGGGGCAGGGGCAGTTAGGGGACATGCCAGGTCAACGCCCTGGGAGAGGTGACAGGACACCAGGAGCCTGAGACAGAAGCAGCCCCGACTCCCCCAAGAAACCCATGCCCGGCAGGCTATGAAGGAAGAGTTGTGTGTCCCCATCAAAAAAGGCTTCCTGCCGGAATGAGAAGGAGGTGGTGTACAAGGAGAATAATTTCATTTTTATTTCTTGAAAGAACTGGACAGTATTGTAAAAGAAGAACAGCAAGATATCGAACCCCATAAAACCACCTCAGAGCTTTTAAAAAGTGTTAGGTATTAATCAGACTGAACTTTAAAAAACAAAAAATGGATGTTTAGGGAGAGACAGGTTGGTAAGACATTATGACATCTCATCCTGGAGAAGGGTCACAGGCAGTGATTTTCTTCCTTTGGTTACTATGTCTTCTGTGACAAACATCTCATTTTACGTAAGGACAGTTTTAAAGATAGACTCCTTGCAGTGGACAGGCTACCTGGAGTCGCGCTGGAGACACCAGGCCCCCAGCGGCAGGCAGCAGGAGAGGCCAACTCCTGCACTCCCTCAGGCCACTCAGCACCATGTGCGTCCCAGACAGCCAGGGGAGCAGGGCTCCAAAGCTTCCACCATTAATGTCAATTACTTATTTAAAATATACTGGCTACCTATAAGAGATTCAGCCAATTATTTGCAAAGTGGAGCTAAGTCTTCTGAGGGCCTCCCTACTCCTGGGAAAGTACTTCTAGATGGTCAGCCTGGCCTTCATCTGCTGACCAACTCTCCTGGGCCAGAGGAGGCCCAGAGAACATCCATCTCTCAGCTCCATGTATCTGAGCTACCCTGGAGAACAAAACATGCTTGTTGCCACGGAGCCCAATCAGGTCAGAAAAGCCAGTGGGCAGAATCGCCTTGGCAGCCCCAGGTAGCTGGGAAGGCAAGGAAACATGCTAAAGGGGCCCTCACCACACCCAGTGGCAGGACATGCTGTTAAGTCTGTCTGCTTTTAAAGAGTCTTCTCCATTTAAACAGAACAAAGCATTTCCCGACAACTGGGAGAGTTCAAACATTCTGGGTTTGGTGGGGACAAGAGGCTCTCAGCCAATCTGACATGTCTGTGCAGTTGTAAGACCCTTGGGCCAAGTAGCCTGATACAGCTTCTTCCTTGAGAGGTGGGGGGGCTTTGCTGCTGTGTGCTACGTCCTAGTCCCCTGGGAACCCAGCTAAGTGATGGCCTGGACGGGCAAGGCCAGCACTGGCTGTGGCGGGAAGGCTGACAGGCAGGGCCAGGAGCCTCCAAGCGTGCCCAAAGGCACCAGGCAGACAGCCCACCAGGAGCAGCGCCGCCTCTAACCTGGCCCCTTGCCCTCACCAAGGGGTCAAAGGGCACCCAGACGTTACAACACAAGTGTGATTTTGGTCTTATATTCAAGAGAACTGCAGCAGAACTACATGTGCTTATTTTTTTTTCCTGCAGGTACGGGGAACAGAAGTTATAATTTTTGGTTTCTGGGGCAGAGAGATGGGCCTCATCATCTGAGCGCTGTCGAGATATTGTAGAAAAGGCTAGACTGTCCCTGGCCTATTTTCCAACCTCTGGATGTTAATAGTTTCACCTGCACTTCTGAAAAATGAAACATGGAATCTAAAATCCTCAAAACACAACCTGTCTTAGACCCTGGCGACAATGCCTGGTCCCGATAGCGGGCCTTGAGGAAGAGAGGGACAAAACTAGCATCTTTATACTCTTGATGGGAACTTAATATAACATACCAATTTTCCTCTATAAGAACTAAATACTTTTTAATTAACAGGATATTTTAAATGTACATTTATCTTATTCTTTCAGACTGGGCAAGGGGAGGAAATAGCCTACTTGTAATGGCTCCTCCTCTATCTTATTCTATTCCTGAAGTCAAGTCTGGGGCTCATGGTGACATCTCATTGCACTTCCCTTCAAACTGGGTCAATATTCGTGCCACGTGCTGTTCCCAGCGAACGCACAGTGCATCTGATGGGCACAGCAGTTTTCGTGCAGTGGCTCTGGGCTTGGTCTGGGTTCAGTTCAGGGTTCCCACTCTTCTTTCTTCCAAATGCCGCACAACCCCAATTTCAAAACCGTCTCCTACTTGCTCTTACTCCGGTGTTATTCTCATTCTCCTATCCTAGTGAAATATGAATGATGAAGTCAGATCACAAACACAAGAGCAGAGACCTCAGCTCCCAGCACTGCAGGGCAGGGCATCAAGCCCAGCTGGGGGCACCCTCGACTCCATCCCTGCCCCCCCCCCCCAGCCAAGGCTGGGCTGACATTCCAGCACAGACTCCCTCTGTGCCACGGCTGGAACCTGGACGAGCAGAAGGATTATGGGGACAGCTGGAGCAGGGGGCAAGGGCAGGAAAGGGTAGGGCCTAGTGCCATCTCAAGGCTCCATCCTAAACCCCATCCTAAGCCCGCCCTGCCAAGTCTCCCAGCCCTGGTCATCCTTGCAGCATGCAAGGTCCACACTTTATCTTCCTCCCTTGTGCCTGTCACTTCCTTGCTGTCTGTGGCCAGTCTTCTCTGACCAGAAGGCTGGCTCCAGAGAATACTTCATGCTCCTGTAGCTCTCAGCTGTGCCCTTGCTGTGGCATCCCCTAAGCTGTCCCCTGCTAGGCTGGCTGCAGACACTCCCATCCCATCTGATTCAAGTTCCCCATCAATGTCCCCTCCTCACAGCCCACAGCCACCCAAGGACACTACTAGGACCACCCAGCCGTGTTCTAGCCGCTGACCAGGCCACACTGCCCATGCCAAGTCCCAGCCCAGCCACCCACAGCTACGACAGCTCTGGTCCACACCTTCCACAACCTCTGGTCCACGGCTCCGGGTCCTTCCAGGGCCCAGGGGTCCAGCCCTCCAGAGGTCCTTGTGACTCCTGCAGGCTCGTTTTGGGAGCAGGGGTTAGAGTCCGCTGTCTCTGCAGCACCTCCCACCCCGAGTGACGGCAGACAAAGATGAGGCCTTGTATTCTGGGATGCTCCTGTTCCAGAATGTTCTTGCCACTGTCTGCCAAGGGGCATGGGAGGTAGTGAAGATACAGAAACTGCTTGGCCAAACATCCACGTTAACTCGGGGACTAGGGTGGGAGGTTTTGTCTTTAATTAAACTAAAGCAGAAATATGAGAAAAACATGTAAACAACGAGACTACTACCCACCGACCTGTACCCACCGACCTGTACTCTAAACCGGCAAGGGGTTGGCGGGCCCCACACAGCTGTCATCCACTGAGTCTTGACTGAGGAAGTACAACGCCAGTTCAGCTAATCCCACAGGAATGCCAACAGCCAGACCCAGCCAGAACCAGCCTAGCCCACTCGCTGGCACCAAGAGCCTTCAGAGCTGCACCTGCAGCCAGCGCATGCCCCTGCGCCCGCCTCTGCTCCTCTCACTTGCACTCACTGCGCGACACCTCAAAGGTCTCCCAAGCCCGCTGACACCTCTGCGCTCAGACAGAAAATGCCTCTTGACATGAGTGTTCACCACACCTCTTTCCAACAAACTATGACATGGGTGACACTGTGGGATTTCAGAAATACAGGTATAGCAGGGAGAAAGGAAAAAGGGGGAAGAGAGAACCTAGGATGTAAGCACGGAGCGAAAACGGTCCTGGGACTGGGGCCCCACAGTGAGGGCACCCCGCCCCGATGGCAAGGAACGTTCCCAGGTCTGCAGGTAGGAGATTCTACACCGCACTGGGTTAGTGGCTTCCAAATCTGCCACAAGCCCACCTCCATCAATCCTACGTATACTTTTTGGAAAATACTCATCCTTGGCTTTTAAATTACTAGAAAGCAATAAAGCAACTGATATTTCCAGACTGTAAAGGCAAGATGTAAAATTCAGCCACACAGAGAGGCGATTTTCTTGCTGTACCATCATTAAAAGCTGCTGCCCACATCAGGGTTTCTTGATTTGACTGAATCTCCTCAGACTAACCTGGTCCTGTCCTGATTCGGGTGTCCAAAAGGACAACTGAGGGGCAAGCCCCCTACCATGTAGGACTGGGGGGTCCCAGTGACCAACCCGGAATGCAAGCCCATCAGCCCAGACCACAGGCCAGGAATCCAAGGCAGCAGCACCCACCGCTCCCCTGTGCAGTCAATGTGGGCTCCTCATCAGGGTAGGGAAACAATCTCCTCCTGCTGGCCAACTCGTGGCTACTCAATGTGCCAGGCCAATGGACTCACAGCCGTAAGCCAAGTGTTCCCACTACGCCATCTTAAAATGCAGAAATGGAGGCCAGAGTGCTTCTGTGACTTGCCTACGCCATTCCGCAAGGAAGGCCCAAGATGGGCCATGAACCCAGGCAGCCCAGCTCCAGGCCGCCTGCAAGCCAACCCTTGGCAAGAGCCTTGGTGTAAGGACAGCTGCCCCTCACCCTCCAGAGGGCTGGGTCTGCAGACGCAGGCTAACCACGCAGTCACTGAGCCACAGCCCCCGCCGGACTGGTGCTCAGCAGCAAGCCTCCAGGAAAAGGCGCAGCCCAGCACATCCTGGACCCACTGCCTGCTGCTCTCTCCCTCCATGTACCAGTGCTGGTTTTGGGGGGAGGTGCTAGAACAGCTGAGGGGTGAGTGAGCCCACATCAGAGGTGGGGGTCCCAGACCAGCAGCCCTCACAAGCCCTCTCCTCCTTCTCTTGGGCCAGGGAAAAGCCAACAGAGGTCCTCAGGAATAAGCCAAGTCTCCAAACATAACTGATATCCTCATACACTGAGTGTGTGTGTGTGTGTGTGTGTGTGTTCAGTTGGTCTCTATATGTCTTCATATGTTTGAAATGTTTGAAAATATGAATTTTTAAATTCTAGATACATGCTTTAATCAGTAAAATACTGTATGACCTCAATATAGATAGCATCATGTGAAAACAAGAAGTGACATGATGGCATATTTTACAATACTATTTTATTTGGGAAAGTCATGTGTTCATGGTGGAAACAGTGAAGGGCTCTAGAGCAAAGCAGTAATAACAGATTTTACCTTTTTTTTTGCCTGGCTATATTTTCTGAATGTTTTTGTACTGAATATAAATGTTTCTACAAGAAAGGCTTTATTTTTAAAAATTTTTACATCTTCTGTGTGGCTGGATTTAGAGCACATCTGCATGGGTCTGTCTGGGTACCTGCACTCAGGAACCAGGCTCTGCTCTCAGGGAGACACTGGGTGGACCCAGTCATGTTCAGATACACACTTCAGATGACCCTGAGGCTCTCCCTACCTTGGTCGATAATACTACAAAAAAGTGATTTTAAAACTCTTCTACAATGATCAGGGACAAAAAGAGCAAGTTGGCCAATTTATTTGAACAAAAACCAAATTTTGAAATCAACCATTCCATGGAATTTCCTCTCTGCCTCCCTCCACTAATACCCGAGCACTTGGGGCTCACTTTTCTGGGGCAGGGACCTGCCCTCCGCTCCATGGTGGATTTCCCACACACCTCCGTCCCTAAGTTCTCCAGGCTTCTGCCTACAGTTCCTCCCGGTGTGCAGGGGAGCGATACGCCCCAGTCCTGCTGTCCCAGAACCCATCGTCACTGCAGGAGGCCATGCCTGAGGCCGGCAACCCCACGCTCCAAGCTCCTGGCCCCTTCACACCCAGCTTTCCTCCTTCCCACTCCTTCCCACACAACTGTGGCATGGAAGCTCTCCTCCTTTTTCTTGTCCCTCCTCCCCCAAATAAGCATATCTTTTTGGTTAGGGCTTTTTCTGGTAATAGCTAATCACTTGGAAGGAACAGAGAATAACAAACAAATTAGCTGTGGGGAGTTGTCAGATTCCAGAACCCATAAATCTCACCACCAGATGGCTGTCTGCTCTCACCAGGGATGACAAATGTCTACACACTGCCATAGTCACTTCAAGACATGTGCAACCCACGAGACAGCCACGGGAGTCCACAGGCAGCAAGTGCCTCCTGCCTGACAGAAAGAGAAACAGCCTTGTTGGTCATGTGCTCGTGTGCCTTGACCTTCTCTCTCCCAAGGCAGGCCGATGGCTCGTGGGCTTTATAACAGGACATGGGCCACTTCTAGCTGGAGTCACGAGTTTTCTGGGAGGAAATGATGACTCCTGAGCCAGAGGGATGGGACCTTTCAGCACCACCAGAGCTGACTGCTGCATTTCTCATTAGCCACGGTCTATCATGGACTTGCGTTCAGAGGACTCAGAGTCCTGCAGACCCAATGAGAGAGCGAGCAGATAAACACAAGGCTACAGAAGATCTGAAGAACAGTCAAGTGAGTCTTGAACTAATACACAGATGAGCCCATGCACCCAAGAGTTAGAAAGTTAACATCCTTTCAAGCACACACACACAAATATAAAAGCTGACCACATAACAGACCACAAAACAAACTTAACAAATATCAAAACATTCATGTGTAAAGATCACATTCTCCAGCTATCACTGTGTTTGAAATTAATAATGAGATTTTAAAATTATATTTAGAAATTAAGTCAGATTTTAAATAATTGATGGGTCAAAAAGAAATCATAGTGAAAATGAGAAATATTTTAAACTAAGTTGTAACAAAAGCAGAGGCTGCCAGAGGAAAAGCAGGCCTCCAAGGGTCTTGGGCATGGCTCTGCAATGACCTGTAGGGTCACAGGAGACCCAGACTCTCCCCAAGGCTCCACGTGGACATGACCAGGTGGGAAACCACTGAAGTGACAGTGAGGAGACGATAAGCTGCATATGGCCGCATGGAAACCATTGTGCAACAGGTTGAAGATGTAAATACCTTTCCTAATTGCATACCCTCAAAACATTACCTAAAATTATGATTTAGAGACCAATCAGACCCAGCCACACGGGCCTCAACCTGTCGGCGTTCAGTCCTGAAATGCAGGGGCACCCTCGACCTCAGGCTTCCTCACACCCACACAGCTGCACTCACGGCTGCCATGCCCCTGCCAAAACCCCTGCCAAAACCAAGGGTTTCCTTGCCTGTCTCCCGCAGGCCCCATTTTCGCAGAGGTCATCCACAGGCTCACTATGGTTTCCAGCCTCCTCCCTATCTCATCTGGGGCTCTCCCTAGCCTAAGGGCTGCTCCCAGGACCTGGGTTAGGCCTCACCCCTCTTTGCTCCTCTCCCCTCTGCTACCGGGCCCTCCGCAGAGAGGGCTCTTGTCCAAGACTGCAGTCGTGGTGCTGACTACAGGCGCTTACTCACGGGGCGACATCAAGCCTCCCGCCTGACCAGAAGGTACAGAAGGTGCCCTCTGACAGGCAAAGACCATGCCATCTGCTCCCCACAGGCAACCCTGCCACTGCGCATCTGTGGAAAGGCTGAAAAAGCAGATGAGCGAATGGAGACATCAGGTGATGGCACAGAGCACTCCCCAGAGCAACCTGAGGACTCAACGTTATAGGAAACTCTGCCCCGACATGACATAATGGGTGGTCACTAGGGGGACAGCTCAGGACAAGAGGAGTGCCTTACAGCCCTACCAATAATTGCCAAAGAAAACCTCAGGCCTATGGGCACCCTGACCTTCAGTGCATCCCAACTCTGAGCACACCTCGACAGCACCCTACAGACCAATCTCTTATGAATATAAATGCAAAAATCACCAACAAAATTCTTGCAATTCAAATCCAGCAGCACATTAAAAGAATTATACACCATGACCAAGTAGGATTCATCCCAGGTATGCAAGGATGGTTCAACATAAGAAAATCAATTAATGTAATATACCATATCAACAAATCAAAGCAGAAAAACCACATGATCAAAGGAAAGGATTAGAGGGGAATTACCTCAACATGATAAAGGGAATATATGAAAAACCCATAGCTAACATCATCCTCATGGGGAATAACTGAAAACTTTCCCCCTAAGATCAGGAACAAGATAAGGATGTCCACTATCACCATTGTTATTCAACACTGTGTTGGAAGTCCAAGACAGAGCAATTAGACAAGAAAAAGAAATACGAGGCATCAAAATTGGAAAGGAAGAAGTCAAACTCTCAATGCTTGCAGAAGATATGATACTATATGTTGAAATCCCCCAAAAATCCACAGCAAAACCACTAGAGCTAATAAATGAGTACAGCAAAGAGGCAGGGTATAAGATCAACACTCAAAAGCCTGCGGTATGGGTGGGGCACGGTGACTCATAGCAGGCAGAGTTCTTGCCTGCCATGGCAGAGACCAAGGTTCGATTCCCGGTGCCAGCCCATGCAAAAAAAAAAAGTCTGTAGTGTTTCTATACACTAGTAATCAACAATCTGAGGTGGAAATCATGAAAAAACTTCCATTTACAATTGCAACAACAATAATAAAGTATTTAGGAATAAATTTAACTAAACAGGCAGAAGACCTATACAGAGAAAATTGTACATAACTGTTAAAAGAAATCACAGAAGACCCAAATAAATGAAAGGGCATACTATGTTCACAGATTGGAGGACTAAATAGAGTCAAGACGTCAATTCTACTTAAATCGATTTACAGATTCAATGTAATACCAATTAAAATTCCAAAACCTTACTTTTCAGAAATAAAAAACCAATAAGCAAATTTATCTGGAAGGGCAGGGTGCCCTGAATAGCTAACAGTATCCTGAGAAAGAAAAATGAAGTGGGAGGTCTCACGCTACCTGACTTAAAGGTGTATCACGAAGCTACAGTGGTCAAAACAGGATGATACTGGCATAAAGATACATATACTGACCAACAGAATTGAATAGAGTGTTCAGATGTAGACTCCTCATCTATGGACAATTGATCTTTGATAAGGCAGTCAAGCCAGCTCACCTGGGACAGAACAGTCTCTTCAATAAACAGTGCCTAGAGAACTGGATGTCCATATGCAAAAGAATGAAAGAGCATCCATATCTTACACGCTATAGAAAAATTAACTCACAATGGATCAAAGACCTAAACATTAGACCTAAGACCATAAAAGTGTTAGAAGAAAATGTAGGGAAATATCTTATAACTCTTATAACAGGAGGCAGTTTCCTAGACCTTACACCCAAAGCACAAGCACGGAAGAAAGAAAGAAAGAAAGAAATGGAAACTCCTCAAAATTAAACATTTTTGTACATCAAAGAATTTCGGCAAGAAAGTAAAAAGACAGCCTACACAATGAGAGACAATATTTGGAAATGATATCTCAGATAAAGGTCCAGTATCCAGAATATATAAAGAGAATGTTCAACTCAACAACAAAAAGACAGACAACCCAGTTACAAAATGGGCAAAAGACTTCAACAGACACTTCTCAGAAGAGGAAATACAAATGGCCAAAAGACGCACGAACAGAAGCTCAACTTCCCTGGCTATTAGGGAAATGCAAATCAAAATCACAATGAAGTATCACCTCACACCAACCAGAATGGTCATTATCCATAAAACAGAAAATGACAAGTGCTGGAGAGGATATGGAGAAAGAGTCACACTTATCCATTGTTGGTGGGAATGTCAAATGGTACAACAGCTGTGGAAGGCAGTTTGGCAGTTCCTCAGGAAGAAAAGTACAGAACTGACATGTGACCCGGTAATACCATTGCTAGGTATCTACTCAGAGGACATGAGGGCAAAGACACAAACAGACGTTTAAACACCAATGTTTATAGCAGCATTATTTACAATTGCCAAGAGATGGAAACAGTCAAAATGTCCATCAAGAAAAGAGTGGATAAACAATATATGTGGTATATACATACGATGGAATATTATGCAGCTGTAAGACAGAATAAAGTTATAAACTATGTTAACAACATGGATGGACCTTAAGGACACTATGCTGAATGAGATTAGCCAGAAACAAAAGAGCAAATACTGTATGGTCTCACTGATATGAATTGACATTAATGAATGAACTTGGAGACTTTCAGTTAAGAACAGAGACCACTAGGAGATAGAAATAGGGTAGATATTGGGTAATTGGAGCTAAAGGGATACAGATTGTGCAATGGGGCTGGTTGTAAAAATTCAGAAATGGATAGCACAATAGTACCTAACTGTAATACAATGATGTTAGAACACTGAATGAAGCTGAATGTGAGAATGATAGAGGGAGGAAGCCTGGGGGCACAAATGAAATCAGAAGGAAAGACAGATGATAAAGACTGAGCTGGTATAATTTAGGAATGCCTAGAGTGTATAATGATAGTGACTAAATGTACAAATTTAAAAATGTTTTGCGTGAGGAAGAACAAAGGAATGTCAATAATGCAGGGTATTGAAAACAGGTGATAATTAATACTTTAAAATTTTAACTTATGGGTGAGACTAAAGCAAAAAATATTTATTTGGTACAAAATTGTTATTTTGACTAGTGCAGTTCCTAATATAACTTAAGTGGACAGCCTAATTGAACACCATAAGTACATGGAACCTTGAATAGGGCATGAGATTTTGTAGGTTTGTCCAGAGTGATGCCTTGATAAATCCCAGACTTATGTGAACAGTGAATTAAAAAGTATTTGCAAAGTCCCCTTGGGGGAATGGTGAGAAAGGGGAAAATTCAACTTCCCCAAGTGGAGAATTCTTGATATTCTCACAAGCAGTGCGGACAACCAAAGCAATAGGCTGAGCCCCCAACCTTGGGGTTTGTTCATATGAAACCTAAACCTGCAAAAGCATAGGTTAAGCCTACTTAAAACTATTCCTAAGAGTCACCCCCAAGAGAACCTCTTTTGTTGCTCAGATGTGGCCTCTTTCTGTCTCTCACCCAACACGACAAGCAAACTCACTGTCCTCTTCCTCTCTATGTGGGACATGACTCCCAGGGATGTGGACCTTCCTGGCAATGTGGGACAGAAATCCTAGAATGAGCTGGGACTCAGGACCAAGGGGCTGAGAAAACCTTCTCGACCAAAAGGGGGAAGAGCGAAATGAGACAAAATAAAGTGTCCATGGCTGAGAGATTCCAAACACAGTCGGGAGGTTTTCCTGGTGGTTATTCTTATGCATTAAATAGATATCACCTGTTTAGTTAAGGTGTAATGGAGAGGCTGGAGGGAACTGCCTGAAAATGTAGAGCTGTGTTCCAGTAGCCATGTATCTTGAAGATGATTGTATAATGATATAGCTTTCGCAACGAGACTGTGTGATTGTGAAAACCTTGTGTCTGAAGCTTCTTTTATCTTCCTTATGGACAGATGAGTAAAACATATGGATTAAAAATAAATAAATAACAGGGAGAACAAATGTTAAAATAAATTTAGTAGACTGAAACGCTAGTGATCAATGAAAGGGAGGGGTAAGGGGTATTGTATGTATGAATTTTTTTTTCAGTTTTCTTTTACCTTCTTTTTCTGAATTGATGCAAATGTTTTAAGAAATGATCATGATGATGAATATACAACTATGTGATAAAAGAATGTTCATATTTTATGTTGACTGGTTTTATTAATAAAAACTTTTAAAAAATAAATAAATAAAACGTTTAAGGTAAAGTGCATTGAAATACACTGATTTGAAAAAAAAAGTTGGATTTGGTGTAGAGATAGAGGACGAATATATTTGTCACCAAGCAAATACTGCAAAATGTTGACTGTAGAACACAGAAAGTAAATATATATGGCTGGTCATTGTAACACTTTTGTATATCTGAAAAAATTCACAATAAAACCTCTGTGAAAATGGCATCAGTTTCTAACAGGGAACAAGTGGTTGAGCTGATCAATTCTGGATGGCAAGGTGTGTGAGAGCAAAGGAGAAGAGATGCACAGCTCAGCAAAAGGAGTTCGAAGGCATGAGGGCTGTTAAGACAGGGCAGCTTAGAGAGCGGCAGAAGAGTGGCAGAACTCAGGACAGACAGAAGGTAACACAAGCACAATGGGACCACTGACCTCCGTTTCTGATGGCCGCGATCCCTCTGCAGAAGTCATCAAAACTGATCACGCCGAGCCCACTGGGATCCAAATATTTAGTTAAGTCCTTGACCTGCAATTGCCAAATGAGAATATGTTATCCAAAAGCTTTTACAAAATGGGAGTGGGTGTACTGTGCACTTGAGCATTACGCTACATTCAGAGAAGTGGCTCCTTGTGGGGCAGGGCTGAAAACGAGCCCTTCATTCCTCTGCACTAGGAGGCAAAGCTGGCAGCTAGAAGTGACCACCCATGGTTCTAGCCAGAGGACAGGTGGACTCTGGGAAGAAGGTGCCAACAAATCCCAGGATCACGAATCTCGGAAAAAAAGATCCTAGCTCTGAAAAAGTCAACAGCAATGCTTCTTAAGTAGGAGGGTCAGAGTTTTTAAAGTTTTAGGTTATTATTCTTGCAAGTACCTAGGAATATCTAAACACACCACAAATCCCAGCCATATGGACTACCTGTGAGAAATTACTAAGGCAAACAGAGCCTCTACATCAGAAATCATTAAAAGTAAACAAGATGATTTACACGGTATGTTTGTTACAAAGAATAGACTTCTCCAGAAAGAAGACAGATTATCCAAGTATAAACTGAAATTCATCAAAATTCAAACTGGAACTTTTAAAAGACACCATTAATAAAATCAAAATTCAAGACACAGACTAGGAAAAACATTTGCGAATCATATGTCTGATAAAGGACTTCTTTACAGAATACATAAAGAACTCTGGCAACTAAAAAAAAAAACAAAGCTCTAGCAATTCAACAAAACAAAAATGCAATTAAAAAAAAAAAAGGGGCAAAAGACTCAGACATCTCATCAAAGAAAATGCAGAAGTATCTATAAGCACATGAAAAGACACTCAACATCATTGTTTCACAGTGAAATGCTAATTAAAACCACAATGAAATACCACTCATTAGGCCAGCTGTAATCAAAACAACTGAAAATAACAACTGTTGGGAAGGATGTAGAGAAATCAGCATATAAATTCTATTTCAATGAAGGTCTTATAAAGTAAATGAATAAAGAGATAAAAAAGACACAAGATAAAGCAAATACTGAAATATTGAAGCAAGGCAAAGAAGGTCCAATGCAAGGATAATAAAAGTTCCTGAGAAGAAAAAGTATAAAGAACTAATATTAAAACTATATTTAAGAGTTTAGCTCTTGATCCAAGATGGCGGCTTAGTGAGGTATGGGATTTAGCTCATCCTCCAGACCACCTAAAAAATACCCAGAAACAGTACAGAACAACTGCTGGGGCCGCGTCAGTGACCAGACACACAGCGTATCCCAGTCTGGACCAGATGGACTGGCTGCGAGACCCCCTAGAACAGTGAGTTTCCCTAGCCATGGTGGCCAGTGCCCCTCCCCCACAGGCTGCTTCCCAGAGGGGAATGGAAAGAGACTTAACTAGCAGCAGGGGCTGAGCACAACCAAACACCAATTGTGGAATTAATTCACAAATTCTGACTACTAAAAATAGATCCACAAATCAGCTGAACTTTGAGTAAAAGCGGAGGTCACTGGCTTTTGCCCTACTGCAAAGGGGGCAGGGCTGACAGAAAAAGAAAAAAGAAAAAAAAAAGGAGGCTTTTTTGGATCTGAAAAGGTCTGGCCCTGCAGGAAAGGAGGTGGCACAGAGGACCTGGAGATACACAGAGCAATATAGCAACTTAAGCCCTTGATTGGCAAACCTGAGGAACAGGGGCCCTGCTCTGAAAAGGACTTTTCTTTTTCTCTTTTGCGGCTGTGCTTCTATGGATTGAATACTCTTTGGATACAGCTTCAACCCTTCTTGGGCTACAATGACCCAGGCATAGGCAAAATTGAACTTGTTTGAGAGTTTGTCCACAGCCTGTGCCTTCCCCAGGAGAGGGGTGGGGCCCAGCTCAGGTGGAATCCCTCCCTCAAGGAATTCAGACTCCAGGGTCTAGAAAAGGGAAGTGATTAAAGCCAGCCTACAACCTCTCCTCTGTTTCTACCAGGCCCCCAGCAGGGAGAATCTGCTGAAGTTAAAGGTACCACATCACCTTATGCTGGTGGGACCCGCATGCAGACAAGCACGACATACTAGGCAGGATAGGAAAAAGGCAGAGCCGAGAGACTACACAGGAAAACCTTTTAATCTGCTGGGTCTCACCTTCAGGGAAAACTGACGCAGATGATACTTTCCTCCTGAGAGCAGACCGGTTTGGTCTGGGATAACCTGACTGGGGTCTATAATACCTAAGTGGACCCCATAAGGGGTGGGGGAAAGGTACCAGACAAGGCAGGGCAAGAAACAAAAAAAAAAAACACAAACTGAAAAATTCTGATCTATTAAACAAAACCTAAGCTAGAGGATTAGAATAAGCTGAACTGAATGTCAAAGAACAGAGAGACAACAAAGTCAATCAGCAAGAAAATCCTAGGAAAAAAAAAATGAAAACAATCTCCAGAATAAACTAATTAAGGTAATTAAATGCCCAGACACCAGCAAAAAATAACAAATCACACTAGGAAAACTGAAGAATTGGCCCAGTCAAAGGAACAAACCAATAATTCAAATGAGATACAGGAACTGAAACAATTAATTCAGAATGTTTGAACAGACATGCAAAACCTCATCAAAAATCAAATCAATGAATTGAGGGAGGATATAAAGAAGGCAAGGAATGAAAAAAAAGAAGAAATCAAAAGTCTGAAAAAACAAATTATAGAACTTCTGGGAATGACAGGCACAATAGAAGAGATGAAAAAAACAATGGAAACCTACAATGTCAGATTTCAAGAGGCAGAAGATAGGATTGGTGAACTGGAGGAAGGAACATCTGAAATCCGACAAGCAAAAGAAAATACACGGAAAAGAATGGAAAAATATGAGCAGGGACTCAGGGAACCAAATGGCAACATGAAGTGCACGGATATACATGTTGTGGGTGTCCCTGAAGGAGAAGAGAAGGGAAAAGGAGGAGAAACACTAATGGAGGAAATTATTACTGAAAATTTCCAAACTTGTATGAAATACTTAAAATTACAGATCCAAGAAGTGCAGCATACCCCAAAGAGAATAGAATCAAATAGACGTTACTCCAAGACACTTACTAATCTGAATGTCACACGTCAAAGAGAAAGAGAGAATCTTGAAAGGAACAAGAGAAAAACAATCCATCACATACAAGGAAAGCCCAATAAGACTATGCATAGTATTCTCAGCAGAAACCATGGAGGCGAGAAGACAGCGGGATGATATATTTAAGATACTAAAAGAGAAAAACTGTCAACCAAGAATTCTATATCCAGCAAAACTGTCCTTCAAAAATGAGGGGGAAATTAAAACATTGGAGACAAAAATTCACTGAGAGAATTTGTGACCAACAGACCAGCTCTGCAAGATATACTAAAGGGAGCACTACAGACAGATAAGAAAAGACAGTAGAGAGAGATGGGGAGAAAAGTATAGAAATGAAGACTATAAGTAAAGGTAAAAATAAGAAAAATTAGATATGACATAAAATCCAAAAGGCAAAATGGTAGACGAAAGTACTGCCCATACAGTAATAGCACTAAATGTTAATGGATTAAACTCCCCAATCAAAAGACACAGACTGGAAGAATGGATTAAAAAACAGGACCCATCTATATGCTGTCTACAGGAAACGCATCTTAGACCCAAGGATAAACATAGGTTGAAAGTGAAAGGTTGGGAAAAGGTATTCCATGCAGATAACAATCAGAAAAGAGCAGGAGCAGCTGTACTAATTTGAAGTCTATATATTAGACTTCAAATGTAAAACAGTTAAAAGAGACAAAATAGGACACTATGTATTACTAAAAGGAACAATTCAACAAGAAGACATAACAATCATAAATATTTATGCACCAAGACAGAATGCTCCAAAATACATGAGGCAAACACGAAAACACTGAAATGAGAAATAGACACATCTACCAAAATAGGTGGAGACTTAATTTCCCACTCTCATCAATGGAAAGAACATCCAGAAGATCAATAAAGAAACAGAGAATTTGAATAATACAATAAATGATATAGACTTAATAGACATTTATAGAACATTACACCCCACAACAGCAGGATACACCTTTTTCTCAAGTGCTGATGGCTGATTCTCAAGGATAGACCATATGCTGGGACACAAAATAAGTCTCAATAAATTTAAAAAGATTGAAATCATGCTAAACACTTTCTCAGATCATAAAGCAATGAAGTTGGAAATCAATAATAGGGAGAGTGCCAGAAAATTTACAAACATACGGAGGCTCAACACACTCTTAAACAACCAGTGGGTCAAGGAAGAAATTACAAGAGACATCAGTAAATATCTCGAGGCAAATGAAAACATAACATATCAAAACTTATGGGATGCAGCAAAGGCAGTGCTAAGAGGGAAATTCATTGCCCTAAATGCCTATATCAAAAAAGAAGAAAGAGCAAAAATTGAGGAATTAACTGTCCACTTGGAAGAACTAGAGAAAGAATGGCAAATTAACCCCAAAGCAAGCAAAGGGAAAGAAATAATGAAGATTAGAGGAGAAATAAATGAAATTGAGAACATGAAAACAATCAAGAAAATCAACAAAAACAGAAATTGGTTCTATGTGAAAATCAGTAAGATTGATGGACCCTTAGCGAGGTTGACAAAAAGAAGAGAGAGGATGCAAATAAATAAAATCATAAATGGAAGAGGAGACATAACCACTGACCCCACAGAAATAAAGGAAGTAATGAGAGGATACTATGAACAGTTTTATGCTAATAAACTAGACAATATACATGAAATGGACAACTTCCTAGAAAGGCATGAACTACCAACACTAACTCAAGAAGAAATAGATGACTTCAACAAACCAATCACAAGTAAAGAAACTGAATCAGTCATTAAGAAGCTTCCCAAAGAGAAAAGTCCAGGACCAGATGGCTTCACATGTGAATTCTACCAAACATTCCAGAACGAATTAGTACCAATCCTGCTCAAACTCTTCAAAAAAATTGAAGAGGAGGGAAAGACACCTACCTCATTTTACGAAGCCAACATCACCCTCATACCAAAGCTAGACAAAGATATTACAAGAAAAGAAAAGTACAGGCCAATCTCTCTAAAGAATTCAGATACAAAAATCCTCAACAAAATTCTTGCAAATCGAATCCAGCAGCACATTAAAAAAATTATACACCATGACCAAGTAGGATTCATCCCAAGTATGCAAGGATGGTTCAACATAAGAAAATCAATTAATATAATATACCATATCAACAAATCAAAGCAGAAAAGCTACATGATCATCTCAATTGATGCAGAAAAGGCATTTGACAAAATTCAACATCCTTTCTTGTGAAAACACTTCACAAGATAGGTATAGAAGGCAATTTCCTCAACATAATAAAGGGAATATATGAAAAACCCATAGCTAACATCATCCTCAATGGGGAAAAACTGAAAACTTACCCCCTAAGATCAGGAACGAGACAAGGACATTCACTATCACCATTGTTATTCAACATTGTGTTGGTAGTTCTAGCCAGAGCAATTAGACAAGAAAAAGAAATACAAGGCATCAAAATTGGAAAGGAAGAAGTAAAGCTCTCATTGTTTGTAGATGATATGATATGTCGAAAACCCTGAAAAATTCTCAGCAAAACTACTAGAGCTAATAAATGAGTACAGCAAAGTGGCAGGCTACAAGATCAACACTCAAAAATCTGTAGTGTTTCTATACACTAGTAATGAACAATCTGAGGGGGAAATCAAGAAAAAATTCCATTTACAATTGCAACCCAAAGAATAAAATATTTAGGAATAAACCTAACTAAAGATACAAAAGACCTACACAAAGAAAACTACAAGAAGTTGTCAAAAGAAATCACAGAAGACCTAAACAAATGGAAGGGCATATCATGTTCATGGATTTGAAAACTAAATATAATTAAGATGTCAATTCTACCTAAACTGATTTACAGATTCAATGCAATATCAATTAAAATTCCAAAAACTTACTTTTCAGAAACAGAAAAACCAATAACCAAATTTATCTGGTGAGGCAGGGTGCCCCAAATAGCTAAAAATATCCTGAGAAAGAAAAATGAAGTTGGAGGCCTCATGCTACCTGATTTTAAGGTGTATTATGAAGCTACAGTGGTCAAAACAGCATGGTACTGGCATAAAGATAGATATACTGACCAACGGAACCAAATAGAGTATTCAGATATAGACCCTCTCATCTATGGATAATTGATCTTTGATAAGGCAGTCAAGCCAGCTCACCTGGGACAGAACAGTCTCTTCAGTAAATGGTGCCTAGAGAACTGGATATTCAAACGCAAAAGAATGAAAGAGGATCCATATCTCACACCCTATACAAAAATTAACTCAAAATGGATTAAAGACCTAAACGATAGACCTAAGACCATAAAACTTTTAGAAGAAAATGCAGAGAAATGTCTTATCAATCTTATAAAAGAAGGCAGTTTCCTAGACCTTACACCCAAAGCACGAGCATTGAAGAAAGAAAAAAGAAATGGGAATGTCTCAAAATTTAACACTTTTGTGGAACAAAGATCTTTGCAAGAAAGTAAAAAGACAGCCTACACAATGAGAGACAATATTCGGAAATGATATATATATATAAAGAGGTTGTTCAACTCATCAACAAAAAGACAATCCAATTACAAAATGGGCAAAAGACTTGAACAGACACTTCTCAGAAGAGGAAATACAAATGGCCAAAAGGTACATGAAAAGATGCTCAACTTCCCTGGCTATTAGGGAAATGTAAATCAAAATCACAATGAGATATCATCTCACACCCACCAGAATGGCCATTATCAATAAAACAGAAAACGACAAGTGCTGGAGAGGATGTGGAGAAAGAGGCACACCTATCCATTGTTGGTGAGAATGTCAAATGGTACAAATGCTGTGGAAGGCAGTTTGGTGGTTCCTCAGGAAGCTAAATACAGAATTGCTATATGACCCGGCAATACCATTGTTAGGTATCTACTCGGAGGACATGAGGGCAAGGACACAAGCGGACATTTGCACACCAATGTTTATAGCAGCATTATTTACAATTGCCAAGAGATGGAAACAGCCAAAATGTTGATCAACAGACTAGTGGCTCAACAATCTGTGGTATATACGTATGATGGAGTATTATGCAGGTGTAAGACAGAATAAAGTCATGAAGCATGTAACAACATGGATGGACCTTGAGGACATTATGCTGAGTGAGATTAGCCAGAAACAAAAGGACAAATACTGTATGGTCTCACTGATATGAACTGACATTAATGAATGAACTTGGAGACTTTCAATTAAGAACAGAGACCACTAGGAGATAGAAATAGGGTAGATATTGGGTAATTGGAGCTAAAGGGATACAGATTGTGCAATGGGGCTGGTTGTAAAAATTCAGAAATGGATAGCACGATACTACCTAACTGTAATACAATTATGTTAGTACACTGAATGAAGCTGAATGTGAGAATGATAAAGGGAGGAGGCCTGGGAGCAAAAATGGAATCAGAAAGACAGACGATAAAGACTGAGATGTTATAATCTAGGAATGCCTAGAGTGTATAATGATAGTAACTAATTGTACAAATTTAAAAATGTTTTTTCATGAGGAAGAACAAAGGAATGCCAATACTGCAGAGTGCTGAAAATAGATGGCAATTAATATTTTAAAATTTTAACTTCTGTGTGAAACTAAAGCAAAAAATATTTATTTGGTACAAAATTTATATTTTGACTAGTGCAGTTCCTAATATAACTTAAGTGGACAACTTTATTGAACACCATAGTATATGGAACCTTGAGTAGGGCATAAGATTTTGTAGGTTTGTCCAGAGTGATGCCTCGATAAATCCCAGACTGATTTCAACAGTGAATAAATATTTGCGAAGTCCCCTTGGGAGAATGGTGAGAAAGGGGGAAAATTCAACTTCCCCAAGTGGAGAATTCTTGATATTCTCACAAGCAGTGCAGACAACCAAAGCAATAGGCTGAGCCCCCAATCTTGGGGTTTGTTCATAGGAAACTTAACCCCGCAAAGGATAGGTTAAGCCTACTTAAAATTAGGCCTAAGAGTCACCCCCAAGAGAACCTCTTCTGTTGCTCAGATGTGGCCTCTCTCTCTCAGCCAATACGACAAGCAAACTCACTGCCCTCCCCCTCTCTATGTGGGACATGACTCCCAGAGGTGTGGACCTTCCTGGCAACGTGGGGCAGAAATCCTAGAATGAGCTGGGACTCAGCATCTAGAGATTGAGAAAACCTTCTTGAACAAAAGGTGGGAAAGAGAAATGAGATAAAGTGTCAATGGCTGAGAGATTCCAAACAGAGTCGAGAGGTTATCCTGGAGGTTACTCTTATGCGTTAAATAGATATCACCTGTTTAGTTAAGGTGTAATGGAGAGGCTGGAGGGAACTGCCTGAAAATGTAGAGCTGTGTTTCAGTAGTCATGTTTCTTCAAGATGACTGTTTAATGATACCACTTTTGCAATGAGACTGTGTGATTGTGAAAACCTAGTGTCTAATGCTCCTTCTACCTACCTTTTTGACAGATGAGTAAAACTTACATATTAAAGATAAATAATAGGGGGAACAAATGTTAAAATAAATTGAGTAGACTGAAATGCTAGTGATCAATGAAAGAGGTAAGAGGTATATGGTATGTATGACTTTTTTCTGTTTTCTTTTTATTTCTTTTTCTGAATTGGTGCAAATGTTCTAAGAAATGATTATGATGATGAATATACAACCATGTGATGATATTGTGAGTTATTAATTATATATCAAGTATGGAATGATCATATGGTAAGTTTGTGTTTGTATGTGGTTATGTTTAATAAATAAATAAATAAAAAGAAAATGAATTGATAAATACACAGAGACAGACAGATGAATGGATTGGTGAATAGACAGAATGTAGCAAGGTTGTAAATGTAGCAAAGCTTGGAATCTGGATATCTGGGATGGGTGGGGAGTGTTAGAGGTATGCTGGAGATCTCTTTAGGGAGCTTGTATTATTTTTGTAACTGTCCTGTAAGTGTGAATGTATTTCAAAATAAAAAGTTAAAAACAAACAAACAAAAAAAAACCTTTGCTACAAAGAAAAGCCCAGGACCTGACGACTTCACAGGCGAATTTTACCAAACCCTCAAGAAGACCTAAGATCCTGCACAAACTCTTCCAAAAAACTGAAGAGAAAGGAACACTACCTAACCCATTCTATGAAGCAAACATCACTGTAATATCAAAACCTGATAAAGATACTACAAAAAAGGAAAACTACAGACCAATCTCACTAATGAATATAGATGCAGAAATTCTCAACATAATACACCCAATGGCACACTAAAAGAATTATACACCAAGATCAAGTGGGGTTTATTCCAGGAATTCAAGGGTGGTTTAATACAAGAAAATCCATGAATGTAATTCTTGATTTTCATGAGCCATTTCAACTGACGTGGAAACGGCATCCAACAAAATTCAGCATCCTTTCTTGATAGAAACACTTCAAAAGGTAGGAATCGAAGGAAATTCCTTAATATGATAAAGGGCATATATGAAAAACCCACAGTCAACATCGAAGTCAATGGAGAAAGACTGAAAGCCTTCTCCCTAAGATCGGAAATGAGACAAGGATGCCCACCCACTGTCACCACTGTTATTCAATATTGTGCTAGAAGTTCTAGCTAGAGCAATGAGGCAGGAAAAAGAAATAAAAGGCTTCCAAATTGGAAAGGAAGAAGTAAAATGCTCATTATTTGCAGAAGACATGACCCTATATTCAGAAAATACTGAGAAATCTATGAAAAAGCTACTTGAACTAACAAATTCAGCAAATTGGCAGGATACAAGATTAATGTGCAAAAAATCAGTAGTGCTTCTATATACTAGTAAATAACCTAACTGAGGAGGTAATAAAGAAAAAATTCCATTCACAACAACAAATAGAAGAATCAAGTATCTAGGAATAAATTTAACCAAGCATGTAAAGGACCTGTACACAGAAAACTATAAAACATTTCTAAAAGAAATCAAAGAAGACCTAAATAACTGGAAAGACATTCCATGTTCATGGATAGGAAGGCTAAATGCCATTAAGATGTCAATTCTACCCAACTTGATCTACAGATTCCATGCAATACCAATCAAAATTTCGACAACCTACTTTGCAGACTTGGAAAAATCGGTTATTAAACTTATTTGGAAGGGAAGAGGTCAGAGCTCCTGGTTTTGCTGTGGCAGTGGTGCAAGTTAACTCTAAGCCAGTTTTACAGCATTGAGGAACCTTTCTGAAAGCCCAGTATGACTAAGCCCTAGTGCCGGGGCTGCCCCTGAACTGCCTGGAAGGGAGAGCTGCTCAGGTCCACTATCACAGTCCTTTTTAGGGAACAGTCATGACAATCGCTTTAACTACAGGGCTGGCCCAAATGCCGCTCACTCCTTATTTTGCCACATCTTTCCTCTAAAATTTCGCCAGCCCCCTACTCCTTTCCAGCTCTGCCAAATCTGTACTCAGGAGATGCCCTCTTGCCTCACATGGGGCTAGAGAGGGATGTCCACAGTGGTCAATTCCCTGAGCACCTCCCTGCACACAGGCTCTTCCACTGTCACTGAGGGAGAGCCACAGGCCAGGTGAGGCACAGAGTACTTTTCTCCTAGGAATGCTTATCTGAGCAGAATATGTCTAAATAAGCACGCTGGCTTACCCCACTTAGAAGGGGTCTTCTCTACTGTGTGCTACATGCTACATGGAAAGGGACCACCCCATCTTCATAAAAGAGAACAGGGAAAGGCCAGAAACAAAGATATATTTATAGTCTATGCTGTATTTTTTTTTTAATAAATACACTTTACATTTAAAAAAATTTTTATTTGGAAGGGAAAGGGGCCTCAAATACCCAAAAGCATCCTAAGGAAGAAGAACCAAAGGGGGGACTTAGACTTGCTGATTTTAAAGCCACAGTGGTCAAAACAGCATGTTATTGGCACAAAGACAGACACACAGATCAATGGTATCAAATTTAAAGTTCAGAAATAGACCCTCAAGATCTATGATCAAATGATTTTTTTTTTATGGTCAAGTGATTTTTGACAAGGCCCCCAAATCCAAAGAACTGGGACAAAATAGTCTCTTCATTAAAAGAGGCCGGAAGAACTGGATATTCATATCCAAAGGAATGAAAGAGGACACCTACTCCACACTCAATAAAAAAAAATAACTCAAAGTAGATGAAAGACTGTGCTGGTTTGAAAGGAAGTATGCCCCCTAGAAAAGCCATGTTTTAATCAAAATCCCATTTCATTAAGGTAAAATAATCCCTATTCTATACTGTATGTTTGAAACTGTAATCAGATCATCTCCCTGGACGATGTGATTTAGCCAACAGTGGTTGTTAAACTGGATTAGGTGACAATGTCTCCACCCATTTGGGTGGGTCTTGATTAGTTTATTGGAGTCTTATAAAAGAGGAAACGTTTTGGAGAATGAGCGATTCAGAGAGAGCAGAGAATGCTGCAGCACCATGAAGGAGTCCACCAGCCAGAAGGAGGAAATCACCTCCTGGGGAGCTTCATGAAACAGGAAGCCAGGAGAAAAAGCTAGCAGATGATGCCTTGTTCACCATGTGCGCTTCCAGCTGAGAGAGAAGCCCTGACCGTGTTCGCCATGTGCCTTCTCACTTGAGAGAGAAACCCTGAACTTCATCAGCCTTCCTGAACCAAGGTATCTTTCCCTAGATGGATGCCTTTGATTGGACATTTCTACAGACTTGTTTTAATTGGGACATTTTCTCAGCCTTAGAACTGTAAAATAGCAACTCATTAAACTCCCCTTTTAAAAGCCATTCCGTTTCTGGTATACTGCGTTCTGGCAGCTAGCATACCAAAACAAAGGCCTAAATATAAAAGCCTGTACTATAAAACTCCTAGAAGAAAATACAGGGAAACATCTTCAAGACCTACTAGAAGGGGTAGCTGCTAGACATTACACTCAAAGCATAGGCAATGAAAGAATAAAATAGATAAATTGGGAGCTACTCAAGACCGAACCTGGGCTTCAAAATACTTTGTCAGAAAGTGAAGAGACAGCCAACTCAATGGAAAAGAATATTTAGTAAACATATATCTGACAAGGGTTTGAAATTTAGTATATATAAAGAAATCCTACAACTCAACAACAAAAGGACAAACAACCCAATTATAAAATGGAAAAAAGATATGAAGACATTTTTCCAAAGGGGAAATACAATTGCCTAAAAAGTACATGAAAAGATGTTCATATTCATTAGCTATTAGGGATATGCAAATCAAAACCACAATGAGCTACACCTAACACCTACACGAATGGCTGCTATTAAACAGTAAAACTACAAATGTTGGAGAGGATATGGAGAAATAGGAATACCTACTGCTGGTGGTAATATAAAATAGTACAATTACTATGTAAGACATTTTGGTGGTTCTTCAGAAACCTAAATATTGAGTTGTCCTACAACCCAGCAATTCTGCTACTTGGTATACACCCAGAAGATCTGAAAGCAGGGACAGGAAAAGACATTTGCACAATGATGTTCATAGTGGCGTTATTCACAATTGCCAACAGATGGAAACAATCCAAGAGTCCATCAACAGATGAGTGGATAAATAAAATGTAGTATATACATACAATGGAACATCATGAAGCAGTAAGAAGGAATGAGGTCCTGAAGCATGTGAGAGCACGGATCAACCTTGAGGACATAATGCTGAATGAAATAAGCCAGAACACAAAAGGACAAACATTACACTATTTCACTAATATGAACTAACAGAACATGTAAACATAAAGTCTTAAAGCATAGAATATAGAGTACTTAGAGATGGAAAGAAGCTAGAGAAGGGGAAGCAGTTACCTAATATGTACAGAATTCTTAATGAGAGTGAATTTAAATGTCTGGGAATGGAGAGAGGTGATGGCAGCTAGTTATTGGGATTATAAAGAATACTGACACATTGTAGGTGAATTTGATTAAAAGTGGTGGTTTAAAGTCATGTATGTAAATAAGTTCCTGCATGAACTACTACAAATGTAAAAAAAATAATAGAAATAGAGGGCTATATGGGGGAAAACAGCTATTGTACACTATAGACTATAGTTAACAGGAATATTTGAATATTCTTTCATCAATAGTAACAAACTTACTACAATACTATGGGTTAATAACAGGGGGAGATAAGGATTATGGAGGATTTGGGTTTGTTTTCTATTCTTATTTCTGTTCTGGAGTAATGAAATATTCTAAAATTGATCATGGGGATGTAAATACAACTATGTGATGATACTGTGAGCTAGTGATTGTATACTTTAGTTGATTTCTGTGGTGTGTGAATATATCTCAATAAAATTGGAAAAAAATTAAGGTGGGAAAAAGTGAGTTTGGTGTTCTACCGCTTAAAATAAAGACTGGCATAAAAATCTAAATATATTCTGATAAGAGTCTAGTATCCAAAATAAAAAAAAAATTCTTACAACTCAGCCATAAAAAGACAAACAATCCAATTTTAAAATGGACAAAAGACTTGAATACTCTTAGATAGGGCATGACACCCAGGGGTGAAAGTCACCCTGGCACCATGGGATTGACAACTTTGCTGACCAAAAGGAGGAAAAGAATTGTTAACAAGGTATCGGTGGCTGAGAGAATCCAAACAGAGTTGAGAGGCTACTCTTATGTAGGCTTCAGCTAGATATTGCTATTTGCTATGGGGTTGTCTAACCTCAACCAAAATCATTTCCACCAATCCAAGAGCACTGAGGGATTCATCTGAGAATCTACAAAGATTCCATGTACTATGATTACTTTCCAGAAACCTACAACCTCCAGATGGGTTCCTAGGCCAGATAAGTCCTGAAACCCAGACGAACCAGCCTCTTCAGAACATCAACTAGTTCCATCCCTTTATTCTATATTGTTGGCAGCTCTTTCCAACATGAGAAAGTTAGAATGGGCATTGCCCAAATATCCCTAAAGATTGGAAGAAAGATCAAAGGAGAAGGTGGAGTTATAACTGAGAAGATAGGATTTAACAAATGAGTATGATTGCTGATCAGTACATTGATATTTCTTTTAGTCTCCAGTGTCTTGGCGCAGCTAGAAGTAAAAACCAAAAATTGTTGAACTGTAACTCATACCAAACTCTGAAATGTGTTGTGGTGTGCTTTTTTAATGTATGATATTTTTCACAATTAAAAAAAAAGACTTGAATAGACATTTGTCCAAAGGTGTACAATGGCCAATAATAAGCACATGAAAAGGTGCCCAATATCATTAGTCCCTAGGGAAATGCAGATTAAATCCTAACGAGATACTACTTCATACCCATTATGATGCTCATAATAATAATTTTTTTAATCCAGGAGATAAGGGCTGGAGAGGATTTGAAGAAACTCAAACCCTCACCCATTGCTGGGAGGAAAGTAAAATGGTGCAGCCACTGTGGAATTTAGAGGTTCCTCAATAAGTTAAACATGGGATGACCATAAGACCCAGTAAATCTACTTCTAGGTTCATACCCAAAATAATTGAAAACGGGTATTCAAACAAACACTGTAAACAAATGTTCACAGCCAGGTATATCATGTATACCTTTCAGCTATACATGATGGCTAAAAGGTAGAAACAACCCAAATATCTATGTATGGATAAACTAAATGCAATAAATCCACACAATGGAATATTATTCAACATAAAAAAGAATGAAGTACTGATACATGCTATAATGTGTATGAATCTCAAAAACATCATGCTAAGTGAAAGAAGCCAGACACAGAAGGCCACATAGTATATGATTCCACCCAAATGAAATGGAAAGCAAATTTATGGTTGCCAGGGCAGGAGAGAAGGAAGTAGAGGCAGTGACTGCTTAAATGGGTACGGCATTTCTGTTCAGGTGATAAAAACGTTCTGAAAATAGGAACCAGTGATGGTTGTACAATACTGCGAATGTACTTAATGGCATTGAAATGTACACTTTAAAATACTCAAAATGGTAAGTTTTATGTTGTATATTTTACTCCCTCCACACTCAAATACACACATACATACACTAAACAAATGCACACATACCGCCACTCATCTGCTTGTATCTAAGAAAAAAAAAATAATGAAAGGCTAAACCATAAAACAAACAAAAATGGGTGCCTATGGAAGCAAAGAATAGGACAGAGGGGACAAGAGTGACATTAAGCTTCTTTGAATATATCTTGTATGATATGACTTTGAGAAACACTTTTTAAAATTATAAACACAGTAAAATTTTAAAATATTTCCTAAAAATCAAGGATGAAATGAAACAAATCAACCAAAATGCACATTACTTGGTGGTATCATCACTTAAACAAGAACTATTCCAAATTACTAAAACAAGGGGGAAATATCCTAAAGACAAAAGGTAGTGGGAAGAAAAAACACACCTTACGCTCATTTCAATAATTATGTTTTTGGACGTAGTACTGCTCTTGCTATCCTGACACTGCTGTGTTAGTATTGTGGATAAAACAAATGAGTACTAAAAAATAGTCTAATTTCATCACTCTAAGTGTTGCTGAGAACTGAGATTTTCACCATGGTTGGAAAGGGAGATCAAAAAAATAATAAGAGGGCAGGCCACGGTGGCTCAGCAGGCAGAGTTCTCACCTGCCACGCCAGAGACCTGGGTTTGATTTCTGATGCCTGCCCATGCAAAAAAAAAAAAAAAAAAAAAAGAGTAAAGCAGTTAGGAACACCCTATAATCTGAATTTGAATGTCAAGTATTACTATGAGCTAATGATGTATTGAAAACAAAGCAAAACAGTTCAAGAGGTATAGGCCGGAAACGCTAAGTATCAGGAGGGTATGGGCTCGGCGGGTACCAACACCAAGGATTCCCCCTTCCAGACGCACCCATGGTGCAGTTCGTGTTCGAAAGTGATCTGCACTAGCTGCTCCAGTTGGATGCACCCATCCTCAAGGCAAACTCTACATACTGGGAGCGCAAAGCCAAGGATGCCACAGGGCTGGTCCCAACACCTATGTGCGCAGCCAACCGATCCCACAGCGCCAGCAAGACCCTGGGCTCAACTCCTGACAAATCCAGCTCTCAAGTTCAGACCATTCCCAGCAAAGCTGGCAGTGATTCAATATACCCCCCCATTGCAGTGCTTATGAGATGGAGGTGGCCAGCTTTCTCCTGAGCAAGAAGAACCAGCCTGAAAACAGCCAGACACCCACTAACAAGGAAATTAGAAAGCCTGGGCCTTGAACCTGAATGGTTGCGATGTGGAAGAAGCCAAGATCCTCCATCTCAGTGGAAAACCCCAGAATGTCCCAGAGGGTTACCAGAACAGACTAAAGGTACTTTACAGCCAGAAGGCCAGGCCTGGCTCCAGCCAAAAGACCTGCTGACACATTTCTTCCCTGCCAGACCATACCCTAGACGTCCCTGGAATCCGGAATGACTACTCTCTGAACCTCGTGCACTATAACTCTGGGAATGTACTGGCTATGGCACTGAACAACAGTATATGCTTGTGGAGTGCTGGCTCTGGTGATATCCTGCAGCTGCTGCAAATGGAGCAGCCTAGGGATATGTATCCTCTGTGGCCTGGATCAAAGAGGGCAAATACCTGGCTGTGGGCACAAGCAGTGCTGAGGTGCAGCTATGGGATGTCCAACAGCAGGAACAGCTTCAAAACATGATCAGTCACTCTATCCGAGTGGACTCCCTTTGTTGGAACAGCTGTATCCTGTCTAGTGGCTCAGGCTCTAGTCACATCCACCACCATGATATCCGTGTAGCAGAACACCATGTAGCCACATTGAGTGGCTACAGCCAAGAAGTGTGTGGACTACACTGCACTCCAGATAGACAACATTTGGCTAGTGATGGCAACGTTAACTTGGTCAAGTGTGGCTGTTGGAGAAGGTGGCTGTGCTCCACTGCAGACATTCACCCAACATGAAGGGGCTGTCAAGGCTGTAGCTTGGTATCCCTGGCAGTCCAATGTCTTGACAACGGGAGGGGGCACCAGTGACTGATACACTCTTACCCGGAATGTCTGCTCTGGGGCCTGCCTGAGTGCTGTGGATGCCCATGCCTAGGTGTGCTCCATCCTCTGGTTTCCCCAGTACAAGGAGCTCATCTCTGGTCATGGCTTTGCCCAGAATAGGCTCATTATTTGGAAGTATCCAACCATGGCCAAGGTGGCTGATCTCAAAGGCCACACAGCCCATGTCCTGAGACTGCCCATGAGCCCAGAGGAGCTACTGTAGCAGCAGCAACAGCAGCAGCAGCAGCAGCAGCAGATGAGACCCAGCAGTTATGATGCTGCTTTGAGCTGGACCCTGTGCAGCAGCGGGAGAGGAAGAAGGCCAGTGCAGCCAAAAGCAGCCTCATCCGCCAAGGCATCTGTTGAGAACCAACTTATCATCAGTTGTAGATGTGTTTGTTTGTTTTAATTTTTCTAATAAAGCCATGTTTCCCTTAAAAAACAAATAAACAAACAAAAAAACAGAACTTTCGCAATTCTGTCCACTTGAAACAGCCTAGTAACAACAAGCTCCCCTAGTGCCTAAACTGTGGTCTTTAAACTCCATTTCCCACTAAAAGGAAGCAGGACTTTTGGAGAAACAGCAGAAAAACAGGAGAGTTGAGCATGGAGTATCCTGTCATATCTGAAAACAAAGAAGCTATCAAAGACTATTAGTCATATAAAAAGAACTCAGAAACTTCAGGTATCTGTGTGACACCTGAGACTCAGAGTTAGGTTTTGCAGCTATGAAAGTCAGCATTACCCCATATAGCAATTGTTAAAATAGCTGAAAAAGATATCAAACTTCCATCAGAGATATGGATGAAGCTGATATGGTTAGGACTAAGGTAAATCAGACAAAGGGTAAAGGACTTTATTGACTGTATTTTAAAACTTCAACCTATGGGTGAGACCAAAAGAAGATATATTGGTACAAAATTTATATTTTCTGTAGCACACAATCTATTTTAACTCATATGGTCAATTTACTCAAACACCATAATTACATGGAACTTTGAATAGGGAATGAGGTCTTGATGGTTTATACAGGTTAGTGTGATGTCCCAATATATCTCAGAGTAATCTGGGCAGAAATTTAAAAATATATATATTTGCAAAATTCCCTTGAGGGACTGGGGTAAAATGTGGAAATATTAAACCTCCCCACCTAGGGAAGACCTGATATTCTTGCAAGCAGAGGGGACAACCAATTCAACAGGATGAGCCCTTGATCTTGGGGTTCGTCCCTATGAAGCTTATTCCTGCAAAGGAGAAGCTAAGCCTACTGATAATTATGCCTAAGAGCCACCCCCAGAGACCCTCTCTTGTTGCTCAGATGTAGCCTCTCTTTCTAAGGCAACTCAGCAGGTGAACTTACTGCCCTCCCCCTACATGGGACGAGTCCCAAGGGTGTAAATTTCTTGACTCTTGGGGATGAGCCAGGACTCAGCATCATGGGATTGAGAAAGCCTTCTTGACCAAAAGAGGGATAAGACAAAATAAAGTTTCAGTGGCTGAGAGATTACAAACAGAGTTGAGAGGTTCTTCTGGAGGATATTCTTACACATTATGTGTATATATATATATATATATATATATATACATATATATATATATATATTCAGTTTTTGGTGTATTGGAGTGGCTGGAGGGAAGTATCTGGGACTGTTGAGCTGTGTTGCAGTAGCCTTGATTCTTGAAGATAACTGTATAACTATATAGCTTTTATTATGTGACCATGTGATTGTGAAATCCTGTGGCTGACACTTCCTTTATCTAGTGTATGGACAGATGAGTAAGAAAATAAAGACAATAAATAAACAAATAAATAAACGGCGGGGATGCAGGGATGGGATGTTTCAGGTGTTCTTTTTTAATTATACCTTTATTTTTCTTATTATTTCTATCATTTATGGAGTAATGAAAATGTTCAAAAATGTATTGTGATGATGAATGCACAACTATATGATGACACTGTGAACCACTGATTGTACACTTTGGATGATTATATTGTACGTGACTATATCTATAAAATTGCATTAAAAAAGAACTCCGAAGCCAACCTATGTCCTCCATTAGCCAAAAATGACAAATAGCACAGATAATAATAATAACTGAAATGGACTGAAACATGTCAAAAATGTTTAATTTTTTTTAATGGTCATTGGAGGATCCCAGTGAAACAATTTATTATTATAAACTATCAAATAAAGGGAAAGAATCATGCATTAATCTTGATTTTCCTATACAAACCAACACTGGGCAACCAAGCAGGAGTAAGAGAAAGTACATCTTCACAGAAGCACCCAGCCAACAAGTGAAAAAGGAGACAGAGGATCAGAATACTGCTGCTCTGTAGTCCCTAACTTGATGATCAGTGCCTTCTAGTCACACAGAGACAGACAGACAGACAGCACATGCCTCCTGATGGAAGCACAGGACACCACCTAAATCGAACCTGAATCTAATCAAGTCTCCAGAGCCAACTACCAACTTAGAGGAAACAGATAAAAGGAACACATTTCAATCATTACAGGGGGATGTTAACAGCAAAATCTGGTCTAGAAGAAACATGACAGAGAAAGATAACTGACATGCTTTTTCAAGGAAAAAAAAAACGGAGAGGAAACCTTATATTAAAAGAGACAGCCTTCTTTGTCTGCCGGCCCGGCGCCCGGCACCCGCGCCCCGCGGCGGCCGGCCCACCCGCCCTCCTCTCCCCTCTTTGTCTGCCGGCCCGGTGTGCGGCGTCCGCGCCCCACGGCGGCCGGCCCACCCACCCTCCTCTCCCCTCTTTGTCCGCCAGCCCACCCCTCTTCCCCCTCCTGCTCCGGCGGCTCTCCAACCACCACCGTGCCTTCTTCCGCCTTCACCGGCTCCTCCGCCACCGGCCTCGACAGCCTTGCCACCCTCACCTTTCCTCCTCCAGAAGAGCTACTAGGGGAGTGGAGACAATACAGAGCAGCTCCCGGAGCCATGACGGAGATCAAGGGGACGGCGTGCCCCATTCTGTAACGCCTGACTGTCTGGGAGGGCCAGCTTCGGTGGGAACGCCGAGGGGCACGGGCTTTCCTGGGCGGGACAGCGGGTGGCCGGGGTCCCTCCCTTCCTCCTTCCCAGGCCAGCTGGCAGGATTGGGCAGGCGGTCCCCTTGGGCTGCGGCGGCTGGCGTCCCCACCACGCGAGGCCCCCCAGATCAACTGAGAGAGTTCGGTCGGAAATTCCCAGACTGCAGAGAACGGTGACCGGGGGGTCCCTTCCAAACACGTGACTCCCCGGTCCGGCTGGGAACACTGCACTCTCCCGGGCTGCGACAGCTGGCGCCCTCCCGCCACGCTTGGCGCACCGGGCCGACTAGGAAATTTGGTTGGGCGCGCTCCCGTGCTGCGGCGCCGGCGACCCTTCCCGCATTCAGACCCCCGGGCCGGCTGGCACTCTTCCAAGACGCTTCGGCTGCCGAACCTCCCCTACGGCGAGAGTTTTCCAGAGTTAAAGGACCCACAGCAACTTTCACGGTGGAACCCGTTGACAAACATGTGCAACGAGCGCCACCTACTGGGCAGGATAAGAAAAACAGAACCCAGAGATTTCACAGAAAAATCTTTCAACCTGTGGGGTCCAACACCCAGGGAAATCTGACTAAATGCCCAGAGGCCAGCAGAAGATAACGGATCAGGCTCACAAAATTGAAAATATGGCCCAGTGAAAGAAACAAACCAATAGTTCAAATGAGATACAGGAGCTGAAACAACTAATGCTGAATATACGAACAGAAATGGAAAACCTCTTCAAAAACGAAATCGATAAATTGAGGGAGGACATGAAGAAGACATGGGCTGATCAAAAAGGAGAAATAGAAAAACTGAAAAAACAAATCACAGAGCTTATGGAAGTGAAGGACAAAGTAGAAAAGATGGAAAAAACAATGGATACCTACAAAGATAGATTTAAAGAGACAGAAGATAGAATTAGTGATTTGGAGGATGGAACATCTGAATTCCAAATAGAAACAAACTATCCGGAAAAGAATGGAAAAATTTGAACAGGGTGTCAGGGAACTCAAGGACAATGTGAACCGCACAAATATACGTGTTGTGGGTGTCCCAGAAGGAGAAGAGAAGGGAAAAGGAGGAGAAAAACTTATGGAAGAAATTATCACTGAAAATTTCCCAACTCTTATGAAAGACCTAAAATTACAGATCCAAGAAGTGCAGCGCACCCCAAAGAGATTAGACCCAAATAGGCGTTCCTCAAGACACTTACTAGTTAGAATGTCAGAGGTCAAAGAGAAAGAGAGGATCTTGAATGCAGCGAGAGAGAAGCAATCCATCACATACAAGGGAAACCCAATAAGACTATGTGTAGATTTCTCAGCAGAAACCATGGAAGCCAGAAGACAGTGGGATGATATATTTAAGTTACTAAAAGAGAAAAACTGCCAACCAAGACTCCTATATCCAGCAAAATTGTCCTTCAAAAATGAGGGAGAAATTAAAACATTCTCAGACAAAAAGTCACTGAGAGAATTTGTGACCAACAGACCAGCTCTGCAAGAAATACTAAAGGGAGCACTAGAGTCAGATACAAAAAGACGGAAGAGAGAGGCATGGAGAAGAGTGTAGAAAGAAGGAAAATCAGATATGATGTACATAATACAAAAGGCAAAATGGTAGAGGAAAATATTATCCAAACAGTAATAACCTAAATGTTAATGGACTGAATTCCTCAATCAAAAGACATAGACTGGCAGAATGGATTAAAAAACAGGATCCTTCTATATGCTGTCTACAGGAAACACATCTTAGACCCAAAGATAAATATAGGTTGAAAGTGAAAGGTTGGGAAAAGATATTTCATGCAAATAACAACCAGAAAAGAGCAGGAGTGGCTATACTAATATCCAACAAATTAGACTTCAAATGTAAAACAGTTAAAAGAGACAAAGAAGGACACTATATACTAATAAAAGGAACAATTAAACAAGAAGACATAACAATCATAAATATTTACGCACCGAACCAGAATGCCCCAAAATAAGTGAGGAATACACTGCAAACACTGAAAAGGGAAATAGACTCACATACCATAATAGTTGGAGACTTCAATTCACCACTCTCATCAATGGACAGAACATCTAGACAGAGGATCAATAAAGAAATAGAGAATCTGAATATTACTATAAATGAGCTAGACTTAACAGACATTTACAGGACATTACATCCCACAACAGCAGGATACACCTTTTTTTCAAGTGCTCATGGATCATTCTCAAAGATAGACCATATGCTAGGTCACAAAGCAAGTCTTAACAAATTTAAAAAGATTGAAATCATACACAACACTTTCTCAGATCATAAAGGAATGAAGTTGGAAATCAATAATAGGCGGAGTGCCAGAAAATTCACAAATACGTGGAGGCTCAACAACACACTCTTAAACAACGAGTGGGTCAAAGAAGAAATTGCAAGAGAAATTAGTAAATACCTAGAGGTGAATGAAAATGAAAACACAACATATCAAAACTTATGGGACGCAGCAAAGGCAGTGCTAAGAGGGAAATTTATTGCCCTAAATGCCTTTATCAGAAAAGAAGAAAAGGCAAAAATGCAGGAATTAACTGTCCACTTGGAAGAACTGGAGAAAGAACAGCAAACTAATCCCAAAGCAAGCAAAAGGAAAGAAATAACAAAGATTAGAGCAGAAATAAATGAAATTGAAAACAATAGAGAAAATCAATAAGACCAGAAGTTGGTTCTATGAGAAAATCAATAAGATTGATGGGCCCTTAGCAAGATTGACAAAAAGAAGAAGAGAGAGGATGCAAATAAATAAGATCAGAAATGGAAGAGGAGACATAACTACTGATCTCACAGAAATAAAGGAGGTAATAACAGGATACTATGAACAACTTTATGCTAATAAATACAACAATTTAGATGAAATGGACGGGTTCCTGGAAAGACATGAACAACCAACTTTGACTCAAGAAGAAATAGATGACCTCAACAAACCAATCACAAGTAAAGAGATTGAATTAGTCATTCAAAAGCTCCCTAAAAAGAAAAGTCCAGGACCAAACGGCTTCACATGTGAATTCTATCAAACATTCCAGAAAGAATTAGTACCAACTCTCCTCAAACTCTTCAAAATAATCGAAGTGGAGGGAAAACTACCTAATTCATTCTATGAAGCCAACATCACCCTCATACCAAAACCAGGCAAAGATATTACAAAAAAAGAAAACTACAGACCAATCTCTCTAATGAATATAGATGCAAAAATCCTCAATAAAATTCTAGCATATCGTATCCAACAACACATTAAAAGAATTATACATCATGACCAAGTAGGATTCATCCCAGGTATGCAAGGATGGTTCAACATAAGAAAATCAATTAATGTAATACACCATATCAACAAATCAAAGCAGAAAAATCACATGATCATCTCAATTGATGCAGAGAAGGCATTTGACAAGATTCAACATCCTTTCCTGTTGAAAACACTTCAAAAGATAGGAATACAAGGGAACTTCCTTAAAATGATAGAGGGAATATATGAAAAACCCACAGCTAATATCATCCTCAATGGGGAAAAATTGAAAACTTTCCCCCTAAGATCAGGAACAAGACAAGGATGTCCACTATCACCACTATTATTCAACATTGTGTTGGAAGTTCTAGCCAAAGCAATTAGACAAGAAAAAGAAATACAAGGCATCAAAATTGGAAAGGAAGAAGTAAAACTATCACTGTTTGCAGACGATAGGATACTATACGTAGAAAATCCAGAAAAATCCACAACAAAATTACTAGAGCTAATAAATGAGTACAGCAAAGTAGCAGGTTACAAGATCAACATTCAAAAATCTGTAGCTTTTCTATACGCTAGTAATGAACAAGCTGAGGGGGAAATCAAGAAACGAATCCCATTTACAATCGCAACTAAAAGAATAAAATACCTAGGAATAAATTTAACCAAAGAGACAAAAAACCTATATAAAGAAAACTACAAAAAACTGCTAAAAGAAATCACAGAAGACCTAAATAGATGGAAGGGCATACCGTGTTCATGGATTGGAAGACTAAATATAATTAAGATGTCAATCCTACCTAAACTGATCTACAGATTCAATGCAATACCAATCAAAATCCCAACAACTTATTTTTCAGAAATAAAAAAACCAATAAGCAAATTTATCTGGAAGGGCAGGGTGCCCCGAATTGCTAAAAACATCTTGAGGAAAAAAAACGAAGCTGGAGGTCTCGCGTTGCCTGACTTTAAGGCATATTATGAAGCCACAGTGGTCAAAACAGCATGGTATTGGCATAAAGATAGATATATCGACCAATGGAATCGAATACAGTGCTCAGATATAGACCCTCTCATCTATGGACATTTGATCTTTGATAAGGCAGTCAAGCCAACTCACCTGGGACAGAACAGTCTCTTCAATAAATGGTGCCTAGAGAACTGGATATCCATATGTAAAAGAATGAAAGAAGACCCGTGTCTCACACCTTATATAAAAGTTAACTCAAAATGGATCAAAGATCTAAACATTAGGTCTAAGACCATAAAACAGTTAGAGGAAAATGTAGGGAGATATCTTATGAATCTTACAACTGGAGGCGGTTTTATGGACCTTAAACCTAAAGCAACAGCACTGAAGAAAGAAATAAATAAATGGGAGCTCCTCAAATTAAACACTTTTGTGCATCAAAGAACTTCATCAAGAAAGTAGAAAGACAGCCTACACAATGGGAGATAATATTTGGAAATGACATCTCAGATAAAGGTCTAGTATCCAGAATTTATAAAGAGATTGTTCAACTCAACAACAAAAAGACAGCCAACCCAATTACAAAATGGGAAAAAGACTTGAACAGACACCTACCAGAAGAGGAAATACGGATGGCCAAGAGGCACATGAAGAGATAGATGCTCAATGTCCCTGGCCATTAGAGAAATGCAAATCAAAACCACAATGAGATATCATCTCACACCCACCAGAATGGCCATCATCAACAAAACAGAAAATGACAAGTGCTGGAGAGGATGCGGAGAAAGAGGCATACTTATCCACTGTTGGTGGGAATGTCAAATGGTGCAACCACTGTGGAAGGCAGTTTGGCGGTTCCTCAAAAAGCTGAATATAGAATTGCCATACGACCCAGCAATACCATTGCTGGGTATCTACTCAAAGGACTTAAGGGCAAAGACACAAACGGACATTTGCACACCAATGTTTATAGCAGCATTATTTACAATTGCAAAGAGATGGAAACAGCCAAAATGTCCATCAACAGAAGAATAGCTCAACAAACTGTGGTATATACATACGATGGAATATTATGCAGCTTTAAGACAAGATAAACTTATGAAGCATGTAATAACATGGATGGACCTAGAGAATATTATGCTGAGTGAGTCCAGCCAAAAACTAAAGGACAAATACTGTATGGTCCCACTGATGTGAACGGACATTCGAGAATAAACTTGGAATATGTCATTGGTAACAGAGTCCAGCAGGAGTTAGAAACAGGGTAAGATAATGGGTAATTGAAGCTGAAGGGATACAGACTGTGCAACAGGACTAGATACAAAAACTCAAAAATGGACAGCACAATAATACCTAATTGTAAAGTAATCATGTTAAAACACTGAATGAAGCTGCATCTGAGCTATAGGATTTTGTTTTTGTTTTTGTTTTTTTTTTCACTATTATTACTACTTTTATTTCTTTTCTCTATATTAACATTTTATATCTTTTTCTGTTGTGTTGCTAGTTCCTCTAAACCGATGCAAATGTACTAAGAAACGATGATCATGCATCTATGTGATGATGTTAAGAATTACTGAGTGCATTTGTAGAATGGTATGATTTCTAAATGTTGTGTTAATTTCTTTTTTTTTTCTTTCCGTTAAAAAAAAAAAAAAAAAAGAGACGTAAGGGCAGTGTGATGGTGGCTCAGTAGCAGAATTCTCACCAGCCATGCCAGAGATGCGGATTCGATTACCAGTGCCTGCCCATGCAAAAGAAATAAAGAAAGAAAATAAGAGATATGTTAACCTATTACCACAGGAGGACATTTTGCATCCTGATTCAAATAAACAAACTGCCAAAAAAAAATCACATTTTATAAATCACTTAGAAATTTGAATACTTAATTCTTGATATTAAGGAAATATTGGTTTTTGTATGATATTTTTAGTAATTTTTCAAAAAGCACTGCTCTTTAGATACGCTTACTGAAATATTAAAAGATACCTCAAAAATAGGGGGTCTGGAGAGAAATGGGTGGGGGCAGTGAGCTCACAGTTGCTGAGGCTGTGTACAGGATCCTGAGGATCATTACATTAGCTCTCTTCTTCTGTATGGGTTTGAATTTTTCCATAATAAAAGTTTTAAAAAGGTAGAGAGACAAAAGAGCAAGAAAGAGGAAGGAAGGGAGGGTGGGAAGAGGAAAGAGAAGATGGGGAAGAGAGAGGTGGGAGAAAGGGAAAGAAAGGAAGGAAACCCCTTCACGGTGGGAAACAGGAGACCATTCCCAGCCCTCCAAAAAAAAAAAGTCAACATATGGTGATGCCATAACGGGAAACTGACATGGAAAAGAATGAAATGTGACCCCCTCACACAGCATACAAAAAAAAAAAAGGGAGTAAGAAGAGTTGGAGGGTATGTGCTGAAAACTTGGGGCTGGGGGCTGCACAGGGCACTTCAGAGGCTGAAACCCAATCCCATGTCCCACCACTTCACGCAGTGGCAAATACCCACAGCGGAGCTTTCAGGCACTGTCCCACAGGCTGATGCCGGACTGTAGTGAGCCTGATGGAACCCACAGGTGAGAGGCAGCTGCCATGGGGTCACCACCAGCCTGAGGGCCGGAAGTGGGGGCGTCCCAGGTGGGGAGGCAGCACCTGCCTGTCCTTCACGCAGGTCGCAGAGCTCTGGCCAACGAAGGACAGGAAGACTGGGGCGGGAAGCCTTAGTGGGAAACAGTGCAGGGGACAGGCTAATGGCTGTCTTGGAGGGGCAAGTACTCCAGGCAGCTAGGGCAGGAGAGGAGGGCAGAGAAGGCTGTGCCCACCAGGCGCCCCGGCAGGCAGAAGTGCTGCGCCCTGGACACGGAGGGCGCAAGGATGAGGAGGGCCACAACCAAAGCCACCCGGCCCGAGACTGAGGCTGCAGGGCAGAGGAGAGCCCACAGAACGGGAAAGTGGGGCAGCCAGGAGCGCACACCAGCCACAGGCAAAGCCCACCATCCAGGGAGACAGCGATGACAGGGGACAGAACCCCAACGAGCAGGTGCTTTCGTGGAGAAGCAAAAGGAGAAACTAGAAAACAGCAGCCAGGGACACAGCTCCTCAGTGTCTCAAGACTGGAGAACGGGGAAACTGTCTTAGGAGGGGTCAGCAAAGTTGGACGCAGCAAAACATGCAGAAGGCCAAACCCCAAGGAGCCGTAGGGAGATTCTGGTCCTTGCTGGGGGGTCTAGACATGAGGCAAGCCCTATTTCCAGCTCTCATACCACTATTTGTCTATGTGCAAGAGAACAGGCTTGAACATGACCAGCTCAAGCTGTCTGAGTCTCGAGAGCAAGAAACAGAGGCTCCCCTGCATCCACAGGAAGGTGATCCTGACCACCCCGTCATGGGCTCCTGAACTGTTAGGGCAACACTGGGCTTGGAAGTCCACGGATCAGCTGATTTCTTGGAAACAAGTGAGTAGAGGTCTTTTGACCTCTCAAAAACCTCATTTCCAAAGCATGTGATAACTAGAGATACTCCTGTTGGGCACCTGAAGAGTTATCTAATTTGGAATTCACAGGGGCCAATCTGTCCTTAGGACTTCTACGAGTTTCAACACGGAAACTACTAATTGAACACAAAGTATCAAGTTGTTCACAATGAAACATTAACCAAACCCTTTTTAAACAAATCATTAACTAGCAGTGAGCCTCATTATGTTGCCATATTAGAGTAGACTCAAAATAGTGCTGTCTTTCAAAGATAAAAGTATACACATCTTTAAAGTCCATTTTAAATAAATTTCCTTTATAACTGAAAGAATAAATCAACTCCTGATGATCTGGGGATGGTTCTAATTCTCCAAGCCTAGGAGATGCCATTCAGAGGCTTTTAGAATACAAAAAAAAAACAACCAAAAACGCTACAACTGTGAAAAATAACACAACCAGCCCTTTCCCGCAGACCCAGCAGAGCCAGGAAACTCAGCCCAGAGAAATAAACAAGAAACCTCTCCAACAAACCAGCACAGACAGAGAGTTACAGAAACTCAGTGGCCAGCTAAAGTCACCCTATAACTAGGGACAGAGCTGGCTTGTAACAAATTGTATTGTTTCTGCTACAGACGTGACGACATGACCCGTTAATCTGAAAGAGAAGAAACCAGAACCAGTTCTCTGGCTATAATAAGCCAGAGTTCCAGAACCGCCTCACAGAAATCAAGTGAGAAACACGACCTTGTGGTGACAGGGCACTTTACACAAAGCACCCTTCACAGGGAGAAACCACTCCCATTTCTGAATGTTGTTTAACTATGCTTGCATTTCAACATTTCCAACAAAGATTACTTTATCAGAAACCATGTCATAATAAGCCAAAATTTTCCTGGGAGCTCATTTTAGCAACTCATAAACCTCAGATTAGATATGGTGGCAATGACCACTGCGGGTGGGGCAAGGCCAGGAACAGGTAAGAGGAGTGACTTTCAGAAGCTAATTTTAATTTCTAAATGTTTCTTTGAAACTGGCAGCTTGCCCAGCTTATGGGCTGACCCTGCTGCTCCTGAGGTATCATCTCAGGAGCCCTTCAGTGCACAAGCCTTTGTATCTAATAGCTGAAGGGACGAGCCGACCCCAGTCCCTAGGGGTCCAGAGTCTCTGGCCACAGAGGGCTGCACCTGCTTTGAGAGGTGAGTGCCAGGCAGTATCAAAGCAAAAGACACTATTTCCAACATTCCTATGCTCAGATTTTAGGGAACAAAAATCAAGTTATTTTGATAAAATCAGAAAAGATTACATTTCAAATAATTTTCAAAATTTATAATCATTTGGGAGACAGGAAGGATATTTTATATTTATTACACCTTTGGAAAAAAGCCTGGAGTATCTTAAATAGATACAGGAACAATTTTCTGTAAACTTTAACAATAGAAACTTCTGGAGGGCAAGGGAAAGGACAGAAAGTGAGGAAGGAAAAAGGGTACAGAGGAGGCTTCAATTCTATCTGTAAAGTTGTATTTCTTAAAAAGAATGGAACTGCACATCCTCCCTACCGGGTACCTATGCATCCATGCACCAAACTCTTGACCCTTGCACCCCAACCTCCTGCCTTGCACATGTGCATACCCTTGCTCCAACCCCTGGCATAAGAATCCTACTCCCACACCTGGCAGGTGCTCACATGCTCATCTGTGCCACATAGCCCCTGGCACAGATGTGTACCCCTGCGCCAACCTCCTGCACCTGCATACCCAGGGTCCCACCTGACATCATCCGCCCCTGACCTGTGTCCTGCAACTCCTGTGGCCTGTGCCCTACCCCACACACTCCCACATCCACATCCCAGTCCCCCTGGACCCCTCCACCTTTCCTGCCCTCCCCGCACCCTGACATCTGTGCTCCATTCTCCACACCCTGATACCCAACACCCTTATGCTCCACGCGCCCAGCCACATCCTGCCTGCACACCACCCCTGTGCATCTGCACTGCCCCCCAATCCGCCTCCCACCATGCCCAACCCCTGTGTCTCCCACACTGCACCCTGCTCTTGCACTCCAAGGGCTGCCTGAGCTGCACCCTGCCCCCACAGCCCCCGCATCATATCTCTACAACCCCACACCCCCGCACCCCATGCTCACAGACACCAGCGCAGCATCCCCAACCTGTGCCTATACCTGCACTGCAACCCATCACCTGTTATGCCCTGCATCCTGCTCCACATTCATCCCCCAAACACAAAGCTTTAGACTACTGAAGGAAATCATCTTCCAGCATAACCCTATCAAGATATTTATATGCCTCAAAGACAGGAAAAGACCACTAAGCATATCAAGATGCAGACAGATAGAGCCCAGCCTAATGACCAAATTAAAACCCCAGAGGAGGAGACACAGACTTTGGAACAACTAATCAAAGATGTTCATATCACTACTAAATAAAATAAATGAGATGGCTAATGACATAAAGGAGGTCAAGAAGACACTAGAAGAGCATAAAGAGGAATTTGAAAGAATAAATTAAAAAATAGCAGCTATTACAGAGATTAACAATGCTGCAGATAAAATAAAAAATATACTAGAGATAAACAACGGTAGATTTGAAGAGGCAGAATAAAGAATAAGTGAACTAAAGGACAGGACAACTGATTTTGAACACACAAAAGATACAAATAGCAAAAAAGATGGAAAACTTTGAACTGGATCTCAGGGAAATGAGGGACAAAACACAGTGAACAAATGTAAGAATCACTGGTGCCCCCGAAGGAGAAGAGAAGAGTAAAGGGCTAGTAAGATTAGTTGAGGATATAATGGGGGAAAACTTCCCAACCCTTATAAAAGACATAAATATGCAAATCAAAGAAGCTCAATGAACCCCACATAGAATAAAATCCAAATAGGCCTTCCCCATGACACATACAAGTCAGTCTGTCAAATGTTGAAGAGAAGCAGAAAATCCTGAAAGTGGTAAGAGAAAAACAATCTACTACAAACAAGGAAAACCACATAAGACTGAGTTCAGAATAGAGAGAAGTGAAGGTGGTCCACTAATGGCTCTATAAGTACTATTACCATACTGAAGGTGAACACGATTGAAAGGGGTTGTATTGACTCATGTGTCCTACCAATTCACAGTACAAATACAAATAAGTTCTTACATAAACTACTGCAAGGGTAAAAAAAAGACAGTTCGGATTACTCAACTGGCACTATGGAGGTGAGAAGGCAGTCATATGATATATTTAAGATTCTGAAAGAGAAAGACTTCCAGCCAAGAATTCTATACCCATTCTGTACCCAGCCAAATTGCCCTTCAAAACTGAGGGAGAACAAAAAAACAAGGGAGAGATTAAAATTTTCACAGACAAACAAAGGCTGAAAGAATTTGCCAACAAGAGACCAGCCCGAAAAAGAATACTAAAGGGAGTCTTGCTGGCTGAAAAAAAACCGAGATGGAGGTCTGGAGGAGGGCACAGAAGTGAAGAGTACCAGTAAGGGTAACTTAAAGGATAAAAAGAGAAAGAGGAAAATAATATATCTGACAAATAAAATCCAAAGGATAAGATGGTGGAATAAAGCAACGCCTTTTCAGCAAGAACTCTAAATGTTAATGGACTAAATTTACCAATTAAAAGATACAGGTTGGCAGACTGGATTAAGAAATATAATCCAGCTATATGCTGCTTACAAGAGACTCATCTTAGATACAAGGATACAAATAGACTGAAAGTGAGAGGATGGAAAAAGATGTTCCAGGCAAGCTGTAACCAAAAGAAATTAGAAACAGCTATACTTAATATCAGACAAAATAGACTTTAAATATAAAGACATCATAAAAGATAAAGAAAGACATTATACATTAATCAAAGGGACAATTCACCCCCCCAAAAAAACAACACATAAAGGTCTATGCTCCCAATCCAAGCTCTGCAAAGTACACGAGACAGACACTGGCAAAACTGAAGGCAGCAACAGATGTTTCAACAACAACAGGAGAAGACTTCAGTACATCATTCTCCTCTACAGATAGAACAACCAGAGAGAAGATCAACAAGGACACAGAGGAGTTAACTTGATAAATGAATTAGACATAACAGACATACATAGGTCATTATACCCCAAAACACCAGAATATACATTCTTCTCCAGTGCTCATGGAATACTCTCCAGGATAGACCATATACTGGGGCACAAAACAGGCCTTTATAAATTTAAAAACACCAAAATCATTCAATGCACTTTCTCTGATCACAATAGAATGAAAAAAAGAACGGAAGCAAATACAGCAAGACAATAACATCTACTAATGTGGGGGGAGATGCTGACAAGATAGCTGATTATATTAAAGTATTATTTTAATTTTTTTAAGCTGCAACTATGCTTTTTTAAAAAGGATCCTTTTATTTTAGAGATGCATACTGAAATGTTTGTTAATAAAGTGACATGATGTCTGGGATTTGCTTAAAAAAAAACGGGTGAGGGGACAAGATTAGCTAAGAGTCGTGAATTTTTAAACAGTGATAGCACAACACAAGGGTCTACTAAACCACTGTCATATAAAATTTTTCAAAGTAGAAAGTTTTTATAAAGCACTGAATTATACCCCAATAAACCGGAAAAAAAAAGCAGGAGAGGAAAGGCACAGAAAACAAAACATGGGTTGCAAAACTAGGTATTTGTCTTACTATTATACTCCTCTATGAGATTACATAAAAACGACAAAAATGTTCAATATCAGTTCCATCTTATAAAAAATAAAACATTCTTGAGTTGAACACATATTTAACTGACTTGCAATTGTTTGAAAAAAATTTTAAACTATCTATATCCTTTTTGATTATTGTCAATCCAAAATCTCCTGTATTACTCTGATGTTTCCAACCCCCTCAATTTATTAATAGCTATCTTTTCAGCAGAATAAAAACTCAATTATAATAAGGGAAACAAGCTAACGTGGAATAAAAACCTATTTCAAATTGAGGCATGCAACAGGAGAAGATGGATGAAATATTTCAGTTTTCCTGTAGTCCAGGAATTACTCCAATTTTGAGAGGTCCTGACCTAGAAACAGGAGCCATCGATGCTCAGTTCTGTGACCATGTAAGGGAAGACCTGCGACCTTTCTGAGGCCTTCAGTCACGATGGAATTACTGGCTCCTGCTGGGGAAAAAAGTCATTAAAGTAAACCTTAAGTCTACTTTTTGGCCACTGAAAAGGCATGTTTATTTCTAAACTTCAATTTGAAAATAAGTAGGTGAAATAACAGAAGAGCTTTCCAACACTGCATGTGCTCATTTGAACTCATTTTTTCTGCTTGTAATACAAACTTTTTTCCTAGCAGAGTGCTTAAAAATTTCTAGAAAAAAGGCACTGGGGTGTCCTGAGAGGCATCCACCACTTTCAGGAGTACATTTCATCCTTCAAACACAGGGGTGGGAAGGTCCCAGCTGGGCCGCACCCAACACAGGAAGCCGCTTTGCTCTACTTCTCTGTCAGGGACTATGGTCCCCTGCAGCGCTGCAGTAAGTCAGCACCCACTTCCTGAAATTCTTGGAGCAGTGGGGAGGGGTGCAGAGGGGTGGGGGCCGCAGCAGAGGGGTTCAGCTGCTTCAGGGGAGGCAGTGGTTCCCACTCTCCATGCTATTTTTTTAACAGCTTTATTGAGACAGAATTCACATACCATACAATTCACTTATTTAAGGCATACAATTCAGCCACTTTTTAGTATATTCAGAGTTGTCACCATGTCAAGGATAGTTAGATCTTGAAATGTACATGAGAATAACAGGAAAAACGGTAAAGGGAGTACATTTCAGGCCACATGCAAACATGCTGAGAAATGAAGGGGCAAATATAAGAGTAACCAAAGCACACAATGCTCAACCCAGAAAGGAGGCAGGAGCTTGCAGACCATTACATATGTGTAGCTTAAGCTGGAAATGAGTCCCCCAGAATGCTACAGGCCATGTGTCATAGCTTCACTCTGAACTGGAGACAAGTCTAAGGAGTTCCCACTCCAATGGCTCTGGGTGTGCCTGACTTGTATATTTGGGAGCTGTTGCCTTGACATCACTGGTACTTAGTATTGACACCACTCAAGATAAGATGATGGCAACAAAGCCATCATGGGCTCAAAATTTCAAGAACCTATCTAGGTTCCGCAATTTCACAGGTGAGGAAAAAAATAAATTGCTATCTCATGCAGATATTCTCACACACGATATCATTTCTATCAAAAACTGCGTAAGATTTTTATCCGGTTAGGCATCAACAAAAGGACAAGTCGACAGCCTGGCTTCTGTTTAAAAAACAACCACTTTGCCAACTTTCTACACAGGGTCACTGCTTCTGATCATGTGTTCACTATATCTGCTAATTTAAGATGTGATGACTGCTGGCACATGGGAAGGCAGAGTCTACCTGGACCTGTCAGTGCAGTTCTCTGGTTTCAGAGGTCCATGGCTTGAGCACTGATATCTGCCTCTGAACAGGTGTCCCATGCGGGGACAGACAGACTTTCAACCCCTCGCAGAGTGAGTAGCCTTCCTCAGAGGTATCTGACTGCTCTCAAAAGACCTAAATTATTAATGATAACATAAAATATAAAGCTCTAAAACAGAGAACATTTTATTTATATACAATACTCAAGACTAAGACACAAGGGGCTGACGGAAAAAATCTGAAAACATCCTTTCTGCTCAGTTTTTTCCCAAAACGTTCTGGATAAACTGTGCTTTACAAAGTACAAGAATATGCAATAACAAAATAGATATGTTACTAAAGTTTCATAAAATAAATCATTTTCCCATTGAATTCCATTATGTTTTCAGAAACATTATTCTAGAGAAAGGAAATTCTCCACCTGAAAATTAGCCCCAGGAAGAGTCCTGTGTTTACAGCATCCAATCCAAGTTCATATAACAGAGGTCCATCCTAGGACAAACTATAATAAATTCTGTACGTGGCTAGGATTTCACCAAGAGAACTCAAAACACTGTGGCCAGGCCCCCAAGGCACTGCCTGAACAGGTACGTGGGTGGCTTCCAGTTTGAGTGACAAGTGGTGGCCGAAGCAGGAGGACCTCAAGGGACACTCAGGCAGGACCATGCCAGACAGAGGGTCGGAGCAAGCTGATGGACGGGTCGTCAAGATGGAGGTGGACTACAGTGCCACTGTGGATAAGCACCTGCTCAGGTGTGAAACACTGGCCAAGGAAGGAGGACTTCAAGAAGTCACTGACTTCTTTAAGAGACAGTCAGGGTTTCTCTCTTTGGAAAAATGGACCCACACTGCTTCTGATACAGTATCTACATCCCATATCTCAGCTGCAGTAGTGAAAATGAGCTATGAGGCTAAATGATGGGATGTACTTAAGGAAAACATTATGCTTTTGTCAAAAAGTCAGAGTCAGTTAAAACAAGCTGTTGCAAAACTGGTTCAACGGTGCTGTACTTATAGGTTGAAGAAACCACAGACCTCCCAATCAAACTTCAATTAACTGATACTCTACAAATGGTTACAGAAGGAAAGATTCTGTTGAAATTGAGCATGCTCAACTGACCAAAACATTAGCAACTATAAAAGAACAAAATGGGGCCACGGTGGCTCAGCAGGCAAGAATGCCTGCCTGCCATGCCAGAGGACCTGGGTTCGATTCCCAGTGCCTGCCCATGTAAAAAAAAAAAAAAAAAAAAAATGGAAAGAAAGAAAAAAAAGAACAAAAAAAATGGTGATGTGAAAGAGGCAGCCTCTATTTCACAAGAGTTATAGGGGGAAACCCAGAGGTAGATGGAAAACAGCGAGCACGTGGAGTTTACTTTGCAGCAAATGAGGCTCTGATTATCTGTGAAGGATTACATTTGTGCACAAATCATCAGCTAGAAAATTAACACCAACTTTTTCCAGGAAGAAAATACAAAGAAATTAAAGTTGAAATACTGTGATTTAATGATTCAGCTGGATCAATATGAGGGATCCTATCTGTCTATGTAAGAACCACAGAGCAATATCTAAGCAGGCAGAAAATGAAAAAGGGCAACAGCTCTGAAAAGTGTTGTTCTCTGTTATCTAGGCTCCTTCTGACAATGAACAACCAGATTTGGTTCCCTGAATAAGGAGTGACAAGAAGTGAGAAGAAATTCCTAAATAGAAGGATCTTCAAAGCCTTTTATCATAACAGAGTTGGTATGTTGGTCCACACTTGTTGAGGATTATGATATGGAATTAAAAGAAGGTTCTCTTGAGAATCCTGCAACTGATGTTTTTGGTTATACAGAGGAAGGTGAAAAAGGTGAAAAGACTTGAACAGAGTTGCTGAACATAATATTAGAATAATGGCCAAGTGATATACAAGGATAACAATGAAGAGGATGGCACAACTTCTGGATCTATCTGTTGATAAATCAGAGGCTTTTCTTTCCAATCTAGTAGTTTAAAAAGACCATCTTTCCTAAAGCAGACATGTTGACAGACATTACCAACTTCCAGAGATCTAAGGATCCAAATAATTTATTAAATGACTGGTCTCACAAACTGAACTTTAACAAAATTACATACCTCATAGCCAAAGGAGAGATTATACATCAAGGGTCTCAGTGTACTTGATGCTTTTAGAAAAGAGTTAAAATTGGAAGTAATTTTTTTTTAAAGACTATTATCGTGGTGTATATGCTGGGTTTATCTCTCTTCTATTCTCAACTCCTTTGTCTAAAATTGAAGACATGTTTGAGGTCCTTTTTAACTTTTAGGATTCCTGATTTCATTTATTGTTTATGTTTGAAATCGGTGCAAAAATATAGTATTTTTATTGTCTGAGTACTCAAAAAACTGTGTCATAACTTACCCAAATATATTTTCTATTGTTTGGAAAAAAAAAAAAAAAAAAACAAAACCATGGATGGCTTACTTGGACAACATATAAACATGTGAATTTGCTCAAAAATAGAGTGAAATTACTTAAAAACAATAGGTTGGAAAGTATATTTCAACAGAACTGTTACTTAAAAAAAGAAGTAGGGTGGGGGTGGGGAGTAAATTCAGACCCTTGAAGCTGCCAGGCCTAATCCCTGGACCTGTGAAGGAGACCTTACATGGCAAAGGGCTGTGCAGACATGAGCCAGCTGCATGACTGGAGCTGTGAAGGCCAGCCTGGCCATCCAGATGGGCACGCTGGACTTATGAGCGTCCTTGTGAGTGGGGAGGCAGAGGAGATCAGACTACAGACGACAGAGACAGAGATTGGAACAAAGCAACCCCAAGCCAAGGAAGGCCGGCAGCCATCAGAAGCAGCAAGAGACAAGGAACAAATTCTCACCTGGAGCTTCCAGAAGGAATCACCCTGCCTACCCCTTGATTTGATCTTTTTTTTTTTTTTTTTTAAGGTGCAAGGTCTGGGAATCAAACCCAGGTCTCCTGCATGGAAGGCGAGCATTCTACCACTGAGCTATCTGTGTATCCCACCTTGATTTTAAAAGATCCACAGGACTCATTTTGGTCTTGTAGACTCCAAACCATTAGAGAATAAATTTCTGTTGTTTTAAGCCACCAAATGGAAGAGATATAAATTCAAAACAACCTCATCAGCAATAAAGGGTCGGAAGGATCAGAAATTGTGGAAAACATTTCATACGGAGACACACTTTTTAGGAGGAACATGATATAACATTTACCCAGTGAAATATCACTGGGTATTTATTCACACTACTTGTACATTTTTTCTCAAGTCCATCACACCTTTCTGAAGGTAAAATAGCAACAGGTATTAAAAGCCTCCAAGAAACCGTTCTGCCAATCTGTATCTTTCAAATGGTAAGTTTAGTCCATTAACATTCAAAGTTATTACTAAAAAGGCATTTCATGAAATATAATCCAGCTGTATGCTGCTTACAAGAGACTCATTTAGACTCAAGGATACAAATAGACTGAAAGTGAAAGGATGGAAAATGATGTCCCACACAAGTTGTAACCAAAAGAAAGCAGGAATAGCTATACTAATATCGGACAAAATAGACTTTAAAAGTAAAGACATCATAAGAGTCAAAGAAGGATACTATATATTAATAAAAGGGACAATTCACCAAGAAAAAATAAGAATCATAAATGTTTATGCTCCCAATCAAGGAGCTCCAAAGTACGAGACAGACATTGGCAAAACTGAAGGGAACGATAGATGTTTCAACAATAATTGTAAAAGACTTCAATACACCACTCTCCTCTATAGATAGAACAACCAGACAGAAGATCAACAAGAAAACAGAGAAGCTAAACAACTTGATAAATGAATTAGACCTAACAGATATATATAGGTCATTATACCCCCAAACACCAAGATATACATTCTTCTCTAGTGCTTATGGAACATTCTCCAAGATAGATCATATGCTGGGGCACAAACAGATCTTTATAAATTTAAAAACACAGAACTTCTTCAAAGCACCTGCTCTGATCACAATGGAATGAAGCTTGATATCAATAACCACGAAAGAATGAGAACTTTCACAAATATATGGAGATTAAATAACACACTCTTAAACAACCAATGGGTCAAAGAAGAAATTGCTAGAGAAATCAGTAGCTCTCTGGAGACAAATAAAAACGAGAATACAACACTTCAGAACTTATGGGATGCAGCAAAGGTTGTGCTGAGAGGGAAATTTATTGCTTTAAATGCCTATATTAAAAAACAAAAAAGAGTAAAAATTGTGTATTTTTACTTACACACAATAAACTTAACTGCTCACCTGGAGGAACTTGAAAAAGAACAGCAAATTAACATCAAAGCAAAGAGAAGAAGAGAAATAACAAAGATTAAAGCAGAGTTAAATGAATGGAAGAACAAAAGAACAGAAAGAATCAATAAAACCAAAAGTTGGTTCTTTGAGAAAATCAATAAAATTGATGAGGCACTAGCAAGGGTGACAAAGAAAAAAAGAAAGAAGATGCAAATAAACAAAATCAGAAATGAGAAGGGGTGTGTTACTACAGACCCTGAAGACATGCAAGAAATTTTAAGACAATACTATGAACAACTATAAGCCAACAAACTAAACAACTCAGATGAAATGGACAAATTCCTGGAAACACACAAACAAGCTACACTGACTCAAGAATAGAAGACCTCAACAAACCAATCACAAGTAAAGAGATTCAAACAGTCATCAAAAATCTTCCTACAAAACGGGGAAAATTCAACTTCCCCAAATGGAGAATTACTGATATTCTCACAAGCAGAGGAGACAACTAAAGCAATAGGCTGAGCTGCCAATCTTGGGATTTGTTCATATGAAACTTAACCCTGCAAAGGTTAGGCTAAGCCTACTTAAAATTAGGTCTAAGAGTCACACCAAGAGAACCTCTTTTGTTGCTCAGATGTGACCTCTCTCTCTCAGCCAACACAACAAGCAAACTCACTGCCCTCCCCCTCTCTATGTAGGACATGACTCCCAGGGGTGTGGACCTTCCTGGCAACGTGGGATAGAAATCCTAGAATGAACTGGGACTCAGCATCAAGGGATTAAGAAAACCTTCTCGACCAAAAGGGGGAATAGCAAAATGAGACAAAATAAAGTGTCAGTAGCTGAGAGATTTCAAACAGGGTCAAGAGGTTATCCTGGAGCTTATTCTTACGCATAATACAGATATCACCTTTATACTGATTATATAACAAGAACAGAATGATCATATGGTAAGAATGTTTGTGTTTGTACGTGGTTATGAATCATAAATTAAAAAAAAATTTTTTTTAAATCCTATAAATAAAAGCCCAGGGCCAGGTGGCTTCACAGGAAAATTTTATGAAACATTCCAAAAAGAACTAACACCAATCCTGCTCAAACTGTTCCAAAATATTGAGGAAAAAGGAATACTGCCTATCTCATTTTAGGAGGCTGATGTCATTTTAATACCAAAATGGGATAAAGATGCTATAAGAAAGGAGAACTACAGGCGAATCTCCCTAATGAACACAGATGCCAAAATTCTCAACAAAATACTAGCAAATCAAATCCAACAACACATTTAAAGAATTATACACCACGACCAAGTTGCATTTATACCAGGAATGCAAGGACGGTTTGTTCTAGTTTGCTAGCGGCTGGAATGCAATATACCAGAAACAGAATGGCTTTTAAAAAGGGTAATTTAATGAGTTGCTAGTTTACAGTTCTAAGGCCGAGAAAATGTCCCAATTAAAACAAGTCTAAAGAAATGTCCAATCAAAGGGATGTAGGGAAAGATATTTTGGTTCAAGAAGGCCAGTGAAGTTCAGGGTTTCTCTCTCAAGTGAGAAGGCACATGGCGAATACAGTCAGGGCTTCTCTCTAGCTGGAAGGGCACATGGCGAACACGGTGTCATCTGCTAGCTTTCTCTCCTGGCTTCCTATTTCATGAAGCTCCCCCCGGGAGGCGTCTTCCTTCTTCATCTCCAAAGGTCGCTGACTGGTGGACTCTCTGCTTTGTAGTGTTGCTCACTCTGAATCTCTCATTCTCCAAAATGTTTCCTCTTTCATAGGACTTCAGAAACTAATCAAGACCCACTCAAATGGGTGGAGACATGTTGTCACCTAATCCAGCTTAACAACCACTCTTGACTAAATCACATCAACCAGGGAGATGATCTCATTACCGTTTCAAATATACAGTATTGAATAGGGATTATTCTACCTTTATGAAATGAGATTTATATTAAAACATGGCTTTACTTAGGGGACATGCTTCTTTTCAAACCAGCACATGGTTCAACACAAGAAAATCAATTAATGTAATTCAGCACATTAACAAATCAAAAAGGAAAAATCATATGATCATCTCAGTTAATACTCAAAAAGCATTTAACAAAATTCAACATCCTTTTCTGATAAAAGCAATTCAAAAGACAGGAATAAAAGATAACTTCCTCAATTTGATAAAGGGCACATATGAAAAACCCATAGCCAACACTGTAGTCAATGGAGAGAGACTGAAAGCCTTTCCCCTAAGATCGGGAATGAGACAAGGATGCCCTCTGTCACTATTATTCAACATCATACTACAAGTTCTACCTAGAGCAATCAGGCAGGACAAAAATAAATAAATAAATAAATAAAAGGCAACCTATTAAGGAAACAAAGAGACGATAAAAGACAAAAAGTGAATCCTCTCTTACAAGTCCAGGATCTCCAAGACCACAGTCACTGCCCTGAACCCTCACCCCACCCAAATCTATGCTGCACTTTAGTTTTTGCCCAGAACAGTTGCTAACCCACCTGTTTCCACTCCCCTCCAGGCAGGGCCACCACTCAAACCTCTGGAATCCATCCAGAGACCACTTGCCTTGGGAGGCTTCTAGATACACACTGTTGTCCTTTCCTTAATGATGGTACACATCCGACGCTTATAAGAAATGGCAATCTTATAAAATTAAGGAACTCTACAAAAACTCACAAATTTTTTAGGGCAGCATAAGTCAACCTCTAGTTCAACAGTGAATACATAGAGGCCTTTGACTAGATGTCACCCCACATTGCAACACAGAAGAGACATAAAAGAATATTTCTTAATTCATGTCTCTAGAGGAACAGCAGCTCAAATATACTCATAAGAAAATGGAAGTAAAACTATACTGATAGACCATGTTTTAAAAATCCTTTAAGACATATAAATACCCATCCCCCCAACAATTAATTTTTAAGACTTTAACCTAAGGAAATAATAAAGATTGTGCATGAAGGTTCAGCTACAAGAAAATCTGCAGCAGTGAAAAAGTGAAAACCTCCAATTACCAAAACTGGAGCATTAATCAAATAAACTTTGTATAATGGAAAAACAACTTAGCCATTAAAATTATGTTGTATGGTTATGAATACACAACTATGTGATGATATTGTGAGCCACTGATAATACATCATGTATGAACTGTGTTATGTGTGATTTGTCAAAAACATTTTTAAGAAAAAGTTAAAAAAAATCATGTATAGAAGTTTGAAAAGGTTCACACTGCTGGATAGGAATTTTATTTTCATGGGTTTTGTGTAGGTTCTTTTTTACATTTTTATTTAAATGAGCATCATTTGTTTCCTTTTTCTTTTTAAGATTCCTCTGAAGGCGCTCTACTGGGTAAAACCCAGTTCTGTCTCTTGCTGTGTGTGGAAGCTGACAATGCCACTGGCACAGTGGGTCTCTCCCCACCTAATCGCCCCCCACATTACAAATCTCAGAACAGTTGCTACTTGGAGCAGGCATTTAACAAACATTTATAAAACAGAGTCAACTAAAACTGCTGTCCATCAGCAACACTCCCAAGGAGTGTGCCCTGTTTACGTGAAGTTTTTGTAGCCCCAGATTCAAATAGCCAACTGATGAGAACACATCACTGTTCTCTGTTCACAAATCACAAGTGCTAAGATTCCACCTATTAGAAATTTATTTGCTAAGAGAGGAAACCAAATGTTTTCAGAACTACTGATGAAACCTCACTGATAATTTCTCGTGTAAGGTACACAAGTCAGGCTCCTTGGAGGGGTTTTCTTGTCTGGCTAGATGTCTGGTTACTTTCTTGCTTCTTCCATCCTCACCAATCAGTGAGTCATACTGATTGAGATGGACTTTCTAATAAAAGTGTTAAATTTTCAATGGCAAAATAATGAAGCTTAGCTTTTCTTGAATTTTGGTATAGCAAACCGACCCACCCACCCAATGCTGGAAAGAAATAAAACTTTGTAAACAAGTAGGGGAGAAAAAAAAACGAATGGGTGCCGCGGTGGTCGGCGCACCCCGCCATGCGCGGCTTCCCAGGCCGGCTGGGAGATTTGGATTGCCACTCCCCCAAGCCGCGGCGGCCAGCAACCCCCCCACGCGCGGCTTCCTGGGCCGGCTGGGAGCTTTGGATCGGCACTCCCCCAACCGCAGCAGCCGGCGCAGCCCGCCACGTGCAGTTTCGCGGGCCGGCTGGGAGATTTGGATCGGCACTCACCCAAGCCGCGGCGGCCAGTGCCCCCCGCCGACACATGGCTTCCCGGGCCGGCTGGGAGATATGGATCGGCACTCCCCCCAGCCGCGTCAGTCGGCGCCCCCCCCCAACGCGCGGCTTCCCGGGCCGGCTGGGATATTTGGATTGGCACTCCCCCAAGCCGCGTCGCTGACAACCCACCCCCACAGCGAGAGTCTTTCAAAGTTAAAGGAACCACAGCATCTTTTACTGGTGGGACCTGCAGACAAACAAGTGCCACATACTGGGCACGATAAGAAAAACAGAGCCCAGAGACTTCACAGGAAAGTCTTTCAACCTGCTGGGTCCCACACCCAGGGAAATCTGATTAAATGCCCAGACGCCAGCAAAAAATAACGGATCACAGCAGGAAAATTGAAGATATGGCCCAGTCAAAGGAACAAACCAATAGCTCAAATGAGATACAGGAGCTGAGACAACTAATTCTGAATATATGAACAGAAATGGAAAACCTCTTCAAAAACCAAATCAATAAATTGAGGGAGGACATGAAGAAGGCATGGGCTGAACAAAAAGAAGAAATGGAAAGTCTGAAAAAACAAATCACACAACTTATGGGATAGAAGGACAAAGTAGAAAAGATGGAAAAAACAATGGAAATCTACAATGGTAGATTTAAAGAGACAGAGGCTAGAATTAGTGAACTGGAGAATGGAACATCCGAATTTCAAAAAGAAACAGACACTATAGGGAAAAGAATGGAAAAATTTGAGTAGGGGATCAGGGAATTGAATGATAATATGAGGCGCACAAATATACGTGTTGTGGGTGTCCCAGAAGAGAAGGGAAAAGGAGGAGAAAAACTAATGGAAGAAATTATCACTGAAAATTTCCCAACTCTTATGAAAGACCTAAAATTACAGATCCAAGAAGTGCAGCGCACCCCAAAGAGATTAGACCCAAATAGGCGTTCCTCAAGACACTTACTAGTTAGAATGTCAGAGGTCAAAGAGAAAGAAAGAGAGGATCTTGAATGCAGCGAGAGAGAAGCAATCCATCACATACAAGGGAAACCCAATAAGACTATGTGTAGATTTCTCAGCAGAAACCATGGAAGCTAGTAAACAGTGGGATGATATATTTAAGTTACTAAAAGAGAAAAACTGCCAACCAAGACTTCTATATCCAGCAAAACTTTCCTTCAAAAATGAGGGAGAAATTAAAACATTCTCAGACAAAAAGTCACTGAGAGAATTTGTGACCAACAGACCAGCTCTGCAAGAAATACTAAAGGGAGCACTAGAGTCAGATATGAAAAGACAGAAGAGCGAGGTATGGAGAAGAGTGTAGAAAGAAGGAAAATCAGATATGATGTACATAATACAAAAGGCAAAATGGTAGAGGAAAATATTATCCAAACAGTAATAACACTAAATGTTAATGGACTGAATTCCCCAATCAAAAGACATAGACTGGCAGAATGGATTAAAAAACAGGATCCTTCTATATGCTGTCTACAGGAAACACATCTTAGACCCAAAGATAAACATAGGTTGAAAGTGAAAGATTGGGAAAAGATATTTCATGCAAATAACAACCAGAAAAGAGCAGGAGTGGCTATACTAATATCCAACAAATTAGACTTCAAATGTAAAACAGTTAAAAGAGACAAAGAAGGACACTATATACTAATAAAAGGAACAATTAAACAAGAAGATATTACAATCATAAATATTTATGCACTGAACCAGAATGTCCCTAAATACGTGAGGAATACACTGCAAACACTGAAAATGGAAATAGACACATATACCATAATAGTTGGAGACTTCAATTCACCACTCTCATCAATGGACAGAACATCTAGACAGAGGATCAATAAAGAAATAGAGAATCTGAATATTACTATAAATGAGCTAGACTTAACAGACATTTACAGGACATTACATCCCACAACAGCAGGATACACCTTTTTTTCAAGTGCTCATGGATCATTCTCAAAGATAGACCATATGCTGGGTCACAAAGCAAGTCTTAACAAATTTAAAAAGATTGAAATCATACACAACACTTTCTCAGATCATAAAGGAATGAAGTTGGAAATCAATAATAGGCGGAGTGCCAGAAAATTCACAAATACGTGGAGGCTCAACAACACACTCTTAAACAACGAGTGGGTCAAAGAAGAAATTGCAAGAGAAATTAGTAAATACCTCGAGGCGAATGAAAATGAAAACACAACATATCAAAACTTATGGGACGCAGCAAAGGCAGTGCTAAGAGGGAAATTTATTGCCCTAAATGCCTATATCAGAAAAGAAGAAAAGGCAAAAATGCAGGAATTAACTGTCCACTTGGAAGAACTGGAGAAAGAACAGCAAACTAATCCCAAAGCAAGCAAAAGGAAAGAAATAACAAAGATTAGAGCAGAAATAAATGAAATTGAAAACAATAGAGAAAATCAATAAGACCAGAAGTTGGTTCTATGAGAAAATCAATAAGATTGATGGGCCCTTAGCAAGATTGACAAAAAGAAGAAGAGAGAGGATGCAAATAAATAAGATCAGAAATGGAAGAGGAGACATAACTACTGATCTCACAGAAATAAAGGAGGTAATAACAGGATACTATGAACAACTTTACACTAATAAATACAACAATTTAGATGAAATGGACGGGTTCCTGGAAAGACATGAACAACCAACTTTGACTCAAAAAGAAATAGATGACCTCAACAAACCAATCACAAGTAAAGAAATTGAATCAGTCATTCAAAAGCTTCCTAAAAAGAAAAGTCCAGGACCAGACAGCTTCACATGTGAATTCTATCAAACATTCCAGAAAGAATTAGTATCAACTATCCTCAAACTCTTCAAAAAAATTGAAGTGGAGGGAAAACTACCTAATTCATTCTATGAAGCCAACATCACCCTCATACCAAAACCAGGCAAAGATATTACAAAAAAAGAAAACTACAGGCCAATCTCTCTAATGAATATAGATTCAAAAATCCTCAATAAAATTCTAGCATATCGTATCCAACAACACATTAAAAGAATTATACATCATGACCAAGTAGGATTCATCCCAGGTATGCAAGGATGGTTCAACATAAGAAAATCAATTAATGTAATACACCATATCAACAAATCAAAGCAGAAAAATCACATGATCATCTCAATTGATGCAGAGAAGGCATTTGACAAGATTCAACATCCTTTCCTGTTGAAAACACTGCAAAAGATAGGAATTCAAGGGAACTTCCTTAAAATGATAGAGGGAATATATGAAAAACCCACAGCTAATATCATCCTCAATGGGGAAAAATTGAAAACTTTCCCCCTAAGATCAGGAACAAGACAAGGATGTCCACTATCACCACTATTATTCAACATTGTGTTGGAGGTTCTAGCCAGAGCAATTAGACAAGAAAAAGAAATACAAGGCATCAAGATTGGAAAGGAAGAAGTAAAACTATCACTGTTTGCAGACGATATGATACTATACGTAGAAAACCTGGAAAAATCCACAACAAAACTACTAGAGCTAATAAATGAGTACAGCAAAGTAGCAAGTTACAAGATCAATATTCAAAAATCTGTAGCATTTTTATACACTAGTAATGAACAAGCTGAGGGGGAAATCAAGAAACGAATCCCATTTACAATCGCAACTAAAAGAATAAAATACCTAGGAATAAATTTAACTAAAGAGACAAAAAAAACCTATATAAAGAAAGCTACAAAAAACTGTTAAAAGAAATCACAGAAGACCTAAATAGATGGAAGGGCATACCGTGTTCATGGATTGGAAGACTAAATATAGTTAAGATGTCAATCCTACCTAAATTGATTTACAGATTCAATGCAATACCAATCAAAATCCCAACAACTTATTTTTCAGAAATAAAAAAACCAATAAGCAAATTTATCTGGAAGGGCAGGGTGCCCCGAATTGCTAAAAACATCTTGAGGAAAAAAAACGAAGCTGGAGTTCTCGCGCTGCCTGACTTTAAGGCATATTATGAAGCCACAGTGGTCAAAACAGCATGGTATTGGCATAAAGATAGATATATCGACCAATGGAATCGAATACAGTGCTCAGATATAGACCCTCTCATCTATGGACATTTGATCTTTGATAAGGCAGTCAAGCCAACTCACCTGGGACAGAACAGTCTCTTCAATAAATGGTGCCTAGAGAACTGGATATCTATATGCAAAAGAATGAAAGAAGACCCATATCTCACACCCTATACAAAAGTTAACTCAAAATGGATCAAATATCTAAACATTAGGTCTAAGACCATAAAACAGTTAGAGGAAAATGTAGGGAGATATCTTATGAAACTTACAATAGGAGGCGGTTTTATGGACCTTAAACCTAAAGCAAGAGCACTGAAGAAAGAAATAAATAAATGGGAGCTCCTCAAAGTTAAACACTTTTGTGCATCAAAGAACTTCATCAAGAAAGTAGAAAGACAGCCTACACAATGGGAGATAATATTTGGAAATGACATCTCAGATAAAGGTCTAGTATCCAGAATTTATAAAGAGATTGTTCAACTCAACAACAAAAAGACAGCCAACCCAATTACAAAATGGGAAAAAGACTTGAACAGACACCTACCAGAAGAGGAAATACGGATGGCCAAGAGGCACATGAAGAGATGCTCAATGTCCCTGGCCATTAGAGAAATGCAAATCAAAACCACAATGAGATATCATCTCACACCCACCAGAATGGCCATTATCAACAAAACAGAAAATGACAAGTGCTGGAGAGGATGCGGAGAAAGAGGCACACTTATCCACTGTTGGTGGGAATTCAAATGGTGCAACCACTGTGGAAGGCAGTTTGGCGGTTTCTCAAAAAGCTGAATATAGAATTGCCATACGACCCAGCAATACCATTGCTGGGTATCTACTCAAAGGACTTAAGGGCAAAGACACAAACGGACATTTGCACACCAATGTTTATAGCAGCATTATTTACAATTGCAAAGAGATGGAAACAGCCAAAATGTCCATCAACAGAAGAATGGCTCAACAAACTGTGGTATATACATACGATGGAATATTATGCAGCTTTAAGACAAGATAAACTTATGAAGCATGTAATAACATGGATGGACCTAGAGAACATTATGCTGAGTGAGTCTAGCCAAAACCTAAAAGACAAATACTGTATGGTCCCAATGTTGTGAATCGACATTCGAGAATAAACTTGGAATATGTCATTGGTAACAGAGTCCAGCAGGAGTTAGAAACAGGGTAAGATAATGGGTAATTGGAGCTGAAGGAATACAGACTGTGCAACAGGACTAGATACAAAAACTCAAAAATGGACAGCACAATAATACCTAATTGTAAAGTAATCATGTTAAAACACTGAATGAAGATGCATCCGAGCTATAGGTTTTTGTTTTGTTTTGTTTTTACTACTATTACTTTTATTTTTTTCTCTATATTAACATTCTATATCTTTTTCGGTTGTGTTGCTAGTTCTTCTAAACCAATGCAAATGTACTAAGAAACGATGATCATGCATCTATGTGATGATGTTAAGAATTACTGATTGCATATGTAGAATGGTATGATTTCTAAATGTTGGGTTAATTTCTTTTTTTCCGTTAATTAATAAAAAAAAAAGAAGATATAATACTTATAAACATATACACACCTCACAACAGAGCTCCAAAATATATGAAACAAAAATGGACAGACTTGAATGGAGAAATGAATAGTTACAACAACAGCTAGAGACTTCAATACAACTTTCAATAATCAATAGAACATCCAAACAGAAGATCAACAAGAAAATAGGGGATTTGGGTACTACTGAGTACTATTAGCCAGTACTCAAATACATGGATTACTCCACCCAACAATAGCACAATATATATTCTCAGGTGCTATTGAGAATATATATTCTCAAAAGTCATGGAACATTTTCAAGGATAGACCACATATATTAGGCCATAGATTAAATCCTTTTAAATTGAAAAATACTGAAATCATACCAAGTATCTCTCAGTCCACAACAGAATAAAGCTAGAAATCAACAACAGAAGGAAAACTGGAAAGTTACAAATACGTAGAATTTAAATAATACATTATTTGATTTAGTTTCCTGGGCTGCTCAAGCAAATGCCATGCAACGGGTTGGGTCAAACAACAGAAATTTATTAACTCGTGTTTTCGAGGCTAAGAAAATGTCCAAATCAAGGCGCCATCAAGGCAATGCTTTCTTCCTAAAGACTGGCATTCTGAAGCTGGCTGCTAGCAATCCCTAGTCCTTGGCTCCTCTGTCACATGGAAATACACATTCCAGTCTCTCCTTTCAGTTTCTTTCTTCCCATGGCTTTCTTTCTATCAGTCTGAGTTTTATTGATTATTAAGGACTCTAGTAATAGGATTAAGACCCATCCTGAGCCCCACCTTAAGTGAAATAACTTCATCAAAAGGTCCTACTTACAATGTGTTCATACCTACAAGAATGGATTAAGCTTAGGAACATGTATTTTCCTGGGATATATATAGCTCCAAACTACCACACTATTAAACAACCCAATGTGTCAAACAAGAACTTAATGGAAAATTTAAAATTTTCTTGAGACAAGTGAAAATAAAATACGACATACCAAGATTTATGGGATGCAGCGAAGGCAGAGCTCAGAGGGAAATCTGCAGTGCTAAATGCCTACACGCACCTCACACCTAAAAAAAAAAGAACATATAATAATCTAATTTCATAACTAAAGAAACTACAAAAAGACCAGACTAAACCCAAAATTAGTAGAAATAAGGAAATATTAAAGATTAGGGCAGAGGTAAATGAAATAGAGAATTAAAAAATGACAGAGAGAATCAACAAAATCAAAAGTTGGTGTTTTAAAAAGTTTAACAAAATCAACAAACTAATAAAGAAAAAGAGAGGATAGAAATAGTTACTATCAGGAATGAAAGTAGGGACATTAGTACCAACCTTACAGAAATAAAAAGCATTATAAGAGAGGATCATGAACAATTATATGCCAACAAAATAGAAAACCTAGATGAAATGGGCAAATGTCTAGAAACATACAAATTATCTAATCTGACATAATAAGAAACAGAAAATCTCAACAGACCTATGACTAAGGAGATTGAATCAATAATGAAAAACCTCACAACAAAAAGAGTACAGTACCAGATTAGCTTTATGCTAAATTCTACCAAGTATTTAGAGATGTTTTAATACCAATCCTTCTCAAACTCTTCCAAAAGATAGAAGAGGAGAGATTATTTCCTAACTCATTCTATGAGGCCAGCATTACCCTGATACCAAAGCCAGAACAGAAAGCACGAGAAATTTACAGACCAAATTCCTTAGGAATACTGATGCAAAGATTCTCAACAAAATACTTGTAAACCAAATCCAACAGTACAGTAAAAGGATTGTAAGCCATTACCAAGTGGGATATGGTCCAAAAATGCAAGGACAGTTCAATATAAGAAAATCAATGTAATATACCACGTTAATAGAATGAAAGGAAAAAACACACAATCACCTCACAGAACAGGCACTTAAAACCCAACATCTTTCATGACAAAAACACTCAGAAAACTAGGATTAGAGAGGAACTTCTTCAACATGACAAAAGGCAATTATGAAAAAACCACAAGAAATATCCCACTCAATGGTGAAATACTGCACAACAGGGTGGAAGTTAAAGCTCTCCCCCAAAGATTAGGAATAAGACAAGATATCCTCTGCCAACAGTGTACACGGTATTTGACATTCTAACCAGAGCAATGATTCAAGAGAAAGAAATTAAACACAACCAAATTGGAAAGGAAGAAGTTAAAACATCACTATATGCAGATGACATGGTCCTCTATAGAGAAAATTCCAAAGAATCCACATAAAGCTACTAGAACTAGTACACAAATTCAGTCAAGTTGCAAGGTAAACATGAAGGAGTCAGTTGAGTTTCTATATAAACAAGGTGAAAATTAAATTAAAAATACATATCATTTACAATAGCATCTAAAAGAATAAAATACTTAAGACTAATTTTCTTTCAAGGGAGGAGGGTTATGGGCTGGGAATCGAACCTGGGTCTCCCAGTTTCTACAAGTACTCTACCACTTGAAACACCCATGTATCCTTTAGTAATAAATTTAACCAAGGAAATGAAAAATCTGCTCACTGAAAACTACAAAACATTGCTGGAAGAAATTAAAGCAGACTTAAATGAAGGAAAGACACTAGTGTTCATGGATTGAAAGCCTTAACAGTAAGATGTCAATACTGCCTAAAGCAATCTACAAATTCAATGAAATCTCCATCAGAACTGTAGCAGCCTTGCTTACAAAAACGGAAAAACTGTCCTCAAATTCATACAGAATTCCAAGGGGTCCCAAAAACAATCTTGAAGAAGAACAAAGGTAGAGGACTCATACTTCCTGTGCTGGTTTGAAATGATGTATGTACCCCAGAAAAGCCATGTTTTAATCCTCATCCCATTTTGTAAAAGGTAGCCATTTCTTCTAATCCCTATTCAATACTGTATGTTTGAAATTGTAAACAGATCGTCTCCCTGGAGATGTGACTCAGCCGAGAGTGGCTGTTAAGCTGGATTTAGGTGGAGACATGTCTCCTCCCATTCAGGTGGGTCTTGATTAGTTTACTGGAATCCTATAAAAGAGAATGACAACAGAGAAAGCCAAGAGATTCTGAGAGAACAGAACGACATAGCCTCGAGAAGCACAGTCCATCAGCCAGCAACCTTTGGAACTGAAGAAGGAAAACGCCTCCCAGAGAGCTTCATGAAGGGAAGCCAGGAGAGAAAGCTAGCAGATGATGCCATGTTCACCGCATGCCTTTCCAGATGAGAGAGAAACCCTATTCGCCATGTGCCTTCTCACTTGAGAGAGAAACCCTGAACTTCATCAGCCTTCTTGAACCAAGGTATCTTTCCCTGGGTGCCTTAGATTGGACATTTCTATAGACTTGTTTTAATTGTGACATTTTCTTGGTCTTAGAAGTGTAAACTAGCAACTTATTAAATTTCCCTTTTTAAAAGCCATTCTGTTTCTGGTATGTTGCATTCTGGCAGCTAGCAAACTAGAATACTCATCATTTCCTTTTCCCCAGTGCACAGTTACCCTGGTAAAAGGCCGTCAGTCTCCTTGGAGAAGGCTTGGAGGAAGATTAACAGTATAAATTTGTGGCAGTGTAACAGGGTCCTTCCCCAAAGGGACCTGGTCTCCCCCTCGTTCAAGGGGCTCTGGGTCTGTAAACTGTCTCAAGTCCGGAAATTAATTAAGGGGCCATGACTCTGTGTTTCTGTAATTTAAGTTAGACTTCCGTTCATTTGACCTAGAACTCTTTTGTTTATACAGCTCAAACAAGAATTTAGCAGACTGCCCATCTATTGTACTTCTAGGTACCCTATGATTTACTAGCCAGTGCCACAAGTCTCTACAGGTTAGATTATTTTGACTACTGCTTTGAGTCTGCTGTCTATTATGATAGCCATGTCCACCTTGTCTTTGGCAATTAAGTGCTATCATCTGGCTTCTGCCAACTCGGGATCCGGTCATCCCCATTGTGTTTAAGGATTCCAACTCAGTGACAGCAGTTTCCACAGTAATATCTGACCTACAGAGAAGTGCAACTACAGAGCTCTTCAAGGATGATGGCGCTAGTCTCACAAATTTATTTCTCACTGTTCTGGTAAAAGGCGCACCCTCCGGACATTCCTGGGGTGTAAGAGCAGGCTTTCCATGATAAATCCACTATAACATTCCAATCTCTCTAAGCCTCTGGATCCCCTCATCTACATTATACTATGGCGGTTCTGGCAATTCAACCTCAGGTAATATCAGCCACCTTTTGATCCATGTTTCAGCCAACCATCCAAACAAACCGTTAATGCCTGTGTTAGATTCAGTTGTCAACTTTGCCAGGTGAGCATACCTAGTCTTGTTGCTGTGGACATAAGCCAACGGTACGTGAACCTCATCTGTTGCCAATTACATCTGCAGTCAGCTAGGAGGCGTGTCTGCTGCTATGAGTGACGTTTGACTTAATTGGCTGGTGCTTAAATGGGAGATTGCAACGTAGCACTGCTAAGCAGCTCGGCATACCTCATCTCAGCACTTGCAGCTCAGCCCAGGCCTTTGGAGATGCAGAAAGAAGTCACCCCGGTGAAAGTTGTTGGAACCCAGGGGCCTGGAGAGAAGACCAGCAGAGACCATCCTGTGCCTTCCACGTAAGAAAGAACCTCAGTGGAAAGTTAGCTGCCTTTCCTCTGAAGAACCAACAAAATAAATCCCCTTTTATTAAAAGCCAATCCATCTCTGGTGTGTTGCATTCCGGCAGCTAGCAAACTAGAACAATGCCTTTTCTAACCCCTCAAGCCATAACACTGAATTCAGAATCTCTGCTTAGTAGGCCTATATCAATAAATTCAGAGTGATCCAGCTTTATATTTCTCCTACCATTACACCACACCCTTAAAATCCATTGCCACACATATTCTCCTGATTTCTGTCTGTATAAACTGGAAAACTCATACAACTCTTTTGGAGTTTAACATACCTCCTCATGTGTGATACTTTGTACTTCACTTTTTGGGGCCTGTTGGGCCTTTAGTCTAGTTACAGGTCTGGAAGAAATTAGTTGTGGTGGGGGTGGGTCATGAAAGGAATTAGAAATATCTTCCAAGCCATTTGCTTCAGGGCATTCATTTGCAGTTTCATCTGGGAAACAAGATTAATCACTCCAGGGCTAATCCCTTTAGGTGGAGGTTGGGTGGCCAACTCCTCAGCCAAACTGGAGGTGGGGCAGCTGTGTCCTCAGGGCAGACTATTACAGGGTTTTCTAGAGAAGACTCAGGATGACCTAGGGTTTCAACCTCTCCACTGTCATCATTATCAATCCACATGTTGCCATTCCATTTTTCAAGGTCCCACTCCTTTCCAATTAATGCCCTCACTTTAACGGCAGACACCATGTAGGATTGAGATTTCAGTTTATGTTGTAAAGTTGTTACTCTAACAATAAGAGTCTCAGTCTGATTTTCAGATATCTCAAGTCTATGGCTACAGGAAATGACATTTTCCTTCAGAACACTCATAGAAACATTTACATTTGTCAGAAGGCACATAAGCTTCTCATTTGAAAGCTTAAGCCCACCCCTTTCACTCATTAATGTATACAGTGTATCCAACAACAACCAGCCAACATCTCTATACCTCCTATTTCCACAAAACTTCATAAAGGTGTCAAAAACATTATCGCCCAGAACCTGGCTTCATATAAGCAAAGCATTAGAAGAATCGAATGGTGATATTTTGACTATCTCTTCTGCCAACTTACCCCATGGATTGGCAGCATCATTCTGATTAGAGGAATCAGAATCCTTAATGCTTTTGAGTCCAGTTAGAGTAGAAAATCAATTGTAAAAACCCATTTTTAAGATTCTGTTTCTTAACAAGCTGTATTAGCTAGGGTTCTCTAGAGAAATAGCATCAGCAAGAATCTACAGATATAAAATATAAATTTTATATCTGTAGATATAAAATTTATAAAGCATGGCATGTAACCATGGGAAGGTAGAGTACAAAATCCGTAGGGCAGGTTGTGAAGCTGATGACTTCAATAGAGGGTCTGGATGAACTCCACAGGAGAGGCTCGCTGGCTGAAGAAGGAAGAGAGCCTGTCTCTTCTGAATCCTGCTTAAAAGGCTTCTAGTGATTAGATTAAGCATCACTCATTGCAGAAGACACTGCCCTTGGTTGATTACAATCGGAATCAGCTATGGATGCAGCCAACGTGATCATGATTTAATTCTATGAAATGTCCTCATAGCAAAAGAAAGGCCAGCACTTATCTAACTAGACAAACAAGTACCACCACCTGGCCAAGTTGACACATGAACCTGACCATGACATATGTGTTGTAAGAACAAGGAGAAATAGGAATCCTCATACATTGTTGGCAATGTAAAATAGTGCAGCTGCTATGGAAAACAGTTTGATATTTCTTCAGAAAGTTAAACATGGAATTATTACAAGACCTGGCAATTCTACTCCAACATAGCATATACCCCAAAGAATTGAAAGCAGGAACTCAAATGTTTGTACACTAATGCTCATCACAGCATTAGTCAGAGTAACCAAAAGGTGGAAGCAACCCACGCATCCATCAATAGAAAAAGAGATAAACAAAATGTGTTCTATCCATACAATAGAATTATTCAGTCACAAAAAGAAGCAAAGTGCTGGTACAAACTACAACATGGATGAACCGTGATGATATCATGTTGAGTAAAATAAGCTAGAAAAAAAGGACAAATATTATTTGATCTCACGTCTATGAAATACTTTGAACATGCAAATTCAAAGAGACAGAAAGGAGAATAGTGGTCAGGGGGTAAGGGGAGGGAGGAATTGGCGGTTATATCTAAATGAGTCTGAGTTTTGGTTTGGGATGATGAAAATAGTCTGGAAGTAGATAGTGGTAAAAATCACACAGTATTGTCCATGTTTTTAATCTCAAAGAATTGCATACTTTAAATATTAAAATTATTTTTATGTTATATATTTTTACCACAATTTAAACTTTTAAAAAATAAATAAATAAAAATAATAAAGTTACTTTAGTAGGCTTTCACAGGAAATGCTAAACTCTCTAACCAATAGAGATTTTGCCTTTTACTGTGGCTCAACCTATCTATTAATAAAATAAAAATTACCATATAACCTAAAAGTATATGATTAACTAGTTCAGTGGCAGGCAGCAGTTTATAAAATGCCACCAAACTGCTTGCAAAATTAAAATTCTAAGCACACTGTTCTGATGATTAACTCATTTCCCAATGAGTTACTGCAACAAACGCCATTATAATACTGAACAATTCTTATCTGAACAGACAAATCACCTATAAACACACTTACCAATAGGTATTACACCACTCATAACCTGAGTTTTAGGCTTTAAGGTGGGTAAACCTGCCTAATGAGAAATAAGGATACATGATATGAAAAAGAACAATGAATCATAAAATCTCCTGACATCAACAACACCAATAGGTCCCAATACCATGGAGCCCTGGTTAAAAACAAAGATATAAACAGGTAAATTTACTTCTGACTATGGCAGTACTATTATCTGAAGTCTTTAGGCACCTTTAAAAAGTTCTGCAAATGTTTAAAAATTACCCTATAAGAGAAAAAGTAAAATAGATGATTTAACAAATCAGAATTCCGGGAGCTTTATATCCTTAAATCTTTTTAAAGACGTAGGTCAGAAACAGCTAGAGTTTCAAGTTATCCACATTCAGAAGCTCTGTGCAAAAAAAGGGCTTAAGTTAACACAAAGTGGTATTGTGGACTCTATTTACAGCTGATGCTGAAATGTTATCTGGCCCTTCAGTTTGCCTGCTATTAAATAATTCTCAATATTCCAAGCACACCATCCACACCACCTGCACATACTATATCCTGCAGAAGAGGACTGAGGCAGGCTCATTTGAACCCAGCTCTGGCCACTGGCAATCTCAGCCAGAGACTTAATGACAGGACCTGGGACACCTGTTTCAGCAACAAAGCCAGGGCACTGGCTGAAGGTCAGCCCTGATTTCAAGTATTATAAAAAAACACAAGGACCTCATAAAATTGTAACCATTTAGACAAATGCCAATTTTTCTAAAACAAATATGAAACATCTTACATTTACTCAAGGTAGATATTGATGAAAGCATAATGCCTACATGGAAGCTAGCCTTCAAGAATTATAGGAATTTTCTAATATGCAGTTTTCCCAAATATCAATAAAAATTAACAGTCCAGACTCAATGATCATCTGCACGTTAATTCAATGTTCTATAAAGTTTTATAACTTACTAGAAAATCTAAGTTTCTTCAAATGTATTTGGCATATTCACATAAAACCCTAAAACTCTGAGTTAACCTAAAACATGCAAATATTTTACATTTAGTGTTTACTTAGGTTTTTCCCATAAAGATTGTAATGAAATTTTTTACTGGATTCTCCTTTTCACCATTTGAAATGTGTGCTATGTGCTTTTATAGGTATTACTTTTCAAAATAATTAAAATAAAACCAGTAACATAACAAAAACTTTGGTAAATACTACAAATATTTCTCATCACGCCACACTCCTACAAAATCATCCCCCAACACATTCAAACATACAATTATACAACCAAAATTATTTTTTATATTTCTTTCAAGTCTTTTTTCACATGCATAATTCTCACACAGTTATAACTGTAGTGTACATACAATTTAGTATGCCACTCTATTCATTTATATTCTAAGTACTAACCTAAATTGCTTTGGATTCTTTGTAATGATCACTTTTAAGGGCTACATAATAATCTTAAATGGACATTTAGTCCTTTTATCTGATACTTAGATAAGAAAGGGCAGGCAATGGTGGCTCGATGGCCTTTACCACCTTTCTTGTGTAGTCTACATAGAATTACATTCTTCCTATAAATTAGGTATTAAGTTGGAATAATCACTAGCAATGGCGAATCTTCCTGGGACAAGCAAACTTTAAGCTTTCATTAAAGTAGATATTTGATGTCCAAGACCTTCAATTTCAAAAATCTTGGATCAAAAAAGAGGTTTAAAGCAAGACATGTAATTATATCATTGTTGTACAAGGAAGCAAAAATATATCATATATTTTTACTTACATACACATATCCCGTAGGAAGACAACAAAATGCTTACAGTAATTTTCTCTGGGTGGTAGGATTCCAGGTGCTTCTTGTTTTTCTCTTCTTTTGCTTACTGGTATAATCTAGTTTGATTTTCTAAAACACTGAACATCTATTATAAAAATAATTAAGCTTCTATCCAATAGGATCTCAACTGTGTAATTTTATACATAGTTGACAGTGTGTGCATGTAATCATACACTGTCAGGAAAGAAATACACAAAAATGCCAGTGGCATTGTTTTCTGGAGGGTAGAATTACTGGTCATTTTTCATGTGTGTGTGCAGTAGTATATACTCATACACACACATCACTCTGTATTTTCTGGGATTTTTTAATAATAAGCATGTTACTTTTATAGAATGAAAAACCCATTTTTAAATACTAACAAAACTGCCTGTAATCTAAGTCCAGAACCAGCATATGGATTAGAAAGGACAGTAATAACTCCTAGTTATGTTCCTAGTGACTTCACCTGCCCACAAAGTGAGGTGCAGGAATGAAAAGGGAGACATCCTGAACACCAATGACTCAAGCAGCCACTTCCACACACACGTGCCGAAGAGGGCAGACAGGGCCTACCAAGATTACAAGGGTATCTGAAATTTCAAAGTGCAATGTCTGTAGATGGACCAAAGTGCCTATTGAAATGTACATGCTTAAGTGACTATAATAATAAAATGTGAAGATAATCTTTAAGGTTTTGATTAATTCCTTTGAAAAATAAAACAAGAAATCAGTCCTTCTTTGGTTGCTCAGATGTGGCCTCTCCCTCTAGGCGCAACTCTGCAAGGAAAATCATTACCCTCCCCACTATGTGGGACACGACATTCAAGGGATGAAAGTCTCCTGACAACGTGGGATGGGACTCCCACGGATGACCCTGGCCCTGCCACCATGGGATTCACAACACCTTCCTGACTAAAAGGTGGAAAGAAATGTAACAAAGTAAGGTATCAATGGCTGAGAGTTGAAATAGAGTCGAGAGGCTATTCTGGAGGCTACTCTTATGCAAGCTTCAGCTAGATATTGCTGACTGCCACAGTTTGCCAAACTCCAACCCTCAAGAACGCCTAGGGCTCCAACTGAGATTCCAGAAAAGCTTCATACACTAAGTTTACTTTCATGAAACCTATAATCTCTAGAGGGTTCCTAGGCCACATAAATCCTAAAACTCAGAGGGACCAGCCCTCCAAGAATATCAATTCATTCCATCCCCCTGTCCTATATTGTTGATACCACTTTTCAACATGAGAAAGTTAGAAAGTTAGAAATACCCCCTACAGATTGGAAGAAGGATCAAAGGAGAAGGAGGAGTTATAACGAAGAAATAGGATTTAACAAATGAGCATGACTGCTCAATCACCATACTGACACTTCTTTTAGCTTCCAGTGTTTTGGAGTAGCTAGAAGGAAAACCATGAAACTGTGGAAGTGTAACCCACACCAAACTTTGAAATCTGTACTGTAACTACTTGTTAAAAGGTACTTGGAAAATTGTGGGGTTTTTTGTATATATGTTATACTTCACAATAAAAATATTTAAAACGTAATTTAAAAAAAAACCCTTCTCTGGACACTCTCATAACTTATTTTACAATTTCTGCTTTATAGTTGGTTGGTAGTGCCTGTAAAACCTCAGTCCTCCCAGTATGAAGGGGTCATGTCAACGAAGAATCGCCAGAGACGATCATGGCCTTAAAAATACTCTATTCCAACTTGACACCTAATGCCTAGACATCATATCTAATAATAAATTCCTGCTGAATTTATCGTTCCTGCTGAGCTACAACCAGAAGATCCTCTGTAGTCCTCTTTTTCCTTTCCCCTGTTGACTCCTGTTAATATTGGGTTACATTACACCACACCTGATCTATCACCAGATGATGTAATGAAATCCAAACACACCATGACATTGCTAAAGAAAGTGGAACACAAAAAGCATCTGCAGTGTCAATGGGAGCCGTTTCTATTAAAAATTCAGATAATCCACTTACATAATTAAAAATGCTATCTTCATAAATCTTCATGAACAGATTACATAAAAGATACTGAACAGACCATCTCTGAAATTTTGATAATAATCAAGACAATCTAATTGCTATTATCAAGGACAATAATGTGACGGATCTAAGAGCCTCACGTACTCAGTATTTTGAAATCTCCAGGTGCAAAGTACAAAAACCCATGGTCTTTACTGCTATTATTCAGTTTATGTGAACCGTTCCTTGGGTTTTTGAAAAATCATGAATCATGTTTTAAAAAGAATCCTTAGCTTTTGAAGCCATAAGCTAAAATATTAAAAAAAAAAAAAAAAAATCCGGGGGTAGGGAGTTGGTTAGACAAAATGAAACAAGACTGCTGAAAATAACTGCTGAAGCTGATGGCTACAGGGGCTCATGAAACTATTCTCTCTACTCTTGTGTATATTTGAGAATTTTCATTTAAAAATAAGCATCAAATCCCCTTTTTAGTTTAAGGTATATTAGAGAGTTTAGCGGGAAGTGCCTGAAACTGTGGAGCTGTGCTCCAGTAGCCATGTTTCTTGAAGATGAAGTCACAGCTTTCACAATGTGACTGCGTGACTGTGAAAACCTTGTATCTGATCCTCCTCCTTTTATCTACGGTATGGACAGAGGAGTAAAAAATATGGACTAAAAATAAATAAATAGGGGGAACAAATGTTAAAATAAATAGAGTACATTGAAATACTAGTGAACAATGAAAGGGGGGGTAAGGGATATAGAAAAAAATGGGGGAACAAAGGTTAAAATATATTGAGTAGATGGAATTACTAGTGATCAATGAGAGGGAAGGGTATGGGGTATGTTACATATGACCTTTTCCTTTTTATCTCTTTTTCTGGAATGATGCAAATGTTCTAAAAAATGATCAATATAATACTATGTGATGATACTGTGAGCCATCGATTGTACACCATGCACGGAACGTTTGTATGTTAAGAATGTTCATATTTGTAGACTGTTTTGGTTTAATAATAAATAATAAATTAAAAAAATAATAGGGTGGTATATGGAAATCCTATATTTTATGCGTGATTGTTCTACAAACCCACAATTTCTCTAATAAAAATCTTTTAAGAAGTCAAAAAAAAATAAGCATCAGGAGGCAGAATTCTCCACTTTTCTCTAAACTACTTTAAGAGAGTATCTTTTCTTTGCTCCTTTGTGATGTATTCTGACATGAAACTAGGAAACCACACACCTGAATTACAATAAATGCAAAGCTAAACTTCCGCCACCCTATAAATTATCAGCTCCAAAACAACAATCTTGACTGCTCACAGAAAGCAAGAGGTACCCTCCACTTGCCATTACAGTGACAGTACAGTCACTTTTCCAGCTGTCCTTCTTCCTGAGCAGTGTGGGAGAAGGGACAAACGGAACAATGCCAGGGATACCCCTACACTCTTTCATCTTCCCCACACCCTGAGTCATCGAGGCCTCGCCCCCAACTTCAGATTCCACCAGGAGTTCTCACGGTAAAGAAGCAAAGAATTTTGACTAATTTCTACTTACAAGAAAGTTCAGCCCCAAATAGCAACCCAAACTTTTTCCCACTGTGATCAATAAGGGAAGTCACAACAAGAAATGTTTCAAACATAATTTTATGGAAGTCTATATAAGATAAAGCTTTGTAGGAATTTATTTTTTCTAACTTTTTTTATTGTATAGTATAACATATATACAAAGCAAAGAAATAAAAAAGCAATAGTTTTCAAAGCATTCTTCAACAAGTGGTTACAGGACAGATCCCAGAATTTGTCATGGGCTACCATACCATGCTCTCATCTTTTTTTAACGAATAACATATATACAAAAAAGCTATAAATTTCAAAGCACAGCACCACATTTAGTTGGAGAATATATTTCAGACTTTGACATGGGTTACAATTTCACAATTTTAGGTTTTGACTTCTAGCTGCTGTAGGAATATTTTTGAGTGATCACATATATAAAAGCAGAACCACGTATGAAGGATTAAGAGTCAAAAGACCTAGTTCTAGTCCCTGTTCTAGTGCTGACTAGCTGTAGGGCACTGAGAAAGCCTTTCTCAGCTTCCAATTTCCTACCTGCAGAGTGGGGTGATTCCTACCTGGATTTACCACCTCAGAGAACTGGGGGTATGACCCAATCAGAGTATACACAAGCACCATGCAGGCTGTGAAGGGCTCTATCGAACCCAGGAAACCTGGATTTTCCCAATACCTTTGCTGGATAGAATGAAGCAAGAGTGTTATGTTTGAAGAGGAAAAGATGCATCACGCTAGCAACCACCACCCAAGGACATTCAAGGTGTTCTCAGGATCAAAAGTAAGAAGGAAGAGCATGAGGGATCCCAGACTAGGAACCACAACCCATGTTAAACATACAGGAAACTCACGGAGGATCCTGGGCAAGGTCCTCCCACCCTCCACTGACACGATGATGGCGCTCAGGGGCCCAGCAGGCACGTGCACATCCTCTTGGACTGTGGACTCACAGAGGAGCCCTGCCAGACGAGGACCCAGACCGCTCTGCCCAACTGCGACAGTCCTTCTCTGGGAGCACATGATGGACTCCTTGTAAAGGACGCTATGGCTGACCCCTTAAACAGCAAGGTGTCAATTTTACCTCTTTCCCCAAAGACATTTAGACCTAAACATGCGTATGTGCTTCAACACCCACCTGACAAATGCTTATGTGTGAGAGGTCAATAAAATATGGAAGTCAGCCTTTTGGAATTTCCTACAGTTAGATATCTAAAAGTGAACACTGGAAACCTTCGTTTGTTGATGGCTAGGTTATCAGCACCTGCTTTTGTCTCCACCTAAACTTCGATGAGTCTGAGACAGAGGAGGACAGGATCTGGAGGCCCTGGGGACTGCCGGGGGGGGGGGGGGGGGGCCCTGCCACACTCCACTGTGAGTCACTGCAGGTGCCCCCCCCTCCTACAGAGGAAGTTGTCCCAGCTCTAAACCTCCAGCAGGGCTCTCAAGCTCATCCCCTTCTCTTCCACAAGGAAGGTACATAAGGGACTTTAAATTCCACGGACCTTCTACAAGCACGTGCTGTCTCCCAAACAAGTAAAGAAATAACTCGAAGTAGAGCATATGCCAATCATATACAGGAGTCTAGCATGGCTGTACAAGACACAGCAAAGCCGGCCTTCAGGATCCTAACTTAAGGGAGTTACTTCTGCTCCGCGCCACGAGCTCACCTTAGTGCCGAGGTGGGGGCAGGGGAGAAACTGACTCCCTTAAATACAACTTCGTTCTAAGGGGGAAGGGGGGCTCAGGCTGTAGTGAAATTCAGCCAGAGTGAAAGCCGAAACGACTTAAGGAAGAAGTAAGGCTGCGCTAGCCGCGACGGCGGCGGAGGGAGCCGGCCCAGCCATCACACGGCAGGCACGGAGCCCGCGGCGCCGGCCAGGCCCACCCTCGGGCCCGAGAGCGCTCTCGGAGGTACCTGCTCTGCCCCATAGACGGTGGCAAACTGGACGAAGTCCTCCATGCGGACGAAGCCGTCCCCATCGCTGTCCAGGGCGTCGAACACCGCTCGGAGGCGCAGGGCTTCCTCCTGACACCCCGCGGGCTCGCTGGGGACGGCGGGGACCTGGCCGAAGCCCGAGGGCTGGTCCACCGTGCCCGGACCCACGCCCAGGGCCAGCTCGCCGACGGCGGCGGAGGCGAGGGAAGGGAGGAAGGCACTCTCATGCCCTAACTGGTGGCTGCAGCCGAGGTCCTCTATGCGCAGGGACGCAGTCTCCGGGCAACTTTGGAGAGCATAACCTTCCGGCTCCTGGGTCCAGGACAAGAGCAGGCCGAGCTCTGAGGGCTGCAGGTCGGGGCCGGGGGCCGGGGCTGGGCAGCCGGCCGGGCCGGGAGGGTGCGGGGCACCGTCCGGACGCGGGCACGCGGCCCGGCTCTCCCCAGGGCAGGTGTCCCCGCCGACCCGCCGCCCCCGCCGCGCGTCCTCCCGGGCCTCCTCGGGCCGCGCCGGCTCCGTCTTCATGGCGAGGCTAGCGGCGCGGCGCGCGGACAAAGCGCTCAGGGCACGGGCATCCCCGCGGGGGCGGCGGGCGGGGACGCGCGGGGCGCCCGGGCTGCTCGCGCTGGCGCTCGGGCCCTGCTCCGCGCTCGCCCATGTTGGCGCCGCCTCAGCTGCCCTCGCCCCGGCGGCGCAGCGGGCGCGGGCTCATGGCGGCGGCGCGGAGGAGGCGGGCGCCGGAGGATCCGGACAGGATGAGGAGGATGAGGAGGCCGGGGGAGGATGAGGAGGCCGCGGGAGGATGAGGAGGCCGGGGGAGGATGAGGAGACCAGAGGAGGATGGGGAGGCCGCGGGAGGATGAGGAGGCCAGAGGAGGATGGGGAGGCCGGGGAAGAATGAGGAGGCCGAGAACCGAGCCGCTGAGGCGCCAGGGGAGGATGAGACGCCTGAGAAGACCAAACGCCGCCGCCGCCTCTGCCTCCCTGGGCCCGCCCCTCCGTCAAGCGTGACGTCTGGCACGTCGCTGCGTCTTCCGGCCACGCCTCTTTCCGGCCTGGTATAAAAGCGGGTGCCCAAGCCACCTCCGCCTGCTACGGCGAGCTCCGCAGCGTGGTCGTGTTATGCTGGTGTTGTGTCCTTCGTGACCGCGGCTGCGCGCTTGGTGCTTGTTGCCGCGGTGGGCCCAGGGCGGCCCACACACCTGGCGGATGAGCTCCCCAAGGGGCCGTGGACACTGAAATGTGCACATGACCCAAAGGGACTGAGGCCTGTCTGCCGAAAGCAAAGAACGAAGTCCTAGAAAGATGGGGAGCAATTCCCGGAGGGAGAGACGCCCACGGGTCCAGGGTAGCCCTGCGTGGCGCTGACCGTCCCCGCAGCCGACCGGGGCTACTTTGCAGAAGAGCAGAGCGAGGCTGAGGGGTGCGCCGGGGCAGTCCCGGTGGGGAGCGGCCCCGAACGTGCTCTGCTTCTCGCGTGTAGCCCAAGCAGTGCGCGCGGCCAAGAGGAGTTTCCATCTTCACAGGTAACAAGTGAAGATAGATGTGTCCAGTGTTGCAGCCGCCGTGGCTGGCCTAGAAGGGACAGCTGTTCCTCGAGGCGTCGCTGCCCTCGGTGGGGCACCCTTAGCAAGCATCGGCAGGCAGCTGCCCGGCCCCAGGCGAGGTGCTAAATTTAGGGTGTAATGAAAGTAGGGACTAGTATTTTTATCCTTCCGGATACGGCTTCATAGCAGCTTGGCAAGAACCAAGCGGAACGGAACCTTGCTCTGCTTCCAAGTGGACTGACAGGAGCCGTGTGCTAATTAACTGGTTCATCGCAGGACAAAGTCCCGGGCGACACCGTCCAGCACAGGACGCGCGCCTTCCCGGCGGTGGAAGGTCAGCGGTAAGGAGAGTGCGCGCCGGCCCCCGCCGCCCCGCGCGTGCGCTCTGGGCAGAGGCGGTGTCGAGGACGAGCTCCTGTAGGAAACGCTTAGAGCCGACAAATTCTTCGAGACGGACAGCACAGCGGGGGTGGGGGGGGGGTGACTGCTAAATGAGCTCTTGGTTTGGGAGGATGGAAGTAGGAAGGAAATAGATGGTGGTGAGAAGCACAGTCCTGTCGGTGTACTTGCTGTCAAAGAACTGTCCACTGAAAATGGTTGACTTTTATATCATGTATATTTCACCACCATTAAAAATAAATATATTTAAAGCCCAGTGTGCAGGGTACCAGATGTGGTGAGGTTGCCGTTAGGAAAGGCCAGGCCTGCGGACACTATACCTGGTCTTCCCCCAAGCCCTGCCTGCTTTCCTGAGGAAACCACCGCGTGCAGAGAGCAAACCGCCTGCAGTCCGCCAGCGTCTGAAGCTCAGCCGATGCCTGGAAGCAGAATCCAGGCGGGGGTGTCGCGTGGGCAGGAAGAGGCACGCCCGCCCTCCCCCCCCCCCCCCCCCCCCCCCCCCCCCCCGCCCCATGGGTGGCATTCGGCCGTGCCCGGCCACGGGAAGGGCTGCGCTCCCCCCGCCCAGGCGCCAGCTCAGTCAGTGGCGTTTCTCAGCAGCATCACCCCAGCACGGGGGGAAGTAGCCAGGTCAGTGGCCAGCAGCAATGCCGCCCCCGCGACACGTACGGTCTCCACCCACTTTTGCCCTTCGGAGGGCTGTAAAAGGGCTCTCGCAGTCACACCTATCCAGTCACACCTATCGTGCAGCTCCTGTGGTGAGCATTTCCTTCCATATTTACTAGCCAGCTGGGACTCCCCTCTGCAGATTGCCCAGCTGCATCACTTGCTGGGTTTTGTAGTGGGTACTCTGACTTTCTGTTTGGAGAAAACCCTCATCAGTCGTAGCTGCAAATATCTTTCTGGCCTGTGACTGTTGGTACCTGTACCTGTTAATAGCAATATTAGTCACAATTTCCAAAAAGTCAAAGCAACCCAAGTGTCTGTCAACAGATGAATGGGTGAACAAATGCACAGCAGGGTATTATGCAACCATATATAGGAAGGAAATTCTGATACATGCTAAACTTGAATGAACCTTGAAAACTTGTTAACTGAAATAATTCAGACACAAAAGGACAAATGTATGAGCTCACTTATAAATATAAGCCCACTTATAACCTAGTTATATGTGCATATCCTAGTTATGAGTGTATATCCTAGCATATCCTAATTATAAGCATATGCTAGTTGTAAGTGTATGAGCTCACTTATAACTAGGATATGCACATTCAAAGAGAAACAAGATTATGGGGTACCGGGGTGTGGGTGGGGGGTGGGGACTTAATGGGTATAGAGTTTCTTTCTGGGGTGGTAGGAAGTTTGGGTGTAGACGGCTGTGATGGTAGCACAACCCTGTGAATGTAACAACACTGAATTCTGTGCTTGAAATGTTATGTTGTATATATATTACCAAAATAAAAATTTAAACAAATGCATAACACATATAACAAAATAACTTGTGACTAGAATATATAAAGAACTTCCACAACAGGAAAAACTAAGAACTCAATATAAAATATGCAAAAGACCTGAACAGACACTTCACCAAAGAAGACACACAGATAGCAAATAAATACATAAAAAATTGTCAGCATTGCTAAGGAAAAACAAATTAAAACTGCAATGAGGTACTGCTTCACACCCACTAGGATAGCTAAAACTGAAAAGATACAGCAGACCAAGTGTTGGTAAGACCATGGAGGAACTCGAACTCTCGTACACTGCTAGTAAGGACAGAAAATGGTGCAGCCACTTTGGAAAACAGCTGGGAGGTTCTTAAAAAGCTACCTATACACCTACCACATGAACCAGCCACTCTGTTGCAAGGTGTTACCCAGGAGAAATGGGTAAAACAGCCATGCCCATCCAAAGACTTACTTGCACATGAATGCTCCTGCCAGCTTTACCTGTAACAGCTAGGACCTGGGGCAGCCCAAATATCCATCATCAGGTGAGGTGCCCACGCAGGCGACACCACCAGTCTTGGGCCCATGCTCAGAAAAGAGGCCAGGCAGCAAGAGGAGACAACCTCCACGGCTGTAATGATAAGGCTTCTAGAAACTGCAGACTCACCAGTAGTGGAGGTGGGGAGGGAAGGTAGGGGAGGGGGGAAGGGACCCCTGAGGCAGGAGGAGATTCGCAAAGGGAGCAGCTGCCTAAGATTCAGCAGGCAGAGCTCACCAGGCTGCAGCTGGGGTCTGTTACTTACATGCAACAAAGCCATAGAAACCGCCTGCCAAATGTTTTTCATTTGCAATTTTGAAACTACACAAACATTTCACATTCAAGGAGTTAACTTGGAGACTGGTCAACGGGAGGCCTGGGTCACTGCCTGCCCAAATCCCCCCATGGCTGCCAGCACAGATGGCTACTCGTGTTTGCCGATACTTTATTCATTAGGACAGATGTTTTTCTCATCTTAAGATTCGGCAAAGTACATTTTTCCAGTACAAAGAGAACCTAAGTTTGTAAGGACTGAATTCCCCTGTCAGGCTGAGGTTTGACGGTTTTCTTATTTTAACATCTGCCTCTGAGATCGCTGACACCTCTCTAGCTCCCGCGAAACCAGGCACCTCGCGGAGGTGACAGGTCCTTACCGTGTCCCTGGCACAGGCTGTGGCGCAAGGCGAGGGGTCCAGAACTTCCCTTATGTAGCCAAGAAGCGAGGCTTCTGGTTCGCATCATCGTCCTCCCAGTTGTGTAAAAGCCCAAATTCCGTGAGCCGGTGGAGAGCTCGTGAATCCTGGGCTCCGGGCAGTGACTTCCCACGCCTTCCTCAGGGGCCTTCTGCTCCGCCGCTGTCTTGTCTCCACGCCTTGGTGCGCGGCTGTGCGGGGGGGGGGCTCCCCCAAAACGTGGAAACGCAGCGATCCTCCAAGAGCACCTTTCGTGGGACCTCCGGCTCCCCCCCACCCGACTCCTCGCGGGAGGGAATAAAATCAGCACAGAAACCATGAGGGGTTGCAGACACCCCAGCCCCGCGGACACGGTGGTCTGGGCGGGTAGGCTCCTCGCGGCTCGGCCCCAGGGAACCGCAGGACGAGGACTGGGCGGTGGGGGAAGAAACTGCTGGACCTCCAGGCGCGCCCTGGCGATGTCCTTGGGACCGTACCCGCCACCTCCTGCCCTGACTCAGGCAGCAGGTCCGCTGGGCAGGGCGGGGCTGGGCAGGGGACAGCGGCCTGGGGTAACCAGCCCCCCACCCCAGGACCGCACACGGAGTCATTAAGGAATCCACACGAGACAGCAAGTCAAAGCTTAACAGGTTTATTGAAGACAGAGAAAAAGAGAGGCCAGTGAAAGGAAAGAAAAAAGGCTCCCATTCTTTGTTCGGGGACCTGTCTCCTGAGGGAGGGTGCTGCCCAGGGCTGGGGGCACTGGGAGGTGAGGTGGAAGGCCGAGTGACTTGTCCTCCCCTGCCCCTGGGGGCCGTGCTGCTGCCAGCGCTGAGGTACTGCAAGACCTGCGTCCGGCTGCTGCAGATGGCAGCCAGAGAGGATTTGGGGAGGACCCAGGGAGGACTTGGGGAGGACTTGGGAGGACCGGGGATGATCTGGGAGGATTCAGGACGGATTTCACGATGATCTGGGGAAGACTTGGGGAGCTGTGAGAGCAGCTTCAGCAGGCCGGGCCGTTCTGCCCAAGAAAATCCCTCCTGGGCCACCCACTTGCTACCTGGGACTCAGGGGCGGGGAGGCGTCTCTGGAATGCTCCCCTCTGCAGACCAGGGCACCCCGGGGGCAGCAGGGGTACGTCCCTTAGAGCTTTGTGGGGCCGACCACCATGTCCGCCAGCCCCAGGGTGCTGTTCTGAGAGGCCAGCCACATGCCACCATCGACCACCAGCACGGTCCCAGTGATGTAGGAGGCGAGTGGGCTGGCCAGGAAGAGCGCACTGTGTGCGATCTCTGTCTTGTTCCCCACCCGCTGCAGGGGATTCACCTGGATGTAGGAGCTCCCAGTAGCGAGGGCGCCTGCGAGGGTGGAAGGGGCAGCAGGCAGTGCTGTCACAGACGGGGACATGCCCACCCTGGTGTCCCTGTGAGCCCTGGCCCTGCGCTCCTCTCAATGCCACATAATGGAACGGGGGGCAGGAGCAGCGCTGAGGCTGGCAGAGCAGAAAGCAGCTGCCACACAGTCAGCACAGGGCTCTCCATTCACCAGCCGGCTGGGATTCTGGAAGCTTCCGTGGGCCTCCCTGCCCTGGGCCTGGCTCCCACATCCCGTCAGGACATCCCACAGCCAGGCCACCCCTGACCTCTAGGGAGTGGCTGCTGAGGTCCGGCAGAGGGCCATCAGGTCAGCAAGGCCGCTGCAGGCACCGCACCAGGACGCTTAGCAAGGGACACAGCCATAAGGCGCCAGCCCTGGGCCCTGCAGGCGGGGGTCCCCCTGGAGGCGCTGTGGGCTGGGGAGCCCCTGCGCGAGGCATGGGCCATGCAGAGCTCTGAGGGCCTTACCCAGCCGCCGAAGGCCCTCAGTGCCGCTGATGGGGCCGGGGGCCAGGCTATTGACGCGGATGTTCCTGGGGCCCCACTCCACAGCCAGATGGCGCGTCATCGCATCTGTGCAGGACAACAGGCCGGGGACGTCAGCTCACCTCTGCCTTCCAGGGCACCCTGGGACACGCGGGGGCTCAAGATCCATCCCAGGCTCCAGCCCTTGAGGCGTTCTGGGCGCCCGTACCCACGGCGGCCTTGGCAGAGCCCGCATGCACCTGCAGCACCTGCCCACGCCTGCCCAGGGTGGCAGTGATGTTCACAATCACCCCTCCGTGCTCCTGCAACACAGCAGGGTGCGCCGTGGGCAGGGGCCCAGGGCCGGCGGGGGGTGGGGGCCTGGGGCGCCAGGGGCCGGTGCGCGGCGGGGCCTGCAGTCCCCTACCTGGAAAAACTTCTCATACAGCACACGGGACACATTGAAGGTGCCGGCCGTGTCGATGTCCATCACCTTCTTGAAGGCGTTGAAGGACAACCTGCCGGCGGGACACAGGAAATTCCCGGCCGCCCCTGCAGCAGGGAGAGGTGGCAAGAGTGCTGGCTCCGGGCCAGTGGGACACAGGTGGGCAGGGGTCCTGGGGGCAGCGTGAGCAAGTGGGCCCATGGCCAGTTAGAGGCACAGACCCCGGGGTGGGCAGAATTCCCAAATGACAGAAGCCAGGTGGCACCGCTAACAGAAGTTTCTGCAGAGTGACCCCACTGCCTCCACACTGCTTCAAACACTGGGCACCAATGCCAGGCACCGGTGGGGAAGGGACACCACAGGGATTGTGGGGCCCTATGTCCTATAAATCCAAAGCTGTGCTAAAAAGTTGTCCATTATTCTTTTCCTAAGGGATTTCATGTCACGAGTTTCTGTGATGTTAGAAGGTGAGTCGATCAACGTTCATGGCGCCAGCCGAGTGCGCGGCCGGAGGGAGAGGCTGGGAGAGGCGGGGGACCACGTGCCAGAGCGCCCGGCCTTGCCGACCCCCAGAGCCCTCCGTAGGCAGTAGCTCACCATTAACGAGAATGTCCACTTTCCCAAACTCCTTCAGGGCCGCGTCCACGGCAGCCATGACGGTTGGGGGGCTGCACACGTCCAGAGATAAGGGGAGGCACTGCTGGCCGGTGGTGGCGGTCAGCTTGCTGGCAGCCTAGAAACCAGGCGGGCAGAGGAGCGTGGCAGGCTCCGTGACCTCGCCCAGGACGCACATCCCTCTAGGTCAGGTCGGCATCTGTGGGCTCCCTGGCCTGTTGCTGTCCCCATGCTCTGGACTACCCGGCCACGACCCTGCCTGCAGGTGGAAAGGGCCTGGCCAGGCTCCCCAGGCCCCAGAGCCCGGCGGGCAGGACTTGCGGGCACCCTCACCAATGCAGAGCCTGAGGTCTTTCTGGAACCAGGTTGCCCATCTGACTGATAATTAGATTTAAAAACAAGGCAAGAGGACCTGGAGGCCGACAGTCCCCCACGTGAGGGGAGCCTCAGGACCCCAATCTCAGGCTCCATGTCCCACAACCATGTGCAGAGTGGGGCAAGGAGAGACTTCTCACCGTTGACACCCTTGACTGGCTCCTACTGGCGATGACTGTACGGCAGCCGTGCCTGTGGGAGCAGAGGACAGCGTGAGAGGGCAGGCCACAGCCAGGGAGCGCTCGACAGCCCCCTCCTCAAGTTCCCCAGCCTGCAGCCCTGAGGTGAGGGCATGGCTGGCACAGGGCGACTGTCCCTGCCTGCCTGGGGATGTAGCCCTGCCTCGCTCCACGCCCATGTGCGGGCTGCCCCACCGGCACGAACCGCCCTCCCCCTGGCAGAATGGGCAGCGGCAGCTAAGCTTGGCTGAGTCCTCACAAGAACCCTGCAGGCAGCTGGCAATGTGGTACCCCAAGCCAGGAGCCCAAAGCACGCAAAGAGCCCACCTTGGGGGTGGGGTCCGGCATCTTGTGTCTTGTATAGAAAGTGGGGCTTGGGGATAACTGGGGAAGGGTCCCTAGGATATCAACAGACTCCTTCTGCCCCCACCCCAGCCTAGACACCTGCCCTGCATGGCATTGGGAACATTGCGAGACCCCAACCCCAGCCTGGAGAGACCCATCCTACCCTGGCCCAGGTAGAGACACCCCCAGCCCCAGCTGACACAGGATGTCCCTGTGCCCAGCCCGGCGGGGGCCCCTAGCCCCGACAAGGCTAGGCCCTCCGCCCCTGGCAGAACATGTTGAACTTGGTATTGTGCAAGTCAATTTGCTAGTATTCCTGTTACGGTCTCTTCCAGGTCACTGAAACACCCTTGGGCCCTGCGGACCAGCCCCTCCCCCACCTGTTCCCCTTTGTAGGAGTGGCCCTAGTCATGCAGTCTCCACCGTGTCCCACCTCCCTCCGGGGTTGAGCCCGCCTCCCTCCGGAGTTGAGCCCACCTCCCACGTCCGCAGCCCTGGACACTTCCAGGCCCTCCCGGAGGACGAGGGTAGGGGTAAGGGGCATGGGGCAGAAAGGGTCCCACTGCCCCAGCGGATTCCAGGTAGGGTAGAGCTCACCGCATGAAAATCTCAGCAATCCGGAACCCGATCCCGGAGCCTCCGCCAGTGATAAAGGCCACCTGGTCCCTGAGAGAAGAGAAAGGGCCCTTTGCAAGGGCGCCAGCGACCTGGGGGAGGGGCGCCCTTCTCGGACTTTGCCCCTCTGCGCCGGCACCCACGCCGGGTTCCAAGTGCTGACCGCGAGCGTCACCGTTTCTCCAAGAAAGCAGCGCGGTTTGAGCCGCGGTCCCCGGCGGCGCTCGGGCCGCGGCGCCCCCTCCTGCCTGCACCCGCAGCCTAACCCAGGCCCTCCAAGACGGCTCTGGGAGTGTGCAGCGCCCTGGGCCGGGTGTCAGAGCGAGCTCGCGCCGGGGCAGGAGTGCTGGGGCCCCCGGCGTCTGAGCGTGTGGCCGGCACGGGGTCCCCCCACCCCGGGGCTCACCGGAGCAGGTCCGGGCAGAAGAGGTAGCGGTACTCGGGGAGGCAGTCGTCCTCGCTGACGTCGGGCGGCGGCTGCGCCATGGCGCTTGGGGCGGGCCGGGGGCGGCGGGGACGGCGGGGACCTTCTCGGACCGGCCGGGGTAGCCTCAGGGGCAGCAAGGAGCAAGCGAGCGATCCAGTGCGAGGCCGCGGACTACGAGCCCGGCGGTCAAACAGGAGCAGCTGCCCACCAAGCTCCACCCCCAGGCCGGAGGCCCCGCCCCTCCCCGCCCGCCCCACCCCCAGGCCGGAGGCCCTATCACGCCTCGCTCCCCCGTCCTCCGGGCCCTGGAGCTCCGCCCCCACCCCGCCCATCTCAGGGCCCTCGGGCCGCCCGCCACGCCCTCCCCGCACGGCCTGCTGGGATCGAAAACTGTGTGAGCCTTGAGCGCAGGCGCAGTGCGTCGCGGCCCCAGCGGAGGGGCGGCTCGGCTCGTGGGGCAGCCCCGGGCCCACCTATCCATTCAGAGGCCCTGGTCGGGGCCGCTCGGCAGCTAGAGCCCCCGAGTTGAAGGGGACGGACACCTTATTTTGCCACTGTGACAGGACAGGAGGGAAGGGGAATAGAGCCAAGCCCCCCAGTGGCCAAAGGCCCCCGCCCAGCGCACTCCCAGAGCCCCCCGTTCGGATGAAGGTCAGGCTCTTGGTCCTGTGCAGGCTCGGCAGCGCCAATGCCGAGGACGCAGGACCTGGACATCCCTCACCAAGATGCCTAGAGTGGGAGACCAGGGCGGCCTCGGCCGTGGACATGACGTGGCGTGGGGGGGGCCTGTGACAAGCAGCCAGGGAGCAGCAGGACCCAGGTGTGAGGTGTGCAGCTCCTGCACTGGGCCAACAACAGGGGAGGGGCCCCTGGTCCGCCTTCTGGCCCCTCTGCCTCCAGCCCCACCGGTCACAGCCCTCACTGTGCCCTGTCTGGGGAAGACAGCTCCTCCTCAACAGCATCAGACAGATAGTGGCCTGGACTCAGCACAGACTTCCCCAGATTTTACGCACATCTCTGCACCCCTGCCTGGCTCATGCAGCCATCATATAGCCCCTGCTAGGTGTGCAAGGCAGTAAGCTTCACTTTTGCCCTGAAAACACTTACAACTTCGGACAAGAGTGGCACCTCCCCGAGACGGCAGCAGCTGTAATGAGCATACATCCTCTACACAGCACAGTGAATTTTAATGACCCCCTTTGGGGCGAAGAAGGTCACACTCCCCCCATTTGGAGACTCCCAAAGGTTGACCTGGTACTTTGGGGTTTGGTCCGATCTCATGCTGACTGAGGGTACAGAAAGGCACAAATTCGATGGCTCAAACCCCTCAGAGGCTTGGGATGGGCAGAAGGCACACAGGGAGGTGGTTAGGGAGGGGTCCAGCGCGGGTGCAGGCACAGGCGCGCAATCTGGTGGGCCGAGGTAGTTGGTCCCAGCGGGATGCTGACCCTCAGGCCGGGGGGATGCTGGCGTGGTGGTCCCCATCTGTCCAGTCCACGAGCTCGCCACTTTGGAACCACAGCCGGATCTCTCTCTGTGCCCCCTCCACAGAGTCGCTGGCGTGGATAACGTTCCTGTGGCAGGTGACATGCGGCAAAGGTAAGACACAGGTCTTGGGGTCTGCACAGCCCTGCTGCTGGGCGTGTGGGGGCCCAGGCTGGTGACAGGGCAGAACAAAAAGCAATAATGGGAAGCCGCACTGTCTCAGGAGCCCAGCCTGGCCTCAGCCTCCCAGCCAGCACCCCACAGTCCGGCCCAGATGCCTGCACCCCTTGGGGAGTGCCGCCTCGTGTGCTGTACATGAACGTGCTCTGAGACATGACCCCAGGCCAGGCGGGTCTCCTGCCTTCACCCTCAGCCCACAAGGTGCCTGGGCCCTACCCGGACCTGCTAATGTGGATGCTGAAGTCTCCCCGGATGGTCCCGGGGGCAGCTGCAGCCGAGTCGGTGTCCCCTATCATGGCCCGTGAGGTGCGGACCACGTTGTGGCCTTGCCACACCTGCAGCAGGGACAGAGAAGCTGGTATGGGAGGGGGCGCCCCAGGAGCCCTCAGCAGATCCCCCGCCCCCCATCCCCCCACCCCACCTCACCATGGCCACCACAGGCCCTGAGCTCATGTAGCTGACCAGGCCTGGGTAGAAGGGCTCCCTCCGCAGGTCCTGGTAGTGCTGGGCAAGGACGCTCTCCGGGGCCTGGGTGGCGGTGGGCAGCAGTGAGAGGCGTCCCACCTCTGGCCCCCGCCCCCCAAACACCCACTAGCCTTGTACCTGCAGCATCTTCATCCCCACCAGCTTGAAGCCCCGCCTCTCAAAGCGCCGGATCACATCTCCCACCAGCCTCCGCTGCACCCCATCTGGCTTCACCGCGACCAGGGTCCGTTCCTGGGTCTGAGAGGGCCCTCCTATTAAAGAGGGGGCCTCAGCGCCTGTTGCGTCTCTCTAATGGGTTTCCTTGCCAGGCCTAGGCCGGACCTCAGCTCAGTGCTTCTGTCCTGCCCCAAAGCACGTGTGCAGGGGGTCTCCCAGGCAGGGACCCACGCCCTGGCATGGGCTGTCGGGGGCGCCGGGGCAGCCTGTGCCCAGGGGCTTGTCAGAGGGGCCATGGCTTTGGCAGAGGCCACCCATGACAGAGTTAGCGTCCCCAAGGAAGTCACCTTAGCTCAGACCCCAGAGAGACCCTGGAGGCACAGCCCTGCCATGGGCGCCTGGAAGGAAAACATGACCTTGGCCTCACGTCTGACACATGTCCTGATGGGACAGACGCCGTCTGAACCCCACCCCAGCCCTTCAGAACTCAGTGGGGACCACAGAGACCCCAGACTTGTTTGTGCCCCCAAAGCCCAGTACGCAGGCACGCACCCATCTACCCTGGGCCTGGTGCTGGCCTCACTGTGCGCTGGAGGTGGCAGCGAACTCTGGGAGCATTATGAAGTGTCATGCCACGTGACGGGTGCAGAACCCCCTGAGCCTGCCCCCTGCTCAGGCAGCAGCCGCCCAAGCCTCTCCCCTCCCCGTAGCCAGCTCCGGGGGCTTCTACCGGGACCTGGTGGCCCACTCTCCATACCATGACCTCAAGAGAACGCCGCGGGGACAGCGGCGCCCATCGGGGTTTTTCTCAGCTGAAGTGGACATCTCCCAAGGGTGCCGGTTCTGCTGAGGTCCCCTCGCTGCCCGGTGTGGTCAGCGCGGCCGCCAGCGTGCGCCTGCCCTGGAGCCCTCGGCGCCGCCCCCAAGAGTGTGGGCGCCCGGGGAGGGTCGCTGGGCCCGGGCGGGGGCAAGAGGAGCGCGCTGATCCCCGCCTGCGGCCCTCGGCGCCGGCGCCCCTGTGCCCCGACCCCCGCGCGGCGCCGCGCGGCCTTCGGGCGCGCGCAGGCCCGGCCCGCACGTGCGCTAACAAAGGCCGCGCCGCGCCGCCCCCGCCCGCGCCCGCGCGCCCCCCCACCCCACCCGGCCCGGCCCGGGGCGCCCGACTCACCCGAGCTGTGGCGGGGCAGCAGGCAGGGGCCCGGGGCCCCCGCGCCGCACAGCGACCCCCGCAGCGCCGCGCGCGCGCAGAGGCTGCCCATGTCTGCCGGCCCGGGAGGAGCTCGGCGCCGTCAGGTTTCCGGCCCTCCCCACTCCGGCGGGGGGCGCGGGGCGCGGGGCGTGGGGCCGCGGACTTCAGCGTGAGAAGCAGAACCGCCCGGCATGCGACGTGAGTCCGGCCAGGGCCGGCCCGCCTTTACGCTCAGGCGGGAGCAAAGCTGGGTTTATTCCTTCCTCCGCGGAGCGGCCCGCCCAGCGCTCCCTCCTGCGGCTCGGACCTCGGGCTGCCCGGGGAATCCCACCCTGGGTTCCTCCGAGTCCACGTTAGCCCAGGACCGCGGGCCTCCCTTAGTCGGAGAATTCGGAGTAGAGAAGACGTGAAACTGCCCGGTGTGCTGCGCCCTCTCGGGAAGGAGCCTGCCCCGTGCACTGGCCTCGGCCCCGCGGCTCCCCGCCCCCGCCCGCCGCCCGCCGCCCGCCGCCCGCCGCCCGCCGCCCGCCGCCCGCCGCCCGCCGCCCGCCGCCGTGCGGGAGAGGGGTGGTTTGAAGTTTGCTGCTAGTTTAAGACGTCTTTGAAACGGCATGCTATTGCGAATTGAATTGTTAATTTCATTTTCAGTTGTTCATTGCAAGTATATACAAATACAATTTTTTTTGTATATTGATCTTGCATCCTGTAACTTTGCTGAACTTGTTTATGAGTTCTAGTAGTTTTTTAGTGGATTCCCTAACATTTTTCTATATACAAAGAGTACATCATCTGCAAAAAGTGATAGTTTTACTTCCTCACCCCAGACGCCTTTTCTTTCATTTTCTTGCCTAATTTCCATTACAGTGTGGAGTAGATGTGCCTGGAGCTGGCTCCTTGTCTTGTCCCTGTTCTTACAGAGAAAGCAGTGTCTTTCCTCATTGAGTGCCATGTCAGATGTGGGATTTTCTTAAGATGTCCTTTAGAGGCCTAAGTCACCTTTCTTCCAATTGGTTGAGTGTATTCGTCATAAAGGGAGTTGGATTTTGTCAAATGCCTTTTCTGTGTCTGTTGGGATGAACATGTGGCTTTTGTCCCTTATTCTCCTCTTATGATATGTTATATTAATTACTTTCTGGAAGTTAGGCCAACCTTGCGTTCCTGGAATAAGTCTCACCTAAGCATGATATAATTGTTTTTATATGTTGTTGGATTTGGTTTGCTAGTATTTTGCTGAGAATTTTTGTGTACATATTCATAAGAGATATTGGTCTGCAGGTTTCTCGTTTCCATGGTGTCTTTGTCTGAATTTGGGATCAGGGTAATACTGACTTTATAGAAGGAATTAGGGAATAATCCCTCTTCTTCTTCACCCACTCTTTTGGAAGAGTTTGAGAAGGATTGGTGTTAAATCTTCCTAAGTGTTTTATAGAATTCACCAATAAAGCCATCTGGGAATGGGCTTTTCTTTGTGGGTATATATATTTTTTACCACTAATTTAGTGTCTTCGCTTGATATGGATTTATTCAGATTTTCTGTTTTTTGAGTCTGTTTCAATAATTTGTGTATTTCCATGAATTTTTCCATTTAATCTGAGTTATATTAGAGTTCTTTATGGAAACAGAACCAACAGGGGATATATCAGTACAAATGAGATTTAGTGAAGGAATCAGCCCACATAACTGTGGGGATGGGCAAGTCTGAGTTACATAGCGCAGAGTGCAACTGGGAATTCCCCAGAAGAAACTGGCTGAAGTAAAGATGGAAATTCTTCCTTCTGACCGCTGACATCCTCAGTTCTCTTTTAAGGCTCTCGGCTGATGGGATGGATTTCTCCTGATGCTGAAGGCCATCCCCTCAGTTGACTGTAACCGGCATAGATGCATTCAGCTCACTGCGAGTTAAATCTGTGAAATAGCCTCACAGTAAAAATCCAGTCAGTGCTTTCTTGGCCAACCAAGTGGACACCATGATTGTGCCAAATGGACATGGGAGCCCCCCCCACAGACACCTAATGTGCTCACATCGCAAATGTCCATGGCATTCCTTTGTAGCCCTTTTTATTTCTGTGAGATCAGTAGCAATGGCCCCTTTTTCCTTTGTGATTCTAGTTATTTGAGGCTTCTCTCTTTTTGATCAATCTAGTTAAAAGTTTGACAATTTTGTTGGTCTTTTCAAAGAACCAGCCTTTGCCTTCATTGATTTTCTCTATTGCTTTTCTGCTGTCTACTTCATTAATTTCTCCTCTAATCTTTATTATTTCCTTCTTTCTGCTTGCTTTAGTTTTAGTTTGCTCTTCTTTTTCCAGTGTCTTAGGTGGAAGTTTAGGTTATTGATTTAAGACTTTTCCTTTTCCTTAATAGAGAATTTACCACTAGAAGTTTCCCTCTGAACACTACTTTAGCAGCATCCCTTATGTTTTTGTATATTGTGTCTTCATTTTTATACAGTTCAAGCATTTTCTGGTTTCCTTTTCGATCTCTTATACTCTGAAAACCACAAAACAAAAGAAAATTAAAAGAAGATTTAATAAATGGAAAAAAGGCCCATGTGTATGGATTGGAAGACTTAATCCTGAAATAGCTTCCCAAATAGACCTACAGATTCAGTACAATACTTATCAGGATCCCAGGTGGTTTCTCTGCAGAAACTGACCGGCTCATTCTGGCATCCATGTGGAATTGCAGGGACTCCGCACTAGACCACCCGGTCTGGAAGGAGAAGAGCCAAGCGGGAGGCTGCACACTGCCTGACGTCAAGACCCGGGGAGTGAGGACAGTGGGGCCTCCCCGCCCCCGGGTCTGCCGCCACCACGGCCTCAAGGTCAAGGGCAAGCCCTGGCCGGCCGCGGGTGGACAGGCGACGTGGCCGTGAGCAACGCCGGGGTCGTGTGGCGGCTGCTCCGCAGCAGGGCGAGTTGGCGCCCAGCCTGCTGGTCCGCGCTGGGGCTGGTCCAGGCCGCGGCAGTTGAGGAAGCCGGCAGGGCTCATAGTGTGGACCGGTGGGCGCCGAGAGGAGCCTCATGGGTTGGGGTACCGGGTCCTCGCTGGGCTGGGGAACTGCTGTGCGTGGCCTCGGGTCCCAGGGCACAGGTGGAGGTGCGGGCCGGTCCCCGCAGGGTCCCCTTCCCCATCCCCGCTGGTCCGCGGACCCAGTCCGACTCTCAGGGGTCATCGAGGAAGTGGCGATGGCCAAGTTCAAGCCTCTAGAAGGACAGGTGGGGCTTGGGTAGGGCACGCTCCGGCTCCATCTGGAGGTGTAGAGGGAGGGAGGGGCAGGGCAGGAGCCCAGGCAGGCCCCAAGTTGTCGGGTTTCCCATCCCAGTGCCTGGGCCTCCTGCCCCCACCTCTCCCAACAGGCTGGCAGGGGCGTCCTCGGGGTGAGCCCCGACTCTATATGAACAAATAGAGGAGGGGCTTGAGGTCCCCCCCTTATCTACACCTTTGTTCAGGGACCTGCCTTAGGGGGAAGTCAGGGGCGTCTCCTGCGGCAGCTGCCAAGCCCAGACGCCCCGCTGGCCCATCGCCTGAAGTTTAGGATGTCATGTAAAAGGATGAGTCTTAAAAAGAAGACAGCGTGGCCCTGGCACAGGACAGACACCACAGCTGCTGGAGTGGAACTGAGGGTCGAGAAAGAACCATCGTGCAGGCCCTGGGTCGTGCCTGTACCTGGCGCCTCACCGCTGGGAGAGCCCAGCAAGGCAGGGGGCCGCGTCCAGGCCCGGAGCCTGGGGGCCCCCACTCACACCCACACCCCTACCCCCACCCCGTGCTCTCTGCCTCGGAGTCAGGGGCTCTGCACAGCCACCCGGGCACCCCGGGCACCTTCACGGGCCTCCAGCAGCCCCTCAGGTTTGAGGATCCGCTGCAGGATGCACAAAACGGCCTGAAAAGCGCTATTATGATGGCTAAAGGGCGGGAAAGCAGGCCAGCCCAGGGGCGGCCTGGGGCGCTGTGGGCAGCATTCCTTTCTCAGGACCTGGGCTGTGCTGTCCGGCCTGGGACACTGCCTTCCTCGGGGCCACGTCGCCAGCACCCACCCAGACCGCATGGTACCCGCCCATCGCTGCCCAGGGCCCGTCAGGGAACAGTCACTCTCACCGCGCAGGACACCTCGAGGCGCAGAGGTCACTGCCAGGAGCTCAGGGCACAGCCTTGCTTTGGGTCACGTTCTCTCCCACCTGTGGGCTGTAGAGAGACCCCATGGTGCGGAGCTGAGGTTTATGGCCGGCAGCCCCAGAGTGCGCTGAGAAGACGCCGTCTCCCCACCCTGAGGCACCCCGAGGCGGCCACAGCCCTGGTGAGAGGCCTGTGCTCCGCTGGCCCCAGGTTCCTGCCATGAGACGCGAGCTCACAGATGCCTGTGTTTTGGGGTAATTGCGGACACAGCCACGATAGCGGACGCTAAGCTCGGGGACCCTGTGTGGCTTGACCACGAGCCGTCCTGTGAGGGCTGCTCTGACCGCCCCCTTGCACGCCTGGTCCCAGCAGCTCGCTGCTTTCAGCACGTGGCCCATCTGCTTCCAGGCCTGGGCTGTCAGCACCGCGAGCTCCGAGCCTGGCCCAGGATGGAGCAGGGCCGACCACAGCCGTGGGTTTCTGGAAGGTTCCCACGCATGCCCCGGATGGTCTTTGTGCCATGGGGCCACATGTGGGCCTGGAGAGACCCTGCCCCATGGCACACTCTACCCTCTGGACCCTAAAAAACACGTTTTCCCCACGTATAAAATATATTGATTTCATTACAATATCAGGAAACTTTAAAACATTTCAGTAACAATCAAATGCAATACACAGTTAAAACCAGTACAAAGTCTCATCAAAGTCACTACAGGCACGGATGGTCCTAAGGCAGAATTTTCTCCACTAGCTCTGGACCTGTAAAACTCAGAACAAGTTATTTACTGCCAACATACAAAGGAGGAACAGTCATAAGATACTGTACCAGTTTGGAAAGGTTTGTGTACCCTAGAAAAGCCATGTTTTAATCCGAATCAGTCTTGTGGGAGCAACGGTTTCTTCTGATCCCTATTCAGCACTACAGGTTATCTCCCTGTAGTGATTAGGTTATCTCCCTGTAGTTGATTAGGTTATCTCCCTGGAGATGTGACTCGATCGAGTGTGGGTATTAAATTTGATTAGACGGAGACGTGTTCCTACCCATTCTACGTGGGTCTTGATTAGTTTACTGGAATCCTATAAATGAGGAAGTATTTTAGAGAAAGCTTCAGAACACCGCAGAACCACCGTGAAGCAGAGAATCTACCAGTCAGCAGCTTTTGGAGATTAAGAAGAAAAACACCTCCTGGGGACCTGGAGAGGAGGCTAGCAGATGACGCCGTGTTCCCCATGTGCCTTTCCAGATGAGAGAGACCCTGACAGCATTCGCCATGTACCCTTCCAGCTTAGAGAGAAACCCTGAACTTCATCGGCCTTCTTGAACCAAGGTATCTTTCCCTGGATGCCTCAGATTGGACATTTCTATAGACTTGCTTTAATTAAGACATTTTCTCAGCCTTAGAACTGTAAACTAGCAACTTATTAAATTCCCCTTTTTAAAAGCCATTCCATTTCTGGATCATGATGATGAATATGCAACTATGTGATGATATTGTGAATTACTGATTATACATGTAGAACGGACTAAGCATATGTTAAGAATGTTTGTGTTTCTTTCTTGTAATTTTTTTTTAATTAAAAAAAAAGCTACTCCATTTCTGGTATACTGCATTCTGGCAGCTAGCAATCTAGAACAGATACATATACCCATTTCCATAGGGAGGAAGGAACACAGGGGTCACAGGACCCAAGCAGTTTCGGAAACCTGCAGAGCAAAGTCCATTAGATTTCAAAGTCTGAGAGTCACTTATCTTTGGGTCTTTAGAAAGCAGCAGTTTCACCCTTTCCAAGGGTCTATGCAGTGGCTTGGCTTTCTCTGAATACAACCTTAGGGGATACTGGGGAGACCACCTTTTTCTCAGCTCCACCCTCTCCAAGCACTGGGGCTGTACCCGGGCTCTTTGCCATTGCTGGGGTACACGCTCAACCCCTCCATGTGGTGGCAGCCAGGCTCTCCCCAAGCCCCAAGGAATGTGCTTCACCCTCTCCAAGGCCTAAGAAGGTATGACTCTTCCACTGCAATGAGGTGGAAGGCCCATCCTCTGTCTTCAGGGCAAACCTACCCTCTCCATGGGCTTGGGTGGATCCACTCTCCCGGCCTGAGGCTTCTTGACTTCAGACCTCAGCCTCTATCCATGGCTTTGCCTCTGAAGTTATGTTACCTCCACTGTGTCCCTTCTCTGTCCCTCTCAGTCCCAACTGGCAGTGGTTCTCTTTATACAGGTTCTGCAACATTCTCATTGGCTTTCTATGCAGTAGCCTTGGATCATGCACACTAGGCAAAAGGAGTTTCCAAATCCTTCCTGGATAACTCCATGTCCGATCCTGACTTTCTCTGAAATGGCTGACTGCTTCCACATCTGGCCAAATCCTCACATGGAGCACTATTCTCTGGGGTCTCCCTTCTTGGAAGCCCAGAATTTTCTAGGATGTCAATTTATGGTTTCTTTGTACTCAAGAGTTCAGTTTTCAGCTTATCTCCCTCCTGTCACATTTCACTATAAGCTGTGAGGAGAAACCAGGCTGTACTTTACACATTTAATTTGGAGATCTCTTCTGCTAAATAACCAAGTTCATAGCTTTTAAAATTTGCCCTCCAGCAAAAGCTACGAGTCGATTTTGCCGGATTATCTGCCATTTTAAAACAAAGATCGCCTTCCTTCCAGTTTGCAGTAACATGTGCCTCATTTCTGTCTACAGCCTCGTCAAAGGCATCTCTGGAGTCCACATTTCTACCAACAGTCTCTTCAGAGCATTCTAGGCCTTCTCTATCACGCTCCTCACAACTCCACCAGAATCTTCCCCTTATCCATTTAAAAAGCTGTTCCAACATTTGCAAACCGCAGCAGCGCCCCATTTCTCCAGTACCAAAATCTGTTTTAGTTTGCTGGCTGCCAGAATGCAATATACCAGAAATGAAATGGCTTTTAAGAGGGGGAAGTTTATTGAGTTGCAAATTTACAGTTCTAAGGCCATGAAAATTAAAGCAAGTCTGTAAAAATGTCCAAGTTAAGGCACCACAAGAGGTTCCCTTCACTCAGGAAGGCCGATGAAGTTCAGGGTTTCTCTCTCAACTAGAAAGGCACATGGTGAACATGAGGATGTCTGCTAGGTTCTCTCCAGGCTTCTCGTTTCAGGATGCTCCCCTGGGGGCGTTTTCTTTCTTCCTCTCCAAAGGCCTCTGGTGACTGTGCTCTCTGCTTCATCCTTCTAGTGGCTCTAAAATGTTTCCTCCTTTTAAAGGATTCCAGTAAAGTAATCAAGACACTATCCAGCACCCCCAGAATGGGTGGAGTCACAGCTCCGTGGAACCCATCTAATCAAAAGTTACCACCCACAGTTGGGTGGGTCACATCTCCGTGGGAACAATCCAAATGCTCCCATCCAGCAATACTGAATGAGGATTAAAGGACATGGCTTTTCTGGGGTCCACCACACATTCAAACTCGCACGCATGGTATGTCTGTTAACACAGATTTATAATGTCATTTTCACGTTTATTCAAAGCCATATGGGGGAAAAGCAGTCATACCAAAATTACAATAACACAGTAACACAGATCAGTTACTGTACTGATCTGTGCAGTTACCTTTACACAGTTCTTGTCGCTTTGTGTAACTGCCTAGTGCCCTTTAATTTCAGTCCAAATGACTCCTGTTAGCATTTCTTATAAGGCAATTCTTTCAACTTTTCTTAAACTGTAAATATCTTAATTTCTCCTTTATTTCTGAAAGATAATTTTGCGGCTCATGGACTTCCTGGTTGACAGTTTTTTCCTCTTAGGACTTCATGCCACCCCAGCTGTCTTCTGTCCTCCACAGTTTCTGATGAGAAATCCACTGTTAATGTTATTGGGGACCTCTTGTATGTGACAAGTCATTTCTTCCTTAACGCTTTCAAAATCCTGTTGTCTTTGATTCTGACAATTTTACTCCAGTGTGTCTTGGTATAGATCTCTTGGACTCTGTCCTGCTCGGCGTTCTTGAGCTTCCTGGGTGTGTCTATCCATGTCTTTCAATAGATCTTTCAGCCATTATTTCTTCAAGTACTTTTGCTTCCCCTTTGTCTCTCTCTCTCTCGTGTCCTTCTGAGTTTCCAGCGATGCTGGTGTTGGACATTTGACTGGGTCTCACAGGTCCTTCGGGGTCTGATTATTTTCCTTCTGTGCATCACATTGGATAATTTCAATTTCTTGCCTTCACATTCACTGATCCTATCTTCTACCTGTTGAAATCTGCTGTTAAATCTGTCAAGTGAGTTTTTCATTTGAATTACTGTACTTTGCTGCTCCAAAAATCATCTGGTTCTTTTTATTATTTCTGTTTCTTTGTTTTGTTCAGATTGTGGTTTCCTTTAGTTCTTTGTATATGGATTCCTGTAGCTCATTGAACATATTTAAGACAGTTCATTGAAATTCTTTGATTAATATTCCCAATATATAAGCTTCCTTAAGAATGGCTTCTGGCTAATTCTTTTTCCCTATGAACAGTTCATACTTTCCTGTTTCTTGTGTGCTTTGTGATGTTTTGTCTAGAAGTAGAAGTTGTGTGTATTGTCTTGTTATGTTGGAAATCTAGTTCTCTTTCTCCTCCATGATTGGTAGTTTTTGTTGTTATGAGGGCTGGAGTTGTCGATTTGGACTTTTCTGGGCTTTTTGTTCTGAAATGGTTGAATGGGAAGAGAAAAGAGAATGAGAGACGGCACTGCCTCTTTAAGACTCCTCCGCAAATCTTCCCTGCAGGATGTTGGAATAGGCGTCCCTCAGAGCTGACCCTGGCGTGACTTGGTTGATCTGTGGTCTGTCCACGCCACCCAGATGCTGGGGCCCCAGTCCCCGTACCCCACCCTGGCACCAGCAAACACCAGGAGCCCGGGCTGCAGCTGCACTGCCACTGTTGTGAGCGTGGCTGATGGCGGCGGCCATGTGGAGGGTGAGATGCAGGGACATTGGCTCCTCTTTGTCCAGCCCTTCTGGGTGGTGCACAGCCTTCCACGCAGCTCCAGAAGAGCTGGTGCCGCTACTTCCTGCCGGCTCAGCTGTGGCCTGGCAGACACGAAGGTTCGTGGAGCACCCGGCTCCACTGTCTTCTGGGTGGATGCAGCTCCCTGCCCTCCCCTCTCCCCTCCCCTCCCACAGCGGAGAGGTGCAAACTGAGGTCCCTGTGGTGGGGAGGGTGCACGGGAGCGGGATCCTGGCGGAGCCTTACACAGGGAGCCCTGGAGGGGGCACAGGTGGAGGGGGTTCACTAGGAGATGGGGATGGGTAGGGAGCGCCGGGGTGAGCAGGTGTGCCACAGGGGAGACATGGCAGGGTCTGTGTCAGCGCCCCTGCCTGCGGGGCCTGGTACTATTAGGGATGCAGAGGTGCTTGGCAGACAGGAAGGCTGGAGCAAGAGTGAGTCAGAGGGCCGGGGAGGGGCGGCACTGCTTCTGCAAGGGGGATGGGGCACCTCAGGGGCACCCCTAAAATCCAGGCCCTGCAGCTCTTCCTCTTTTTGCATAAAATAGAATTATGTTTTTTTCGTTTGTTAAACTTTTGAGATTTTTATCCAAAGCAAATGTAGTTATGCTCATTGTGGCTAGGCAAGGAGCACCTGCACCGTCTGTGAGGCAATCACCGCCCCCCCCCCCCGTCCATTAGCCCCCCCAGGTGGCCGGGCAGCTCCACTCCCACCCGAGGGTCTTGGAGGGTCCGGCTGTTTGGAAATAGGACATATCCCCCGTGCCTGGTGGGCTGATCCCATTCACTTCAGTCAGGGCTGTCCCCTGAAGGCCATAGGGTCCCAGGAGCACAGAGTTTCAGAGCAGACAGCAGTTCGTCTAGCCTGTCCGCCCCCGGCTCAGGGTTCACAGCGCTCGGTCCTGGGGCCGGATCCCCCTGGTCCGGCTGCCCCTGCCCCCCGCCCCCAATGGCCAGTGCCTCGTGCCCCGATGTGCTGCTGCTCTGGAGCAGGGGTCTCGTCCTAACTTGTAATTCCCTGACATCTGGGTGACGGAACAGATTGTCACCTGTGCAGCTTTTGCACCTTTTCTCCTGAAAACTGCCTGTAACAGTATCCCTTGTCTGTTCTTCTTTGGGGCTCTTTTCTGATATGTAAGTTTTCTCTCTATATTGGGCATATTCATTCTTCATCATATGCATGACCCATATTTTCTCCAGTTGTCTTTTTTTTTGGCTTTACTGATGACTTCTATGTTTTACTTTTACAATTTTGACTTTTTTTTTAAGATGTGGTCAAATAAGCTGTCCTTCCTGGTTCCCAGGTCTCCTTTCTAGAAAATTCTTTCCCATCTAAAAGTTGTTCACACACTATATTCCACGTTTCCTTTTGGTTTAATGGTCTTTGGTCCTTGACCATCTGCTCTAGTTGGATGTCATTTTGCTGTGGCGGAGGAGGGGCCGCACAGAGCCGCAGGACGGGGCAGCCCCTGTGCCACGCCTGACCTGCTGGCTGTGGCTGCCGAGAGCTGCTGGGGCCCCAGGCCCGCACCCCACCCCACCTTCAGGGTCAGCTGCCCTGACTTCCCCCAGAGCCAACCAGGTAGAGGGTCGGAGCCCCTTGGCCCACTGAGTCGCAGGTGTAACCCGCCGGACCCTTCCACGTTGGTCTGTGGCCTGCACACACACCGATCAGACGCACTTTGTTTCCACAGACACGGCATCAGGCGGGCAGCCACCACCCACGCCTCCCAGGCTAGGGGAACCGGTAGCCCCCGGCCCTCCTGCCCACTTCCCTCCCGCAGCCATGGCTCCTCTCAGCCCCTCTGTCTGGCCTGTGGCCACCAGCCCCGGGCCTCCCCAGGGCAGGGCCTGGCGCCTGTGGAGCACGGACCGCAGGGAAGGGCTGGAGAGGACACCTCGGCGTGCAGGGCCCCGCACCTCGCAGACTGCCTGGGACTCGCCCCCGTGCGCCCCCAAACCGCAGGAGCGCCTGTCCCTCCCGGACTTGCTTTGTCACTTTGTCAGGTGGAAGAGAAGGCATCTTTGTGGATTCCCTTGCTGTGCCTTCGAGGGCCCTTCCCTGGCTCCCTCGCCGCTGGTTGCTTTCTCGGGTGTAGTTTCCTGTTGATTCGCCGTCTCCAGTGGGCGCTTTTAGGACCATTTAAACGGGCCGCTTGGGCTGTGAGCGGCGGCTGCTGGCCCGGCTCTGCAGGGAGCTGGCGTCCCCTTCTCAGCCTGCACCGGCGGCTCCCTCACGACTGAGAAGTTCCCCGTTTCCCCCAGTCCTCTCATCCTGTTCTTCTGCCCTTAGGTTTCTAATCCATTTGGAATCCAGCACAGGGGGAGTGTGACTCGCCTTCTTGGGGGGCCACCGGCTCTCCGCGTCCTGCGCAGCGCCCTCATGGACGCGGGGCCCCGTCTTTTCCTGGGAGGGTCGCGGCACCCCGAGGCCCGGCCTGGGCGACCAGCCAGTGGGGTGCGGGGCCGCGGGACTCAGGAGAGAAGCGGCAGCCCCTCACATAGCACGTGGGGAGACCCCCGGCCGCGCGCCCCCCTCTCCCCACCGGGTCACCGCCCTCGGCCCACCCAGCCGCTGCCCCCGCGCCCGGTCGCCCTCGCCCCTCCTCTCGGCGCCCCCTCCGGCCCGCAGTCCTTCCCGCGCGCCCCCGCCACCTCTACGCCCACGCCACGCGCGGCCTCCGCGCTCCCCACGCCCTCCGGCCACACGCGCCCCCGGCACCCTCGCGGCGCCGCCGGGCTCCGGGCGGGCGGGGCGGGGCCTCGCAGGCGGAAGTGCCGCGGGCGCCGGCGGCCGGGACCGGCACGACCATGGGAGCCCGCCGCAGAGGCTGCGGCGGAGGCTGCCCGGGCGGCCGCGCGGGCGGGAGGCCGGGGACGCGGGCCGGGTAGCGCCAGGCGGAGCGCGCCGCCATGGGCCGGCCTGGGACCGGGACCGGGGGCGCGGCGGTGGCGGTGCCGCTGCTGCTGCTGCTGCTCGCTCAACATCCGCGCGCCGCCGGCCACAGCAGGAGGAGCGGTGAGAGCAGCGCGGGCCGCGGGAGGGGCGGCGGGCATTGTGACCCACCCCGGGCCGCGGGCGCCCTGGCCCCAGCGGCCGGTGGAGAGGACGCCCGCGCTGCGCTGAGTCCTAGGGCCCGGCTGCCCCACCGCCCTTTTCCTCCCAGGCCCTGTGCACTGGGTGGAAAGGTGGAGGGGCCCGGGAGGGGCTGAGCCGGCCGCTGGGGCAAGGGGGCGGGCCGTGGGCCTCCTGAGCCGGTGAGGGGCTGAACTGGGGGTCATCCAGACCTGGACTGAGGGCTGAGCCGGGCTTGCTGCCTGGAGGCTGGACATGATCCCTAGTGGCTCTGTGGGCCGATTCCACTGGGTCAGGGTCTGGCAGCAAGGGCTGCCTCTGATTTGGATTTGCTGGGTGCCGTGTCCACTTCTGTTCCTTGTGGTCCCCACCCTGGCCTGAGACCCCAGGAAGGGGCTAGTGCAGACACTGCCATCCTGTGAGGCTCTCTTGGGGCAGGGATACTGAGCCCTGGACCCAGGGGGCCAAGTGCCCTCCCGGACCCCTGTGACCTGGGATTCCTGGAGGCCACACAGGCATCCCGGCCAAGCCTGATGCCCAGGTGGCAGTGGGCACCTCACCATCTGGCCCACTGCCCCTCAGACCCCTAAAACCATGCTCCTCTGAGCTCCTGTCTCTTCCGGGCAGTGCCTTCTTGTTTCAAAGCTAAGCACAGCTCGAAGTGAAAGCACCCCTGCCCCCCGCTGAGGACAGCACTCCTGATAGCACTGCTTGCTCCACTTTCTCCCTCCCAGAGTCCCAGGGTCCCAGGGTCAGGGGTGCTGGCCGGCAGGGTGGGGAGGGCTTGGAGCTGCAGGTGCTCATGAGCTGCTCAGTCCCTCGTCCCCGAGGCCCCGGCTCTGCTTGGGCAGGGGCTGAGACAGGATGCCCCACACTCGGCCTCCATGACAGGCCCAAGGACTTTCTCCCCACCCCCCCCCAACCCTGTGTCCCTGAAGGTGCACAGGGTGGGGCTTCAGGGGCTGGGGATAGGGTGGCCTGGAGCGGCTCTCCTCTCTCGGGCACCTGCTGAACTTCCCAGAGTGAGCTGAGCCCCTCCGCCCCACCTCCCTATACCCTCCGCCTGCCCTGCCCTGCTCGGCACTGGGGGTCTAGCTGGCTGTTTTTCCAAGGCCCTGGGGTCCAGGGGCACGGCCGGGTGTGGCGGGGCCGCCATCTCAGGTCCCAGCACGGCAGGTGTTGTCGTGCCTTCTGAGGGGCAGCCTTCCGTTTGCTCAGCAGCTCCCAGCCCCCAGGTGCACAGGCTGGTTGGCAGGACCCAGGGGCTGCAGCCGACGGGAAGCTGAGGCCCACTCCAGCCTAGCACTGACTGACTTTTGCTGACGTGCTGTGATGTCCTTGCCATGGGGTCCCGAGGCTGTGACAGAGGGACAGCGGCTCACCTGCTCCCTTGCCTGCCGCCCCGAGCTATGCTGCCGGCTCGCAGAGGGGAGAGCCCTGGCAGGAGGGCGAGGCCTTGCTGTGTCCACACATCTCTCCCCAGGGCCTGTCAGCATCCGGGAACCTTGGAGGGCGGGCCCAAAGGGAGGGAGCTGTCCGCTTGTTCACTTGCCCACCTGCGAGGAGCCTGGGCCAGAGGGGAGGGGACGGCCCAAGGTCACAGGAGTGCTGGGCTGGCACCAAGGCCGGGCTTCTGGCGTCCTGCCCAGGCCCTCACAGATCCCAGACCTGGCACCAGGAGAGCCCCCAGTGGGGTGGGAGGTCTTGGGGAGGCGGTGTGGTCCACTCGCAGGGCAGCTTCCAGTGTGGGTCCCAGGCTCCTGCGGTGGCTGCGTCCCGGTCAGCGGTGCTCCCAGGAGGGACCCAGCCCAGGGTGGGGCCTCAGGTCTCTGGGCCGAGTCCCCACGGACAGCTGAGTAAGCCACAGAAGTGCAAGGGAGTGAGCGACGTGTGCAGACCCTGGGGGGCTGTCTCCTCCGGGGACCCTGGGGCAAGTCGCAGGGCTGCAGGCCCAAGAGCTGCTTCCAGGACTGGGCCACGGGGACCCTCAGGCTCGGGCTGGGCCCAGGCAGTTTTGCAGATTCTGGCTGGTTTGGGATTTGTGGGCGGGTTTGGGGGTCCTGGGCGGATTGTGGGCTGTGGGCAGGTGTCCTTGCAGCACACAGACCAGCTGTCCCCTTGGCTCCATGTCTGGCCTATGCCTGCTGCCTGGCTGGGTGGGCACAGGGGCACCAGGTGGACGGGCGGGGGACCCAGGCCCCAGCCTAGCAGGTGGAACTGCTGGGGACATACAGTACGCGGGCGGTGGCAGGTGTGGGGGAGTATGTCGCAGTGTCAGGGGTCCGAGGTAGGCACGGGGGCGGGACTGCTACCTTGAGTCTAACCGGCGCCTTCAGCTGTAACCTATCTCTGGAGACCTCAGGGCTGCGGGAAGAGGACAGAGCAGTGGAGGGCAGCACCCCAGCCCGTGGAGGGAGGAGTGGCTGCTGGGCACCCCAGTGAGCTCTTCCTGTTTCGGGGGCAGGGGACAGAAGGAGGTGCTGTGGGGGCTGCGCGCTGCTGGGGGGCTGTGGGGCAGGAGAGGAGTCAAACAGGCTCCGAGGCGCTGGACAGGGGGATGTGAGGGGAATGTGGTGCCCGAGGGGAGACTCCTGAGTCCTGGGCTCCTGCCAGTCAGGGGCCAGCACCGGGTCAGGGCACGTCCGGGGCGCGGCCTGGCTGAGCCCTTCTCCCTGCAGATGCCCAGCTGGTGTCCGAGCAGTTTTCCCAGACCCCCCAGAAGCTGTCCTTCTACAGCTGGTACGGCAGCGCCAGGCTCTTCTCCTTCCGCGTGCCCCCAGACACCGTCCTGCTACGCTGGCTGCTGCGGGCGTCCAGGGCCGGCGGCCCCCCGTGCGGGGACGTGGAGATCACGGTGTGCGTGCCCCGGACGCCCCCGCCCGCCCCGCACCCCCAGCGGCGCGCTGAGCCCGCCCTGTCCCCCCCCAGGCACTTCCGCCACGGCGGCCCCCCAGTCATAAACCCACTGGGCGCCAGCGTCCCCGCCAACACGTCGGTGCCGCCCTCTTTCCACGTCCGCGCGCGGCTGAGTGCCCTGCTGCAGCACAACGTCTCCGTCAACGTGTCCCACCCCGCGCCCGGGGACTGGTTCCTGGCTGCCCACCTGCCCCCGGCTTCCCAGAAGATCGAGGTCAAGGTGAGGGCGCTCCAGGCCCGCCGGCTGGCCCCGCCCCCAGCCGCACCCCCAGCCCGGGTTCTCTGGCCTGGCCCCGCCCCCAGCCCGGGGTCTCTGGCCGGCCCCGCCCCCAGCCGCACCCCCAGCCCGGGTTCTCTGGCCGACCCCGCCCCCAGCCGCACCCCCAGCCCGGGTTCTCCGGCCGGCCCCGCCCCCAGCCGCACCCCCAACCCGGGTTCTCTGGCCTGGCCCCGCCCCCAGCCCGGGGTCTCCGGCCGGCCCCGCCCCCAGCCGCACCCCCAGCCTGCCTCTCTTCCTCCAGGGCTTCATTCCCACCTGTGCCTACATCTTCCAGCCAGACATGCTGGTTTTGCGGGTGGCTGAGGTCTCCACCCTGGAGCCCGGCGTGCCGCTCCCGCAGACCCTCTTCCTGTCCCGCCCCAGCTACCTCAAGTGAGTGGGAGCCCGAGGGTCTGCCCTGCCGCTGTGGGTGAGGTGGGGTGGGTGGTTCTGGCGTCGCCACCGGGTGGGCGAGAAAGCCGAGGCCCAGGGGGCAGTGGCTGAACCCGCGGGTGTGGGTGGCGGGCAGGGGGCTGCAGGGCCGGCGCGAGGCGGCACCCTCTCTGCCACAGAGTCTTCGTCCCCGAGTACACGCAGGAGCTGTGGCTGGAGCTGCAGGGCTGCGCCGCTGGGAAGGGCCAGGGTTGCCCTGTGCGCCTCTCTGTGGGCTCGGCCACCCTGCCCAGCGGCACCCAGAAGGTGCTCAGCTGCGCCGACTACGCCAGGCCCTGCCGCCTGTGGCTGCCCTCTCCCCCCTGGGGCCGGTGGCTGCAGGTGACGGCCGAGAGCCTGGTGGAGTCCCCTATCCCTGTGGCCTTCAACGCTGTTGCTGCTCTCAGAGGTGGGCATGCAGGACAGAGGATGGATGGGGCAGGCGTGGACAGGGTGGGGGTAGATTGGGGGGTGGGTAAGCAGGGGCACATGGCGCAGGGATAGACAGAACATGGGTGAACGGGGCAGGGGTGGCTGGGGCGGGTGTGGACAAGCTGTGGGTGAATAGGGTGCATGGAGTGGGGGTGGACAGCGTGGGGGAAGATGGGCAGGGATGCATGGGGCAGAAGGTGGACGGGGCAGGGGTGCACGGGGCAGGGGTTGCCCTGGCCCTCCCCAACCTTGGCCTCCATGACTGCTTCCCAGCCCTCAGCCCAATGCCCTCACCCCCCCACCCCAGCCTGCAGGCCATGGAGCGTGAGAGTCCAACACCTCCTGCACCTCTGTGCGAACCAGAGCTGCAACGCCTCTGCCAGCTCCTTTTGCCTCCTGAGCTACCCCGTGGTGCGGGAGGACACGGACGTGGCATCCGCGCGCTTCCGGCCCCTGGACAGGGTGTCAGTGGCCGTGCAGCCCGACCTGCCATCCGTCCTGCGGCTGCGCCTCAACCTGGGCACGGACAGCGGGGGGTCCCTGACCATCTCCCTGAGGGTCAACAAGGTGCCGCTGCAGGCCGGGTGGGCAGGGCGGGCCCAGGGCTGCCAGGACTTGGAGGCTGAAACACAGGGACGGGTGGCCTTTGGTGACAAAGTGACACTGCTGGCATCAGGCCACAGTGGAGGCTGGGCCCGAGGCTGGGGGCCTGTGCCCTGGGCCCTGCTTTGGCAGCTGTGCCTGAGGTGCTAGGATTGCTGGGGACTAAGACCAGAGAGCCCGGACGGCAGGGGGCCTGGGGTGCTCCCCAGGCCCGCGCTGAGCCACCTCCCCCTGCAGACCCTGGTCGAGGGCAGCGCCGTGGTAGTGGCCTGCGTGAACGCTGCAGCGCCCTTCCTGGACTTCAACGCCTCGCACAGCTGCAGCACAGGTGCCCTGCAGGCCGGCGCCCAGGTGGGGCGGGGGCAACTCTGGCCCCGCTGAGCGTCCTACTCTCCTGCAGCCTTCTCCCAGGGCTTCCCTCTGTCCCTGAGTGCCTCGTCCCGCAAAGCTGACCTCGTCGTCCCCTACCCAGAGACGGACAACTGGTACCTCTCCCTGCAGCTTATGTGCCCCGAGAGCCCCACGTGCGTGAGAAGCCCCCACTGGCCACTATGGGGAGGGACCCGGCAGCCCCTGGGCCAGGGCAGACCAGGGCATGGGATCGCGGATGTACATCGGGGCCTGGGGCATGGGCCAGGGGGCTGGAGACGCCCCAGCAGCCCCTGGGTGTCCTGTACAGGGCGTGTGAGCAGGCCGCGGTCCTGGTGGAGCCCCTCCTGCACCTGGTGCCCTGTGTGGACGACTGCGGGCCATACGGCCAGTGCCTCTTGCTGCGTAGACACGGCTACCTGTATGCCAGCTGCAGCTGCAAAGCAGGTGAGGGCAGGCTAGGACCTGGGGGTGTGGGGGCCCCCATGGCTCTCCCCCCACGGCCTCCCCCAACCCCGCACAGCCTCCCCCAGCCTTCGCCCCACGTGTCCCCTGGCCCCAGGCTGGCGTGGGTGGAGCTGCTCAGACAACAGCACCGCACAAACACTGGCGCAGCAGCGGGCGGCCGCGCTCCTCCTCACCCTCAGCAACCTGGCGTTCCTGGCCCCCATCGTGGTCTCAGTGCACCGGGCGTTCCTGGCTGAGGCGTCCGTCTTCGCCTACACCATGTTCTTCTCCACGGTGGGCCGCCGGGAGCGGGCTGGGAGGGCCTGGGGGGCAGGGTCTGGGCGGGGCGGGCTGAGCGTCGGCTGCCCGCAGTTCTATCACGCCTGTGACCAGCCGGGTGAGGCGGTGCTGTGCATCCTCGGCTACGACACGCTGCAGTACTGCGACTTCCTGGGCTCTGTGGCATCCATCTGGGTGACCCTGCTCTGCATGGCCCGGCTGAAGGCCGTCCTCAAATACGTAAGTGACCTTCCCAGACCGGGCAGCGGGAGACAGAGGCTGGGGAGGCAGCGGTCCACCATGCCGAAGGGGCCCCCACCCCACATGCTGACCACTTGCACCCTGGAGGAGCAGCTGGTGCCCACATAAGCTGGCACATCCCAACCCCCATGGCTCTGAGCGGCTCCCAGCACCCTGGACTCACCTGCCTGGGGCTTTGGGGCCCAAGGAAGCAGCAGCTGTGGGGAGAAGATGCCGGGAAGGAAGGAGGAGGGCCTGGGTCTCCCTCAAGGCCTGAGGAGTCAGCAGCTGCCCTCTGGGGCCCTGGGGCTGAGGAGGCCCTGCTGCTTTGCTCCTGTTCGGGCGCTGCAAGCTGCTGGGCTGTGCCTGGGGACGTGGGATTGCAGGCCGGGGACCCAGGAGGGGGCCCGGAGACCCCAGGACTCAGGGCAGGGCAGGGCAGGCTTCCGAGGGGCTGAGCTTGCAGATGAGAGAACTGCAGGCCACGCACAGAAGAGTGTCTGACGGAGTCTTCGGGGTGCTATAGGGGCCCCTCCCCCAGGGGAGCCGAGGGGGACTGAGACTGCCCTGTTGGAGCCCCTGGAAGTGCAGGGGTGCAGGGGCTGGGAGAGCATGTGGAGCAGAGCTGGGGGGCTGCCAGGGGAGCTGCCCAGTGTGTGCAAGGGTGCTGTGGCCTCGCACCCCCCAGTCCCCCAAAAGGTACCCGGCCAGCAAGCCCGGTGCCTGCCACACAGCAAGCCATCAGTGGGGTCAGCTGGAGGGAGCTGGGCCCTTAGCCCGGCCCCCAGGGCTTGGAGCCGTCCTGTCCCACCAGGTCCTGTTTCTCCTGGGCACACTGGTCATCGCCATGTCCTTGCAGCTGGACCGCAGGGCCGCCTGGAACATGATGGGGCCCTGTCTGTTTGCCCTCCTGCTCATGGTCACCATGTGGGTGAGCAGCCAGGCCCGACCCCTGCAGGGGCTGGGGCAGCAGAGGGGGCACCCGGGGTCAGCCGAGCACCCGCGGCCTCCCTGCCCCCAAGCCCCTCTGGGCCCATCCGCCACGGTTCTGCCACCCAGACCCACTCAGGCCCTGGGATGCTGACACCACCCCCCAGCCCAGATCTTGGGGCTGCTGCGGCAGGCCCCTCCGCGGCCACCCACCCACCAGCGGCTCTCTTCCCCAGGTGTACCGCTGCGGACGCCGGCGCCGCTGCTACCCCAGCTCCTGGCAGCGCTGGGCCTTCTACCTGCTGCCCGGCACTGCCATGGCCGTCGTGGCCATCGCCATGTATGCCTTCATGATGACCAACGACAACTACTTCTACACGCACAGCATCTGGCACATGCTGCTGGCCGGGAGCGCAGCCTTCCTGCTGCCACCGCGGGACCAGCACGCCGAGCCCTGGGCCTGCGCGCAGAAGCTCCCCTGCCACTACCAGCTGTGCAGGGGCAGCCGCGAGGAGCTGTACGCCGTGACGTGACCGCGCCGCTAGCCGCCAGGGCCGCGTCCGCCTCCGCAGGGTCCAGCCCAATAAAGTTGTCCTGCGCACCCCCCGTCTCCGCGACTGGGAGACGCCCGCGCCTCGCCCCCCTCGCGCCACCCCTGCGTCTGCTCCTGGCCCCGCACAGGCACCGGGCATGGGTCGGGGCGCGCCGCTGTGAGCCCGGCCCTTTGTGTACCGCCCGCCTGCCCCACGCCCGGGGTCCTCCGGAGCCCCGGGAGTTGGCGGGTGCGTGGGCAGCGCGGGAGGCCGCCGCTGGGCCGCCCCTGCGGGGACAGACCCTCAGCTGCCCGGGGGTGCCTAGGCCTCCAGGCGGCCGCAGGGGAGGGGCCTGCTGTAGGCGCGGGTCCTTGAACTCTAGGGCCACCCCCCTGGTCTCCCGAAGCATAGTTCCGGCCTAGGAAGGCGGTACTTGTATATGCAGTGCTTTGGGGGAATAGAGCTCTTTTCAGGTGACATTTTTATGTAGCTCTGATTTTGCTAAGATTGGTGAATTTAATATCTACGGAGATTTTTCAAGCCGAACAAGTTTTCAGATTGTTTCCTTTGCTTCTCCGCGGGCCGGGGTCCCAGGAGGGGGCCCGGAGACCCCAGGACTCAGGGCAGGGCAGGGCAGGCTTCCGAGGGGCTGAGCTTGCAGATGAGAGAACTGCAGACCACGCACAGAAGAGTGTCTGCGTTGCTGCGAGGCCCGACTCCCTGCGGAAAACGCCCGGGGCCGCACTTTGCCGACGGTGCCCGGAGGGGCCGGGCGCTCGGCACTTTCCACGGTCCCTAGGGCGGGCCTCGGGGCGGGACGACCGGCAGATGGGCAGGCTCTGCGGCCAGTCAGCGGCGGGGGCGCTGCGGCCGGGCTTCCGGTTCCGGCGGGGCTCAGGAAACGCAGCGCGGGCGGTGAACGAGCGCGCCCGGGGTTCGGGGTTGCGAGCTCAGGTACGGTCCCTCGGGGCGGGCTCACGGGGTCTCTGGGGCGGGGTCGCCGTGACCGCGGCCCCTGCCCCCGCAGGTCGCGATGCCCCTGCACAGGTACCCCGTGGGCCTCTGGAAGCAGCTCCGGCTGCGGGAGGGCATCTACGCCCGCCTGCCCCAGCACTATCTGCGCTCTTTGGAGGAAACCAGGACGCCCACCCCCGTCCACTACAGGCCCCACGGGGCCAAGTTCAAGATCAACCCCAAGAACGGGCAGCGGGAGCGTCTGGAGGACGTACCTATTCCGATTTACTATCCCCCCGAGTCCCAGCTGGGGCTGTGGGGCGGAGAGGGCTGGATCCTGGGTCACAGATACGTGAACAACGACAAGGTGGGTGAGCTGAGAGGGTGGGCGCGTGGGCTTGAGGGGACTGCCCCAGATGTGCTAGGAGCACCAAGGGGACCCCAGCCGGCCCTGTGGGGTTTACCGTTTGGTGGAGACACTCCTCCGTGGAAGAAGCATGCTACTACCAGTCAAGAGTCGAAACTGGCAAACGATAGCACAAAACTGCCTGGGTACCTGTGACAAGGAGGGCAAGTGTAAGGGTTGGAGGAGGTCGGGGAGGTGATAAGGAGGTGGAGGGCCGGCCCAGGCTCCACATCTGCCCGCCACACCGTGCTCCCCTAGTGAAGACCTCAGAGAGGGGCTGGAGCCAGACCCCCTGGGGGACTCGGGCATCTGGGGAGGCCTCCACACCATCTGCCTTGGTCCCAGCTTCCAGGGCCTGCATCTTCTTTGGCTTTGGCCTCGGTCCCTCGTTCAGAACATGGCAGCCCATGTACCGTGCAGCCATGGTTGTGTGTGTCCGAAGCATACTGGCAGTAATCTGGAGCAAGGGCTGGGGTGCAGCAGCCCTCTGGGGGCGCAGCCAGGCACATGGTGGGGCTAAAGTTGATGCCAGGTAGGTGCCAGTCATCCAGCTCCATGTCTTCGAGTCTCTTCGTAGCAATGGTTCTGCAATGGGGTCTTTCTCCCAGGAAAGGTGAAGTGCAGGCAGTGACCCCTGCTCAGCCCCATGGGGAGAAGCCGGCACACTCATGGGGTTTCTGGTGCACTGTCAGTTCTCCAAGAGGGTGAAGAAGGTCTGGAAGCCACAGCTGCTCCAGCGTGAGCTGTACAGCGAGATCCTGGACAGGACATTCACTGTGACTGTGACCATGAGGACGCTGGACCTCATCGACGAAGCCTTCGGGTTTGACTTCTACATCCTCAAGGCAAGTTGAGTCCTCGTGGCAGGGTGGGAAGGCCTCGCCTCTCAGCCATACTGGGCATGCTGGCACCTGGGCTGTAGGTCAGCGGGTTAAATGTAAACTGTTACTGTACCCAGCCCCTTTCTGGGAATCCCCAAAGGATGGTCTGTGACTGTGGGTCCCAACTTGCTTCTGTTCTGATCCCACCCCCGGCCTGGGCACTGGGGCTGCCCACCTTGCCCAACCTGCTTTGCAGTGCCTGCTGACGTGGGAGGGCAGGGGGTCTGGCAGGGTGAGCAGCATCTGGCTCACACATGGCCTCTCTCCAGACCCCACAGGAGGACCTCTGCTCCAAGTTTGGGATGGATCTGAAGCGGGGGATGCTGCTGCGGCTGGCTCGACAGGACCCCCAGCTGCACCCGCACGACCCTGAGCGCAGGGCAACCATCTATGACAAGTACAAGGTGAGGTGTTGCCACGCCTCGTGCCCCTTCGTCCCACCTGGTCTCCCCCGGACCTCACTGTGTTCTCTTTCTGCCTGCCCAGGAGTTTGTCATCCCAGAAGCTGAGGCTGAGTGGGTCGGGCTGACCCTGACTGAGGCCGTGGAGAAGCAAAGGCTCCTGGAGGAGAAGGTGAGCGCAGAAAGGTGTCTCCCACTGCCCGGCGGCCACCCAGCTCTGCAGAGGAGGGGCTGCTGTGGGAAGGGGCTTGGTGTGGTGTCTCTGGCTCCCTCCCCCCCAGTACCCCCTCCCAGCCTCCCTGGCTGGCTTCCTGGGGTTAATGGACAGAAAGGCCCTTGGTGGGCAGACTGGCTTTGTGCCTCTGAGGGCTGGCTTGGCGTCCAGCGTCCTCCACTGTCTTCCTGGAGGGAGTTGGGTCTTGGCTGGGCCTGTCCCAGGAGGGTCCTGACTAATTTCCAGGCTGCTGTCAGCTTAAGCACGAGGAGCACATAGCTTCACAGCTCTGGAGATCAGAGGTTTACCTATGGGTGGCCGCTAGGCCGGCTTGTCTGCAGTTTGGGAACGTCCTGCTGGCAACTCACCAGAGCCCCTTGGGCATGGGCTGCAGACGTCCTGGGCTCAGCTCCACTCTAATCATGCTTCCTTGCCTTGGCCATAGGGTCTTTGTCAGTCCTGTCACAGGTGGGTTCGCAGACCAGGCCTGCGGTCAGCTCTCAGGCAGGTCCTTGAGGGGAATGGCACTTAGGCCTAGAAGATCCAGAGTCTGGTCACTGCCCCCTGGGGGCCTTGAGGCAGGGCAGAAGGGGCAAGTTTTGGAATTCTGCATCCCTAGGGGAGGGAACCCTGACTCATCGTATGTGGCTTGGCTGTCTGGGCTGCAGCACACCCCAGTTTCCTCCACACTGGCCCCAGCATCTCAGCCATGTCCTCCCTGGAGCTCTGAGCCACTCTGGGCTGCACGGGGAATGCACACCACCTGGGAGTCTGCACCCTCCCAGCTGGGCAAGGCTGGGCCCAGCGTCTGAGCATGGGACAGTCAAAAAATAGCACAAGCCTGTCCTAGTCTGCTGGCTGCTGGAGCGCAGAACGCCAGAGACAGATGGCTTTTCTTTTAATCTACATATTTTATTTCACTTTTTTTTTTTGTATTATTAAACCAAAACAACATACAAACGTGAACATTCTTAACATACGAAGATTCCTTGCATGGTGTACAGTCAGTGGCTCACAGTATCATCACATAGTTGTGTATTCATCACCATGATCATTTTTTAGAACATTTATATCACACCAAAAAAAGAAATAAAAAGAAAATCATACATACCATATCCCTTACTCTTCCTTCTCATTGACCACTAGTATTTCCATCTACCCAATGTATTTTATTCTTTGTTCTCCTATTTTTCTATATCCCTTACCACTCCCTTTAATTGTCACTAGTATTTCAATCTACTCAATTTGTTTTTACATTTGTTCCCCCTTGTTTATTTTTAACCCGTTTTTTACTCATCTGTCAATGTTGTAGATAAAAGGAACATCAGACGCAAGGTTTTCACAATCACACAGTCATACTGCAGAGCAGCTTTTAAAAAAGGAATCTATTAAGCTGCTAGCTTACAGTTCTAAGTCTGTGAAAATGTCCTATTATAAGCGAGTCTATAAAACTATCCAAATTGAGGCACTAACAAGAGGTTACCTTCACTCAAGAAAGGCTGGTGAAGTTCAGGTTTCTCTCTCAACTGGAAGGGCACATGGCGAACATGGTGGCATCTGCCAGCTTCCTCTCCAGGCTTGTTTCAGGAAGCTCCTGGGGGGCGTTTTCCTCCTTCATCTCTGAAGGCCTCTGGTGACGTGGGCTCTCCTCGTGGTTCTCACCATTCCAAAGGGACTCTCCTCAAACGCCTCTTTTAAAGGAACTCAGTAAACTAATCAAGGCCCACTTAGAATGGGCGGAGCCACAGCTCCCTCTAATTCAAGGTTAACACCCACAATTGGGTGGGTCACGTCTCCGTGGGAACAATCGAGAAGCTCCCAGCCAACAATACTGAATGGGAATTAAAGGACATGGCTTTTCTGGGGTCCACACAGATTTAGACCCACACAAAACCCTACACAGAGAAAGGCAGCGTACACCCCCGAATCCCCAGAGCCGCCATCTCTAATATTTTGCCACATCTGCAGTGTTGTTTTATCCGTTGGTCTCTGTAGCACGTGTCCATCCCTGCTTGTTGTCTGTGTGTGTGAGCAGAGGCTGCATGCGCCATGCTCCTTGAGCACACGTTGCCACATGTCTTCTGCCGTGCGGATGCTGCTCCTGGTCTTGCCTGCGCTGTCTCGGGCGGCTTATAGTCTGCGTCACAGTCCTGCTTCCATTTCGGGAGTGTCTTCCCAAGGCTGGTGTCCCTGCATTCCGGACCCCGCCCAGGAGCGTGTGTCGAGTTGTGTTGTCGCTTTAGGTGCTCTCTTTCTCTCTGTCTCTGTCTTTCATTAGCTGTGTTTTTTGGGGACCTATGGACCCGCCCTGGGCAGGGCCCTGCAGCTGAGCCTCACCTGACCATCTCTCTGCCCTCCAGAGCCCCAGCCCTCTGTTCAGGGTCTATGTGGAGGAGCTGACGGAGCAGCTGCGGCAGCAGGCGCTGGCGGAGCCCGCAGTGGTTCAGAAGCGGCCCAGCGAGGAGTGACTACAGCACCTTGGGGCCCGAAGAGCCGGGGCTCAGCTCCCTGTTGGCCCGGCATCGTGGACTGAGAACCCAGGGGTGGCGTGAGGGTGGGGGTCCCCACACGGCCCAGGGAAGGGGGCGAGGCTTGGTGCTCACGTGCACTGCTGCGTGCCTCCACAGGGGGGCTGTAGGGGCTCCAAGGGCCTGTGGTCCCCACAAGGCCCGGCCCAGCGTGGGAGGCTGGGGGTCACTTCCCTGTGGAGCAGCCAAGTAAAGTCTGAGCCAAGGCCGTTTGTGTGACACCTTTGCTCTGGGGACTCTGACCCCACGGTTCCTTGGCCCAGCGTTGGGTGGGTGGTGGGGCCGGGCTGGACATGCCAAGCGTGTTCTTGGGTCTGGTGGAGCCAGGCGCAGGCTGTGCCCCGGGACCAGGGCTGCTTGTGGTGTACACTGCTTTCCTCTCGGAGGGGCCTGGCATCGTGGAAGGCGCCCTGTGATGGAACAGCATGGGGTAACCCCTTTCCTATCGCCTGTCCTGGCCTGTTCCAGAATGTTCTGTAGAAGCTGGGGAAGCTGCAGCCTGGTTATGGGGAGGGGGGGCCAGGGGCTGGGGCCATCTTGGTGGGGATATCCTGATGCCTTGTCTGTGCTTGACTTTCCTGTCCCTGGGCCAGGCTCCCTGGGGCCCCTCAGGACAGCCTCCATAATGCCCAGCTCCAGGAAGAGTTTCCCTCAAAGGCCAGCCCTGCGCAGGGCTGGCCCACTCATGCTGCTGCACGCCCCTGGCTCCAGCCAGAAAGCACAGCTTTAGGTGGCTCCACCGCCTGCCCTGGGCACAGTTGCTCCGGCTGGGACGGTGGGGGGGTGTGTGGGAACCTCTGCCCCCGCGGCCCTAGGGGCTGGCACTGGGAGCAGCCACGAGCTGTGCAGACCTGGGCCTCAGTGTCCCCATTGGCTCCGTGGGCTGGGTTGCAGTTCCCAGGTCCTGCGGGTGTGGCAGTGTCACAGGGCTATCCTGGCTGGACCCATGTCCTGACCTGAGGTCATTGGACCCTGTGCCTCAGGCCCCTCAGCTTTGGCCCGGGATTGTTTCTGCTCTCCTGGGACCCTCCGGGTCAGCCGCAGGAACTCAGTGGGTGGGATGCGGGGCTCTGAAGACAGCCCGCGGCGGCACTCAGTCCCTGGTCGTTAAGCCCTTTGCTGGCAGGGGGCGTCCTTGATGCCAAGAGATGAGCAGACCCTCAGAAGCAGACAACCCCCAGACCACCGGGACAGGCTGTGCCGTCCTGTTCTTCCCTCTGGGAGGTGGGGGCAAATATGGCCTCTGTCTGGTGGGTGCCAGGGAATGCACATTAGCTGACAGGCCCACTCCCATGCGTGGATGCACACGTCAGAAGCGCTTGCACACATACTTGAGCATGCCTACGATCAGGCATGCTTGTGTACATACAGACAGGATCATGCTTGGACATGCTCATGCTCAGACATCATGCTTAGACATGCTTGGATATGCTCACACTCAGACATCATGCTTAGACATGTGTGGACACATACTCAGACAAGCTCATAGACACCGATATTAGACATGCTCACGCTCGGACAGGCTCATGCTTGGACACATTGACACTCAGACACTTGTATATGCAAACATTCAGACACGACCATGCTCAGACATGCATGGACATGCACACGTTCAAATACGCTCATATACACAATTAGACATGATCATGCTTGGACATGTTAATGCACAGACAAGATCATGCTCAGACATACTTGGATACGCACTCAGACATGCTCACAGATGCACATATTAGACGTGCTAATGCTCAGACATGGTCATGCTTGGACATGCTCATGTTCGGACATGCTCATATGTGCACACATTAGACATGATCATGCTCAGATGGGCTCAGGCACAGTCATGCTCGGACACACAGACATGCTTGGGCCTGTTCAGGTCATGCCCAGACATGTTCATATATGTTTGGACATGTGCTAGTTCAGACATGTTCACACGGTCAGGTGCATTTGGACATGCTCAGACAAGCTCATGATAAGACATTCAGACATGCATATACTGTCATACAGTGCCCAGGCATTTGTGCACACACTCAAACACACGCAGATGCTCATGCACACACATACTTGGGCACACTGAGAGTCGGCTAGGGAAATGGCTGCCTTGCCACTGGCCCCCCGCCCTCCATGTATCCCCCCACCCTGCCCAAGCCTGATCGGAGTGTGGAGGCTGCCTTTGCTCCTGGTTTTTCTTTTCTGCCCCCCACCCCCTGCAGGCTCTCAGGCTTCCAGAGAAGGAGTGCAGGAGGTGACGGAGAAGGGCTGGGACTGACCAAGGTCAAGGCAGGGGTGACCATTGCCCTGCCCATGCCCGTTGGCTGATAGGCCCCGCCTTGCAGCAGCTCCCAGGGACTTCCAGAGACCAAGTAACCCCGCTCCTTCCTTGTGGGCCCGGGGATTGGCGAGCCCATGTGCTTCCATGACGACAGTGCCCTCAAAGTGAGAGGATGGAGGTTGCAGCCCCTGGGCCCTGCTGTGCCCACTGCCTTGTTCCCACAGCCCCAGGGTGGGTGGGAGGACTGGCCCTATCACCCCATCCAGGTCCAGGACACCTCAGGCCAGGAGAGGGCTGGCGGGATCTGACTGCCACCTGGTAGGCTGTGTTCTGCCTCCACCCCCAGCAGCTCACCTGCCTACCCAGGTGTGCAGTCTGCAGGGCTGCGGAAGGGTGTGGCATGGCAAGGCAGAGGCAGGCCTTCCGGGCCCCGGGGCCCCGCCCTGTGCACCTATGCTTGCCCATCCCTCTGGCCTCCCAGCACCTCCAGGCACAGAGCCTTGGCTCCCTCCCTCTGGCGCCAGGCTGGTCTGACAGGCCCCGCCTTGCAGCAGCTCCCAGGGACTTCCGGGGACCAAGTGACCCCACTCCATGACCCTTGACCGGCCCAGACCCCGCACCCTCCTGTCCTGCCCTCACCACGTGGGCTCTGTGACACACCCTCATGCCAGGAAGGCAGCCCCAACCCCTGCAGTCCGCCGTCCCCAGCTGGCCCAGGCCTGCTCGCCGGTGGCTTCCAGCACACCTCGGGCGGCTCAAGGCTGGAGGCCCGGCCAGGGGCCCGGCCTCCCTAGCAGCTACTCACCCCCCTCGGGGCCGGAGGCCCACCCCTGCCCCCCGTCCAAAGGCTCGTCTTCCCTTGGTCCACTCGACAGGCGTGGCCTCCGGCCCTTCCCGGCATCACAGGGGGTGCAGTGGGGACGCACCATGCCTAGTTGAGAAGCCCTGCTCTCCGGACAGGGGTAGGCGGCCCAGGCAGACAGCCCCCAGGCGGCGGAGGGCAGCTGCAGTTGCAGGCCCCGTGCGGCAATGTGGCCGCAGCCCCAGGGTCTGGTGGGGTAGGGGAGGCCCAGGCGCAGGGCCCCGGTATGGCTGTGGCGGTGGCTGTGCCCACCGGGGTTCCTCCCTACACTTCTCCCCACATTTGCTTCTTTCCAGATGGGGCCTGACCTCAGCCGCTGGGGCAAGCCGGACCTGAAGCCCTGCTCTAGCAGGGCCATCCTGGGGGCCGGGCAGTGCCTGGAGCAGGTGCCCAGGAGGGCTGGACGGGGACCCCTCACTCACACTCGTGCCCTGCAATGGGCAGGAGCTGCACCGTCCAGCCACGCCCTACTCGACCCTCGGAGGGGACCCCAGTGTGGGCCCACCGGCCACCCACCTGCTCCCTCGGCAGTCGGGAGGGGCTGGGGGGCTGGTTGCCATGGCTACCATAGGGTTCCGAGGCCGTCATCTGGTCCCGCCTCAGCCAATCGGCGGCGGGAGCCCGAGCTGCAGCCTCGAGTCACGCGTCCCTCCCAGCCCCACAGTGGCCGAGCGGGACCTGCTGCCCGGACTGGCTGCCAGTGCTCGGACACGGCCAGGCCCGTCATGGCGGACAGCGGGAGGGCGGGCCGCGGGCCGGCGCGCGGAGCCAGGCAGGTGAGGTAAGCCGGGCGGGCGGGTGGACAGACGGATGCACAGACAGGTGGACGCGCTGCCCACTGTGGCCACGGCGTGGTCCTGCCCCTGGCTGGCCCGCCTGCCATGTCCACCCACCTGCGCACACCCACCCTGGGCCCTGTCCCCATGTCCTAGCAAGGTTCCCGGGCAGGGAAACAAAGAAGGCGGCGCGAGGCGGACAAGCCCCACCGCGCCCCGGTCCGAAAATCACCCTCCCGGGCCTTTCACATCAGATGTCACGAGGGCGGCATCAAAGACCCCCGACTGGCTGGCCCCTCTCCCAGCACCGCGCCCTGGCCCGCTGTCCCGTGCAAAGGCGGCGTGGCTGAAAGAGCAGTTTCCCACGAAGCATTTTTCAAAAAGGAAGAGGACAGAGAAAGAAGGGGAGAAGGACCGCCCATCCTAACGGGGGAGATGGATCAGAAACGCCAAATCCCATTACCCGGGCGTCCAAGGACAGCGGGCTGCGGCAGGGGCAGGGGCAGCACGCTGTCCAGGGCTGGTGAACGGAGCCCCTCGGAGATCAAAGAGGGTGCACGTGTGCGCGTGTGCGTGTGCACGCGTGTGCGCGCGGCCGGGGCGGCGGGGCTCAAAGCCTCCGTCGGGCGACGGTCGGGTCGCAAGGTGACCTCGGAGGAGCAGGTCATTTAATGCCTGTAGCTAATCCCCGCACTTTTGTTTGCCACGACGGATTCTGGCAGCAACAAAGGCGGGGAGGGGGGAGGGGGGGCAGCTCCGAGCGTGGCGGGCCCGGTGAGTGGTGGCAGTGCCCTGGGGACGCCGGCTTTCTTGGGGAAGTCGAGTCGGGGGCCCCACGTCCCCCTGCGACCCTGTGCAGTGTCTGAGGCTCGTGGGGGCGCCCCACTTTGCTGAGGGGACCCCGGTTCTGGGCAGCACCTCCTGCAGTCCCCACCTTCACCCGCACGCATCGAGGCTGTTGGGGGGTAGCTGGTACCCACCCCAGGCCTCGACGATTCCTTCCGACAGGAGAAGAGCCAGGCAGGCATGGCGGGGGCTCAGGCCCGTCTCCCTAGCACCTGGGCCTCTGGGGGGTAAACATGAGACCTAAAGGGAGAAGCCCTGGGACCGCGGATGGGGGACAGATAGACGGAACCTGGGCTGAGCCTCTGGTGTGGCAGCCAGGCACGGAGAGAGGAGCAGGGCACCCATCCAGGGGCAGAGGGCTCCCCCACTCCCCTAAGCCCCAGCTGACGTAGAGCTCTGGTTCCTGCCCTCCCGGTTTTCATTTCATTCTTGGAGATCCTGCGCTGATGTCTTCACACTCACCAGCTGTCCACGCTGGGCCTCGGGTGCCTGGGTCCTGCTCCCTGCACTGGGCTGTTTGATCCTAAAGACCCCCAAATTGAGAGGGGACTCGCCCCTGTGGAGAGCAGCCCACGTGCTGAGGCTGACCAGCCCCTGCTGCCCCTGCCAGGGCCCCTCTGGCCAGACCCCTAGTGGGGGGCCCCCTGCCCCCCTGCTATCCGCCCACAGGGCCCTGCGCTGCTCCCGGGCTCTCTGACCCCTTTCCTGTCCCTGCAGGCTGGCAGGCCCGAGGAGCAGGAAGCCCGAGGGCCGCGTCCTGGCCCCAGGCCTTGGGAACACCCGCCGCCGTGGGCCAGCGGGAAGACAGACGTGGATGCAACCCTGCGAGCCTGGTCTGGCCGCAGCAGCGGCTCTGCAGAGCCAAGGCAAGCGCCGGACGCGTGGGGGTAGGCACCCTTGAGGGCACCATCGGCTCAGCCCTTCCAAGTTTCCTTCACCCGTGGAACCCACGGTGCCATGGAGGACACCATCTCAGTCTCCCCTGGGACCGTGGGACACAAGGCGCTGCCTGCCCTGTCTGTGGCTGGTGTCCACATGCCCCTGCCATGTGGAGGCCTGGGGACACTCTCCCAGGGCCTGTCCTCCCTCTCGCGGCGTCACTGGGGTTGGGGTGCTGCCGGCCGAGGTTGGCTGCTGGCCCAGCGCGCGCTGGGCTGGGACTTCTGCTCTGCCCCAGTCAGTGCGGGAAGGGTCCAGAGAGGCCATAGCAGTGGCGGGAAAGGGTGGTCGGGGGTGTCAGTGTGGCAGCGGGGTGGAATCATGGTGGATGGCAAGTGACCAGCCACAGGGGGTAGAGGACAGGAGGGCCTGGCGGCTGGGGGTGCAGAAATGCAGGGTGCCCCAGGCCACAGGAGGTGAGCAAGGCCCTGACCGTGGGCCGCAGCCTCCTCACTTGAACTGGGGGTAGAGCTGGCCCCGGGGGGCTTTTGGTACATCCAGTACAGGGCAAAGGCCCTCACCGAATCACTGGAGGGGAGGAGATGTGACTTTGGGGGCATGGAGGTTGCAATTTCTGCTGCCACATCCTTGTTGTGGGGCGGCCCTGGAGCTGACCGCGTCCCGTGGGCCAAAGCTACTCCTGGGTGGCTGCCAGACCTCCGGGGCCTGTGGTGGGCAGGTGGCCAGCACAGCGATGGCCGGCCATGCTTCTAGGCGCCGACCGCAGACCAAGACGGTGCTGGGAGAGAGGGGTGGGTGCCAGGCCGGAACCCCCGAGGTCCTCGCCCTCAGGGAGCCCGAGGCTGCACCCTGGATGGTGCTGGGGAGACCTAGAGGCAGGAGGACAGCCCCTCCGCCACCCCGGACCTCAGCCCTCTGCAAGCTGCAGCTCCGGCCAAGGGTCCTGAGCATTTCCCGGATGCCTGGGGGCTGCTCGGGTCCTGGCCGGCTGGGCGAAGGTGGGCGGTGGGGCCGTCGGCGGCCCTTCAGGGCTCTCCCCAGCGTCGTCTCCTCTGCGCCACCCACCCCGGACACCGAGGCGAAACCAGCGCTTCTCCCCGGGCAGTCCCGGGACCCCGCCTGCGCAGCGCAGCCCCGCCCCGCCCCGCGGGTCCACGCCTCCGCGCCTGCAGCCATTTGGCTCCTGGCTGCGGCCCCGCCCCACGCTCTCGGTCCCGCCCCCACGCTCCCGGCCACGCCCTCAACCCCGGCCCCCCATGCGCTCTGACCCCAGTCCTACGCTCTGGCCCCGCCCCTACGCTTCCGGCCCGCCCTCACGCTCTCCGACCCGCCCCTGAACCCCGGGCCCCGCCCCCGCACTTCCGGGCGGCGCCGGCGGGGGCGCTCGGGCCTGGCTTCGGCGCTCCGGGCTCCGGCTCCGGAACCGACCGCTGCCGCCGCCGCTGCCGCTGCCGCCGCCGACCCCGTGCCATCGGACCCGAGCCGCAGCCACCGCGCAGAGGCCCGGTGAGCGGGGCGGTCGGCCTCGGCGGCGCCCAGCGCCTCCCCCGGGCCCGCGCCGAGGCCGTGGCGATGGGGGCCGCCCCCGGCCGCGCCCCCGCGCCGTCCCGCCCGTCCCGCTGCCGCTGAGCGCATGGGCCGCGCCGCTTCGGGAGCCGGGCCGGGTGCCCAGTCGCCGCCGCCGCCGTGCGGGTGAGTAGCGCGGCCGGGCCAGAGGGCGCGCAGGGCGGCGGGCGCCCATTGTAGGCCGCGCGAGGCCTGGCCGGGGGCGGCACCCGGAAGAGGGGCTAAGGGCGTGCGGGGGCGGGGGCGGGACGGGGGCGTGGGGGCCGGAGTGCGCGGCTCCTGGGTGCGCGGGGAGGCGAGGGTGTCCGGGGCCCGGGGTGCGCGGTGGGGCCGGGAGTGTGCGCGGCCAGGGCGCGCGGGTTCCCGGGGGGCCGCCAGACTGCTGTGAGCGGGGGGCGGGGCAGCAGGGGGGGGCCGAGGGAGCGCGGAGGTCGCGGGGGGCGGCGTGAGGGTGTCGCGCTTTGGGAGTCGGACACTGGCGGGGAATAGGGGCAAGGCCCCATGACTTGGGGTGTGCGGACGGGGAAGAGTCTGGGCGGGTTCTGGGCCTAGGGGTGCGAAAGGAAGTGAGGAAGACGCAGGGTTCTGCTCCGTGCGTGGGGCCGGGTGTGGGTGGGTGCCGCGGACCCTGGCGGGGGGCAGCTTTCAGCGGGTGAGTGGGTGCACAGTAGCTGCCCGGGCTGGATGGTCTGCAGGGATCCTGCCGCCGCCTTGCACCCCCCCCAAAAAAACAGGAAGAGCTGTGTGCACTCATGGAGGGCACCCCCTCTCTGTGCAGGATGCTGTGGTTGGCTTCCCTTACCCCTCAGGATGATACCTTGCCACCAAAAAACCAGGTGTTCCTCCTGGGTAATGAGTCTTAAGATTTTTACCTGCAACCCACACTTTGCAGCTTAACACCCCTGATGAAAGGAAGCAGCAGGTAAGGTAGTAAAACTTTTAGCTTGTCGTTGAGGATAACAGAGATGTTACCCTTCAGGTGCTTTTCTCAGCCCCACTCTGAGGCAGTTGTAAAGGTCTGTATTGTGCACATGGGCCCCTTTTTGTTCACACTTTGGTTCTCAGGTGTACTTGGGTCTTTGCTCTGAACTGGATCACAGAAATAGCCAGCAGAAGCTCGAGTTTGATTTTAGAAAAGTCTCTCCAGGGACAGGGGTGGGAATACATTTGAAATACAAGGTGACTTTCTTGGATGTAGAATTTTAGAAAAGCTAAGTGACTTTCTTGATTTAAGTTGGTTCTTGAGAATCCAGCTAGTGGGGAGTGGGTTGCATTTCAGACAATAGCCCTGACTCTTCAAGAGTTGAATTAATGGACAGTAGGAAAATTGTCAGAATTGCATACCGTTTCTTTCACTTTCCACGTAATTCAAAAATTCGGAAGTTATGGCATACCGTTTCTTTCACTTTCCATGTAATTAAAAAATTCGGAAGTTATGTTTAAGTAAAAGATGTAACCACATCCGTCCACAGATATGCTTGTGTGGTTGCTCTTGGGGTGGGCCACGTGGGGGCTGGGGTATGCCCAGGTAGTGGCAAAAAGAAGCAGCCTCTTAGGTCCCTTTCATGGAAACGCTCTATCGGTGGTGGTCCTGGCTGGGGGCCGGCGTGGTGCTTGCTGGCAGCTCTGACCTGGACTGAGGGAACTGTTGTGTGTGTGCAGAGCAGGGCCCAGGGCAGAGCCGAGTCCTCAGCGCCTTGGCTCACCGGGTGCCAAGGCTGGGAACAGGTGGGCCCATAAGAAGTGGTTCTTTTGTGCTAGAAAACTAACCCAGGATGGCCAGGTTGGACTGGGTTCACACATGAATTGAAAGGTTAGTCTTGAAAGCTGCAGTTTGCTAATAAGGGGTCAGAGTTCAGGTTTGCTGCCGTGTCTGTAACAGCCGCTCAGCACCTGTGAGGCGCTGGCGTGGGGAGAATGTGACAACTTTCTTTTTCCTTTATGTCCGTATGTATTTGTCGGTGCTGGTTAGTTGCAGGACCTTGTAAGTGCTGTGTGTCCTGCAGGAAACATGTAAATCAGAGCTGCTGCAGGTGGCTGCGTGGACACATGTGACAGAGGCTGTAGGGGAGTCACCCTGGTGATCCAGTGTCTCGCTCCTCCTGTGAGGCTGTGAGCTGTAGGCTCTCTCCACGGGTGAGCACAGGTGGTCAGGAATGAGACCCTCTTTCCCGAGATGGCACCCTGGACGAGAGGACATACAGCATGACAAGCTGGGGCAGAGCTGCGGGCACAGAGGTGCTCCCTTGGCATGAATGGGGCTGAAAGAAAGCGGCTTTGCAGCCAAAGTGGCCTGTGAGCCGCAGGTGCCTGGCTCCCGGGCCTCGACCTTAGGTAGCAGGCTGTTCTGGCTGCTCCCCGGGGCGTTTTCCTAAGAACTCTTTAGCTGCAGAAGTGCCCTGTGGGCCCTCTGCAGCCTTGGCAGTGTGGTCTTGTTGCTCAGCGGGCCCTGCGCTCCTCGCAGCACGCCTCGCGGAGTGGCCCAGGGTGGGCTCGTAGCAGCTGCCACGGCCCCTGAGGGGGCTCTGGCTTACCATCCTTGCCCCTTGAAGTACCCTCCTTCCACCCGCTGTGGGAAGGGTGTTCTCCTTACCGGAAGAGGGTAGCCCACAGTGCCCTCAGCCTGTCTTCTGAACGAAGCACCCGTGAGGCCGGGGCTGGGGTGGCCTCCTGGCTAGCTGTTATGGACATGCGCTGAGCTAGGGCCCACACAGCTTGCCCTGGTTGCAGGTTGTTGGTGGGGGCGGGGGGTGTGCTGGAAAACTTGCAGTTTTTTGGAAGGAGAGTGTGGCGCCCAGAGGGTCTGGGTGTGGCAGCCCCTTGGAGCACAGGCTGGGTGCTGCAGTGTGTGGGGTCCTGCAGGGGAGAGGAGCTGCCTTGCCCTCCTGCTCTGCGGCTGAGGGGTGCCTGCGGGCTGCGGGGCCGGGTGTGTGCGTCTCCCTGCAGGCGGGCTGTGAGCCGGAGAGTTTCCAGAGATGGCGTTCCGAAGGGGCACCCTCATGGCCCGCTGGGTCGCGAGGGGATTGCGGCCAGAGCCCGCGTGGGGGGGTGTCGTGAAGGCTTGTCTGGGGAAGCCCTCGGAGGCCGTGTGTCTGGGGCCCACCTCCTAACCCTTGTCCTCTTAATGGTTTCAACAGGACAGATTGATTCACTTTGGAGCTGTAAGTACTGATGTAGTAGGGCAGCGCCTATTGTTCCCTGACGCAGAGACCCCAGAATGAATGTGCAAGAGCAGGGTTTCCCCTTGGACCTCGGAGCAAGTTTCACCGAAGATGCTCCTAGACCCCCCGTGCCTGGTGAGGAAGGCGAGCTGGTGTCCACAGACCCGAGACCCGGCAGCTACAGCTTCTGTTCGGGGAAAGGGGCCGGCAGCAAAGGGGAGGCCCCCACAGCTACACCACGGCGCCCCGACCTGGACCTGGGGTACGAACCTGAAGGGAGTGCCTCGCCCACCCCCCCGTACCTGAAGTGGGCCGAGTCGCTGCACTCCCTGCTGGACGATCAGGACGGGATCAACCTGTTCCGGACTTTCCTGAAGCAGGAGCGCTGTGCCGACGTGCTGGACTTCTGGTTCGCTTGCAGCGGCTTCAGGCGCTTGGAGCCCAGCGACGCCAACGAGGAGAAGAGGCTGAAGCTGGCCAAAGCCATTTACAGGAAGTACATCCTCGACAGTGGGGGGATCGTGTCCAGGCACACTAAGCCGGCCACCAAGAGCTTCATAAGGGACTGCATCGCGCGGCAGCAGGTGGACCCTGCCACGTTCGACCAGGCCCAGACGGAGATCCAGGCCACGCTGGAAGCCAGCACCTATCCCTCCTTTCTCAAGTCCGATATTTATTTGGAGTACACACAGACGGGCTCAGAGAGCCCGAAGGGCTGCAGCGACCAGAGCCCCGGGCCGGGCCCGGGGAGGGGTGTGGCTGGGCACCTACCCACGCTGAATGAAGACGAGGAGTGGAAGTGCAGCCAAGATGTGGAGGTGGGCGCCGGCCGTGACCCCACAGCCCCTGGCAGGCTCAGCCCTCAACTGCTCTCGGAGCCGGCCGCCCAGCGGGTCTCCAGCGGCCGGTGCATTGAGGCCCGAGAGCTAAGGTGAGTCCCCACCGGCCCAGCCTCGGGTCTGGAGCATAGCTGCGGGGAAGGCCCCGACGACTAGTACTTAGTGCTAACCCAGTCTCGCGGGGCTACGCCTGTTTAGTTGATGACGGTTTTATTTCTTATTTGTGGTACCTTCGCATTTGTCAGGAAACGTATAAAATTTGGACCGTTGAGAACACTTGAAGAGCTGTTTAAAACGTCTGTCTGGCTTTGTAAGCTAGAAACGTTGGGACTCTTAGATGCCATAATGACGTTTAAACTTATCATCCAGCGCTCGCACGTGTGTCTTCTGGCAGAGAGGCTGGAGCTCCCGTAGGCATGGCCCTGGCCCAGGGCTGCTGGGCTGTGACACTGGGTGAGCGCCGCTGGCATCTGGGGGCCAAGGCCCGTGACTGGCTCTCTTGTGACCTCTTACTCTTCTAGAGGGCGGGGGATCTCTGGGTGGTGGACTGTCAGAGTACTTTGAAAGCTTCCTGTGGCTAGGGTTGCAGTCAGAGGATGGGACTTTTCTTTCCTGCCAGCAGAAGGTGTCAGCGCTGCTGTGCACGGCAGGTCCTGGCGTCCAGGGCCTTCTGAGCGATGGCACAGGGCCTGTCTGGGGGCACAGGCACACTACCAAGGAGTTGGGACAGGTTTGAAGCCTGTTCCTTGTTTCTTTCTCTTGGTAAACCCTTTGCTGGAGGGTTCCAGTCTCCTGCAGAGGTGGACACGGACTTCCCTAGCCTGCTCGCTTTTCCATGGAAGGCGACTAGAGAATCTGTTCTGTGAAACCTGTGCGACCCCTGCTGATTTAATGGGGAGCCTGAAGGCACATTCCCAAGTCCCGGGATGCTCCTGTGGAGTTAGTAAAAACCTTCACCTTTCCCAAGCCACAGTGATAGAGAAATTGCCTACTTGATCATAAACACAGGGTTAAACATTTCCGTGGTTCAAATATTCTTTAAATGATAAATTTCAAGATGAACTGTTTAAAGTAAATTTTTTTGTTTCTTTTTGTTCATTGTGATTAGCCAAAAGCTATTTATTTAGCAAACTTCTTAGCACAGAATGTGCTATAAAATCAGACTGTTAAGTAAAGGGCAAGATTTCTAAAACCTAAAACTGTGTGTGAGATTAGAACATTTTGAAGTCAGAATTAAACTTGAAGCCTGAGCTGAAGGGGAAGAAGTTGAGCTGAAGTCTGATGTCTATTTAAAAAATTCCTGTGCCTGCCTCCCTGCCACACTGAGTGTCACAGCCTGCACCCTTCCCAGTTCTATCACGAAATGGGCGTTTGTGTTTTTTCTGCTCAGCCCGCCCCATGTGTAGTAAGCACCTTTGCTACCAAACTGATCAGCTGCCTTGGCCTGGCCTAGCAGGAGCGCTGTCTGCACCCTGCAGCCATTCTGATCTTGACCAGCTGGGGGTGGTCCAGGAGCCCTGGGTGCAGCACCCCCTGGTTGCTTGATGGGCTCTGGGGGTCGTCGCCTAGGCCTCCAGGGCCTGGGGCACAACATGGGCCTCTGCGGTGAGTTCCGGAAACCCAGCCTGACTGGACGTGAGGAAGCACATGCAGAGACAGCCCTTGCCTGGGGCCTGGCATGCCCGGGGCACCCGGGTGTGTGACCTTAAGAGTGCACAGCCGCTTTCCATGATGTTGCAGGGGGGCCTGTGCATCCCTGGGGTGAACTGCAGGCCGTGCTGCTGCGCTCACACTGGGCAGGAACCCCCAGCTGGCTGCCCCGCCCAGAGGGGGCCAGGCTTCTGTAGGACGAGGAGGGAAGGGAGGGCAGCACACCAGCACCTGTGGGGCGGTCTGAGGAGCACCTGGGCCTCCCTGCTCAGCGTGGTGGCCAGCTCTGCGGTCACCTCTGGGAGCAGACCCCCCCCGGCCCTCACTGCCCCCTGGCCCTTGCCACCCAGCACCCCACTGGTGCCTCCACCCCCCTCCGGCTCTTACTGTCCAGTGGTGCCCTCCTGAACCCTGCTGCCCACCGATGCCCTGAGCTCGCCAGGTGGTTTGGTGGTCGCTCAGTCATTTCTGTTGCTGGGAGGGAGCCAGCAGCCATCGGAAGACTTGAATTCGGCCTTTATTTGCATATCCATCCTTGGTGCCCAGGGACTGGGGAGAGCTGGGCTGCGACTCCTGACCTGTGGCTGAGGCCACCGGCCACTCCTGGGCCTGCTGTGGCCCCTGCAGCCTCCCGCCCTGAGCACCTCGCCACCCCAGCAGGACCTGGGAGCAGGTCTCGGGGCTCCTGGTCGACAGGCTGGGGGCTCCGTCGCTGCTGGTCCTGAGGCTGCGCCGGGGACGGGGCTTGCCACACACCGCAGGTGGCAGAAGCCGCATGGATTGCAGGCAGGAGGACCTTTCTGGAAGGCGGGATGTGCTTCTCACCATGGAGAAGGAGCTCTGCGGGGCCTTCCCTGGAGCTTAGCTGAGGACGCTGTGCGTCTTTGTGGACTGTGCCACTGGCCTTGCCTCAGGGGGCCACCCGCCGTGCAGGAGGGCCATGGCTGTACCAGCACCATTGCATGCTCCTCAGCTACCCCGGGCTGAGCCTGCATTTTCGACAGGGAGCAAATTCTGCTTCATTTGTAGGATTTTTAGGTCTTTTTTTGATGAAAGTTAACTGTTTTTTTTTTAAGGCAGTTGTGCTGATGCGTCCATCACCACATGGGCCTTAGAACGCTCTCACCATACCCCGGAGCAGCCTCCTTGCAGCCCTTCCCCACCCACATACTCTCTGACCTAGTTCTGTTTCTGTAGATTTATTTATATTTTCATTTTATGCAAATGCAGTCATACCATGTTTAGTACTCTGTGTCTGGTTTCTTTCACTTAGCATAATGTTTTTTTTAATTGTGTTTTTTTTTAATTAGAGAAGTTGTAGGTTTACAAAGAAGGCGATAAAAATATCTCATTCTCATCTGCCCTCTGTTGCTGACACTTTGTATTAGTATGCTATCTTTGTTACAGTTGATAAAAAATACTAAAATATTACTGTTAACTATAGTCCACAGGTTGCGTTAAGTGTATTCTTTCCCACGTCCCACCTTATTATTAACACTTTGAAATAGTGACATTTGTTATAATTCATGAAAGAACATTTTTATATTTGCATCGTTGGCCGCAGTGCACCGTGCACGTGTGTTAGCCCCGTGCATGTGTGTTAGCCCCGTGCTTCATCCTCTCCCTTCCCTTCTCCTGACGCCCACGGCCCAGGACTCCCCCCCCTGCACCCACGCTAACTCAGCACTGTTGTTCCGCTCTCTGCACCGTGCCTCATGCCCACTCGCCATTCCACGCAGCTGATGAGACGTTCTGCACAAACGCAGCACCAGCATGCCATCCTCTGCCCTCGTCTCTCCCCTGGTAACCCGTGTTCTAGATTCTGACTGCTGTTACAGTGAGTTCAGTGAGCTCATACGGTATGAGTCCTTTTGCGTCTGGCTTATTGTACTCAACGTAATGTCCTCAAGGTTCTTCCATGTTGTCGCATGCATCGGGACTTCACTCCTTCTTACCGCTGCAGCGTAGTTCATCATCTGGCGTGTGCCGCAGTTTGTTTACCCCTTCATTACTTGTTGGACACCTGGGGTGTTTCTTCTTTCGGCAATCATGAGTGCTGCCACTGTGAATGTTGGTGTGCAGATGCCTGCTTTCTGTTCTTCTCCTGCATACCGGGAATTGGGAAGCGGACTGCTGGATGGGATGGCGGTTCTCTATCAGCTTCCTGAGGAGTGCCAGCCTGCCCTCCGCAGCGGTGGCTACAGCCTGCCTTCCCCGCAGCGCCAGTGCCGTGTTTCCCCACACCCTCTCCGGCACTGTTTCCTGTGGTTTAGCAGCGGCCACTCGAGTAGGTTTGAGATGACATCTCATTGTGGGCTTGTTTTGCATTTCCCTCATAGCTCCTGAAGCAGAGCATCTTTTCCTGTGCCTTTTAGTCATCTTTATTTCCCTTTGGAAAAATGTCTATTTGTGTCTTTTGCCCGTTTTTTTTTTTGCATGGGCAGGCACCAGGAATCAAACCCCGGTCTCCGGCACGGCAGGTGAGAACTCTGCCACTGCACCACCATTGCACCGCCCTCCGTTTTTTAATTGTGTTGTTTGTGTTTTTATTCTTGAGTTGTAGAATTTCTTTAAATATTTTGGATATTAAACCCTTATCCGATGTGTAGTTTCCAAATATAAGTCTCCTATTGAGAAGGCTACTTTATACCTTCTTGACAAAGTCCTTTGAAGCTCAAATGTATTCGATTTTGAGGAGATCCCATTTATCTGTTTTTTCTTTCATTGCTTTGTGCTTTGGATATAAAGTCCGAGGATCCACCACCTGTCACAAGATCTTGAAGACACTGCCTACATTTTTTTCTGGAAGTTGTATGGTCCTGTTCCTTATATTTAGGTCTTTGATCCATTTCTAGAGTTAATTTTTGAATAAGGTGTGAGATAGGGGTCCCTTTCATTCTCTTGCCCGTGGAGATCCCGCTCTCCCGGCACCTTTTGTTGACAACTGGACTTGTCGGCCCTGTCGGAGGTCAGCTGCTCATACGTGCGAGTGTGTCTCTGTGCTCTTGGCTTGGTTACGTCTCTTTGTGTCTGTCTCTGTGCCAGTCCCACATAGTTTTGACCATTGTGGCTTTGTAATTTGCTTTGAAGCCAGGAAATGTAAGAGCTTCAGGGCTATAAATTTCCCTCTCAGCACTGCCTTCGCTACATCCCATAGGTTTTGGTATGTTGTGTTCTTGCTTTCATTCATCTCGAGATATTTACTCTTATTATTTCTTCATTGACCCACTGGTTGTTTAAGAGTGTGTTGTTTGATCTCCATATGTTTCTGAATTTTCTAGTTCTCTGCCTGTTATTGATTTCCACCTTCATTCTATTACGGGCAGAGAAAGCGCTTTGTGTAATTTCAGTCTTTTAAGACTTACTGAGACTTGTTTTGTGACCCGACATGTGGTCTATCCTAGAGAATGATCCATGGGCACTTGAGAAGAATGTCTGTCCTGCTGTTTTGGGATGTGTGTTCTGTAAGTGTCAGGTCTAGTTCACTTTCCGTGTTCTCCAAGTTCTCGGTCTCCTTATTACCCTTTGTCTAGGTGTTCTGTCCATCGCGGAAAGGGGTGTATTGAAGTCCCTAACTCTGCTTGTAGAGATGTCCGTTTCTCCCGTCAGTGTTGCCAGTGTGTGCCCCACATATTTTGGGGCACCAAGGCTAGGTGCGTGAATGTGTTTTTATTGTCATTTCTTCTTGGTGGATTAGTGTATAATATACATTATTAATATATAATGTCCTTCTCTGGCTTTTATTACAGTTTTGCATTTAAATCTGTTTTTTCTGATGTTAGTTTAGCTCCTTCAGCTCTTCTTTGCTTCCTGTTTGTGCAGAATACCTTTTTCCATCCTTTCCCTTTCAGCCCATCTGTGTCCTTGGGTCTAAGATGAATCTCGTTGGCTGCATGTACATGGATCATATTTTTTTAAATCCATTCTTCCACTCTGTGTCTTTTGATCGGAGAGTTGACTCCATGAACGTTCAGTGTTACTACTGTAAAGGCAGTACTTCAACAATTTTATCCTTTGGTTTTTATGTGTCATATCTTATTTTTGTCTCCCCTTTTTACACTTTTTGTTATCCTTACCAATAATCTTCATTTTGGCACTCTCCTGCAAGCCTCTTTTGTCTTTTGCTTTCAACCTGAAAAACTCTCTTTAGTGATTCTTATAGGGCAGGTCTTTTGGTGATGAACTCTCTGTTTCTGTCTACCTGTGAGTATTTTAAACTCTCCCTCATTTTTGAAGGACAGTTTTGCCAGATAAGGAATTCTTGGCCTGCAGTTTTTCTCTTTCAGTATCATGTCACTACCACTGCCCTTTTGCCTCCAGCAGGTCTCTTAGCGTTTCTTCTGTTTGGCGTGCACTGTGCCTCTTGGACGTGTATTTACGTCTTTCGTTAGACTTGGGAAGTTGGGCACCATAACTTCCTCCGTGTTCTTTCTTCCCCCTTTTCCTTGTCTCCATTTGGAATAACCACAATCCATGTGTCTGTGCACTCAAATCCGTGAGATGCTGCTCAGTGTTTCCCGTTCTTTTCTCTTTCTGTTTGTTTTGGTATACTAGCTGCCGGAACGCAGTGTACCAGAAACGAAACGGCTTTTAAAAGGGGGGATTTAATGAGTTGCTAATTTACAGTCCTAAGGCCGAGAAAATGTCCCAATTAAAACAAGTCTATAGAAATATCTAATCCAAGGCACCCAGAAAAAGATACCTTGGTTCAAGAAGGCCAGCGCCGCTCAGGGTTTCTCTCTCAGGTGAGATGGCACGTGGCGAACACAGTCAGGGCTTCTCTCTCAGCTGGAAGGGCACATGGCAAACACGGCGTCATCTGCTAGCTTACTCTCCTGGCTTCTGGTTTCATGAAGCTCCCCAGGAGGTGTTTTCCTTCTTCATCTCCAATGGACTCTCTGCTTCGTGGTGCTGCAGCATTCTCTGCTCTCTCTGAATCTTTCATTCTCCAAAATATTTCCTCTTTTATAGGACTCCAGTAAACCAATCAAGACCCACCCAAATGGGTGGAGACATGTCGGCCCCTAATCCAGTTTAACAACCACTCTTGACTAAATCACATCATCCAGGGAGTTGATCTGATTGCAATTTCAAACATACAGTATTGAATAGGGATTATTCTACCTTTATGAAATGGAATTTATATTAAAACATGGCTTTTCTTAGGGGGCATACTTCCTTTCAAACCAGCACACTGTTCAGGCTGTAAGATTTCAGTGGTCCTGTCTTCTAGTTCACGGATTCTTCTGCCTGTTCACAGCTGCTGTCGCAGGTGTCCAGTGTATCTTTAATCTCTTCTGTTGTGCCTTTCATCCCCACAATTTCCATTACGTTTCATTTTGTACTTTCAAATTCTTCTTTATACTTACACAGTGTCTTCTTAATATACTTTATCTCTTTAGTCACAGTTTACTTTATCTCCTTGAATTGATTTGGAGTTGTTTGAACATTTTTGCTTAATTCCAAATTCTGTGTGTCTTCTGAAGTATTGATTTGTTCCTTTGGGCCTTTTCTTTCCTGTTTCTTAGCATGGTTTGTCATTTTTTCCTGCTGCCAGGCATCTGATCACCTTGGTGAATTTACCACGAAGGTCAGTCTCCCCTGCCTTGGGTTGATTGGTGACTGCCTCTGCACTAGTCTGATGTTCAGCTTAGTCCAGACCTTTAGAATTGCTGGGTTGGCTCATCAGTTTTTTTATAATTCTTTTTTTTTTTTTTTTTACATGGGCAGGCACCGGGAATCGAACCCAGGTGCTTGGGCATGGCAGGCAAGCACTCTTACCTGCTGAGCCACCGTGGCCCGCCCTCATCAGGTTTTTTGAGTCTTCATCTGACTCTTGCCCTGGATATGTGCTACAATTTTTAAGAAATTGCTTTCTGTATGCAGTTGTTTCACCCCCAGGAGAAAGCTTCCTTTCCTCAGTTCCATCTCCAGGAATCTTGATCTCTTCTGTTTGTTTTTGTTTTGCCTCGATAGTTTTTGTTTGATTGTTTGGGACTTCTTTCCTTGCCTCCACCTGGTTTTGCCTGGATGGCACATTCTGGGAGGGGGAATGCTGGAGAGGAGCCCCCCACATCAGTCCTTCCCCAGACAGACAAGGTCACGGACCGCAGTGTGGCCTGGTGGGGTGAAGCTGAGGAAGGAGGCATCAAGATGGAGCCAGGAGCTTCTCTTGTGGCCCCCAAAACTGGGTCTTCTCGATTCGTCATCTGCCCGGCACATGCAGCCCTTCAGCTGTCCTCTGCAGCTCTAAGGAAGCTCGCCATCTTTAAGTCCTCTCTGCCACCAATGCAGGGGGCATTGGATCAGCAGCTGCCCCACAGCCAGGACCCCCACCATCCGAAGTCATCACGCCCCACTTTGGCACCAGCATCTGCGCCATGGCCCAGGTGTGAGCCCCTCCTTGTTGCCAACTGTGAGACTGTGGGGTGGGTGAGCCGCCGCAGAGAGCAGCTTCCCAGCCATGTCCTGCTCTTCCCGGGAGGCTGTTCTTCCCAGGAGGCGCTCCGGGTGGCTGGTTCCTTCAGTGCCTGCCCAGCCACTGTTCTGCTGGAGGACGCGTCCCCTGAGCCCGCCCCGCCCTCTCCCCTCTGCGCCCCATGTCATTTCTCATACAGTCAGTAATCATTTAGATTTGCTCTTATGTTCACGCTTTCCATTTCCTTTCATTCCTTCTTGCTTCTCTAAGCTCCCATTTGGAGTCAAATGCATGTGGGAGTCGCCTTTGGTGTAGATTTATTGGTGGTAGATTCTCTGCTTTTGATTGCCTTAGACAGCCTTTATTTCACTTTAATTTGTGAAGAATATTTGTGTTGACTGTGAAGTTTTAAGTTGTCTTTTTTTTTTTCACGGCACTTTGAAAAAAAGTTTCCTTGTTTCCTGGTTACCACTGATTCTGTAGAAAGTCAACTCTCAGTCTTACTGATGTACATTTGAAGGAAGTATTTATTTGTTTTTTTACGCTGCTTCCAAGGTTTTCTGTCAGTTTTTCGTAGTTTCTCTACCTTGTGTGTTTATCCTGCTTGGGGTTTGTCATGACTTTTTAATCTTTGGCTTGATGTCTTTCATTAATTTTGGAAAGTTAACCACTGGCTCTTCCAATACTGCTTCTACGCCATTCTTTCTCCTTTCTTGCAATTCTATTTATTTATATGCTTGATATATGTTTTTTTTTAAGGCTTTTCAGTATTTTCATTCCTTTTTTACCCTCACCGTGCTGCATCCTGGATATTTTCTGAACCTGCCTACCAGTTAACTCATTTTCTTTTCAGCTGTGCCTATGCTACTATAGGCCCATCTATTGAGTGCTTAAAATTTCAGTTACTGTTTTTTTTTCAGTTCTAGAACTGATTCTTTAAAAAACTTTTAAGTTTCTGTGCAAACATTCCAGCTTGTCATTTAATTTCTTGATTATATTGATATATTTCAGTTTCCTAATAACTTCAAAATTGAGATATTGTGTGGTTCCCTTTCTGTTGTTTTTTCCCTCTTGGTTTTGAATCATTTGATATCGTCTCCTGTATGCTGGGTAACGTTTGACTGAACACGAGACATTGTGTATGAAACGTTTGGGGGCTGTGTGACATTCTGATGACATTTCCCTATGGAGGGTTTACTTTTCTTTCTGACTGGCCTCTACTGCAAGGGCGCAGCATTTTAATGCAGCCTCAGTCATCTGATGGGACCCTCGTCCGCGCAGATTCACCCCTCCTGCCAGGGCATGGCCTTGGCGGGGGCATCCCTGGGAATCCTCGGCTGCTCATGAGGCCCCCTCTCCATGTGCTTAGCCCCTCAGTCGTGGCTTGGAGGCATCAAGGAGAAAGCCGTACACCTCCCTCGGCTTCTCCCTGTCCTCTCTTGCCACCCGCCATGCCCACACCTGGCAGCTTCTAGGCACCTCTACACATATTTTAAATGCTGTCTGCTGTTCCCGATTGCCCTTGCAGGAGATTTGGCTGCAGCAAGCAGAAATCTACTTTATTTGAAGTGAAGTTTTCTCTGAGGGAGATTTTATCTTTATATGAGCTATTTACAGCTTAATTTTTTAAAGTACAATTTTATTGCAGCACATTCACACACCATATAATTCATACAAAGTATACAATCAGTGGTTCACAGTATCGTAGTTGTGCGTTCATCAACATAATCAATTTTAGGAGAAGAAAGGAAGTAAAAGTAAAGAAAGAAAATCTAAAACATCCCATATCCCTTATCTCCTTCCCCATTATTCTTTTTTCTGTCTTTGTTTTATTACTCATCTACCCATATGCTGGATAAAGGAGTGTGAGTCACAAGGTTTTTATAATCAAACGGTCACACGATAAAAGCTGTATAGTTATATAGTCATTATCGGAGATAGGGCTGCTGGAACACAGCTGAGCAGCTTCAGGTATTTCCTTCTAGCTATTCTAGTATATTAGAAACTAGAAAGAAATATCTGTGTAGTAAGTCAGGAGTCATTTGCTAAATCCTAACTTTTCAGTTACCCCTCCTCCCTCATTTGCGCATTCTCTCAGTCTTCAGGGAAACCTGGGCCATGAGCATTTTAATTTCTTTGCTCTGGAAAGGGGTGCCGACATCATGGGGTTGAAGAATGGACAGACCTGGTGGATGTTCTTGGGGAGACTTGTACCTCAAGGCTTATCTGGCATAGGAGCAGTCTGGAGGTCTTAAGTGTCTGAAAAATAAACTTACTGAGTAAAACTTTCTTTTTTTTTTTTTTTTTTTTTAATTTTTTTATTAATCAAAAAAAAGAAAAGAAATTAACACAACATTTAGAAATCATTCCATTCTACAAATGCACTCAGTAATTCTTAGTATCATCACATAGATGTATGATCATCATTTCTTAGTACATTGAGTAAAACTTTCTATTAGACTTAGAGCCCTGAGTGTTCTTTCAGGTTTTCAGGAATGCTGTTGGTTGGGGCTTGGCATACTGTGGCAATCTGCAGTATATGGCTGAAGCTGCATAAGAATAGCCTCCAGAATGACCTCTCAATTCCGTTTGAAATCTCTTAGCTATTGAAACTTTGTTTAATTTCATTTTCCTCTTTTGATTAAGAAGGCTTTCTCAGTCTCAGTGCCAGGGCCAGGCTTTCTCAGTCTCACAGTGCCAGGGCCAGGCTTTCTCAGTCTCATGGTGCCAGGGCCAGGCTCACCCCTGGGCATCCTGTCCCACATTGCCAGGAGATTTATACCATTGGGAGTCAAGCCCCACGTGGGGGGGGGGGGCATGGGCAGTGAGTTCACCTGCCGAGTTGGCTTAGAGAGAGAGGCTGCATCTGAGTCACAAAAGAGGCTCTCTGGGGGTGACTCTTAGGCATCATGGTAAGTAGGCTTAGCTTCTCCTCTGCAGAAATGTTTCGTATGGGTGAGCCCCAAGATTGAGGGCTTGGCCTATTAAATTGGTAGTTCCCAATGCTTGAGAGAATATCAGGCCTTCTCCAGGTGGGGAAGTTTAATAGTTTCAAAATTTTCCCCACTCCTGCAAGGGGACCTTACAAATACTTTTTTTATTTTCTGCCCCAGATTCTCTGGAATTTTTCAGGGTACCACGCTAATGTGTATAGAATAACAAGATCTCATTCCCTGTTCTAGGTTCCATGTAGTTAGGTGGTTTAAATAAACTAACCAGACAGCTTAGAGAGTTTGCTACAGAAAATTTAAATTTTGGTCCAAATAACAATCTCTTCCTTTGCTCTCACACAGAAGTTGAGGTTTTGAAATACAGACAGTACCATGTTTTACCCTGTATTCTGGTTTACCTTAGTCCTGACCCAGCCCATTCCATCGTAATCTGTGCCTGAAGTCTGACCTCCTTCGGCTTCTTTAACGGTCACTGTGCGGGGTAGTGCTGCCTTTCATCCCTTCTGAGCTCTAACTCGGAGTCTCGGCTGTCACACAGACCCCCACCAGAATGGCCAGGTTATGCACAAGTTGCTCAGCATCTCAGAATTTAGAAATAACACTTAAAACTCAGGAATAAGTGTGACTACTGTAAGAGTGTACAGTCTAGGAAACTTTGCAATAAAGAAGCTTTATAGAAATTCTGTGCTCCTTAATCATTGATTACCCAATATGTGCCCACCCTCTTTCTCATGGTAACAGTACAGTTCTCAGCATGCTCATTATAGTCGGTTTATATTAGGGAGGCCTTAGAATATTTGTCCTTTCATTTCTGGCTTATTTCACTCACCTCTTGCATGCCTCATGACTTCCTTCCTTCGTGGGGCCGCTCGGAGGTCCGCTGTATGTGAGCCCCACAGTTCCTCTTCCGTTCCACTTGGCCACCTCTGCCCACTGCATGCGGCGAACACCGGTTACTTACAGCGTGTTTCGATGAACGTGTACGCTAACACATTCCGTGTGGTCTTTAAATAGGAGTGGGAAAAGTCTGTGAAGAGCTGAGCTGTTGCTGTTAGCCCTCGGCCTGCACTTGCAGGTAAGCTGGGGTCAGCCTGCGGGTTAGCGGTGAAGTGGGGCTCAGCACGCCGAGCACCTGCCCTCCCCGCCCCCCCCCGTTCTCCCCAGCACTCCTCTCCACCTGTCCTGCCAAAGTCACTGTTTTGAGGTAAATTATTTAAATAATTTTGACCATCTTCAGGTATATGCAAGGTGAAATGGACAGATTCTTATATTTTTAATATGTAAGACATTTTTAACTTAATTTTTTTTAAGGAGAATTTGTGTTAAGACAAATGTGACATACTTTAAAAAAAATTTATTTATTAATTTAAAAAAATTAACAACAAACGAACAAAAACATTAACATGTGATCATTCCGTTCTACATATATAATCAGTAATTCACAATATCATCACTTAGTTGCATATTCATCATTTCTTAGAACATTTGCATCAATTCAGAAAAAGAAATAAAAAGACCACAGAAAAAGAAATAAAACAAAAACAGAAAAAAAAAAGATTATACATACCATACCCCTTACCCCTCGCTTTCATTGATCACTAGCATTTCAAACTAAATTTATTTTAACATTGTTCCCCCTGTTATTTATTTTTATTCCATATGTTCTACTTGTCTGTTGACAAGGTAGATAAAAGGAGCATCAGACACAAGGTTTTCACAATCACACAGTGATTTATACTTTTTTAAGTAAAGTGTACTCTTTAAAGTATAAGCTCCAGAGTTATGACAGTACATTTTGCTTATACATACAGAATGTACATGTTCATAAATATGTTTTGTACACTTTTTTTCTCTTAAAAATGTTTTTTTATTAGAGAAGTTGTGGTTTACAGAACAATCATGCATGAAGTATAGGATTCCCAAATGTATTGGTTTGCTAAGCTTCCTTAGTTTGGGCATTTTCATAGTCTTAGAACTGTAAATTTCAACTTAATAAATTCCCTTTTTAAAAATTAATCCACTTCTGGCCACTTTAACAAACTAGAACACCAGGTTTCTGCTCTCTCACTCAGCACTCCAGCATCTCCAAGTGTCTGCGTCCCTGTCAACACTGAAGCAACTCCAAAATGTTCTCCCTTTCAAAGGACTTCAGTAAACTAATCTGGACCCAGTTTAATGGGCAGAGTCACATCTCCATCTAACCAGAAGGTTCCACCCACAGCTGGGTGCCACATCTCCATGGAAACAATCCACAGTTTCCAACCCACAATATTAAATCAGGATTAAAAGAAAAATGGGTGCCCCCATGAGTTTGGGTCAGGAAAAAGGGCCTGGCTTTTCTGGGATACACAGCAGCTGAGCACACCACGTACACCTCACCTCCAACACCTTGCATTGGTGGGGACATTTCTTACAATTGATGATAGCACCTTTTTGCAGTTGTCCTTTTTTTTTTTTTTTTAACATTTTGTGTGTGTGTGTGTGTGTGAAATATAACACATATATATATATATATATATATACATACAGAATAAAAAAAAAAGGGAAGAAAAAGCAATTAATTTCCCGAGCATGCTCCGATAAGCAGCTGCAGAGCAGATTTCATAGTCCATGTGGGTTACGGTTCCACAGCTTCAGTGTTTTTCTTCCAGCTGCTCCAAAGCCCTGGGGGCTTAAAGAAACATCAGCACAGTGACTCAGCAGTCATGCGCATTTGTTAAACCCTGTCTTCTCTGTTGTAGCTCCTTCCCCCCAGTCTTTAGGGGTATTGGGTGATGACGGTTGTCATAACATGAAACGGTTCTGATGTTTTCATGTTGGAAAGGGCTATTAGTGTTCTCAGAGGGCTGGTCCCTCTGAGTTTCAGGACTTACCTGGCCTAGGAACCCTCTAGAGGTTATAGGTTTCAGGAAAGTAAACTTAGTGCGTGGAACTTCTGTAGAGTCTCAGAGCCCTAGATGTGCTTTAGGGTTAAACAGAGATGGTTTGGGTGGGGATTGGCAAACCTTGGTAAACAGCACTGTCTAATGTAGCTTCTGTAAGAGTGACCTCCAGAGTTGCCTCTTGACTCTATTTGAACTCTTTCAGCCACTGATAGCTTATTTACACTTCTTTCCCCACTTTTGGTCAGAATGGAATTATTGATCTCACGGTGCCAAGGTTGAACTCATCCCTGGGAGTCACGTCCCATGTTGCCAGGGAGACTTTCAGCCGTGGATATCATATCCCACATAGGAGAGAGAACAGTGATTTTCCTTGCAGAGCTGGGCTTACAGAGCGAGAGGCCACATCTGAGCAACCAGAGAGGTTTCCTGAAGGCAGCTCTCAGGCCTCGTTATGGGTAGTCTTAAGTTCTGCACTACAGAAATAAGTTTCTTAAGGGCAAGCCTTAAAGTTAAGGGCTTGGCCTAATATCTTAGGAGTTCCTAATGTTTGAGAGAGCACCAGGGTTTCCCACATGGGAAAATTTCCATATTTTTTCTCCAGTCCCTCAAGGGACTCTATTTTGTACACATTTTATGCAATTAAAATACACATATATATTCTGATGTTCAGTTGTTGTCAAGATGACTTTACTCTTTACTGATAATACTTTTAGGGTTTTTTTACTGTGAAGACTTGTGTGCAAGTATCCTTTCTATCCTTTTGGGTATATAGCTCAGAGAGGAATTGGTGGTTCACATGGTAATTCTGTGTTTGAATGTTTAAGGGACCACAAAACTGTTTTTCACAGCAGCGGTACCATTTTACATCCCACTAGCAGTGCTTGCAGCTTCCTACTTCTCCACATCTTTGGCAGCATTTACTATTTCCTGCTTTTTTAGTGTTTTTTAAACTATAGCTGTTCTGGTGGTTGTGAAGTGGTATCTGACTGTGATTTTGTTTTTTTATTTTTGCCTCTTATTTTTTTGTTGGTTTTTTTAAGAGGAAGATTAATTATTTTATTTTATTTATTAGAGAAGTTGTGGGCTCTGCACACCACCGTGTTGCTAACATTTGCACTGATGTGGCCCCTCGTGACAAATGATGGCAGTATTTTTATAATTGTACTGTTAATTAGACTCTGTGGTTTCACTTATGGTGCTGGGCATTCCATGGATATTTTTGCTTTATTTTGTTTTACTTTTTATATTGAAATAATTTCAAACCTGTAGGACAGTTGCAGAAATAATACAGAGAATTCCAATATACCCCCTTGTTGTAGTTTGCTACCTGGTGGAATGCCACATACCAGAGACAGATTGGCTTTTAATAAAATTTTTTTCTTATGTGGGAAGGCACAGGGTGATCTCTGCTGGCCTTCTATCCAGGCCTCTGGGTTCCAACAACTTTCCCTGGGGTGAGTTCTTTCTCCATCTCCAAAGGCCTGGGCTGAGCTGCAAGTGCTGAGATGAGATATGCCTAGCTGCTTGTGCTGTGCTACGTTGAATCTCTCATTTAAGCACCAGCCAATTAAGTCAAACATCACTCATTGCAGCAGGCACGTTTCCCAGCCGACTGCAGATGTAATGAGCAACAGATGAGGTTCACGTGCCATCGGCTCATGTCCACAGCAACAGAACTAGTTGCCTTCTTCTGGCCAAGTTGACAACTGAATCTAACTACCACATGTCCACCCCTTGTCAGCTTGGCAACTACACGCATCACCTTAAACAATATTAAGGTGCAAAAAATTCTATTCTGGCTGTAGACCTATGAATCTGAAAACAATTAGCTGGAGCCAATATGCAAAGGAGGACATTCACAGGTTACAGGTTTTCGTTTCCATAGGGAGAAATTGGAAGGAACCCAGGGGTCCCGAGACTGTTTAGTTCTGAAAACCTGCAAGGCAGAAACCATTGTATTTCAAAGTCTGAAAGTCATTTATCTTTCAGCTTTAGAAAGTGGTATCCCACCCTTTCCAAGGGCCTATGCAGTGGCTTGCCTCTTCCTGAGTCAACCTTGGGGGACATTGAGGAGACCACCTTTTTCTCAGCTCCACTCTCTCCAGGCATCGGGGCCACACCTGGGCTCTCTGCCATTTCCAGGGCACATGCTCAGCCCCTCCATGTGGTGGCAGCCAGGCTCTCCCCAGTCCCCCAAGGAGTGTGCTGTACCTTCTCCAAGGCCTGAGGTGGCATGACTCTTCCACTGTAACAAGGTGGGAGACTCATCCTTGCCCTTCAGGGCAAACTCACCCTCTCCATGTATATGGGTGGGTCCACTCTCCTGGCCAAGATTTGTTGACTTCACACCCAAGCTTCCATGGTTCTCACTCTGCAAACTCCAGTTTGTCCCATTTGTGTCCCCCTTTGTCCAGAATGGCAGTGGTTCCGTTTACACCAACAGTCTCTTCAAGCACTCCAGGACTTCTCCATCATTCTCTTCACAGTTCCTCCAAAATCTTCCCCTTAGCCATCCAAAAAACTGTTCCAATATATCTGGTATTTGTAAACTGCAGCAGCACCCCGCTCTCCAGTACCAAATCTGTTCTAGTTTCCTAGTTGCTGGAATGCAACACACTGGAGACGGATTGGTTTTTAATAAAAGGGGATTTATTTCGTTAGTTCTTTAGAGGAAAGGCAGCTACTTTCAACTGAGGTTCTTTCTTACATGGGAAGGCACAGGGTGATCTCTGCTGGCCTTCTCTCCAGGCCTCTGGGTTCCAACAACCTTCCCAGAGGTGATTACTTTCTGCATCTCCAAAGGCCTGGGCTGAGCTGTGAGTGCTGGGATGAGGTATGCTGAGCTGCTTGGGCTGTGCTACATTTAGCTCTCTCATGTAAGCACCAGCCAATTAAGTCAAACAGCATTCCTTGCAGCAGGCACACCTCCTAGTCAACTGAGATGTAATGAGCAACAGATGAGGTTCACGTACCATTGGCTCTTGTCCACAGCAGCAGAACTAGGTGCCTTCACCTGGCCAAGTTGACACCTGAACCTAACTACCACATCATTTTATCTTTTTATTCACCCATTTGTCTGTCTTGTCTCTTCTGTAAACATTTTAGAGTAGGTTCTAGGGAGGTAAACTTGGTGTGAAGAGGCTTCCCGGAAGCAGCTCTTAACCCTCGTTATAGGTAATTTT